>NC_139344.1:365418555-366133555 GCF_055883805.1 Amblyomma maculatum | reverse complement strand
CCTGTGCACAGTGCTCTCATGTCGCGCTGTACTTTAGCAATGAACGAAAGGGAGGATGCCATCACAGCTTTTATGATCACAATAGACATACGTAAGCAGCGTATTGATGAGAGTGCGGTTGGTGCGCTCAACGAACGCGTACGTTTGGGCTTGCCAACGGCGGTGAATATCGGAAATTGCGGGCACAGAAGCAAAGTTCTCAGCTATAAATTGGCGTCCGCGGTTGCTGACGAGAACTGGACGACGACCGTTGCGCAGAGCGAGAAATCGTAGAAGAAATGACACATCGGAAGCAGTGTTTAGCGGTAGTTTGATATTTTGATAGTTTATTTGGTTTCTTTCCTATGCAGGAAAAAGCGAAGGAAAGGCTAAAGGCTGCCAGCCTGACGAGGCCTTCCCTAACGACTAAGTAACGGTTGGGGTAGTAATCCACACACTCGACACTCCATCGGTTACGGGAGGAAGACCGTGGGGAAAGACCCAAGAGGACGATGCTCACTTGCTGGGAGGGTGGGTGCGACGAAGTGCAGCAGCCCTGACGGACGGGATGTAGGGAGCCTGTACTGCTCGCACTGTACGGGTGCTGGATAGGTAACGCTTAATGGTTTGACACATTCGCGGACACTAAAATAGCTCCCGTGAGCGGTGAAAGGTCTGGGCTGTACCTAAGTGTCCAGGAGTTGGGGCAGAAGTGGCGCATAGCAATTCTTGATTGGTAGTTTAACAAAACTTGAAGTTGGGCTAGATGGTGCATTGTGAATTGACTGAAGATAAAGCGCACGGGAAGACACACACAAGAGAAGAAGACGCGTGTCCTGTGTATTCTTCTCTTGTGTGTGTCTTCCCGTGCGCTTTATCTTCAGTCAATTCTTGATGTTAGGAAAAATTTGAGATGACGGAAGACAGAATCACAGGCGACAGTCCGCTTGAAATGTCCGTCCTTTTGCAAAACGCCTGTGAGATGGTAAGGTTATGTCAACGAATCAGAATAAAACGGGGAAAGAAAAATAGAGGGACACTTAAGCTCCTTCTTAAGGGTATGACGCGTTTGAGAAGCCGACGTTCACATGCAGTTTGCATTACAGACCGGAGACGCAATCTTATCAATTACCTACCAGGTCTATGGTGGTGGCCGCACATGCTGGCGCCAATTGTCAGCAAGTTTTTGACTGCTCCTTAAAATCTACCTCCCAAACAAGGGTACGGTGACGGCGTATCGGCACAATGAGCCCATTTAAGTTTCGCATATGAACAACAGAGTCCCAAGAAGCTCCAAAATACTTTCACTGGTTTTTGTGCTGCGAAGCTGGTTGCAGCCTCAATCTCCCGAGGATCCGGCTGAATACCTTTTCTACCAAGTGACTAAGATCCAGGGGGGTTTGTATGCGGAGGAAGTGGCACAGGCTCTGGGCTATCTCGAAATGGCTGAAGAAGCAGAGCAGGGTAACTATATAGGAAAGAAGCAGAACCTGGTGGGCTCTGGGGAACGCTTAGGGTCTCTATGCATACCCAGCTACGTATTCAGTACATAACAAAGATTCTAGAAGGCACTCAGGACCTCTTCAGAGCGATGAGATGAAAGCCTTTGGGGCTAGCTCTACTGCGGTATTTACTGGACAGAACTGATTTTTTAAGACACACTTAGTCGTTCAACGCTGCTTAACCGAATGTCGAGCGAAACTCTGTTGGTATAAGACACAGTGCTGGTTTCAGTGATTAATGTATTCACCTCTGCATCAGTAGCGATTATAAGATCGTTAGAAATGGGGCGGCGTCTCCGCTGTAGCATCGGGCACTCGGCCAGACACGAGATTTAGAATGCATCGCTATAGATACGATGCAGGCAATGCGCCGCCTTGTAGTAACACGCGTCAGATCACGGACCCGATACTGCATGCCAATCACCCGATGTCCTGTAATTAACCGCAGCTGGTGCGGTGGCCTGTGCATACGCGGGGTTACCATTACCTTCTTACTGCCTGCATACCTGGGAAGCCTTCCCTCCTCTCCGCAACGTGGTGACGGAGACGGGGCACACATCTGCCGAAGCTATCCTTGGCGGCGCGACCTCTACGTTGTCATAGAAACGGCATACCAGACAAGGAGAACTGCCCAGCGTCCAGAAGCGGTTTACGTGCCCGGCTAGGAATCGGAAGGATAGTGGTTCGATTCCCGGTTGGAGAATACAGTATGGACGTTTTTTTTACCACAATTTCTGATGCGCAATTTGTGTACACGGCGCGCATGAGCCAAGAAGGATTTGCCGCTGCTGGCAATTGGGGTGACATATATCACGGTCCTTCACACGAGCATGCCGTCAGTCGAGCAAGTGTTGGCGAGAAGACAACGAGAACGTCGTCAAATACATCTACTAAAATAAACTGCGCGGAACTAGTGCTTTCGCGCGTGATACTGTCACGGGTTCCTTCTGCGACCCGAGGCGGCACTTCAGAAGGACAGGGCATGGACGTTGAGCGGCTGGAGGCAGATGTAGCCAGGCAAAACGGCGGCGGCCGAGTCCATGTGCACTCCGCGTTATCTGCTTCTTTGTCGGTGGCACGGGTAACAATACTAGGTTTAGCTGCGTTAAAGCTGGTCAGGTTCTAATTTTTTCTCTAGTGCCACAACGACATTGCGTGAAATTAAATAAAATACTTATACATAAGTATAAGTATACATAAGGGACTATAACCGATGTTCCCTAGGGCCAACAAATTAGATTCTGAGGGAATTGAAAGCGCAACAGCGGTCGGCAGAAGTATAGGTGGGCGGATGAGGTTAAGAAGTTTGCAGAAGTCAAGTGGATGTTGCTTTCACAAGACCGGGTTCATTGTAGGAGTATGAGAGAGGCCTTCGCCCTTTGATGTGTATAATCCGGGTGATGATGATTACGATCAAGTCGAGCAGGCGCAGCGTAAACATGCTCTCTTAGACAACGCGGCTTTCGGCGACATTCAGTTTGCTCCATGCGATCGCTGTGTTCTGTTCTGCTTTGTAAAGCTTTGTTTCAAGATGTGACACGCCTGGCAGCGGCTGCCACAGACTACGCCTTTGCTTATTATGCACGATGTTTCAAGTATACGCAAATGCAGGCTGACACCGATTCAGATACGGCAGAAATTAATTCACATACCGTTAATTTGTTCAACAACACTTTTGGATATTAAATTCTGAAGTGAATAGCCTTTGACATGAAACTGCGGTTCCTTTTCTAACAAAAAAGAAAACAATCTTTGGCACCGCAAGTTTTTTTTCTATTCCTTTTATTGCCGTAAAAGTTTCTCTTTTAGTTAGTTCTTTATTTTGCAGATATTGCATAATAAAGATTATTGAAGAACCTCTGGCCCAGAAGAACGGGAATTTGGGCTTGCTGGTAGGTCATGATGAGATGTGCAAGACACGAGGAGGACAGCGGGCAAGGGGATGACACAGTCGTCAATGTGCCTTCGAAGGAAAGCTCACACCAATGAAAGAGCGGTTGGTCATGCGCTGAGGGAGGGCCAATCTGCACGTCCGAAAAGCGTTTTTCTCTATAAAGAGTAGTATTTGCAGTGGTGGTGTTTTTTGTTGCTTGTTTTCCTGTAGGTTGGCGCTCCGCAGCCGGTGGAGGCCGTCGCCTATGTCGAAGGGGTTCCGCCCCACACTCTTCCTGAGGGCACTGCCGTCGTAGGTGAGTGAACATGCAGGGGCCGGAACTGTGTCAGTGCCTTGTTTCGCATTTCTGAAATTGACCAGTTCATTAATCAATGATTAAATCGGAAACATGGGTAATTATAATACATAAGTATACTGCCGAAGCAATCACGAAACCATGTCAGTCGATCGGATCCGTGAATAGCTGAGACTCTTGACGCGTCCTTAACCCGTTCTCCTGAGCCAGCTGTAATTGCTTCTCTCAGACCCTAGGACCTCTTCGGGACCGTCCTTCTATACCTAAAGGCATCCCGTGAAAGGCCTCAAGTACAGGAGGGAGAGGGTTTGGGCACTAGTAATTGAGAAAACGATGGCTATAGACGCCGACGTGATGCTGTGTGCTTTGAGTACTCAACAGGGATCCAGCCGAGCGCCCTTCTAACCCATGCGGCGTGCGACGATTGTAGCAGGCAGCGGTGTAATATAGGCACCTGAAAACTCCTCTGTAAATTCTCGCATCGGTGTCGTAGCGCACCGTATTAGCTCGTGGTTTTCGAACCTTTGGGAGCAAAATTGGAATAACGTTCGGTGCTTGTTATTTCATCGTCAAATCCCTAAAGCCGATTACAGATTTACATTCCCTGTTTAGCAGGAATTAATAGGATATTTCATAAGCCTGCCATCCCAGCCGCATAAATACTGCCTTACTGCCTCGGCGCCTGTCGGCTTCACTGACGGCGACGACGGAGTGCGCATTCTGACGCAGTGTACGGTACTGGCAGTGATGTCCACTGCGGTCGGCGCAGGACATCATGAGCATAATGCGTTCACTGGGCGTCGGCGCACGCTATAGTACCGTGCACCGCCCAAGAGCCATACCTCGGTTTCTGACAGTGGTACGGAGATGCGGGGGACTCTGCATAGAAATCGTTGTTTAGTTATTTACTGCCTTTAATATTTCCCCCTTTACGATCGATTTTGGAAAAAACAGGCACCCCTCTTCATGTTTTTCTTCGCTTCACCTATAGCGTACGGCTTTCGTTCAGTCTAGGCTTCGCAAATAAACCGTTCACTAATGCACTCGGACAATAAAAGTCGGTGATGGGTGGTGGTGCACACGTGCGCATCGTCAGGTGAGGAGGTAGAGGAGCACGCTGTTGCCGAACCGGAAGTGACCCCGGCGTGCCCACCACCACAGGCTACGGCAACAGATGGGCAGTCGACCACGCCGCCGGTGTTGCCATCCAGCAAGCAGCACATGCCGCCACCCCAAGCAGCGGCGACCACAGCTACCCAGCCGGCTCCAGTGGCCCCGTCGTCTCGGGTATGTGGAGCAGGGGATCAGAACGTTTTGCTCGATTGTTCGCCGCATACTGAAGTACATAAGAGGTGGTTTAGGAGAGGGATAGCGCGAAAAGAAAATGAAGCTAAAAAAGGTTTGCACTAAGAAAAGGATAATAAAGTGGCTGCTGCCCGAATTGTTCGCTACTTAGGCCTGGACAATAGTGTTGACGCGGAGAAAAGAAGCGCGGGTTCACCCACGGAACGTTGCGGGTGCAACTGTAGAAACGCATCTTATTGCCATCGATCGCACTTTTACGAACTACCACAGCTTTTCTTTCATCGCATTGGTGCTAAAGCATCAATAGTGCTAGTAGGCGAATGTGCTCCTCTGTGCGCCTCACGCCTGCGCCGCCTACCATTTGCGCGTGGACACTGTAGTAAGAATGCCACCATCCGCGGTCGGTACTGAGAATGGTCATCCGCCACACCTAACAGCTGGCTAAAGGGAGAAAAGGAAATCTATTTCCCTTGTAGGGAAAGGTGTACGGCAAAAACGAAAGGCGGAGGGATCGGATGTAACAAAGGACAGGTATATAGGGAAAAACTCGGATACAGCGAAATATCTTAGTGTGCAGCTAAAAAAGCGCGCGCTTCGCATTTGTTAAGTATGAATTATTTTGTCTTAATTTTTCTACGGTAGTAATTTCAGGTCGCCAGGTCTGGGAACTTAAATATTTGTATGCTTATAACGCTGTATAGAACTTCGAGCTGTACTTTCTGGCTCTTGTCAAACACTTTGGCCAAGGTCCGCTGGATAGAACGAGGAACTTATCTTCCTACCTATGCAGCCATGTATTGTCTTTAAGGCAAAAATAAGTATGGGGCGTCCGAAAAGCTATTTATGCACACAGCTGGGCGCGCTGTCTTTCAGGCGCAACTTTCACTCTTAACCTTCGTAAGCGTGTTCTAAAACGGCAGTCTAATAGAGATATCGGCTGCTTTTATGGCTCACGCGTTCCAGAGAGTTTTGCCGTCGCCTGTGCATTCACATATATGCAGGGGCTTTTCATTGCTATTCAGTTCAGCTCGGAGCGTAAATTGCTATACAAGTCTCTTTCAATTTCGGACACAAATGTTTCGGCGCAAAGGTATGTTTAGCAAGCCCTTGTATGCAACTGATTCGCTTGTGAAAAAATTACACCTGAGCAACATTCTCTTCGTGTCCAATAGCGCGACAGGCATTCAAGCTTGATGTAAGAGCACGATTCTAGACTGCGGCTGCTATTTTCAGAGCACTAACGTTAATAAGGATTTTATGATTCATTTAAGACCCTTAAGAGCGATAATGCGCAAAGCCTTTTGGGCTTGTTCTCTCTTGCCATTATCAGAGATTGAGGAGTCCGTTGATTACCACTCGCCCGTCGTTGTACCTGGCGTTTCCGGCACTTGCTTTCTTCGATATGAGCGCGTTTTGCGTTTGGAGACTTCGGAGCTCGCTTAGCACCCACCGTACGTTAGTTAGCTGCTGCGTCCAGGCAGAGGCTGACCGAAGAGCCGCCAGCACACCGCCCGATTCCCCCGAGGCACCGTGGCCTCTTACATTTCCACCCCGCCGCCGTGTTGCAGTGGTTGCGACGTTCAACTATCGAACCCTGGCGGCGGCGGCTGCTTTTCGATGTAGGCGAAAGACAAAGCGACAAGGCGCCGGTGTGCTGTGCGATGTCAGTGCACGTTAAAAAATGTCAGGTGGTCGAAATTTCTGGAGCTCTCCATTACTGCGTTTCTCACTTTGGAACGTTAAAAGCACCAAGCACACCTAATCAAAATAGGATTAAAATATTTTCTGCGCCTCCCTTGACTCTGTTGGTCTTCACACACAAGGGAAGCGCGTGACCATGCTTTGTGATTTGGTGCCTCTGCCTCTTTAAGTGTCAGTGCGAAGGACGTTTCCTGATCAAAATTTCTGATCACACTTTTTGCGCACATGATGCGCATGAGCCAATAAAAACTTTCGCGTTAAAAGGGGAGTATGGGTGATGCGCACTTTTCTCGAGTACAGGATGTCCTTTCGAGAGAGCTGGCACAGTTGCCATTCAGCAACGAAAGATGGAGCTTGCCGTGTCGATTGCAGCGCCCTCACACACAGCCTAGCGATAGGAGGAAGCATTCGATAATAGCTTCTTTGTTGATTTCTCACGCTCTGTACGTGCACTTCAGGCCTGAGCTGGAACGCGCTGTCGAAGATACACTTGGCGTGCTTTTTCGACACGTCGAAAGCACTAAGCAAACAAAGTTATCGGCCAAACACGCGCCTCTGACCCCCTAAATTGCCATAATTGCCATCCAAGTGGCTAACAGCGGTATTCTTAAAACGCGAGTGGATTAGTCGCAGAGCCGCCTGGCCGAACTTTGGGAGGCACGCTCAGATTGTTTTGCGGTGTTAAAACTGTAATTACATCAAACGGCTTTTTAATGTTACGGGATGATAGAGAGCGAGACACTAGGATAGCGATGTCTTGAGTCGCTCTACAGAAGCGGAAGGAATTTTTTTCACGACACTAGGGAGCAGAATGACCAGGTCAGAGCTTAGTTAATAAAGCGGGGCTTTATATGTCGAATGGTAACATACGCTACAGCGTCACAACATTAAAGACAGAGCTTAAGTGGGCCCCCATAATTTTATTCTACCTACAGCCATTGGTCAAATTTTGCGCATGTATTGACGAGGCACTCTTGGCTTTGGTAGTAGGGAGTGAACTATAGCATGCAGTTCTCAATATTCTTGGGATCTTTTTTTTCTTTTCTCTCAATATGTAGCTGTGTCGTTTTGTTCAAAATGGTTTCTGTGTGGCATTGCTCTGAAAACCCATGTATGGTACCTGTATGCTTCGTTCTCCCTGTGCAGGTGGGACCCAGGCGCGCTGAAGAAGATGCGGTGGCCGCTTTCCTGCGAGGCGAATGGACCAGGGTGGCGCATGTCGCCAAGCGCAGCTACTACAACCCGGCAAAGGCACGAAACGGTCGGCGTGCTTTATGAGGACCGCGTCGCTCCCACCCCTAGCACACCTACGCGGACGACCGTGTCCTAACACAGCCGATGTACCTTCCCCGTGGAGCTGTGCCGAACGACAGTGATACGCTCACTCGTCATTGCGGATGGCTTTCACACCCTCCTTTACCGCCTTGTCATGTCATCAAATGTTGCGTTATTTTTTTTTTTTTTTTGTTGGATCATCAGTTCTTTTGTCCTGAAGTGTCCCGGCGTGTCGAGATCTTCAAAATCGCCTGAAAAACACGTGGAGCCAGAGCAAGTCGACAACCTCGGAGACCGCATGCACTGTCCGCCTTCTGTGTCGACGGCTCTCTTACGCTTCCAGTGTGTGCGTGCTGGACGCATCTCTGACTGTGCCTTGACTATTGGTGCCGAGAATTCTCCGTCCATTTGTCCCTAGCGCTAACGACCGTTCGGTAAAGCCTTTGTCTCAGCGCAGCATCTCGCCGCGGTAACGCAACAGCTGCATACTTGTATCTGGAATCTAGAAAATTGTGCAAGATTGCGTTGCTACCTCCGATCGTGCACATTTGCCACCATGTTGTTTCTGGGAAATATTTTTTTTTCTTCGGCCTGTTGATTGCGGTGCGCAAAGTGGGGGTCAGTGTCAAGCCATCTTGGTTTTTATTATACTACGGTGAAGCCAATGCAAATTTATTGCCAACCAAGAAATCGCTCCTGGCGGGGCAATGTTCCTGGTCTTGGCACCGTTAGATGGAAGATCGTTGAGAACGAATGTAAGGTCCCACTGCATGTCGTTTCCACGGCAGTCTGATAGTCTACTTATCACATCAGTGCCTTATAGCCGACCTACGATCTCGGCTGATGTTTACCACCTTGCCACTTTGTGGCCGGCATAGATATCTCGCTTGAACAGCTCGAAACCTCAGCTTGTCACAGGTCATGCTTTGTGAGCGTAATAAGCCAGATTAACATAACGCGACGCTTATTTCTGGCTTCTGCGCATTGCGTACAGGACTTGTTTGGGGCCGTAAGTTGATGCTAATGACTTGACGTTCCGGTTAGCTGTTTGGAATAGCTATTCCTATTGTGGGGCGCAGGCGAAGATATCGGGAGATTCTTTCGCTTGCTATACAACTTTTCAGGGAATCTCATCTTCTGATAGCTCTGCAGGTTTTGCTGAAGTTTGAATACACTCAAAATTGTTGCCCGCGAGGTGTTCTCGCTATATGCCAGTGATTGAAAATTTGTCTTTTGTTTCCTTTTTCATCTCTAAGCTAGTCAAGTTCTTTCAATTCTTTCTTATTATTGTACAGTGCGGCGCTTACCACTGCTCAGTGATGTTTGTTGATGTCAAATTACGTGTTCAGTGAGAGAAAAAACCTCAAGCTGTTCGCCTAGAAAGTTTCGATAGGCTGTTGTCATTTGTGTAGTTAACCACGTGAAGCCTCGGTTTCTTTTATGGTTGCTTTCCAGATGGATGGCATGGTCATTGAAATTATTTTCGCTATCCATTTTAGCCTGCCAGATGGTTTGAATGTTTTCATGTTTTGTGCGTTTTTTCAGGCGCGTAGTGAAAGCGTCATATTTATCATTTCATCATGTTCTTCATAATTGCCTTATCGCTACTTAAGCTAGGAAAAAATTAGTACAAGTTCCTCCAAAGTGTCCTGATAATTGGGAAGTACAAATACCACGGAAGCGACGTTAATATGCAGGAACTACCAATTAAGTTTGGCCACTGTCAGTTTCACAGTCTTTGATAAACATAATCACCACATAAATAATAATAAAAATAGTCGAAGTTCGGATGGCTAGTTTTGTTATCTGCATTTATATTTTTGATCTTGTGAAGTTTTGCAGAGGGGTGACGTATGTAATGTGGGCAGTTGATGCCTACTCTTAAGTGTTCCATTTTCTTTCATTATTTGTTCTATAATTATTTGGGCGCGAAGTTCACCATCCAAATTGATGTTTGTTTTTAAAATAAAGCCTCATGCAGTTCTACGTGTCCTTTCTGTACAACTGCAAGTGCAATCTTAGCGTGGAAACCACCCGCTACACCATTCCACGTCCAGAAACTGGCTTGCGAGGAGGAATGCTCGAGTGCTAACAGGGATGAAGCATCACATCGGCAGTGATTGCGTTAAGCTTGTAGACGTGAAGTGGAAATGTACTCATGTGGTCACAAGCACCCTAACATGAACACACTGGAAGTTGCCCTGAGTACACTTCAGCTACTGTACGTGAGATGAAACAGCGGGCAGGATGCACCAGTGACTGCTAGATTGGCATGGGAGAGTGGAACATGTAGCGATGTAACACGGTAATTGATTTACTAGATCATGCCACTCGCTTGCGCATTCTGAACACTGAGTGGCAGCGGCTGCTTCGTCCCTGTGCAAGGTTAATCCACATGAATCGCTGATCATTCGTCAATCTTTCTCACTCAGGAGGGGGGAGGTTATTTCGACCTCAAAACGATGCGGCACTTGAACTTCCTCCTTGCTTTCCTAACCATCTGTCAACGTTTAAACGCAAGTTTCTACTTAGAAGTGTGTCTGAACTTAACCTAAAGGTTAACATACACCTAGCGGAAGCGATGAACAATTCATGTGCAGTTTGTTTTCGGGCCCTGCACTCCAACATTTAATGTTGCCTTCCGACTATGATCATATTTCATATCAAAGCTTCTCGTAATGGAACCAAAAGCGTAGCACACGCCGAGAAATACTGTAAATAATTTGATCATTATCGAATAAAAAGTTACAAGATAAACGGCGAAGGCAATTCTAATCATTCCCATAAACGTTCAACAATGTAGCGCTAATCTACTGCACCACGAAGGAAACGAAAATTTAAGTTCACTCTTCCATAATTTTTTCTCTATTCTCCGCTAAGCAACACTGCACCGCTGGAAGCTATTGGGACATTGGGACAGCATTGTTGAGAGCAGTCGCCCGAAGGCGGGGGGGGGGGGGGGGTAGAGACTCCGCACAGCCTGCAGATATCTGCGGCCAAGCACGAGCGAGCCCTCAAAGACTAGTCAAGAAGGCCATTAGAGCCATCCTTTCGCGCACATATTCTCGACATGCCAATAAAACTTGCTCCACAGTTTCGGTAATGCCGCTGGAGAATCTATAGCGGACCAATTATAAGTACTCAAGCATGAAAACCGCATTGAAGCGCAGTCTGGAGCAAGCACGCGTGATGGCACGGAATTCCACACGGAACAGGAAATGGAATCGCTGTGTCTAGCTGGGCTTTTCAGGCGAATGTTTCAGACGTCTGGCAGTACCCAGTAAGGTGCCGTCGCACTCTTCACACAGTCGGTAAAAAGGGAAGTGTTAGCCGGTCTTACAAGTAACACGTCTGTTCGGAGGGCACAGCTGAGAGCACTCTGCTTCAGCGTAGGCATGTTCATTTTCATCGAGCCCGCGATATACAGTCAGGGACAAAAGTTTGCGGGAAGTGGATTTGTGGAAAAACATTAATGCGCAAGCTAAGTGAGTATATCGGCTTATTCATGTCATCAATTGTTTGTCCGCACGTTTATGTTCGAACAAAACAAGTTATAAGAAGAATGGTTGCATTGTATAAAGGATGAAAAAAATCTCGCTGGGTAAAATGTGGTGCATGCGGGTTAATTAATTAATTAGAGCCAGTTACTTCGGTCAGATGTCGATTTAGCTGGGAGGCGACGTACAAATGAGGTTACCTGGTACTCGACTTCCGGTTGACGTAGGCCTAAATTCCGGTGACGGGAAATCTGAAATGCTTGAACATGAACGTGCGGGAAAAGACGTGATTTGCGTGCACAAATGGGATGAAATGGTTAGAAAGTGTAAAAAGAGGTAATCAACTGCAGTCTCAAAAACTCCGAGAGCACTGTAGAGTCTGCAAAGAAGAAATGCGAAAGCCTGAGCGTTGCTACTGCACGCGGTACATCGCGCGCCCGTTTTCGAACATTACAGCGTTCTGTGAACGGATCAAAGTTCACCGGAGTTCTATAAATTGGTTACCAGGAAAGGAAAGGTGCGGTATTTGTCATTCGTGGATTCCCCCCGACACATCTCGAGGACAACACAGTAACGCTCAGGCTTACCCATTTCTCCAGCGCAGATTCTGCAGTGTTCTCGGAAATCTTTCTTCGTTGCCTAGCTAGTTTTTCTTGCGATATTTTTCTCTGAATAGGGCGCGCATGTTCCCTCGAGGCTCAGCACATTTCATTCACTATGCTCGCCTAGTCACGCAGAAATAAACTATGTTTGCCTAGTCACGCTAGAAAATTGTGGAAAGTATTAAAATAAAAAAATTCAGAGGCAAATGAGATTTAGCAAAACAGGGCTGTTTGGGATCAGTAAATTACAGTTCAGATAAAGGAGGTGTGTTCCTTATATGTTTAGACGACTACCAAGCGTGTCTATGGCTTGTTCACCACTATGAGATGACATATGGGCGTATCCGCCACTAATACTAATGTTCCAGCTTAAAATCTCGCTGCTCGGAACCTGCGATCAACGCTCAACCAAAATCATGCTTTTTTATCATTAAACATAACTTCTGTGCCTGATTTTGTCAATGAACGGCACGCTCTTTTAGCGGCCACAGATATCTTTTAGAACATTTTGGACCGTTATCGCTACGGTCCCTTTAATTTGTGGCAACCAGGGAGCCAGTCGGCATTTTCACGCACTGTGTCATTTTTAAAAATTTTCATTGCTGAGAGAGAGAGAGAAAGCACTTTATTTGCACCCGTTAGAGAGTGCGGATGATCGGGTGAGACGCAGCTCCCCCTTTCACCGTCTATCTCCCCCCTAGACGTCGGCCGGAATCAGTTGGCTTGCGGCGGCAGTCTGGGTTGGACGGATGACTTGTTTTTGGATTCGTTCTTTCTGGCTGTGAAGGGAGGATTCCCATGACACATTATTTCCATGTATTCCGTTTAGCGCTGGGCTAGCCCAGAGCATGCGATTTAGGGCAGCTATGCCTTCACAGTTTTTACATTTGGAAGAGTGCACCTCAGGATGCCATTTTGTAGGATATATATACGGGTTTGGGAAGGTGTCCGTCTGCAGTTTTCGCCAGATTACTTCCTTCTTTGTGAGAGATCTATGAGGGGGGGCCCTTCTGTGTACTCTACTGCATCAGTGTACACTACCCCTGGAATTTGGAGGAGGGAGCTTTGGAGTCTTTGGACTCGGCTGCTCCTGTGTTCCTCGTTGTGTATGGGGTGCATGTTTCTTGGGATGGGGGGTATTCTTTACTTGATGACAATTTCTTTGGAAATAGCGGTTATCCCCTCTCGCGATTCTGGGTTTTCGTAGCCCAGCTTCCAAAGGATGTATCTGCCCATTTTGCTGATAATTAGTCTGATATATTGGGCTGTGAGTTTTGGGTTTTATTATCGCGAGGCACTCGTTTATTCGCCGATGTCAGTTAAACACGTCGACATCTGCTCGCAGCTCAGTAAATCCATGTCGTAAAACTGACGGCGCAAGCTGCAGATAAGCAGACATTCCCTAAGTGGCTCGCCACACTAAGCCAATACTTGGCTAAGCTAGCAGCCGCCAGCGAAGGGACAATTGTCTCTGCAATTTACGCGGCACCAGACAGAGCTCACGCTCTGCCGACGTGCGAAGGAGGGGCGAAGAAGAAGAAAAGAAAAATACCTTGATACGTATCCGGACTTCGAGTCGGCAGTCAATTGCAGTCAGAGCGCGATGCCAGCGCGACACAAAACACATGGGATGGGTCCGTTGACGTCGGCAGCGGCGGAAGATCCAGTTATTGCTCTGGATTGCAGTGCTTCCGTCGCTCCCTCGAGGATTTACTCTCGAGGAGGGGAGGATAACGCCTACGCTGAGCGGGCGGGTTTTGTCTTTATCGTTTCTACACATCTCGCAATCTGGACAGCCCTTTGGAAGTGAAAATTGGCGATCGTGTTTATCATAACACATGATGTGTCTTTTTTAATTATTTATGGCGCAGTTCTCCATAGTTTATCGTACTCTCAGACTGCGCATTTGCAAAATACATCAGATGGACTGAAAACTATTCCCGAAATACTCTGAACAGAAAGCATTTGCACTGGGTTGATTTCGTCCTAAATTATACAATAAACATCCACGATACAACACTTTGTACTACTTGTGCTGAAACGAGTGGCAGCCAATGAGTTGAGAAAATTATTTGTGGTTTTGCTGTGGTTAACCCTAGTTGAATTGCGAAAGCAACGGCGGAAGCTTCTTTTGCCCGCTACATTATTCCTGTATCACGTCCTATCAGTGTAAGGTACTACATTATTGGGGACACTTAAGCTTCTTTAAGGGTATGACGTGAGAGCGTAAGCTACCAGCCCACATATAAAGCCACGCTTCAACCAAGCTGCATGGACGTGTCTGCGTGTCGTAGGGGTAACGAGAATGCAAACGGTTCTGGCAGGCTGACTCTGATATCACCCTCTCATATAAAAGAAGCGACCCGAGTTGGCAGCTCTTGCCCGTGACATAGGGTAACCTGAATTCAAATGTCATGGCAGGTTGATTTTTGTATGAAGAGATCGTAACTATACGCGCGAAGAGGCTCTTCACGGTGCCTTTTCACGGCGTAGATGCGACCACCCGAGGTCTCGGTTTGGCTGCCTTAGCATTGCTTTCGCAATAAAAAACCGCGGACGCGTTGTCGTATACTGATGCTTTCAAGTGTTCTTTCTTCCGCATGATTTCAATAAATGGGGCGAGCGGTCATGTAGTGTTGCTGATGTCAACTTGGGACTAATTTTCGAGCATTGTTGCAAGGCCTGACGCGTGCGTGAGCACTCACTTGCTGGTAAACGCCTTTTATCTGTCTTTGCATTGAATCCACCAGAACATTTGACGCATGTAAAAAATGATGATGCTCCTACTTTTCCATTTTCTCTTATTGTTCTAACTGATATACGCATCGTGTAGAAAGAGTAGTCCATGTTTTTTGTTTGACTTTTATGCATCACACTACCCTCCCCTCCAATTACGCCAAAATGGCGTTGCCGGTAATGAAAGTGAGTAAACAAAATAAATAGAATGAATAAATGATGCAAGTGAAGACGTAGTCATGGATAGTGCATTTATTTTTCTCAATCAGCTGTGGGTAGTGTTGTAGAAAAACCCCATCCGTTTACACAGGAGGTATACAGGCCTCCGCCGGCCATGATAGTCATTCTCCACAGAGGGTACTCGAACGAATATACACTCCAGCAGTGTTGTACGTTACTTCGAGAAATATCCGCGCAGTAAAATTAGCATCGGTTGTAAGAAAGAACCTGATGGGTTGAAGCGCGTAGGCAATGCTCGAACTATGAGTCAAGCACAAACTACACACGTACGACAAATCCGCGAATGTATTTACGTGCCGCTATAAATACTGTCCCTAATTTGGACAAAGCTTATACACGAGTTTGTGTACCGAGAATGTGCGCAATCGACGACTTGCAGGCTATCAAAAGGCATCACAGGCGCTCCATGCAGCACACATCGATAGGAACATTGTTGCATGCGCAGTGGCTTCTCAGCCAAGCAGTAGTGTCATGCGCTGTGCTCCGAACCAAATGCGCAAAAAGGAAGAAAACAGCTACGTTCTAACTTAAGATGTCTCAGAAATGATTCGTCATGGCAACGACGGTGACAAGGCATATTGTTTCGGCACTATCCTCAGCACAATACGAAGAGTTCTCCAACTGTCGCCAGGTCTATCAGTGCATATCTCACACCTTAGTGCACCTCACACGCGCACTGCCTGGCTCAAACGTACAATGGATCGCAGGTATTGACACAGCCGCAACAGCTGTCCACTCTATTGTAGTCACATACGTTGCTTTCAGGGGATATTACTCGCTACCTGAGGCTCGCAAAAGGGAGGCTAGGCGTTCCCGTAGGGGTTCCAAGTCCTTCTCGGGGCACAGGCGCAGGCGAAATTCGTTCTGAAGCACCGCTAGCAACTCGTCCGCGTCAGTGATCTCCCGTTTCTCTAGGGCGTTGTAGCCGGCGTGGTTCGGACGGCGCCTGAAGGAGCCGTTAAACAATGTAAGCCGCGATTCACCATCCGTGCGCCCCACCATTAGCAATCGTCGCATAACCGAGTCCTGATTCGTGGACATATACCAGTTGAACACTTTGGTGTCGAACCAGTAGTGGTCGTTCATCTCGAGACGGTACAGCGGAACCCAGTCTTCGCGCCCACGCACGCACAGTTCCAGTGTGCCTTCTCGCCAATATCGACTGGCTTTTAACGGCCTCAGCACGTACGGGTTATCTGGGCTGGCCGTGCGCTGATCCATCCGCAGCGGTAGGTACGGGTTGGCCAAACCGAAACCAACGTCGACGAGGTACTCGCCTTCGGACAGCTCGACGATGAGGACCAGGTGCTGTTTGACTGTAAGAGGCGTGTCAGGGGCAACACCTCTGCGAACACGCGCCATGCGCAGACGCAGCCGATAGCCCAGGGCCTCGAGGAGGCGAGCGAAAAGCGAGTTGAGTTCGAAGCAGTAGCCGCCGCGACCTCGCTCGATGATCTTGGTAAAGAGGGATCCGGCGTCCAATTCGATGGGGCGGTCGAGCAGCACGTCGACATTCTCGAACGTGATGCGTTCAACGTGCGCTTGGATGAGACGACGCAAAGAAGCCAAGTCGGCGACATCGGGCCGGACCGCGCCGATGTGAGTCAAGTACGCGGCCGTCTGAACGCTGCTCAGCGGATCCATTTCCATTGTGCGCAGGTGCCGATGACGGCCTTTCACAAGTTTAGCAGCGTAGCGGATGCCGCCGGCGGCGAGGAAAAACCGGGGTGTCTGCTTGCTTTGCGCGGCGGTCGACAACGACCGACGCAGCGGGGGGCGAACGAGGAAACGCAGCTGATAGGCTGATAGAGGCGTTGTGCAACCGTGGGGCAACGCAAGGAGTGGCGGTGCGAACACTGCGCGGCGTCTGTGCTCCGGATTGAAGATACGATCACACTGATCACAACCTTGCGGCGATTACGGCAGCCTTCGCTCCTAAACTCCAGCTTGTGTTGTGGAAAGCGGCCTCGTCCTTGTCGCTCTCGACGCCACGCCAAACGTTGGCCGCGCCGCCAGGCGAAAAGAAGAATGGGCGAGCTGCTCCATCCGCTTTTTATTCATTTGTTTTCTCTCGCTCTCTAGGCGGCGGCCGACCGGCGCGCTCTTTGAACGCGCTCCGCTGGAGTAGCGCTAGGCTAACACCTTTTCTGAGTATTGTTTGTTGTGATTTGTTTCAGACAATTATGTGCTTTAACCCACATAAATTAGCGCAATAGTATCCAGGCGAATACAGCCTCTCATGCTCCCTTTGCGGTGATCAGAGGGCAGACCTAGAGCACACCATGTTTAAATGTGGTACCATGCAACTGCCGGAGGGCCTGCAGATCACCAATTCAGAAGAGTGGGAGGCCGCATTCCTTAGCTCTGATCCAGGCCGGCAAAACGCCATCACGGCCTGGGCCAAGGAGGTCGTCGAGCGCTATGGAGCGCCGACCATCACTGGAGCGGCTCGAGGAGAAGCGTCCCCTCACGAAGAGACAGCACACCAATTTGTCCTGAATAAAATTTCCTCCTCTTCCTAGGTTATCAACTTCGTATGCAATTGAGTGAAGTGCTAGCTGCAACTACTGGAAAACGACGCGAAGAGAGGACACTAAGACCTCGGTGGAGAAAACTTGAATGGAAGTTTTAGCTTTGGGCAGGCACATTTGTAGATACTCGGTTCCAATTTCTTGCACCGTTTCCTCTATTCTGTTCATCCATAGTTAATGTAAGGAATATTATTCCGGATTGACTCTAATAAATTAGGCGAAAAAAAAAATTACGTCGAGAGAAGGATGTACCAGGCCTGTTAGCTAAACGTACCCTGCAGAAATTGCGGAGCTTCCTAGCTCACTCACATGGCGTCTCATTCTGAAGTGGTGCGATATGTCTCATTCTGGAGAAAATCCGACATCAGCGTGTTGCGTGGTCGTCATTGACATTGAAAGCGAACCTCTCGCACCCGGTAGTTCGCAAGGTCTATGTCTGATGGTCTTGCACTAATGTGGTAGTTTATAAAAGTATGCTAAGTTGCATGTGTGAGATAATATACGTATAGATAATATACGTATAGTGTTGATGAAGAACAAGGACAGATTAACTAGAGAGATATTGGAAGCTTGGGAGATATCTTTAGCTGGTGAAGACTGCGTTAGCATGCCTTCAGTTTTTTTGTCAAAGAAAGAGAAAGACTTTTTAGATCATTGGGACGACCGTCAAAGAAAATGTGGTGGGTGTCCTTAGAAATTGAGAAGGAAGAGAATGTTGGTGTTATATTTAATCAGTTCTCAGTGCAGCATTGGTCTTGTTTATGTGTATGTGTGTATTGTGTGCCTCTCCTGTGTATCGTCGCCTATTCTGCTGCGTAGTGCATCCTGCACGGGTGCATCTGCAGAAGTCTTTATTTTTCTCCTCGCCCTCTCAGGGGTGCGAACGAGACAGGCATACCGTGCCCAGTACACATCTCCGGTTTCCCACCGCTGCGTAGGGCCTTCACGTGTGGCGTGCCTTTCGCGGCCCGTTTGCGCAAGTAACAAACCGCTCTTGTTAAAATTGCCGTGCCGCTAAGTCGTCATACCTGGTGGGCAATACGCGACAATATGCGCGCGCTAAGCTGAGAGTCATGGCCACTGCTGTCCTACTCAACGTTTTTCTACTGTAGATCCCGGCAGTCCCTTGTTGAACGTTGCTGACAGTTTCTAGGACATGTTCAAAAATGAAAGCGAGTCTACATGTTTAAACCAGATGTCCTCGTCATGCTGAAAATTTTGCCGTTGGGCTGTATACGGACGTTGTAAGCGCGGCCTCATAATGGGAATTCACAGATAATCATCCCTTCAGCCCACTCAGTCCTCCAGCCCGTTCAATGGATTACAATCAATCAGTAACTAGCAAAGCCCTTCACCGGCCACAAACTATGACAGATATGCACAGGTGTAATAATTTCGCTTTGTAAACAGATTCTCTTCATTTCCCTTCCATCAAATCTATTGCACCAACATGGAGCAAGATGTGTCCTGCATCCAGACCGAAAAGTTGTCAACTCGTACAAACATGAGAACCTGAATTGCCTGTGTTAGTTGTTGACATGTTGTGTCGGAAATTCCCGCCGAGGTAGCGTCCGTGTGCACCTTGAGCCACACGTGGAGAGTCCAAGGCGTGCGTTTTGGATTGCATCGCGCGGCAGGTAACCCGACAAACGGCCCTTGCAGCGCGCATCCGCCACCGCCGAGTTGGCGCCGTGCTGTCCGTGTTTACGTTCATTTGTTTGGGATGTTTTTGTTTAGAATGAACCTAGTCGCAGCCAATACAGCGTCCATGTTTTGGTGCGAGTGAGTGCGATCACGGGACTCATGAACAGCAGTGCGCAATGCGTCGTCAACGAGAACGGAGGCTTGACGAAGAAATGTGCGAAAGTGCGGAATGAAGAAAGTGAATATGTAATCCAGTTAAATGTTTCTATATAACCTTCGTACTTTTTCATCCTATATTTGTGGTTTGAGTGTTGCCTTCTTTGTTTATCCTTTTTTTTTTTTATCCAACACAGCAGTAAATAGAAAGGAAGGCTCTGCTTTGTATGTCTTTATTGAATTTTTCGGGTACATTTTAGGAAACGTAGCGCAAAGAAGACAAGGACAAAAAAGAAGGAGCACACACGAGCGCTCGTGTGTGTTTCCTTCTTTTTTGTCCTTGTCTTCTTTGCTCTACGTTTCCTAGAATGCGAATGCACCAACTCGCCCAATTCAGCATTCTTGTGCAGTTCCTTTTCGGGTACACTTAGCGTGGACTTCATATTAGGTCGCGACCTGACCAACGACTCTTCGAAGATGATTTTAAATTTGAGGAGCAATGGAAATAAAGATTTCAATTTTTCAGAAACTGTTTTTTTATTCGCAGATTATAGATGATATTTCTTAGGGGCACACTTGTCGAAAGAAAATTAAGTGTGCTTGCCTCAATGATAATCATTATTGATAACGATGCTTAGGTATAAGTAAGTATAAGATTGGACAAGTTGAAGCTGAAAATCAGAAGTCGCAAATTAAATTATTAGCGAAAGTTGTGACAGCGATGCAAATATATTGTTGCGTATTTAGTAAAGTTAAGGGTCACAAACCAGAGATTTCTCCATGAATGAATGTGGTGGAGGTTGTTCTGGGCAAATTTTTGATTCCCATCGTTACCAATTGGATGTAAATACCGCAATAACCAACTAAAAACTTGGCCAACGATTACGATACTCGGTAATACGAAATTTGAGCGCAATTCTCCAAGTGTTTTAGTTTTGCAATATGGCTCCGGTTAGGAATTTGGGAGACCTGCTTCTCTCTATAAATATGCAGTTTGAGTATCCTCTAAACGCCAAAGTGATCCAGTACGCCAAAGTGAACTGCAAGCCTGTTAGAAGAATGATCGTTAAAAATTACAAATTTTTCTCTATTTTAAAGGTAGGCTTAAATACATTTTACTAATTGTTCGTTATGAAGTATTGTGTCCAATTTAAAATTAACTTTTCGCGAGTAGCCTTATCAAAGCTTTCGAGAAGACCATAAATACGGCATCAATCTGCGTTCCATTGTTAACTGACGAGTCTAAATTATGTATAGTTTCTGCTAACTGTGTACAGTAAGGTGAGTAACCCCTCCTGAATCCATGCTGATACTTAGTAAAAAAATTATTAGCTTCGAGAAACTTTGATATGTGATTGTGAATGTGTTCAAGTAGCTCATAAGCAGTCGATGTGAGTGAAATAGGGCGGTAGTTCTTGATTAATCGCTTGTCTCCACATCTACGAAGTGGTTTCGCTCTAGCAGTTCCCCAGTCTTTCGGAATTTGACTTTCATTTAAGGAATTTGTAAATAAATCAAATAAATACTTAGATTTTCACTGTGAATACCTTAAAAAAGAAAAGGCATTAGGTATGTTCTCTGGTTCAGGTGATTTCTTTATTTCAAGATTAAGCAACATGTTTAAAATGCCATGCTCGCTAATTACAACGTCATTCAGAGGCGGGAGAGAAGCTTCAAATTTTGGAAATATATTGTTGTCATCATTAAACACGGACCTAAAATGTTCATTGAATTCATTAGATACTGTTTGTGCATCGCTGACCAAACTCCTTTGATTTCAAACTCATTACTGATCCTTGAGGTTTGGGAGACCAAGCGACGGAATTTTTCGGGATACTCTGAGAGAGATAAAGTTGGGTAAAGATTCTTCAAAGTAACGCTGTTTATCAGCGACATCATTCTGTTCTAGCTAAGAACTAAGCAAACGGATCTTTCGTTCTAATTTACGAAAATTACTATTTGCTTTTTTTTTCTTTTTGAACCTGTTTTAGTTTTCTTTTTAACTGCAGTGTCGCCCGAGAAATCCATTGGTTTCTTGTCATTTTTTTTTTAACAATAACCGGAACGTGTCATTCAATGAATTCATATATCATAGCTTTAAACTGGTCCCAAAATTTGTGAACACTGTCAGTGTTATTACAAAATGTATCAAAATTGAAGGAAAGAATATCGAGAATGGAGACATCATCAGCGCGAGAGAAGTTTCTAAAATGTATTTCAGAGCAATTTTTATCAACAGTCAAGTTGGAAAGAGTTAGTAAGACGGCCTGGTAATCATAGATACTGGGTATGACTACACATTTAGTTCCATCTAAACTTGTGCCAGAAACAAATGGTCTAGTATGGATGACCCTTGTATTCGGGTCAGGTACCCTACAGTTTGTGGGAAGTCATATGAAAACGCTATATCAAGCAGTGCCTCACTTGATTTATCATTATGGGTTTTGATTTCGAAAGTTGGCCAGTCAATATTCGATAAATTGAAATCGCTTGCTAAAATTATTCGATCGTATGGCTTAATAAATGTTCTCATATAATCTGCTAGGTTATATAAGACACTGACAGGTGATCCAGGAGGTCTATACAAAGCTCCTGCAACATACCGGACAGTGTTGTGGTATGCCTTACAGAAAATGCATTCAATATTAGGCACTTCAGGCATGCTCACTATTATTTAATAATTTGTAATGATTATGGCAGCTCCGCCTCCTTTGCTACCATGGTATTTCCTAATTACACTTTAGTCAGCTGGCGCGTATTCGCTATGCACTGCAAATCAATATCATTCAAAAGGACGGTAGTGAGTATTTATCCTTTCAACCTCAAATCCATTACGTTAAAAAGGGAACAAACCATGGTGGTTGGTACCTAAATTTGTAGGTTTTTGACACCGTTTTAAGGTTTGCTAAATTTAAAATGGTTTTTGATATTCCTTGCACTATGCTTCTTTTTATACGCGCACAGCAGCTTGCACAGGTAAATATTTTCCGGTGGAGTGATCCTGTGTTTTCGGAAAAGTGGTAGTGCATGCTCAAACCGGAGCGTATTCTCTGTAGCGCGGACGGCTTTTCTCTGTAGTAGTAAAAGCTTGTTAATATTTGTTATCGAGGTATTTGCTCAAATTAAAGAGTAGTGGTACATTTGAGAATTAAAAAGCGCATTGTAAATACGTTTCTTGATAAGTAGCAGGAAGTATTCGGCGACTTTGGTTCAAGATACCTACAACCCTGCTAAGGTTTGATGAAGTTATTATAATATGCTCGTTCAGACATAACTACTACTAGTGTTTTGATACGTTTTATTATTATGCAATAGGGACCTAAACGAAAGTAATCAGGAGGTGTAATTGGCATTCCTGGTGTGCAGAATAAGACGCATAATGTTTTGCTTTTATTGAGGATTAATCTATCCAAGTGACATCGTTCCTGATGTCTACAGCAGAAAATATCTGCTATTTCTTTAATCTAGGTTGGGTACTTGCCAGAAACTAGAACCGTACAGCCATCTGCATAAATTATATATTTACAGTTACCGGAAATTCTTACAATATTATTATTATAGAAAAAAAAATACAGAATAGCCTTGCCGTATTATATAGTGTCTAGCCGTGACTTCCGCTCCCAAAGCAACTCAGGTTATGAGAGACTCTGTAGTGGAGGACTCCGGAAATTTCGACCACGTGGGGTTCTTTAACGTGCACTGACATCGCACAGCACAAGGGCGCCTTGCTTTTCACCCCCATCGAAAAGTGGCCGCCGAGGCCGGGATTTGATCCCGCATCCTTGGGAACAGTAGTCGAGCGCCGTAACCACTGCGTCAGCCTGGCGGGGCGTTATGCAACATGAGGCAGGGGGCCAAATACCTATAAGTGGCAGAACGCCCTGCCGTTCGCTTCCCTTTGGCCTGCCACACTGCATCATACCTCGCTCATTCATTGCAAGTTGAGAGTAAGACAACCATAGAGTTACACTACGTACCAGAGAGGACACTCTGGCTTTTCTGCGGCCGAGCTCGAGGTTTCACGACTCCGCGAGACGGCATTGCAGATATACAAAATAGCAAGTTTTAGCTTAAAGAGTGTGGAAGAAAATTAGAACATTGACAGGTGGAAGCAACCAAATAGAAACTATTTGGTTGTTAAAATCAAGGTTAGAATAAGTGCAAAATATATTAGTAGTCAAAGCTAGGTGGAATGCGCCGTGGCAGCAATATTAAAAGGATTTAACATCATCCATCTATCCATGTGTTCAAAAACCTAGAAGCGGCCTTGGTGGCGCGGTTTCGACGGTTGCGGAAATTTTCCAGTTCCAATAATTTTACAAGATGTATATGGCCACTTAGCGCTAGCACGGGAAAGAAATTACGCGATGCATACGAAAAAAAAACCTATAAATAAAATTGCGGTCTACGATTACTGGTGATTTGAGGCAGTCATTTTTGAGGCTGGCGCGTTTTACCGACTACGATGTGTGAGCTGAGAGTTATATTCTGTCGTTGGTGCCCTATTGGAGCGTCTGCATTTAAAGGTTAAGATATCTTACTGCATGGCAGAACAGTGAGTGGTTGGCAGGCGTCTCGTAACGTGGCTTTTCACTCTCCACGTTTCGAGAGATTTCACTGTAATACGAAAAAAAGAACACGTGTTGCATATTTTACGTGGAAGAAGATTTATTTAAAGGTTTGTGAAGATGCGCAACAACCCTTCGCATCAAACTTGTGGTATAAAGACAATATTAATAAGTCGGGGTATTATACAGGATTAATTAGGGTTAACTAAAATAGCGTGAATATTATGAGGCTAGTGGCAGCCTTATGCTTCTGATTCCGTTCCCATCTGAAGTGCCTTTCATTTTTAAAACCTTGGATGAAGTTAAGTTTTTGAGACAACTTGTAGATCGTATGTAGTGCATGAAAAAAAGTTCTTATTAAAAGAAAAAAAAACTATGGATGCTTGAGAAGCCTTAACATTGAAATGGAACAGTGTTGCCAACTAAGAGGCATGGAGTGGTCGCGTAAAGTATTGAACTAAGTGTACACAATAGTCGAGGGGTAGCTGATTCGGTCACAACCCGAGGGGGATGAATTAGATTGTTTTGTGGACCATTTTTCGTTTCAGCGAAAATATTTTCCTTTGTTCATAGGTGATACGTAACGGTGGTGCAGTGACGTCACGACACTGTAGACGAATGAGGATTTGTAAAGTGGCTTCATTCACTGTTCTAGTTAGTGATTTGCTTTTGTGTTTAATTAACCGTGGTAGCTGATGTGGTTTCGACGGCACATGACTGTCAACCGTTGAGAATAGTTCCGGCACAAAAGTTATTTTGGCGAAAGTGTGCTTTGACGCTTGTCGCTTATAACATTACAAAGAGCATCATTGTACAGGTTTGAATGCGACAAGTGTTTTTTTGGATAGTTTTACAAAACGACGGTGACCTCGTACTTCAGCAAGCGTGGATAATACTTCTGTGATCGTGATTTGTGCTCGTGGAACGGAAAGTGCAGTGCTTAGTGCACCATGTAATATAAGGGTGTGCTTAATCCTGACAAAATCGGCAGGTATAATGTCTGACGTCCACCTTTAACTACCTACAGGTGGTTGATGAATTCTTTATTGCACTGGAATAATGAGCCAAAGAATAATTCAGCCGCGGCGGCCGCTTTTTGATGGAGCCAATAAACAAAGCGCCTGTGTTACCTGTACGATACAAGTGCTGGTTAAATTTGGTGAGCCCTCGATTACGACGTCTTTCATGCACTTTAACACGTGATTCGCTTTTGGACGTTAAACTCAATAAAAGAAACTATATTAGAAATCGGCCGACTTCCTAAGTACTGCGGGCTCACGATGGGGTCTTTTGCAGGATTATAAAAATTCTATCATATCACAAATTCGAAACACAGCGAACTTGCTGGCCAATAAGTAACTATTCACTGATCAGAGCTTTGCACTGGATGTTCGATCCTAAGTATATCTTAAGATCGGGACGATATCTGTATAGGGGTTTTTTAAACTAGCGCAAAGCCAGCAACCAATGGATCCTGTTAAAGTTCCGCAGTGATAAGTGGACGTGTACGTCTGTCCACTAACAGCTTTGGCTATAATCTACGTTGAACAGTGGGTTCAGCTGATGCCTCGCTTTTGATTTCTACTTCGACATATGCCATACCAACCGTAAGCATGAGCCTAGTTCAGTCGTTTCAGATTTTCTCGCCTTAACGATAACGTCCCACTACTCGTCCGAAATCAGCAGGAGTCTGGTCCCGTCGACAAGCGGCGCGATTGTAGGTATGTAAAGGGGCCGATGATAACAACACGGATTTATTTCATTAATCTCTCTATATATATATTGACATAGATCTTCAAGTTTTGCCACATTACAAGATTCTGTAACTGCACTGTTGATCCGGAGAATAAACTCCCGTTAAATGTTTATACCTTGTGTCGTTTTTTTACTCAGAAATGTTTTTTTATTGATCCTACTCACGTCTGCTTGTGTTTGGTATCCAAAAGTATGATTTTCCACCTGGTCTCTTGAATGGGTGTTGGGAAGAAATGTTTTTTCCTTTACAGAAAGTTTGTTTTGAACAGTGGCCTAGCCAGAACTGTGCAGCGATTTTCAATCATTTTTCGTTTTCTTTTTCAGTAAAGCAAGGGGTCTACTTACGTTCCGTAAGATGTAAAGCATATCTAATTTCTTTTCACTTTATACATTTCAAATGAGACGCTTTCTGACAACATTTTGGAACTAAAACAAATGAGTCGAATTCTCCACGTAAAAACGGTTCATTTAAATCTTGAAGCCAATGGCACAAACGGTTTCAAAGATCCGATGGTGTACCGGCAAGAAGAAGAAGCAAGGGTAGATAATTTGTAAGTTTTCGTCTCGAAACTTCACAAAAACATTTTTTGAGCCTTTTCCTTCGGTAGTTCGTTTTTACCATGCACTTTGAACGAGGTCCGTTTTGTCTGGGTCCTTGGTCATGTAGGTATTGATTTAAAGGAGTTGGCTGGTGTCTTAGAAAGGTGGGCTCTTAATGCGTCAGTGACATATCCCGTCGCTAACTTCACTCTGGTGGCGATTTTCAGGTTTCAGCCGTTGCAACACATATCATCCAGGCTACGTGATCCACTACTAAATAACACTGAAGACTAGCACTTAGAACATGGTTCAAACGCCCGTTCATGTAAAAGCGCTATGTGATTGATCAATGACACTGTTGCAGTGCGAGATTTCGAGTTTAAATTTATATTGATAATCCAATCAAGCTGCGCCGTGCGGCGCTGCGCATGGAGAAAAGGACGAGGGGAAAGGGCGAGGACTGGGACTGGGACACGCCTGACTCTGACTGTTCCCTGCATTTATGCATCCCCCGCATATGTTGAAAAATATACACCCCCCCTCTTGTAACAACTTGTTAGAGATGCGGAGTATTTCTGGACCTTGCAGACCATCGACGAAGCAGACGCTTGGCCGGGCTCCCGCCTGAAATTGCCGCCATTGTCGAGCCACGATGTAGAAGGTCACTCGTTCCGTACGACTGTAACGGCTTCCAGCTTAGGCAATGAACGTCAAATACAACTCCGCTCCTGGCTGCATCAGCGTGAACCCAGAACATGCATTTGCAGACGTGGGTTTACACTGACAAACCTATTTGGCTCATGCGGGGAAATTGAAACTATAGAGAATTTTCTCCCGTATCGTTAGAAGGTCGCACTTGAGAGAAATATCTACATGAAGGTCTCTCTCTTCACGTTAGTCACACGTTTGTCTCTACCAGTGTTAGTATCATTCAATACGAGCGTCAAATGATTTGCATTGGACTGTATTTGTTCGATTCTTCTTGAGTGTATAATTGCATGTGGCAGGTTGAATTGCAAACTGTTTTAAAATTTTTTGAGACCTTCTTGTTAAACTAAAATATCATGGCCGTTAGTTTTCCTTAAATACTCTTCTATCGTTTTTCATCCCTACATTTTATAAAAATTTTGTTTGGTAATGATATTTTTGTCGCAATTGACTATAGAAATTGACTATAGAACTAACGCAACTATACGCCTTGGCCATTTCCTCACGTGGGTAAGTGCCACGTTTCAAAAGGCCAAGAAGAAGAAGTTGACCATGCGCTCATTGCGCAATATTTCGTGGCGTACGTGCTTATTTGTCTCTTGCGTCTACGCGGCTATCATGTACCCGATTCTAAAGGCCGAGGTCCGCTTCCTCACGCGCTACTTCCGGACAGTGTCACCAATCGGTCGCCTCTTTGAGACGCCAGGTTGCGCTATGCCGCTCTACCCGTCGTACCACTGGACCATACGTCACGTAAACAGGACCGACACGAGTCTGCACAGGCGCTGTCCCGGCCGCCGAGCCACCGTGGTCTATCGTCGTGGGAACGTACTGTATTTGAACACCACCCGCATGTCCGAGTACTATGGCGCCCTTTCGGCAAAACACGCTCAATGCACCTATCGCGAAGTACTGAGGAGTTCGACTTCGAGCACTCCAGACTGGGGATTTTCTTTCGGCGCTAAGAAGCCCATCATCTTCGGAAAGGCCTTGTCCGAGGAGTACGTGGCTGTGACGTGCGTGTCAGGAATCGAGACCCTCTTCACCGACTACTTCCTGCTTCCGCAGCGAAAGAAAGCGAGGCAGACAAGGCGCAACACCACAAAAGGCGACCGTCTCAACGTGCTTGTCCTCGGCATCGACTCAACGTCTCGAATAAACTTCAACCGTCACATGAAGCGAACACGGAAGCTGTTGATGGAAGAACTTCACGCGTTCGAAATGCTAGGGTACAACAAGGTGCGGAATCGGAGCTTGGTTTGTGTGCGATTGTTTTAATTAGAGAGATAAGTAATGATATTGCGCGGTACTGCGTATCTGAATCCGTATCTGCTCCGCCACACTCTTTTAAGCATTTTGCGGTGCACCCCTGTATTTGCATACTACGAACGTCATTTTCAACCGAACTTATGCATGTCAATGAATAAGCTACACCTCTAAACTTAAATGAGACTACTCCGTCTGATCATAAGGAATGTTTTTTAGTCTTAAACTGCTTTTGATTTTATCGTGAGGTGAGAGGAGTTGTGCACCAAGCAAGAACTAGTGATTCAGTGAGCGACCCTTGTGCACTGATTACTGCGTTCCTCAGGTTCTTTTAGCTGAAATTGACCCTGACCCGCCGTGGTGGGGCAGTGTTAAGACGCCTGACTATTGTGCTGGAGTGTTTCGAACCCGACGCGACTTCGTTTCGATGGAGGCGGAACAGAAAGGCGTCCATGTGCTGTGCGATGTCTGTGCACGTTAAAGATCCCCAGGTGGTCGAAATTACCCCGGAGCCATTCGCTATGGCTCCTCTTTTTCTCTTTCTATTTTCACTCACACCTCCCTCCGCTTCCTTACGGCGTGGTTCAGGTCTCCACAGACACAAATGTCCGGGCGCCTTTCCCTTCCTGTGAACCAATTATTATTATTAATATTCAAAACCGATCTTGGGCTGCCGCAGGTGGGCGAGAGTTCCTTCGGCAACCAGATTCCGATTCTCTCCGGTGCGGCAGCCGATGACGTCGACAGGCTCTTTGGGAACGCCACCTTCGATGACATTCCGCACTTGTGGGGTGTTTTCGCCAGGCGCGGTTACGTCACTCTCTTCCTCGAGGAGATGGCCCAGTATGGCCTGTTCACGTACCCAAATTACAGAGGTTTCCGTATGCCGCCTACCGATTACTATTCACGGCCTATCGTGCTCGCCATGAATGGAAGCGAGGTGCTTGATAACTGGTGTGCCGGGTCTCGCCTGAAGACTCAGGTAAGGCCACCTGACATTTTGTTTATAGTCGCCATAATATCCACCTCCTTCTTACTACACGCAGAAGGACAGATGTATCAGGATTACTAAATATAAAATCAGTTTTTTTTTTTCTAGAAAGCAAAAGTATCTGATCATGGTTCTCTCTCAGAATTGAAAGTGCTGGAATATTTGCAAGGGTTTCATTCAGATATTGAGTTGATTTAAAGAAACGACTGACGTCTTGGTTGTGAAGGTTGTATATTTAATGACGATAGCTTTTTAATAATATGCGTTTGCGTTTGTGTAAACGAAGTTATCGGACGGCCCGAAATTCTCAGAGGCAATGAGCAACCGGAGGGAGCTTCAAACACAAACTGCGAATTTCTTTAGTTGTCTAGAAAACATTTTCTTGTGATGCGTTTCAGAGACTGCTAAAATTAGAGTATGACATATCTTACAAGCTGGCGCCAGATGGTAATGTTTTTGCCTGCCTAACTCGTAACGTTGGATGCTCAAGAAAAGTCAGAACCGTTCTACTTTGTGAATGTAGCTTGGGGAAGAAGGAAACGCTATTACTTAGAGGTTCTGTAAGACAGTCCCAAAAGGACCACCCTTCGATCAGTAGCCTACTGGCCGTTCCCTTGAGCTTCAGCATGGCCCGCTTAATTGCCCTTAGTTTATAGGTGGGGAGCTTGCATAGACGAGTGGTGTTCCAGGAGAATGGGGTGTGATTGTGGAAGGCAGGATGTCTATATTCTCAGAAAAGTGGTAGGGGTGTTGCAAGAGGTGCAGTGGGAAATGAAGAGGGTGGTATGAATGATTTGGGTCAAGTGATTCCAGTGAGGGGACATGAATGGATGTGCGTAGGGGAGTCACACTACGTACTGTGAGTGTGACTGAGCGTGTCGTGTGGTGGCGAGTAGTGGCGCCAGTGGAGCAGTAGAAATAGGCATTGCTATTTTAATAAGGAAATTCGGTGATCCTTTGGGAGCATCAGGAAAGGCTGAGCAGGCCATCCACAGGTGCCCGACATCTCAGCTCACGGGCGAAAGCATTAGCGTGGTAATTCCCAGAGATGCCCTCGTGCTTAGGTCCCCATGCGAGTTTGATGTAATCGGGAGGGCCATAACAGTTCATTCAAAAAGTGGAACCAGCCTAGTAAATGAACTCTTGCTCGCCGGAATTCATTCTCATGAGTTAGGAATTGACCCATTTATTGTATCGAAATACTGCATTATATAGCATGAATATTTTTCTGATTAGCTGTAGAAGAGATCGAAACATTCGCAATTGTCCGACCGGGCAATATATTTACTTCGTAATAATCTACTTGAAGGCCACCGCAGCTTTGTTTTGGAGTAAGCGAAGTCCTAACTTTACAACAACATCTTCATTCTCGAAAGAAAAGCTCACTTTGGTGGGATGATCATGTCTGGATTGAATATAGGAATATCAGAGCCTTGACCTTTACCGGTTTCGTCTAAAACTTTCCTCAGAAAAATGCTAGTTTTGTTAACATCCCTGTTCAATCCTCCGTGAGCGGATGTAAAGCAAAAAGCTTTAAAATTTGTTTTAGGTTTTCTTACCATTGTTTCGCGTGTGTTTGCGCCGTAGTTATTTACGCGGGCGTGTCGAGTGCACAGGTTTGGCGCCATTGTCACTGAACGCTGCGTTTGTACAGCACTTGTGCGTTATTAAAGTCCATATTCTAAGTGAATGTAAGCCTAGACATGGTGTGAGAACCAAAATAACTGATACTAGCTTCTTCAGAGATAAGTTCCTAGTATATAGCTTCTAATATAGCCTAGCTTTCCTGAGCCTAAACGTTCTGCTGCCTCACGAATAACTGAGTGGCTGATATTGCAATGTATGGAGAATGCGCTACTGTTAGCTTCCAAGGCTCTTCTTGGGGTAGACACCACTGTCACGGAAGAAGGTTTTTCGTACGCAACTACTTTTAATCCTTAAGAGAACACGATTACTTATGCAAGGATTGCATATGATTCGACAGCGTATAGTGCCATTGAGTGCTTCGATTCGTATTGAATTTAGAGCGTTGAATATTTCGAGCATATACCAAAGTTAGACTTTCGGTGGAAGCAAAAAGCAAGGAGCCCGCATGCTATGCGACGTTATTGCAGTTAAAATATCGCAGGTAGTCGCAGAAAGTTCTGCAGCCCTCCACTACGGTTTTTATCGTAGCTTAAATCGCTTTGATTCATTAAACCCCCTAAATCCAACCAACCAACTAACCAACCAACAAACCCAACCCAACCCAACTTAGCCCAACGAAACCTAGCCCAACGCAACCAAGCCAAACCCAACTAAACGAAACCAAACCAATTATGTTCGGTTTGGTTTTGGAGCTTAACCTTTCAAAGCGACTCAGGGCTCCGGAAATTTTGATCATAACGTGCGCTGACACAGCACAGAACACGGGTGCCTAGATTTGCGCCTGCAATGAAAAAGCGGCCGCCGTGGCCGGGATTCGATCCCGAATCTTCAGGCACAATAGTAGAGCGCCTTAACCACTACGCCACCCTGGCGAGCCCAAAAATAGAAGGTTAATAAGCTCCGCCGTGTATAAAGTAAAAATAGAAATAAACTAATAAAATTTAGAAAATTAAAAGAGTAAAACACCACCAGTGAGTGTGTGAAATGCTATCGCGTTTTACCATAAATGGTGGAGCTTAATCGTACAAAAAGTGTAGGACGATTAAGCTCCGCCGTTAATGATATTCGCTGCTTTTCGCCGCTGCTGAAGGAGGCGTGTCTACAGCACGATAATTTCCTTGTATGCTCTAATGCAGATTAATAGTAGTTATGTTACACAGTCGGCTGTAGCGCCGTCGTATTAGGCTTCCTTGTTGCTTGGTACAGGTTCCACTTCCTGTTTTCCAGTACTGCGGATGCATCCCCTTCGACCATAGCGGGGTGGTGGTAGTGGTTATTTATTGTATATACAAAAGGAAAGAAAATATGTTTGCCAGCCCCGGTATCTGCTATCTGATATCTGAAGCACGTGAACTGGGGCGGCGGAAATAAAGGGATAGCTAGGAAAAGGTAAAGGAAGTCAAAGAGGTGAGCGATAGGGAGAAAGAAAAGGGTAGGTAAAAATAAAATAAATATATACACTATGGTACAGTATACAGTAGTTTGCTTGAGGCCCCCCCGCAAATGTCTTAGGTCACTGAGCACTCGGCACATCGGGCGGGCCTCCGCAATAGCTCTGCGTCCTGGCAACTGTTCACTACGCACGCACTTGCACACTGTACAAAACACTGACGGCTGACCCCCATAGCGAGGTCGTCTTTGTTTTCAGTCCAGGGTGGCAGGCCGATGTAGGGGGCACTTGCAGACTTTGTAGGTACGTCCGTCTCAAGTTTGTGTTCAGTAGGTTCTCGAGTGTAGCAGTTCGATGGTTTATTGGCGCCTGCAGGAACAGCGGCAGTGATCACGCACTATCTAGTAGTGAGCTGGCAGAACTGGGTCTCAATAAGGCTAACCAGGGTTGATAGCAAGGCGGGCATGTTCAGCGGTGGAAATAACCACCATAATGCCGGTACTCTTGCTGCTCTGGCGGCTATTGACATTCCTAGAAAGTACCATCGAACCCCAGTAATGATATGCAAACGTCGTTCCGCGTAGGTGTATCTGGACTACGTGCGCGACGTGCTCAGGCTAAACGCGCACGACGATCATCGAATGTTTGCGTACGTATGGCTGTCAGACGTGCCGCATAGCAACGACCAAGCACTGCTCGTGCTTGATGGGCCCGTACACGGACTTCTGCGAGACGTTCAAGCGCGGGGTGCCCTCGAGAACACGGCGCTGGTGCTTCTTAGCGACCACGGCGTCCGTTTCGGCTACACTCGCTCTACCGATATAGGGCGACACGAAGATATGACGCCTGTCGCCTTCGTGGTGCTGCCGCCAAAGCTGCTCCGACGCTATCCTCAAGTTGCTGTCAACCTCGAGGTGAAGTTTACATACTCTAGGAGTAATGCCCTGATTTACGAAACGTTTTGCGAAATAAGGATACACTTAGATTGAGTTAGGTTTCTTAGTAGTTAGTGGAGTAGTTATGGTGGAAATATAGAACCAGTGAGATTAAATGAGTTGGCTTAAACAGCTGACGAGCGATATTAGGTTGATTTTCGAATGTAAAATTCGCTGATGAGTAACTAGATTCGTTAATGAAAACAGAATTAAAAAGAAACTCTTCCTCAGCCCAGAAATGGCGTAGCATGCACTATTAGCGTGCTGCTTCAGAGAGGGCTAGTGTGCGCAGCGGAATATAAAATGAGGAAACGAAGAGAGAAATCAACCATAATGAAAGGCAAATCGCATACAACATTCTGAAGTGAGCTGGAAGAAGATTGTGAGCTATGTTTTCTTGGTTTTGTGAAGAAGGTGGACCCCTTCGCTAGACTCAGACGAAGAAGAAGCAGTTGTGGAATTTCCATTGCGCAGATCGTGTTGTTCTTGATCATCCCGCTTCCTCGCCGACTTCGACACCGACCTCGACGCTGCCCTCGACGTCCTTCTTCTACATTTTGTGGGGGTGCAGCCTGATATCGTTCCCTCACGCTGGAGCTTCGCATCCGCACGCTCCCGGTAATTTGTATGGCTGAAGACGAACACCCACCGGCCACCCCGATGACCCCACCGATTGTCTGCTCTGGCACCTTACGCCAGCGAGACCCTGCACTCTTCAGCGGGACCGACGACACAGGTACGAGCGAGTGAGTTCCTACAATAACTGGGACTACGACACAAAGTTAACAGACGTCATATTTTATTTGACCGGCGTTGCCAACTTGAGGTATCGTAACCACGAAGCCGATATCACAACATGGGACTCCTTCAAAGCTAATCTTACAACCTTGTTTGGTCGCACTGCTGTACACAAGCTTCGCTCCTGCATGATCGATTACAGCGGCCGAACGAAACATTTACAAGTTACATTGGTGATGTGGTCCATCTGTGCAGTCGAGTCGACGCACAGATATCCGAGAGATCCAAGATAAAGCACATCCTGAAGGGCATTGAACATGACGCCTTTCAAATGTTAACGTCCCGGGATTTGACTACTGTTTCTCAAGCTGTCAACCTTTGCCAGAGCTACGATGAGTTGCGCAAGCAGCGCCTCATCACTTGACCGCCTCCCGGGCCTGTGGAACCACTTTCTGGTCTCTCCTCTACACCTGGAAGCTCCACGCTGCTGCAGCAGCTCAAAGACTTCATTCGAAAGGAAGTTGCTCGCTAGGTATCATTACTTCCCAAGAACTGCGAGCTGTCTCAAAACTTGGCGCCCCTTCGACAGGCCATCGCCGACCGCGTGGCGGAGGCTCTTCCCTCTGTCGCCCCGCGAGCGCCCATGCCTCCGCCCGCACTATAGCCGTTGAGCCCCTCGCGTACGCTGACGTTCCTGTCGCTTCAAGAATGACGCCCGCTCCTATCGCACCGCTGACGTACACTGCCGTAGCTGCCCGACCACGGCCACCTAGCTACCCTTTGGTCTACGCTACTCCTCCGAGACTATACAGCAATTTCTTCAGGCGCCGCAGTCTTTTATTCCTCTACTGCTTCTTCACCAGAGTCCAGCAAAGGGGTCCATATTCTTCACAGTTTCTTTAAGGTAATTCTCCACCTCAGATAACGATTTTGCAGCCTATGTTTGATTGGGGAAAAAATGCTCTAGAAGTTGCGCCTTTTGCTTGGCATAGTATGGCCTGGTCATTGAACCCCACCAATCAATCAAATGCAATCTTTACTCCTGTTCAAAAGCGAATATAATGTAGTCTGTCTTGCGTCGAGGTCACATTGCTGTTGGAGGAAAACCAGATCCCAAGCACTGAACTGCTGCGGGTGTTCGAGAATGTAGGTTTGGGAATGCAAGAGCGGCGCAATAGGTTCGCGAACGGGTATACGATGGCTAGTTACACTCTCGCAGACTTATTGACGAGCCGTCGCCTTTTCGTGCATGTGGCTATTACGAAATACTCTGTGCTGTATGGCTGCTTCGGGCGGTGGCGTTCACTGTACAGAAAACGATATTAAATCTTGGTAGCAATGATAATGATGATGATAACTGCAATATAACGCATATAAAGTGTGTTCCGAGTAGCGCCTTGATGTACTCGATGGGAGAACCTTAGCCATCTGCGGAGGCGCCGGGCATGTGGCAAATTTCGAGTGAACTCGCACAGTTAGGTGTTTATCGGTGTGGCACTAAACAAGCTGCCTGATGCCTGAAGGGACAAAGCTAGTCACTAGTTACATAGGGTGCACTGATTTAAGTTGAAAGCAAAAATGTTGAACACTAGTTATTAATTTAAACAGCGCTAACAAGAAGACACAGGACAACATAAAAGGAAGCCACAGTACAAGCGCTGACTCACAACTATGCCTAAGACATCTCTTTGCTTGAAAGAGCAAGAGAAGTCTCGCTGACACACTTATTGTTAGCAAGGTTAGGATTTTGTATCGCCACAAAGAAAAGATGACAAGAACGATAGTTGAATCATATTTTATTTCAACGGACAATAAGTGTGTCAGCAAGACTTCTCTTGCTCTTTCAAGCAAAGAGATGTCTTTTTTGAGTGACTTTTTGTGCAGCAGGTGAACCCAGGGGTTGTTTCATGTGATTGTTTCGTTTTCGTCATATTTGTTTTTATCTGGTTCTTGAAGTAAACGCTTAGGCACAGTTGTGAGTCAGCGCTTGTATTGTGGCTTCCTTTTATCTTGTCCTGTGTCTTCTTGTTCGCGCTGTTTAAATTAATAACGAGTGTTCGACATTTTTACTGAATCCGGCTGAGACGGCACCCGCTCCTCGTTTGGACAGAGAAACGGAAATATGACACAGATTAAAATAACAGATACATGTCACAACATCTGCGTCTACCGATGCGCAGAGAACGACAGCGGCTCTAGTAACAGGTACGGTTTACTTTAATAATTGGGTTCCGCCACAATCAGCCCCAATTATCTAAATGTTTCTTCCGAAGGGCCAGGAACCACCTCCCTCCTGTCTTTACAGCCAGTGCGACCTGCTTTAGTGGCACCTTTTCGAATGGAACGCAGGTAAATCAACGCCGCTTGGTGACGGCCTACGACGTGCACGCGACCCTGCTGGCGCTCTCCTTCTACCACGACGCTGCCTTCGACGCACCCTTCGCCACGAAGCGTGGCCTGAGCTTGATGGGCCACATACCGCCCGAGAGAAACTGCACCGATGCGTTTGTTCGGGCCGAGTTCTGCGAGTGCTTGGGCTCTCGTAGTGATTTGGATGAACGGTCGCAGCTAGTGCAGTCTTTCTCCAGATTTGTTGTGGAGTACCTGAACGCTGCCAACCAAGCTAATTTTCCCGGCATGTGCGTCAGGTGGGTGAAGGAAGCATTTCACGGGGTTTTAAAACATTTATCGGCTTGAAAAACGTTACATCAATAGCTGTAAGTTGCACTCACGCCGGTGAATATTGCCCTGGTGCTCCAAGTGTTCTGTGGACGAAAATTAGAGGCTGATCAAAGGCAGAATTTTCTAATTGATTAGCTGGTACATGCCACCCATTTCAATTTATAATGACAAAAAGAATCAATGGTTCATTAAATACTGTCGATAGTTAAGAAACAAGATAATAAAACTGCTATACCAGAATGCCAAACTCGTGGTAAACGCATCTACGTCGGCTAAACACGCAGACGGTTAGACCCTATTCACTATCAGGTTTAGCAGGCGGCCGTTATGGTAACACTGCAATGCGGAGACGCCATAACGTTGGGCGGTTCGAAACTCCTCCTCCTCCTCCTCCCTGCGTCCTCCTTGCTGCGCGCCGCTCATTTGTCGGACACCTGAGACGCCGTTTGGAACGCCGTCCAACCAGAGCTCAGATTTCACCAACGCCGTACCCTGATTCGCCGTAGGCCCCTAATCTCTCTTTCTTTCTCCCTCTCTCATGTTGCGTTGTGCGTGCCATGGTTGCCAGTAAAGCAGCAATGACGTCACGTAAATAAGCTCTATACAGTTTTCTATTTGCGCCTTGCGTGACGCTAAACAGAAATACTTTTTACGCGATGTACAGTCACTTATCAAATCCTTTCCTAGGAAATTCTGGCGGCTGATATCACCTATGCGCGACACAGGTCACAAATTTCCTTGCATGATGATAGTCAATCACCTTTGTCCGACAAGGCATGCTGGATTTTATGATTTTATTAAGCACGCTCTGAAGCATAAGCGGGAGCCCTACATTAAGGCGCCCTTCTTCTTGAGAGGGCGCATGTAGACTCGCGACGGTTCCGACTATATTCTCCCAGTGATCGTTGATTTTTTTTGTGGATGCTTTTAGACGGTGCAGAATTTGGGAAATTATTTTGACAGCACACAAAGGGCCAGGTGACGTATCTCCTTCCGATGTACCACTGCTAGGGCTATTTGTGGATCCAGGCGTGCGAAGTGCACCCCTCGTAAACAGCAGCAACAAAGGTTCAAACCGGTCTAGACGCCGCTTTTCTAAAGAAATGATGACCACGGTTCTCACTTGTAAAATAGCCAATCAGGCTTTTGTGATATGACACCTGTGGCCTAATTTTCAACGAGCTACATAGCGATGTGCAAACTCTCATACCCGGATACAACAGAGCTAAAACACGACAGGTCCGTGGACCTTCCTGTGGGCGATAAAACGCCGCGGAATAGAACACGCTGAACGCAAATACTAAAGCTGCACAGCGGCGAAGGTTACTTTTCATAGAAGTTAGTCTAAACACTCGTAACGGATGTCATTCGGCCCAGGCATGACTGTTCCCGTGTAGTACGTGAGAAGCAAAATGTCACCTCGTTGTCATGCTTTGCCTCGAAGTGTGGTATGCAAATCGTCGCATATTGATGTTTCTAGCGCCATTTTATTTATCATGCTAAAAACAAAAAACGCGTAAGCGCTGCCTCTTGTCCCGTCGTGAGTACAGTGGTTTGTATGGAATCCGCAACACATATTATACAGCATCGAGCCTCGCCAGCAACAATTGTTTCTTGCAATCAGGTCGTGATTGAGGGGAGCACAGTAATGGCGTACGAATGCTCAAGTCACGTCCCTTTAGTTGTACTCCGTGGGATTTCTCTAGATCTGGACAGAAAAATGCACGGGAAGCTTAGACGATTGTAAACTATGGAATCCATGGTTTCTGGAGGTACTGCTCGACCTAGAATTCTATTCACTTTTCAAAAGGAATAATTAAAATTTGGTACATAATTGTAATGACGCATTGAGAAGAATTAACTATTTGGTGAACATTTCCATATTTGCACAAGGCGTAGCTGCCAAGACGACTCAGTTTCCCTTGCAACAGTTTATATTTCAACCTTTGCCCTTCGACTGAAGTTAGCCGGTACACCCAGTACATGCGAATTGTTAGTGAACATATGTTTTATTTTATATTGCAAACGTGTGGATGCACGTTATAAAATGATTTATTATGGTGCGGAATTACAGAAATAGTACTTGTATTCCACACAGACCGAATAGTGAGTGACTGGGTCACACAGGAAGCTTGGTAGAAGTGGCACGTCTACTGATAACGCGTCGCAGCGATTACGGTGCCAAATTCAAATTGTCCTTCTCTACTGTGCCGAGCCATGCTGTTCTTTTCGTTCTATCGATTGCAAAAATAATGACCATGCACTTAACAATGACTCTACTTCTATTTACATCTAAGGGAAAAGCAAAACTTGCTCTTGACTTGGCACAAAGTGCAAGCAGTTAAAACGGGGCGCAATACCCACAACAACACGTAATCGGCGAACGCGTCGTTTACTGCCGAGCTTCCAGGTGTCTAATGCGCACAGGCTCGTTTTCTTGTGATAAAAGGTGCCGAATTTCGTAAGGCTGCAGCACTTTCGGTAAATCAGGTTTCTTTGATTTAGAAACAGATATATTTTCCTGTCGATGGCTTTGAGTTCTTAATTGACGCTAACTCCTCAAAAGTGATAATAAACAGCTGATTCATGGCCTTTATTTGGTTAGCCATTTATAAGCTTTATTTTTAGATTACATCAGCAAGGATCAGGATTTGACCCTGGAATGATTTTCTATCTAGTTCATACTCCACATTTTTTAAATATTTTGAAAGTGTTTGCTTAAATATTCAGTGTGCTAATGAGAAAGAATTAGGTTTTGCTCAGTTGCCGATCTGGCGAAGTGTGTCCCTGTGAAAATTCGATCAACATAATAGTGCATACACGCCGTTCAATTTACCTTCTTTGATGGAACATCCCCGCTAATCGTATTAGCCTTTTCGTTGTTTTCCTGTGGCATCATCATCATTATTATCCGGACCACTGCAGGGCGAACGCCTCTCATATTTCTTCAACTACCCCGTTCGTGTGCTAGCTGCATCCACTTGTCCCCTGCGAACATTTTAGTCTCAACAGCCCACCTAATTTTCTGCCGTCCTCTGCTACGCGTCCACTGCTACGGCAGGTGCTATATCACCTATGATATATCACCTGCCGTAATCCATTCATGAGTAAAGAACGCTGCGGCGTGTCCGCTAATCAAAGCAAGTTATCTCTCAACATGCCTTGGGTACGCAGTTCCCTATCGAAGCCAAAGAGTAATGTGGTTTAATTCACATTTTCTTTACTGTACTCGAAACCAAGGCAGCTGAAGCGGACAGTTCAGTTCAGTCGTTCAGTCGTGTCCGACTCTTCGTGACCCTATAGACCATGTCACGCCACGCTTTCCGGTCTCTCACTATCTTCATAACATCACATAATTTCATCTGAAGTGCTTCGAGGATGCCATCTAACCATTGCGTTCGCTGCCTACCCCTTCTCCAGCGACCCTCAACCTTTCCCAACATCAAATCTTGCTCCAGCGACTCCTCTCTTCTCATCAGATGACCAAAGTAGCTGAGCTTTAACTTTAGAATTTGACCCTCCAATGAACAGCCAGGGTTTATGGTCGACAATATCGACTGATTTGAACTTCTGGCAGTCCAAGGAACTCTCAAGAGTCTTCGCCAGCACCACAATTCAAACGCGTCAATTCTTCGGCGGTCAGCCTTTTTCACAGTCCAACTCTCGCATCCATACATACGCAGTTCCCTATCGAAGCCAAAGAGTAATGTGGTTTAATTCACATTTTCTTTACTGTACTCGAAACCAAGGCAGCTGAAGCGGACAATCACCCATAAATTTGCACTTCACTTATTGAATAATTACTATTAAGGTTTCTTTATTAGATCGGTAATGTGAAGTAACCTTTTCTGAGGCACCCTCATCGTGACCGCATAATATTCGCATTCATGCACTTGACGTTTCTGTTTTCTTCCATAACTTTATGTTGAAATCTTCCTGTTCTTACGGGTAATACATACAATACAAAGCGTGATGAGCTTTCGTTGTCCGCCAGTATCCCTTTGCTGTCTTTACTAAGACCTGTCACAATTGGACGCAACATACAGTATCAGAGCCGGACGGTTTTGTTAACATCATGGTATTGCTTCTACCAGGTGGAAGCTCGCAAGCGTGAAGGACGCATCGGCCATGGGCGGAAAGGTGAGCGGAAAGATGCTGCTCCGTGCACTAGTCGCTACACTACCGGAGGCACACTTCGAAGCGTACGGCGAGGTGCGTGACGGCTGGCGACAGCACGTGGACTTCGTTCAAAGGCTGGACTGGTATGCCAACCAGACTGGCTGTCTTCCGCCCAGCCGGTGGCAAAAGTTCTGTCGATGCACCGAAGAGGCCGTGATGATTCGCGAAGGCACATCAGCGGTCAACAGCTCGTCTGGATAACACAGCAACCGCATATTATGATGCGATTATCCCTATTTAATTTCAGTATCTTGCTTGCAATAAAGCGGTATTGCATAGAATGTGTTATTTTCTTCCGGTTGACATCTTCGTCTTCAAATTAATTCTCTACTGTTTTAAGCACCAAAACAAAGCATCTGGAGCCGTAAAAGAATGCTTTGCATTTAGTAACCGTTGGGGAAGCATCGACATGAACGCCGTCGACATGTAGCAGCCCTTTGGTTAAAATCCATTACGGATCCACTTTCCGTTACATACAGTTTGTATGCGTTTACTGCGGCTATTCGAAGTACATCGCTGCTCATATTGAAAGAAACCATTCGACGCACAAATTGTGCGATTTTGACCCTTTGTTGCCTTTATAAACCTTTAGCTGCATTCCTCTCAAGACTGCACCACGTCGGTTTATTTTCGCCATTATTAACGCATGTCCGAATTTCTATTTTCTCAGCGACAAATTTGGGACAGTTTTTAATAGTTGGTTGCATATTTCTTTGATACTTATGCGCCTATGGTTGCCCTCCTGCTGGTGGCATAATAAGAGTTTTATATATAATTTGGTGTTAAATCAGTTTTATGGCGTTCACGTTATATGTTTCGTATTTAGCCAGCGGAGGCAGTAATGCTGGCTTGAGCCCAAGGCAACTGGAGTCTGTTGCAGCTACGGGAGTCACAATTCTTTGGAAACGAAACCCTTAAGCCGTTCTTTACCGGTACTCCCTTCGACGAGTTGTTTGCAGATGTAAGTGCAATTTGGTAAATTTGCAATGGGGTGCAGGGCATAGTCGCGCTCACGTATCTTCATTTTCTCCGATGGAGGCACAGCAGGAGTGCGGTCTATTCTTATTGGCGCAGACCGCCCTTACCTTTAAGAGAGGTACAAAACGTAATTGTGCAGTTCAGTACAGGCTTCGTACGTGCACGACGCCAGGCGCACAAAGGTCGGCGCGCTATTCTGCGCCGCTGGTGGACTTAATTCTGTACCCAGAGTGGGATAATGATACATGTAAAAAGAAGTTCTAAACAGATTTTTCTTATTTCACAGTTCTAGTACGATGTCATTTCATGAAGAAAAGCCCAGTACTCCTTGAAACAGACTGTGGCATTATGACGGCTCATTCTGAAGACGATGTGTTTTTAAAGCACCGAGATACGAGCGCATGGGAGTACAAGAGCACAGTGAAGAGAGATGCGCATTTAAACAAAATTATCCGAACAATATCTCGTTTCATCGTGTACTCATGTAGGCAGCCGTTCGTTCACAGGTGGCATTTGTTTAGAAGAACGCTCGACAAGGTATCCAAAGACATTCCGAATCTATATTTCGAAAACAGCAGGAAAAGTTGACATTGAGAAGCCAGCATATACCCCTAAAGGCGTTCTGGCAGCTGGCGTTTTCGAATTAGCACAATAATTTCATAGAATACAACATGCTGTTACGTGCGTTACCCTGGTTCAATTGCACGGTCGATGAAACTGCGATGCTCTATGCTAAAAGTGGCTTTCAAAAGGCATGAGTAACGAACGAAAACAAACTGTGATTCTCTACATGAAAATCCGCTTTGAAACGGTATGGCAAACAAACGGAAACAAACTGCGATATTTTACGAGAAAAGCAGCTCTAAAACAGCGTGACAAACCAATGAAAACAAACTACGCACAATTGTAGACTACAGCGCAGAAGATACCACGGCCGCTGAGGTGGCTCGCATCGTACAGATGACGACAAAGACGACATCTCGGCCGCTTCCGCCATCTACGAGAGTCACCTCAGCCACAGCCTCAGCGGCAGTATTATCTTCTGCGCTGTCGTCTATAATGGTGTGCTTTTTGTTTTTGTTAGTTGTTCATGCCGACTGAGAGCTGCGTTTCGTGTAGAGCAGCCCAGTGCTGTAAATGCGGCCCAATGATGTTTCTTCTGTGTTGTTGTTACATTACATAAGGATTAAATAATGTGTTATTCTTATCCTAATGTTATTTCTTCTTCACCTGTGTATTCATTTTGCATGATTTTCTTTTCATTTTAACCTCTCCCCCACTCCCTGTGCGACACCAAAATAGGGCTGCCGATACTTGGAAAAATAAATTATACTGCATATTTCCACTCCCTTCCACTCGGCACAGTTGAAAATTTCTTGAAGACAGCGCATTCCAGCCGAGGCGAATCATTAGCATTCCTAACATGTCAAGGAGAATTTTTAGGAATTTTCCATGTGGGCAGATGAAGGCGACCACCTTTATTAAAAGAAGTTATTATAGTGCATAAAACTTTACTCATTCACTATATCGCTACAGCTGTGCATTTTCACCCCTGTTAAGCCTGTGGTCGGTAATGACGGTTATCGTAATAGACTTGTTCTTTTCTCTCTAGAGAACGGAGATTTCGCTTTTTATCTGAAGGCAAACATAGAGATGACATTGTGTAAAGGGACAAAAGAATGTACATAAAAACCTATGGATGTGAACGACATTTCAGTTGCATAGGTAAACAAAGACTTCACTTCTCTCTTATGGATATCCTTGTTTTAACGTCGTCATACATTTAGAAGCCGTCAACCAGCTGCTCCGGCTATTGTACTTAAAATAAAAAACAGAGCTTAATGGAGTGGTGCAGCCGGTGTCGTTAAATCAGTGTTCGGGGAGCACGACGGCTACCCGGTATTAGAGAGCTCGGGCTAGCTCGTGAGCCGCTTCGTTACCAAGGACGGCAGCGTGAGCGGGTGTCCAAATTATCTGAATTTTCCTATTCAGCGTTCTTTGGGTGAGGATTTTGGCCGCCTCCGGTGATATCCTCCCCTTCCCAAAATTTTGAATGGCAGTTTTGCTGTCGCTAATTATGAACTTGGCTTCTGTTCCTACGCAAGCTAGCGCTATCGCAACTTCTTCCGCAGTCTCTATGTTGCGGCCTCTGATGGCTGCCGCGGATACAGACGCTCCTCGGCCATCGACTACCGAGGCTATATACCGCCGCACCTGTTCTGACACTTGCCGCATCAACATAAACTACTTCTTTTGCTCCCATGTTCTTGAACTATCGCTCTAGAGCTTCGGCTCGTTTGGCCCCTCTTTCGACATTAAATTATGGATGCATGTTTCTAGGGTGGGGGGATTGCCAATGCGTTTCTGCTTTCCCTACAAATTGTGACTTTTTTTTTAACTCCTCTGTCTGGGTTAAGTCTACTTTTGCAAGGATCACCCTGCCCGTCTTGGTCGTGCTTAGTCTCTCTAATTGGGAGGCTCGCACGGCCTCCGCAATTCTGCCCACGTGTTATGCACCCCGAGTTCGAGCAGTCGTTCGCGCGAGGTACCCATGGGCTGTCCTAGCGCCTTCTTAACACATCTTCGGATCGGGCCATCTAATTTCTTTTTTTCTTCAGTCTTGATGTCCAGGTAGGGCGCGGCGTAACTGATTCTGCTCATTGCGTACGCCTGGATCAGTTTTAGTAAATTTTTCTCCTTGAGGCCTCTTCCTTTAGTGGCGACCCTCTTCAAGAGCCCGAGGGTTTGCATCGCGTAACTTTCTAATTTCTTCAGGACCTCTCCGTTATGGCCATGCTTTTTTATGACCATCCCCAGAATCCTGGACTGATTTACGTTTGGCACCGGTTTATCCTCTATACCTGAATATGAAACTCCCCACTATTCTCGCAGGGGATGTACATGGGGTGATATACTAACAACTCAGATTTTTGTGGGGAGCACGAAAGTTCCCTTTCAGCCGCGTAATCGACAACGATGTCGGTCGCTGCCTGCCGGCGGTAGTGGTGGTGAAAACATTTAATATATGTACAGAGGTATATACACAAGGTGGGATGCCTTGACAGGCACTCCATTGGCGTTTACCGCAGCCTGGGCGCGTTGCGTTAACACCTTTTGGGCCTCTATTGTGCAGCTGCCGGACAAGGTCGTCGCCCAGTTCTCTCGGGTGGTGTTGGGGATAGGGGGCGAAGATGGGTTTTTCTGGCAGGCCCACACCATGCGGTAGGTGTCAGACACCTCTTCACAGTGCGAGCACAGCCCATCGAATTGGGGATCAAAATGTTTTAGAGTAGCCGGGTACAACGTTGTACTGGTGAGCAGGCAGCTCACCTGGTTAATTCAGAGGGTGATATCATCCGCATACATGCTAAAATTTAGCCCCTTAATTAGATTAAGTTTACCCGGGAGGCCTCTCATCGCCACGTTAAACAGGAAAGGCGATAGCGCTGAGCCCCACGACGTGCCTTTGCTTCCTAACACTAACGTGGGAGATTCTAAATTTTAAAATATCATGCAGGCTTTTCTGCCCGATAAGAAGTCTTTTATGTAGTTGCACGTTCGGATTTCGCGAGCGAAAGATACTGCGCTTTTCCTCTCATGGAAACCTATTATAAAAGGCCGGTGGACTTTGATGCGTTCAACGGAACGCTGGTTGTGTTCGACAAGGGGCGCGCGATGTGCTGTATGCAGCAGCAACGGTCAGGCTTTCGCAGCTCTCCACGGCAGATTCGGCTATGCTCTCGGAATTTTATGAAGGGCAAAATAAATATAGAACCACTGCTGCTGCTGCTCCCATTTTTTGTCATTTACATATGCTTAACACGCCATATGCGTGATTCTATACGGTCAGTATGGTGCCGTACATTGGCTGTCTGAGCAGTATCTGCACAGAACCTGTGAGTTTCAAATAACGTCCACCTTATCAAGTCAGAAAATATACAGAATTATGTTAATCGTGACGAGTAAGGTGGGGCTAAAATATTGCAGCAGAATATCAACCGGTTACGGGACTTTTTTCAAATCGACGAAAAGCTATTTGCAGACCCCCCTGACCACAAACTGAAAAGAAAAAAATTGAAGAGTACTGCAGAATCTGTATTGGAGCAATGCGAAAGCACGGACGCTGCTGTTGGTTTCTTCTAGTTGCTTAATTGACCTCTTGTTTTCCCATTTTACTCTTTGGTATTTTAAAATTTCGCGCCAATTCCTTCCTATGCCCTTCTCTGGCTCTACTTCCGGTTGCGTGACGTCAATCCACTACGGCTCCCCTTGACTTCTTTTCGCTTTCACTCCCACCTTCCTCCCTTCCCTTATGGGAGGTTCAGGCGTCCAGAGAACGTGTGGCAGATACTGTGCCTTTTCTTTCCTGTGAACCAGTTATTCTAATTAATTACGCAATTGCCACTTTGGCCTAAATATTTTTCCGGCAATAACATTACGTCACCCTCTATCGATTGGCACCACTCATTGTCGGCACCACTTCTCAATTACAACTGCTGCGGACTCAATTTTGCGGACACATTCTGTGGACACAGCCTGTGGACACGATCTGTGGACACGGCTTGCGGACACTCTGTGGACAGAAATCTGTGAACATAGCAAAGTAATGCTTTCGCATTAAAATGAGTAGGGCGTTTATAATGGTTGACAGGAACGGAAAGGCCCACTATTTGTCACATCTCGGCGGACATCTCAACCGTGCCTTAAAGGGAAGAGAGAGAACAGCGCTTATTGTTTTGTTTCCATTGAATTTCTTAAGTTGTGCCACTGTAACTGACACATACTCATTATCCACACAGTAAATTGCTAGCAAGTTATGTAGAAGACCACCTGCAAACAATATAAATCCCAATTTTAACCAAGCCGTAGAAACGTGGCCACTTGGTCTAGTGGTGGTCTGTGCCGGGATTGAAAGGTCGACGAGAGTTTGCTTCCCTTCTGGACGTTCAGATCAAACAAGCTAACACTATGCAGCCCCTGCAACCTCACCTCATCATGGGGTGGCGTTACATTGCGCATCCCTGCGGCCAGTTACTGCCCGGCTATATCACCTGGTAACTACGTGTTGCCGAATGCATGTTATAGATGGAGTGCTGACAATGCCTGACGCCGAAGCCTAATTTCTGGCAGAAGGAGGCCTTCAGCATTTATTAAAACACTCATCTGTCAATGAATGTTTATATGAAGGAAAGAAGCCAACAGTCGGCGAGGCCAAGGAAAGCGTTGGGGATGTTACTTTATGTCTTCTTTTCTTTTTTTTAATGTTTATTTGGATAATCACAGAAATTAGTGATGTAATCTTGGTTAGAAGAAAGATAAACACAAAGTAGAAGAAAAACAACGTGCCGATGGTGGGAACCGATCCCACGACCTCCGAATATCGCGTCCGGTGCTCTTCCAACTGAGCTACATTGGCCGCTGTCCCCCCTGCTACTTGCTTGGGTATTTATGTTGTCTGTATACGAAACTTGAGAGTGTTCACCAGCGCCACCCTCAAACATAGCGGCGGACGTAGAACGTCCTTTTTTTTTTTTTGTTACCGCCAGCGTCACGTAGAACGTGATCAAGAGCGAAGGCGAAAGCTGTGCTCATTTCCCCTTAATTAATCTGCTTGTAGCTTACGAGGGTCTCGGTTCTGGCAGTCTTGAAGCCATAGGTAGCGTAAGAGGGTTCTAGCACAGTTTTCGCCCTCGCTCTTGATCACGTTCTACGTGACGCTGGCGGTAACAAAAAAAAAAGGACGTTCTACGTCGCCGCTATGTTTGAGGGGGGCGCTGGTGAACACTCTCAAGTTTCGTATACAGACAACATAAATACCCAAGCAAGTAGCAGGGGGGACAGCGGCCGATGTAGCTCAGTTGGAAGAGCACCGGACGCGATATTCGGAGGTCGTGGGTTCGGTTCCCACCATCGGCACGTTGCTTTTTTCCACTTTGTGTTTATCTTTCTTCTAAACAAGATTACATTACTAATTTCTGTGATTATCCAAGTAAACAATAAAAAAAAAGAAGACATAAAGTAACATCCCCAACGCTTTCCTTGGTCTCGCCGACTGTTGGCTTCTTTCCTTCATGTATTATAACGAGCACCCTCATTTCCCCTTAATTAATCAACGAATGTTTATAGTCTGTTTAGCGTCCCACAGATAACGCGTTTACTGCTGCAGTAGCTTGAACTCATTGGGTGACCTCATTGTTATATATATATATATATATATATATATATATATATATATATATATATATATATATATATATATATATATAAATAACAATGAGGTCACCCAATATATATATATATATATATATATATATATATATATATATATATATATATATATATATATATATATATGCGCTGTAAGATTTGTACTGCTCCAACCGCAAATAAACAAATTGACTAGAAGCAGGAGTCACTCAAAGAGCATGTATCTCACACTGTTCCTTATGGCTTGTTTAGTGGTCTCGTAGAGCGGTACTTCGAAACCCTTGAACTCGTTTCGATGGAGGCGAAACGAAGTGGCGTCCGTGTGCTGTGCGATGTCATCGCACGTTAAAGATCCCCAGGTGGTCGAAATTACTCCGTAGCCCTCCACTACGGCTCCCCTTTCTCTCTTTCCACTTTCACTCCCACCTTCCTCCCTTCCTTTACGGCGCGGTTCAGGTGTCCACAGAGCAAGTGTGACAGTTACTGCGCCTTTCCCTTCCTGTGAACCAACCAACCAACCATTCGTTGTTTTGAAACATTGAAAGTTAGATCCGAGCTCTGTAGCTGAGCCACCTCCACTACCTCGTGCGGACAGAAGAGAAAGTAGAGAAAAAAAAAAGAGGGAGTCATTGCACCCGCTACCACCGAAATGGTAGCGGGTGCGATGACGACCTATAGATCGTCAACCAAACCATATTTTTATCTGTTGTATACAAGAGATACAATTATGAGTTGGTTTGGTTTGTGGGGTTTAACGTCCCAAAGCAACTCAGGCTATGAGAGACGCCGTAGTGGAGGACGCCGGAAATTTCGACCAACTGACATCACACAGCACACGGGCGCCTTGCTTTTCGCCTCCATCGAAAAGCGGCCGGCTAGCCCCCACTGCCAGCGGCATTGACCTACCTGTCCGAGACTTGTAGGGCCAGAAACAGCCACCCTTCACCACGATCCTCCCGATGTCAGAGCACGAAGAGCCATAGGTGATCGAAATTACTCCGGAGCGCTCCACTACGGCATCCCTTACTCACTTTCCATTTTCTCTCCCCCTTCTGCCCTTCCCTTACTGCACGGTTCATGTGTTTACAGAAAAAGTGTGACATACGGCGCCTTTTCTTTTCTGCGAATGAATTATTATTATTATTATTATTATCATTATTATATACCATTGAACGCTGAGGAAGACTCGAATAAATGCGCTATACAAAACCTAGCACACAACATATGCGAAATGATGAATTGTTTGATCAGTCGTTTTTATCATAACCACATTGACAACTACCAAACCCCACATTTCAGTTCTGTCAATGGCACAATGCACGAATTGCAGTGTTGCCTCCCGATTAATATGCACATGTGAAGCTTAGGACATCAGGGAGATACCTGTTGGGCTTGTTTTCCACGTTCGAAAAAACAACTCAAGCCTTATGACTCATCCCTTACAATGTCATTTTCTATCAGATCATGGTGAAGACACTTATGGTTTGCAGCTCTGTCATGAAAATGAACTAAGTGGAGCCTAGCTGGGTCCGCCCGCTTTGGCAATTTACCGGCCATTTGCTCCCGGCCTGATAGCAATGTTGCGTGGACATCACTGTGAAAATCATCAGTTCCACCCCTTATTCCTTTCCTCCTGTGAACATGGACTGATACCAGTAGGTATAAAATGATTAAATATCGTTATGAGTGGGGGAAGAGTGGGCACACGATGACCTGGATGTTGGACAACATGAAGTCTGGATCCAGCTCCGCGTCCATTTGTGCACTGACATAAGCGATCACAATGTCCCCTTAAGAGTGTCGGAGTCGCGACGCCCCGGCTATTCCCGCAATTCACACGAAGCAGCGTGGTGTCTTAATCCTAGGTGGCATTTTCCCACATTCAAGTGATTTGAATTACTGGCACTGCAATGGTCAATTGTCACAAGGGCTCCTCTAAAACAGTACCTCGAATGAAAACATCCGCGCTTTTTGAGAGACTGTAGCTTAAACATGCTAATACAACCGTAATAACAACTACCTGATAGCATACTGCCATTGCCACGGTCGCGCAAGCCCTTTTTTAGACAATGACCTGCAGCGATTATAGAAAATGAGCAGCTCAACCCATAGTGAGTAAATGAATGCATTATGATGCCTCAAATCGAGCCCCTCGGGCAGCTGGGCCAGCAATTCCAGAATTGGAGAAATAAATAAAATAAAATTCTACCGCTTTCGCCCATCAGTGATCCAAAACCGACGTTTTCGTAGCTGATAAGGCTTATCCTTTTTTGTTACGTCGATTGACGAAGCAGACAATAACGCCGGCCGCGGCCTAAGCTAAGCGACGTGGTTCCTTAGCCAGGTGAAACTAGCGCACGCGCTTCGAATTGTGCGCTACAGTCATCACGACACGTCCGCAGCGGACGTTGCGGTTGCTTGATACTTCCGGTGTGCCTTGTGCGCTAAGGTTAAGTTGTGCGCGGAAAAAAGCGTTGGATTTCCTTGGCAGCAGGGCTCTAGAAAATGAGAGTTTCTTCGTTTCAAATACTGTATGGCATAGTCTCGTTCACGGCATCAAACTCCTTATTGGGACTAACCAACACAACTACCATTATTAAACGTTTGTTGGTTGTTTTTGTTAATTGCAAGAATGATTATATAGTTATGCAGCATGCTATGTGGGTCGAGACAGAGAGCTCGTTCCTGAAATATTTCTGTTCTATTTATTCTGAACCGACTATTCTTAAAACGTAGTTAAAAAGTTTGCTGAAACACCCTTACATTATATATAATTTCCTATAACGCAGATTCCTACGGTTCTTTGGTATGCTTTCTTTGCAGACATCTTCAGTGTTTGTTTATTTGTTCCTCAAAGGTCCTGAGACATTACATGAGGGGTGGGCTGTGAAATTTAATATGAATACAAAATATATTCGATGGCGGTTTTGTATTGGCTGAAGTTGGTGATGGTTGCCAGTTCGGATGGAAGGCCATTCCAGTCTGGAGCTGTTTTTAAGAAATTAAACTGATAATATGTATCGGTGCTGGCTTTCATTGGATAGACGGCGTTAAGGTGAGAGTTACGAGAAATGCGATGAGCACATGTGATAGGAGTAGTTTCAGGATCAAAGGTATGATAAAATTTGTGATATAAGAAAAGACGAGCGATCTTGCGACGACAGGCCAATGTAGGAAGGTTAGGCCGAGATTTAAGTACGGAGACACTGATGTGATATGAATAGTCGGAACAAATAAATCTTGCAGAGCGATTCTGGACACATTCTAGAAGAGTTATTAAAAGAAGGTTACTCAAAGAAGGATCGTACGCGGCGCATGCAAACTTTAATTTCGACGGTACAAAAGCAAGCAGTTTTATTCAACGGGGTGCTAAGGCAAGGTTACGGCGTAATTGTACCCTAAAATTTGTTTAGCTGAATTAGTTACATGGTGAATGTGTTGCGACCAGGTTAAATCTTTGCTCAAGTGGATGCCGATATATTTATAGGAGTCTACTGATGTAATGATATATTGTTAAATGTATAAATCCCGTCCAGGTGGTTGCGACGGCGGTGGAAAGAAAGAAGAGAGGTTTTAGCAGAATTTAATGACATTAGCCAAGCGTTACACCACTCTTGGATGCGTAGAAGGTCTTCTTGAAGCTTGGCTATATCGGACGGGTTAACTATTGAACGATAGATGACAACTTCCAATGCTCAGCTTGGTTGGCCACACCAATTTGCTTTTTCCTCTATGGTGAGCTTTTTATTCCTTGGTAATCAGGCTATTGCTTTTGGTTCCGAATGGTCCTCTTTCCATAACAGCGCCGCAGCCGCCAGCTGATCCAGTCGGACAACATCCTGCACCCGGAAGAGGAAATCATAAAGTAAACGTTTTTTTCTTTCAGAGAGGTCGCTCTGGGGGGGGGGGGGGGGGGGGGGGGGAGCCGAGCTATTAAATCTAAATCACTATTTCCAGCTGCAATCAAACGCTATGTATTACAAAGCTTTCCTGTACTTTAGACATCATGTATTCATCACGATGTCGTCAGACATCAACATAACCCTCATTGACGAAAGCGTGTGCTGGATGTATTGTCCTCACGAGCAGAAAGAACTACTGCCGTATTGGTCTGCCCTTTCGAAAACTGTTAGGCGTGCGATTGCTCAAATGTGCCTTAACGCTACTCGAAAAAGCTTTCAGGCACAGACTTAGAAGTTGGCCGGAACAGGCTGGATACCTATAACTTCGACGTTGACTGCAGTCGGCCTTAATTCATAAGTCGAGGAACGATAGATTTAAACACAGTACACAGGACGAAGCAATAAAAAAAAAGTAGACCAGTCGTGATCCCTTCGTAATCATAGGTAGTTCATAATTTGAAGAACATTGCAGCGAAGTACAAAGTATCTGTGGTGTTTTTCGCCCCGAAAAACGTGCTTGCTTGTGTTGTAAAAGTGACCCCAGCAAAATCAAGAAAAACCAAGGTAAAAAAATAGCATGCAGATTCGTTTGCGGAGGGGCTGTCGGTATAGTTTATCAGATACCTTTGACATGCGGCAGGGTGTACATCGGCCAGACTGAACGATGTATTAATGACCGACTAGCAGAGCACAAACGCGATTTGATGAATGGGACTGGATCCCATCTGCAACACTACTGTAAAGCCTTCGGGGAAAAAAACAAGAGCTTGTGCTGCACAAGGCTGAAGGAAACAAAAATCTTAAACAGGAGTAGAGATAATATCGCCCGGGAACTGCTTGAGGCATGCTAAATAAAAACAAAAATAAATAAATATCAATGACAAAGTAGTGATCGTGCAAGGACGCCATCTATTGCAATGTATAGTAATGAAAGGATCTTTTTAGATTGACAGTACGTGCATAGATTATGCGTGCTGTTAGATTGTATAATGTTTGTCCAGATGTGTGCGTGCATCTTTGTGTGTGTTCAGATGAGTTTAGCTGTGCGTGTGTGTGTGTGTGTGTGTGCGTGCGTGTGTGTGTGTGTGTGTGTGTGTGTGCGCGTGCGTGTGTGTGTGTGTGTGTGTGTGTGTGCGTGTGTGTGTGTGTGTGTGTGTGTGTGTGTGTGTGTGTGTGTGTGTGTGTGTGTGTGTGTGTGTGTGTGTGTGTGTGTGTGTGTGTGTGTGCATGATATAGGTTCGTCCTCTATGAATTCCTATGCCTTAAATTCACTTCCATCTGCTATGAATAAATAGCTGCAAGTTGCGCCTGTCCTCTATCTCCATCAGCGTGTTGTCCGTTTTGGTGCTACATCTTTTCAAGGGAAGTGGCCCCAATCAACCAGCCCTCCCTCCCTTCCCTCCTCCCCCTCACCCACCTTCCCCAGCAAGTATTATTGAGCTTGTATTTCACACAGTCAATATTTGAAGCAGCTCGTGTTTGGCAACCAGAAAACATGTGCGGGATTGGATGCATGACACAGAAGGAGGCAAATTTTAAGGAAGATCTTCCGTTTTTGACAGTTCCTTTATTTTTTTTTTTCTGTCGGCGTTCCACCCCGTCGAACTTTTGCTAGCAAGCGTGCACTCATTTGACATGAGAAACCTGAGTGAGTGAAACCGGATTTTTCTTAATACACTGTTGAAATGCGCAGACGATTGTGTTCACATCGCGCATTTTAGCTTCTCCCCAAAGAAAGGTTTTGCCACTAATGTAGATCACCAAATATTATGTTTAATTTTCATGCATCCCGACCACAATCAAGAATACCTTTCACAGATGCGTTAACCAATTATAAGGGCTCACTTTTTCCCCACTGCGAAAGCTCATGAAACTAAAGAATTTAAACAGGGCAATTAGTCTGGAAAGGGAATTCACAAATTTGCAGTAATTCACAAATTGCAATTAGGCTTAATAAGCGGTATAAACTGAAGATTGTACAGGCCTATGCACCTACATGTAGTTATGATGACCAGGTAGTTGAAAGCTTCTATGAAGATGTAGAATCGGCAATGCGAAAAGTAAAGCCGCAGTATACTATACTAATGGGCGACTTCAATGCCAAGGTAGGGAAAAAACAGGCAGGAGACCAGGCAGTAGGTGACTATGGCATTGGTTCTAGGAATAGCAGGGGGGAGTTACTAGTTGAGTTTGCAGAGCGCAATAACTTAAGAATCATGAATACCTTCTTCAGCAAACGGAAGAACCGGAAATGGACATGGAAAAGTCCTAACGGAGAGACTAAAAATGAAATCGACTTCATAATATGTTCAGCCCCCGCCATTGTGCAAGATGTAGAGGTAATCGGGAAAGTGCGATGCAGTGACCACAGGATGGTGAGGTCCCGAATCAGCCTAAATCTGAAGAAGGAACGCAACAGATTAGTAAGAAAGAAACTCATCAACGAATTAGCGGTGAGGGGGAGGGCAGAAGAGTTCAGGATCTCGCTACAGAATAGGTATTCAGCTCCAACTGAGGATGGCGACATTACCCTAGAGGCAAGGAACAAATATTTCAGAGATATCATTACTGAGTGCTAGAAGCAGGCGGTAGGATAGTTAGAGAGGATACCGGTAAGCTGTCTAAGGAGACGAAAGATTTGATTAAGATACGCCAGAGTATGAAAGCTTCCAATCCAACAGACCAGATCGAATTGGCCGAGATATCAAAGCTAATCAATAAGCGCAAGGTGGCCGATATAAGGAAGTATAATATGGAGAAAATTGAGCATGCTATAAAGAACGGGGGAAGCCTTAAAGCGGTAAAGAAGAAATTGGGCATAGGCAAAAACCAGATGTATGCGATAAAGGACAAGGCGGGCAACGTCATCACTAATATGGAAAAGATAGTCAAAGTGGCCGAGGAGTTCTATACAGACCTCTACAGTAGCCAAAGTAGTCAGGACCGTAATGAGATTGGCGGTAGAGAAAAACAGTCAGACGTTCCTTCAGTGACAAAGGACGAGGTCAAGAAAGCACTAGAAACTATGAAAAGGGGGAAATCAGCTGGAGAGGATCAGATAACTACAGATTTGCTGAAGGACGGGGGGGATATCGTGCTAGAAAAAGTGGCCACCCTGTATACGCAGTGCCTGGTGTCATCGACGGTGCCGGAACCATGGAAGAATGCAAACATTATCCTCATTCACAAGAAACGGGACTCTAAGGACCTTAAAAATTACAGACCAATCAGCTTACTGTCTGTTACGTATAAGGTATTTACTAAGGTAATCGCTAATAGAATCAGGACAACCTTAGACTGCAATCAAGCAAAGGATCAAGCAGGGTTTCGGAAACGGTACTCTACTATCGATCATATCCATACCATCAATCAGGTGATAGAAAAATGCTCGGAATATAACCAGCCCTTATACATAGCATTCATTGATTACGAAAAAGCATTTGACTCAGTTGAAACCTCGGCGGTGATGCAGGAATTGCGAAATCAGGGGGTAGACGAGCCGTACATGAAAGTGCTGGAAGATATATATAGTGGCTGCACAGCAACCATAGTTCTGCATAAAGAAAGTAACAAAATTCCCATAAAGAAAGGTGTTAGGCAAGGAGACACAATATCCCCAGTACTATTCACAGCTTGTTTAGAAGAAGTATTCAGAGACTTGGAATGGGAGCAGTTAGGGATAAGGGTAGATGGAGAATACCTCAGTAATCTGCGATTTGCTGATGACATTGCCTTGCTAAGCAACTCGGGGGATGAACTGCAAATAATGATTGATGACCTAGACAGGAAAAGTAGAAAAGTAGGCTTGAAAATCAATATGCAGAAGACTAAGGTAATGTTCAACAGCCTCGGGAAGGAACAGCAGTTTACATTAGGTAGCGAAATACTGGAAGTAGTAGGTGGATATGTCTACTTAGGACAGGTAGTAACCGTAGATCCGGACCACGAAACGGAAATAACAAGAAGAATAAAATTGGGATGGAGCGCATTTGGCAAGCACTCGCAGATTATGACTAGCAGCTTACCGGTATCGCTCAAGAGGAAAGTATACAACAGTCGCATCTTGCCTGTACTCACCTATGGGGCTGAAACGTGGAGGCTAACCAAGAGGGTTGTACTTAAGTTGAGGACAACTCAGAGGGCTATGGAACGAAAAATGGTAAGTGTAACATTAAGAGATAGAAAGCGTGCAGAGTGGGTCAGAGAAATAACTCAAGTTACCGACATTCTAGTAGAAATTAGGAAGAAGAAATGAACATGGGCAGGACATGTAGTGCGAAGAGAGGATAACCGATGGTCGCTGAGGGTAAAAAATTGGATTCCAAGGGAAGGAAAGCGTAGCAGGGGGCGGCAGAAAGTTAGGTGGGCGGATGAGATTAAAAAGTTCGCAGGGGTCAAGTGGATGCAGCTAGCACAGAACCGGGTTAAGTGGAGAAATATGGGAGAGGCCTTCGCCTTGCAGTGGGTATAATCAGGCTGATGATGATGATGATGATGATGATGATGATGATGATGATGATGATGATATTCAGAAACGAGAGTCAAAGGCGCGTAGAAGAAATTAGAAAAGAAACATCGTTAAAATATTTCAACCGTCTATATTTAAAAGCAAGAGGAAATGTATACTCACTTGATCTGTTTTCTCGGCTTCAATTACTCCTAGTCTCCTCCACAGCTCGATCAGTGGTTTGCTCAGATGCTTCACGCTTGCTCTGGGCTTCTTCAGCTCACCTGTCAGAGCAGAGCAAGACATTTTTATTGTGCTCCCAGCACAAATTGTACACTCTGTGTTCGGCGTCTCAGTCACTGAATGTCTGCATATGTTATTTATATGCCAGCGTAGTGTTTATTATGTTAGTGAGGGCAGGACTTGTATACATAAAAAGTATTACAAAACATAACGCAGTTCAGCTAACGTTATGAAGGCGATTACAAAGGTATGTAAGGCATTCTTGAATAGATGGTAAACTTGCAGCACTGCTATTCGTGCGGTAAGGAGACCCCACTTTGGTGCTGCACAAATTAAGCCTACAGTTGGAAAGCGTTAGTTGTGCAAAATGCAATACCGACTCTGTAAGCATTTTTTCTAATATCGATGACAAGTTATGCATGGGAGGGATTACTTCCGCACGCAAATGCTGAGGAGGAATTATCCCAGGTAATGACTGCGAAACATTTTCCCACGTATCGTTATGCCAGTAGTACTTTTATACCTAAAAGAATAAAACCGAATGAAGTATGCTAAATAATTTCCAGTGGATGAATATTTACGTTATGACATACCAGGCGGATTCTTCGTAATCTAGTTGCGGATGAATTAATATTGTATACAAGAGCAATTTAAGCGATGTCGACTCTCCAGCCAGATTATGGCTGATATAAGTGTATATAGTATTGGCTCCGTTGACTGAATTTTGTATATGTAGAAACCACGTGGGAGCTCAGGTGTTGTGACGTTGAGTTATGTGAATGAGCACACGGCTGTAAAAAAAAAAAAACACATTAAGGGGAAAACCGGGCTTTTGGCCTAAGGCCTTCGTAGGAAAAACACGAGTCCATTTATGTTAAGTTCAATTACATGTGTTACACGAGGGCGCAAAAGAGATGAAATCTAGTGAATGTTATTTCTGCCGTCGCTGGATGGTATTATGCAAACACTATGCAGTCTTCATCAAATCATTGCATACCGAATCACCAGAACAAGCTATATAGCTAATGTAAATTAGGAAGTGATGAAGACGACCAAGGACGAAACTGAAATGCCGCACTGAAAAGGATTTGAATACTAGCCTACATTATTATTTGACGCACACTGTGAAGGGCTCGCAAAAAACAAACAAACAAACAAACAAACAAAAACCTCGCTACAACTAAGAAGGTTGAAGTCTAGATTCATGTGACGTGCTCCTTAAAGTGAATGGTTATAGCGGACGTTTCACAGCCGTATGCAATTATCGATAGAAAATAAGTTAGATTAAGACCCTAAAAACAGAAAAGTTATAGGAGCACTTAACCTCTGTATATAATGGTATTAAGACTGCTACTGAGAATGTTCCATTGCGCACATGCACTCTCCTACTCTTCTACTCGCTTAATCACTACTTTCCTAATGTATGACTTTCTTACATCGTGCTTACTCATTAGCATAAACAATTGGAGGACGCTTTGGTGACTTAAGTGATGAAATGCGAAAGCCTGAGTGCTGCGCCAAATTTGCGCCTGTCCTCAGGTGCAAGCATTTCGGGGAGATGACATCAGCTCATTAGCGACGAAATCGCGCTCCTTGTATCTTCGCAGTTGTTGTACATTTACGGTTGTGTGGTTAATTTTACGGGGCGCGCAGCAATAATTGATAATAAATAATTGATAAGACTGTCAATAATTATTATTTATTAGTCATTAATTGTAATTATTTATTTAATCATTGAATAACATATAGTAATTAACTAGTAATTGATCATTGATTAGCATATAGCTATATAAGGGACGCATTGGCGCATAGTGTGGTGGTGCTCTGTGATTGGTCGAGACCTCCATGACGTCATCCCGTCTCGACCAATTAGAGCCGCCGCAAAAGCGTGACACTTTTGCTGACGACAACGATGAGGCAATAAAGGCTTTCACCTTAAAAATTAGAACATGCCTTTGTGGCACAGGAGTAGCGTGCTGCACTCGGACAGGGGAGGGGAGCGGTTCTTGCAACCTATCAGGAGCCAAATGTGGCTGATGAGTTATCGCTGTCTGCACCTACACCGGCAACGCCGACGCCGCACATTCTGCACAACGTACGAGGCCTTTAACGTTGGGTCTGGTTCAATACCTCGCGCTAAACAGAAGTTCCTTTCCATAGCGCTTTTGAACCAAGCCTCTCATAAGACATCAATATTAATTAGCCTTATTTCTGGGCAGCAACTCAGTAAAGCCAATGATGCCCGTTACGTAAAGCTTTTGTTGCGAATATTTTGAGCAGCGGACTGAGAGGCAAGATGGGGGCCAGTCTTCCTTAGCACAGTAACACATTAAATTCCTCTGCATATTTGAGTCACTAGCTAAACCAACCGAACTTTCCGCTTAGCCCAAAAGCTGCGTTAGAGGGACAGCAAGTACGCAAACGAAACGAGCCGAAGCATTGGGCTATCCGCAAAGGAGAAAAAATCGTTGAAAATCGGTGGTACGTAAAGGACCGCACGACAGGAAGTGTACCGGGCACACGTGGACGGGAATAAACGCCCAATGGCGGTGGCTGCTGAGCAGTGAAAGAAGTGCAGACCAAACGCGCTGCCCAGGCCCAAGAACAAAGGGACACTGCAGCCCCATACGTGCTGCTAGTGTTGTCTACGAGCTCGACATTCAACGCGAATATTCGGGATGTTTCTGAACCATTTGTCTTCATTTGCAACCTGATGCACGACATCTATGTGTATTGTAGGTTGCATGGAGAAAGTGTAGAGCCGTATAACCCGTAATATTACGAAGCGATGCCAGAATACGATTCTCGGTACTCACCAGTAGCAAAACTTATGACGACTCCCAAAACGACGGTGCCAAAAGTGCTAATTAAGCAATTCCAGAGTGGTGACAAATGAGCGAAGCCTCCATTATGTTGCACTCTACGGGAGGAAAAACCAAAAACCAGAATTTCGATGAAGAGCAACTCATTCGAGCGTATGGAAATTAATGATCTATAGTCAGGTTTTCTCTTGTGCACATGAAAAGGTGTAGTAATCAGAAGCATTTTTTCTTTGTGTGAATGGGGATTAATACAGCGTTATACAAAAGGTAATAGGAACTAACTGCTAGACGTTCTGGAAGTCAACTGCAAACCCCAAACTTCCTATTGAATTTCTACGACACTTGTAGATCATAATTAACATCTAAGCAAACTCCAATATACAACTCCTATCTCTCCTGAGAAAAACTAGAACACCATCAATCATAGCATCTAATAGATGTGAATATTCCCTTTCTATCGTATATTTTCGACACACATGCGATGAAGGTGTTGTTATAGGCTTCCGATTCACAGAATGAGGTCACGTGTTTGATGAAAGCCAAGCAGAAGTTCGAGCTGCAAGGCCTCGACACAGAGGCGTGCACGGGCAGAAATTTTGAGCCCGAGCTCGGTTCGGGCCCGACGCTACAGACTCGAGACCGGCACAGCCCCACATGGATATGGACAGAGCCCGGCCCGGCTTAGCCCGGCGCTTAAATTTAAGGCCCGAGTTCGGATCGGCCCATCATGCTGTAATTGCAGTTGAAGCGATGAAAAAGAAGGTAATTTGAGGATGATAGTGTTACGAGGCACGTCGAGATGTTAGGAGGCGATGGTACGTCGCAGCCGCAACAGTTCACCGTCAGGGACACACTCACAGGAGAACCAGACGTAGCTGCAGCGTCGTCTTTCTCTACTAGCCCAGCACTTCGTCATCCTCTCTTTCGCTGCGTACCTTAACAATAGCTTTATCCAAGATATTAAAATGTTGAAATCTCATGTCTGAAATGACAAATTTGCTGAATATTTTGGGGCATTGGACGGACGTATAAATAAATTATTGCGCAAAAACAAGTCATTCATTGAATTGAGACATTTGCGGCGTTCTTAGATAATGAACCCGGTAGCGCTGAAGTTTTTCTTCGCGCTACAACTTGTGGCTGGATAAACTAACACGTTATTCGATAGGAAACCAAGTTTTCGGTAAGCATCCTGTTCGCTTCTCCAAAGTACGCTAGCTCTAAATCTAAACAAGCGGTTGATTTATGGCCAAGTACTTGATGAGCTCGTCTGTCTCATCGTGTACCTTTCACGTTAAATTTTTTCAACAAGAGAAACTAGAGGAAACTCTTGCACCGCGGATGCTTTAAGCTAGGCCCCACTCCAAACGAGACCATGTCGAGGCAAGTGTAAGCCACTACAGAGTCGTTTGATATGCGACAGAGAGGCGCGAATCTCGAAACAGATAACTAAACATCAGCGCCGGTCTTACCAAATTGGAGATGCAAAACTCAACATAGCCCACAAGTGGCCCCTCTGTTCGGTCACTGACGACTACCAGAAATTTGTTCGCGGTGAGGAGGAAAGGCGGGCCCACACTGGGAAAGAACTCGGCAGCTCTCGCGTGGGGACGACGCGGGAAAATACTGCGCATTCTAGACCCTTATCGCACTAAGGCCGCATTCGCGCTTTCGCAAATGCGTTCATGATCGGGGTGTCTGGCCCGGCCAGGCCCGCCCGAGAGAACTATACCTTGACCCGGACCCGGCCCGAGCACGAGCGAATGTGCTTTAGAGCGGCCCTAGCCCGGCCCGAAGGCCGGGCCAGGTACGGGCCTTCAGGCCGGCCCGAGCCCGTGCACATCTGAGTTGTTAAGAAGCCTAAGGTGACTGAAATTAATCTTAACCGCTTCATTCCCACGAAACACATAACGTCTAATAAACTTCTTTAAACAGCTCTGGAAGGCTATAAACATCTTGTTCTAGAACAAAACCTCTCACAGACGTCGACGGAAAGAAGTTTCCTGGAAAACTTTGTTAGCACGTCTAAACTAAGACGCCTTTTCAAAGACGTCTCAGATATGTTTTTTTGGAGACATCAATTAGATATTTTTCCAAAGACCTCTCAGCGATGTTTATTCAGAAACGTTTCACAAATACTATAGCAGAAAGGGTTTACTAACTTCTAAAAGCCCACAAAAAATACTCCATGTTACCCCTGTTCAGAATGTTGAATCCCTATTCAAAGAATGTTCACGAATCACAGCGAACATTTTCTATGCATGGTTTATTGCAGCCGCGGAATTAAGCAATAATTACGGCCCAAATTGTTAGACAGCCTTGAATTACTCCAATGTCTCAACTTGATTATTTGATAATCAGGAACAGAAGGTAAGAGGCCGCTTTAAAATAACCTCGAACTTTGAAACTGCGGTTCGTTCTAGCGGGAACCAAAGCCCGTCATTTACGGTCCAGCTAACCTACCGCTCGTAAGGCTGCATTGGGTTGCACACCGGTCCTGAAAGACGGGGGGAGGCACGCGAATGACAACACTTTTTTTATGCTACGAATGCCTCTTCATTCTAGCTTGCCTGGCCAACACCAGAAAACCACCGTATTGCCGCTCGTAAGGCCGCACTGGGGTAGCATACGGGTCCTGAAAGAAGACGGGAGGCACGCGAATGACATGCTTCTACCCTCCTACTCCGGCTTGCTTGGGAGCACGAGAAAACGAAAACCACCGCACTGCCGGAAATTTGTTGCTTGGGCAAGAGAACAGTCAGCAGGAGAGCCGATCGTACGCTCAAACATCGTTCCGCACGCTGAAGCCTGCTGCGTGGTGGCGCTCTGCTCGATGCCGATGCAATTTGCAATTTTCAAGAATGCTTTATTAATTCAAGTTTTTTGTTTCTTTGCAAAGCATAAGGTTAAATTGAAAAACAAAATAAAATTAAACTCATAATTGTTTTTGTAATAGTTGGGTTTTAAAGCAGTTATTGCTTTATTGGCATTTTGGCGTTGCAGTCGCTAGCGACTGCTTGCTACCCGCGCGCACCGATCGTTCAACTCATCTTTTCTCGTCTTTCGACATGCTCAACGGTTGCTCAACGTGCTCTCAATGGTGTGTGTTCGGTGTGCTGTCTTTGTTTCCCGCGCTTGGACATTTACGCAGATTTTGCAGCTTTCCCGCGCTGTATTTTACAACCACTGCTGCGCTGTGATATGGAGCTCATATTTCTCAACAGTAAGTAACTTTCCACTTATCTTGTATGGTGAATGCAGCGCGCCGAAATTGAACCACAGATGCGCCTGACTAGCGCGCTAGAAACACGGGTAGATAGCAATGCGTGTTTGTCTTTCTATCTGTCCATGTTTCTAGCGCTGTTTTAACGTACTGTCCAACCAACTCGCCCAACAAGCAACATAGCTGTATTGTATTGGCTTTGTTAACTTCACTGATGCGTGCTAAGTATGTGCGGTAGCAAACGTAGAACTGAAGTAATATATCTTGAGGAGTTATTTTGTTGCTAATGGTCGTGTTGAAGATGTGGAATTATATGAGTCTTTGAAAAAATTCCGGCACTTCACTGACATCAGATGTAGAATATTCGTGTTTTCTTCCAATAAATAGTTGGTTGTTGTGCGCATATGGTGCCCTATTCGTTTTTGTTGTCATCTTTGCACCTTAGCGTTTTCAAATCAGTAACCTCAGCTCACTTTAAGGTTTTCTGTGTATGTACAAGGTGAATAAAACTTTCTTCTCTTAAAACACACCAGAAAAAACTGTTCAGTTCACGGTAGGTCAATGCCCGAAGCATAAGGCCTCTGCCTCGACCTCGTTTTGTGGTGCGAGCTATGAGGGATTTTTTTTTTCATGCATGGGGGGGGGGGGGGGGGGGGGCGGGCTACTAGGTGAATGATTTCAGTGGCGTTCATGGTAGATCCGGGCATTTTGCATAGATGCTAGTGGTATCGCCGTATTTTGGTGTTTCCTTTCTCCGTGCATATTTTCCTTTAAAAACCCCACAGAACTCAGGCACGTAGCTCAACTGCCACTGCCTTTGGCTCGTTTGATTATTTTGAGTTTTTTTTTTTGTCATTGCAGGTTGCTGGAATCTTGTCTGTCTTAAAGACCCCTGGAAAAGGCAGAACCTGGAGCTTACGATAAGCCATTGAATTTAGCTCATCGGCCAATGCCTTGAGTGTGCATTATGATTTTATATATCTATGCAAGTTATAAAAAAATATTTTTATGCAGAACCTTCTGGGCGGATGGTTCCCGTGAGTTTACACAAGTGCATTTGCATGCATGCCTGTAACTTAACTATTTTTTGCTAGTGCAGGTTGTTTGGTATTTACTTTTGCAGAAGAACCTTCAAAAAAGGTTTCTCAAATCCATATTGTCAACAAGTTTATTTGCTGAGTGCTTTTACTTTTGTAGATGGAGTGCAATAAAAATTCGGACTGGAGAAGCATGTGTTCTTCATACATTCAGCATGTGCATTCACTATTGAGTGTAGCGATTTGTAGTTTGTGCTCATTGTTCTCAATTCAGCATGTGAGATCACACAATAGTCTGCTTTGAGAGCATTTTTTTCTAAATTTTAAATTACAGTTAACTGGGGAGAGGGTGAATTGTTGAAGGCTTGCATTTTCTATAGCACTATAAGAAACAGCTAGAGATGGCACATAATCGGTGGGGTGTTAAAGGAGTAAAATTGAAAATTCTATAAAAAAATTTTGAATTCTCTTCAGCCCAACTGATTTTTCGCCATCTCTAGCTGTGTCTTATTGCGTTGTACAAAGTGCAAGCCTTCATCAATTCGCCTTCTTCCCAGTTAACTGTGTCATTTCATCAAATTTAGAAAAAAAAATGCTCTCAAAGCAGAGCACTGTGACCTCACATGCAGAACTGATGACAATGAGCCCAAACTGCAAATCGTTACACATCTAAAACAAGAATAGAAACGTTCTAGCCAAGGGGGTTTAAAGATGTCTATTAGCACAGCTATAGCAGAGCTACAGCTGGAAGCAATGTCTAGAACAAGTATAAAAATTTTCTAGGCGAGAAGTTTTCAAGACTTCTACTGGCGTAGCGTTAGCAGAGCTAAATCGGAGCTACAGGAAGGCTTGTAGCTCTTGGGTCTACAGAACGTCTCAAATGAGTCTTCTTTTAGAAGTGCCCATTTCTTGGCCTAGACATATTCTAGATGTCAATTAGCTCTTTTTGTGTTTCGTGGGTTGTGGCCAAGAAAATTCTCCATTAGTTAACTTGAATACTTCAAAGGCAATAAAAAATCTGGTGCACTTTGTTTACTTGCAGAATAACGCTCAAGTTCCAAGTTCAAGGCTTCCAGGTTCTACGCAGTTAATAAAGATGACCAAAGGCATATTGCCGACGGATTGTTCGTGATGAGAACCTGCAGGTGACAAAAAAGTGTGATAACTGCTCCGTACCTCTTGCTGGAATTCAAGGAAGTGGCGTTTGGAAACCTCTGCAGGTAGGTGATGTTTTCCTGGCAGTATTCTAAACTTACTGGCATTAGCGGTGATGTCACACCATCTCGAATTCTGAGCCCCATCAAAATCAGCTGAAGTGCAAACATTAGCAGCGTTGAAATCCCTGCTCCCTGAAAAAGAACAAAAAATACATACCACCATGTTCTGAGACACTATCCTTGCTATTTTGTGAGTGATGTGTTCGCGCAAAGTATTGAAAAAAGAAAACACACATTGAAATATATCATTAAGGGACAGCCTTGAAGGCAAAATCGCATAATTAACAAAACACTGTATGTGCCTCAAATAAGCTGCACTCCCGGACTTCTCAACCTATAGGAAACCATAAGCCGCTGAAAAGTGTTTCTGTTACGGATCTGAAACAACCAGCAATGCACAGCCTTTGTTATAAAGTTATAGAGGCTCCAACTGGCACCTTGGAGTGGACGAAGGGAAAGGCGACAGCGAGCAGCAAAAGGCCGATACAAGGACCGGTTGTTGCTGAATTCACCATGATGGATACCTGGAAAAAACATTGGTGGATTATGATCACTGAGTGTCACCTTTGATTGAAGAAGCTTCTCGGCTCCCACGACTGGCTAATTTCACCGCTTTGAAACGCGTTTTTGTCAAATCTCCTATCGACCTTTGTGCTATCACATAAGTGACATAACCCACAAAGCAATCAGTAAAGTGTCTCAAATAACGTGTTGCTTTGTGTTTGCTTGGTTAATTTTCACGGAGAAGAAATCATAATAATTATCATCATCATCGGCCAGACTATGCACACTGCGCGGCGAAGGCCTCTTCCTTCCATCCTCCTCCAATTAACCCATTCCTGTGCTATTTGCCTCCACTTTACCTTTGCGAACTTCTTAACCTCATCTTCTGCCTAACATTCTGCCGCCCCCTCCCAGACGTTCCTTCCCTTGGAATGCAATGTTTGTACCCTAAGCGACTATCGGTTGTCCTTTCTACGCACTATATGCGCTGCCCATGCCCATTTCTTCTTTTTGATTTTTACTAGAATGACATCACTCGAGTTATTTCGCTGACCCACACTGCGCGCTTGCTATCTGTTAACGTTACACTGACCACTTTTCGTTCCATCCTGTTACTACCTCTCCTAGGTAGACATATTCGTCTACCCCTTCCAGTGTGTCACTACCTATTGTGAACTGCTGGTCCTTCTCGCGGCTCTTGAACGTTAAGTGTTTCTTCTGCATATTGATATTCAAGCCTATCGTTCTGCTATCTTTCCCTGCCTTTCCTCCTCACCTTCCTTCCTCCTCCTCCTTGCGCCCAATTATTGTTCCGCACAGATCGCGTGCAACTAAGAAAATGCTTTGTTGAAATTGGTCACACGATTATGTAAGGACATTCTACTCAAGTCAATTAATTAAAGTCCTGCCGACATGAAAGTAAGTGGCTAAAAAGCAAGCCTGTGAAAGGCTTCGTATACTAAGCAGTTCACTCGTAAGGCTATGCATTACTGAAGTTGTGTACTCACCCTAAATACTGACCCAAGGTATACACACAAGCAGCTGTAGAGTGTCATAACAGCGCCAAGAAAAAATGCTATAGAGAAAGAAGAGCGAGCACATTCAACACGATTAAAAATCTAACATAGCGCCGAGCTATGGTGGCGCTGTACGTGAAATACCAAAAAGTCGTGCGAAGTTTGCCGAAAACTACCAAGGAATAAAGCCATAGCTGAGAGTAACATTGTGCAATTTCAATGTAAATTTAGTAAGTGCGGTGTTCTGACATAAACTCCCCGTAATTCTTAAACGCTGTGCCCATCTCCACGTGCACGTAGCGAGGAAGCTTTCGAATATCAGCTTGGCCAGGTCGTATCGTTAACCTATGATGGTATGGTTTGGTTTGTGGGGTTAACGTCCCAAAGCGACTAAGGCTATAAGGGACGCCTAGAGGAGGACTCCAGAAATTAGTAACACTAATAAGAACAGGTGCTGACGCAAATGTCTTGAGCCGAAATGGCAGCGCGGCAAAATCTGTATAAATTGCGACCCATTATGTCGCAATACCTAGATAGGGATATCGACTACTGGTTGGTTTCCAGCAATTCTCCGAGCGCACCAGAGAGGTGGACCTTATCTTTCGAGAAGAACCTCGGCTCAGGGCACACAGGCTTTCTTGTTTAAATTACATTCTGTTTTACAAGGCTTTCGGAGCGCTGCGAATGGTCGGCGCAACCTTGCCTAATCATTATGACACGCCAAACATGACTGTATCAAATGACTGTATGACTGCAACAATTCTTACACTGGGATCGACAGAAGCGTAGGGACACATCATGTAGTTCGCGCCTAGACTAACCCAGGTGGCCCTTACCCTTCGTAAGAGTCCCCTGTCGGGGTGTGCAGTAGTTAGGGCGCTCGGCTGCTGTGCCCAAGGATGCGGCATCGAATCCCGGCTTCGACGGCCGCTTTTTGGTGGAGGCGAAAAGCAACTTGGCGCCTGTGTGCTGTGCGATGTCAGTGCACGTTAAAGAACCCCAGGTGGTCGAAATGTTCGTGGTATTGTACTAAGGCATCTCTCATACCTTGAGTCGCTCTGGGACGTTAAACCCCACAAACCAACCAACTACCATTCGTAGGACAACGAACAGGTCGTGAAACACAATATATGTGGTATTGATGTTACGGGACGGAGGCTTGTGCTGAAGTGCAACGCTTCAGCAGTACAAGCCGAAACAGATAAAGATAAACTGATTAGATATGCGTGTGCTTCGTGCACCTCAATATGGCCGCCCCCGTGACAAGTGCATAATGCCTATAGGCACACATTGTGCCAGGTGGGCGGGCTATGTATGCATACACAGCCTATTTTTACTATTTCCTCTGGTGAATTGCATCATACGATGCAATTCATCAGAGGAAATATTTTTAAGTACATCAGTTAACCGCTGCCGCAACAGGTGACATCATTTTCCTTCCTTTCTGATCATGAGTAAAACTTTCAACATCTTAAAGAGCAAACAAACCTGGTGAGGCCTGGTCACAAAGAAGCCAATTACGCGGTTTTGTGGCCTCTATATGAAACTATTTCTTGCCATCAGACCCGCTGTAGGCATCATTTGGTCGAATGTCACCTAATTGTCCCTGTCCGATATATTAGCTTGTTTTCGTTTAATTACTTTATATCGCTCTAGACACAATCACACATACGCTGCGCATATATTTGTAATTGATTGAAGGGACAAAGACAACTCCGAAACTACTCCTATCATACGTTGAATGTGTTCTGATATTATGCAAATTAAGATTGTAAGAGAAACCTAATAGAGAGAATAAAACCACGCTTTTCTGGGCAGCTTGTAGTGCAGAATTGGGCAAAGTGCTGCCACTTATTATGGATTTCAAAAGGGACTTGCTAGGATAATACCATTGTCAGATAACGTGGATTCTAATGATCGAGCTTTCAAAATGTTTCTTATGTTTAGCCCAGTGCGCGGTCATTTTAGATGCTAACGCAAATGCATTTTTTTTTTGTATTCTCATATGGGTTAGTCTTACGCATATTTGTTGAACTACGAGTTCTATATAGAGCCGACTCTGCAAATTAAATCATTTCACGCCTTCACATGTGCCTATGAGCTGCTGGATGATTCTTCGCCCATATAAAATTTTCCGTCACAATGAACCCGCGACTTGATAAAGGGGCGATAATCTTAGCTATAAAAAAATTTGGGAAATGAGGTGTCATATTGCTTGTGTTTTTTGTTTTGCGTGGAAACAGAGCATTGCTGCATATACTTACCCAGGCCTCGTGTGATATGACCAATGCAAGAATTGAGACTATTGATTCTCGGCGACAAGATGTCTACGTAGACGACCGCAGTCTGAGTGTTTATAGCCGAAGATATTGTGCTGCGGAGAGAATGACGATAGTCAGAACATGCAACGGTCACAACTGAAGGATCGCAACGGATGGGATGCCAATTCGGCTGCATGAGGTTTGTATGCTCAAACAACGAAAATTTCTCCAGGCACAGCTATTTTCCGAGGCCACGCATTCTGTGGACATGTCCAAAAAGGAATCAGAGGGTGATAGAGAAAACATAAAAAGCATAACATCATGGCATTTTCACTAAAAAACGCCCGAGTGCAAAAAATAAAAATAAAGAAACAACAGGAACCCATGCAAAAGCGTTTGTGCGAATCTGATGTCAGGTCTGGGGAGAGCAAGCAGGGGCGCGCACGGTAAATATGTTAACAAAGTTGAATCAATCTTAAAATATTGAAAAATTCTTCAAAACCTGTCTACCTAAGAAGTACCGAAAGGATGCGTTAGACGAGAGTAGGGGCCGGTAGTAGTCAGATGCCCCTAATTATTTTTGGAGGCGTAACACTTTGTGCAGCTTTTCGGTGGAGGCGAAAAGCAAGGCGTCCGTGTGCTGTGCGATGTCAGTGCACGTTAAAGAACCCCAGGTGGTCGAAATTTCCGGAGTCCTCCACTACGGCGTCTCTCATAGCCTGAGTTGCTTTGGGACGTTAAACCCCACAAACCAACCAACCAACTTTGTGCAATAAACGAAAAAATCAATTCCGGTAATGTGCTAATTCTTCTCCTATATTATAACATACGTAGAGCAGTGCAATCAAATCTCTGGCCAGGCAGCAACAAAAAGTGTATTCTTAGTTTCGCAAGCGAATTAGGGAACAAATAAATTAATTAGCTAGTTACATTGCAGTAATGCTTCTACACGCAGATGCCCGACTAAACCTATGAGGGAAAACTAACGCAAACTTAGTTGTCCCAAAGAAACCATGTTTTATTCCTTACGAGTAAAATTACCAACTATAACTAACGATCTGAAAAAGCATACATATACCAACTCACAACTGGCACTTTATATAATTTACTTGTTTACATATACTCAAGCCCCGTCGTATTGCAAGTGTGGGTAAAGAAAGTAATACATAATCGACAGCCAGCACCACAAACCCACAGTCCAAAAACTCAACAGCAGAATCAAGGGTCCTCTACAATGTTTAAAAAGATATCTAATTGTAAAGGTCGGCTTCAAACTATAAAGCATAAAGTAATATTCAACAATATTAAAAAATCTTGTTCCAACAAGCGTATACATATCACCGGCAGTGAACTCAGGCTGAAGGTCACGAGGAATAAACTTTGTGTTTGCGAAAAGCGTCGAAACAATCAAGAAATGGTAGTTCCGTATGTAAAAGTTATAGAAATTTGCAGGTATTCAGTGGATAGAGGGAAATGCATTTAATAAACAGTACTGTGAAATCACTTCGAACACTCATTGTCGTGACTATTACAAAGGATAGATATATGCTTGAGGTACATGAATAAATATTTCTCTTAAAATGATTATTATCAGAAACCGGTTTTACATATCCTTCGATGCGTTCGAATTTAGGCACCCCATTAGAACAAACCCAAAGAAAGTTTTCCACGAAGTGTGAGCGCAATATTTTCGGTTTATTGGTCACTCTTGAAAGAGATATAATGCGCTAGAGTATTGTATTTTAGCATATTTCAACAAAAGTATTTGTTTTCTGTACTACGCTGCCCCTTACGACAGCTTGAAACTCATAAAATTGAATAACTTTTACATTCTACAGCGTAATGCCTACCACCGATATCTACTTGTGAGCTCGCAGTCCTAGGCATACATAACATCTGTGTCGATTTCATCAGTGCTCATTTCACCAGCCCGGCCTAAAGTTTCACCGTCAATTTTACCAACTATATCACCTGACTTAGAACACGCATCGGAATCAACTATATTCCTGGAAACATGCGCTCTGATCATCAGATGAACCGCAGATGGGCACGGGCAACACTCTTATAGGAACAGTACTGTAACGTAACGAACGTCAGAGATGCCGACGCGGCACACTAAACATCACGGTTGGCACAAATTGCCAGCGTAGAAGTTATACACGGAGCGATGCCAGTGCCACCATAGCCATAGTCAGTAACCTCAAGGCAGAAGAAGTAGCAACCATGTATGCAATAGCGACCAGCCCTAATGAAGGCACACTTCTAAAAAATCATTCTTGACTCGCAAACCGCCTGCCGTAATCCCGACAGAGAATGGCTATCCATCTTTATGTATCGCATACCGAATTTTCTCCTTTTGTGGAAGTTTGCTCGCGAGTATGTCCGCAGAAACCAGCTAATGCGCACCCTATCCCGAGCTTAATTCCGGGGACCGAGCGCAGCAACAAGGCTGACTACAAATGATATCGGGGCTTATCAAGTACAGTGATATTTTCCCGCATCACCGGCTCAAGGAGCAAACCTACTGTCTCTATATAAACCTTTAAACTGGAATGAAGCAGTAGCTTGAAGACGCTTTAGAACACACATTTCGCCGTGACAAATATCCACATTACGATACCTATCCCAATCGATATCACACCGTAGAGCTCGCTGAAAATTGAAAGCAGCGCCAGTAGTTTTAACCCGAAGCGAAGACAGCGAAGGCCGCGCTGGCCAGCCCTAACTTGGAAGACCACAGGCAGCTGGTGAACGAGGCCCAGAGGAAAGAAAACGGAACGGAAGACATGGACTGAGGGCCCCTCCCCGCACCGACCAAGTTTTCCGGAAATAAGTGTTTTTCGTCAGTCGATGTATTCCTTTCTCGAGAGCAGGTACCGATGCTACCAGAATGGGTAGATATTTATTTGTTGTAAACAAAATCCGTACTTGCAGAGTTGTTCTCTGTGTTCTCTGTGAGTTTAAAAAGCAGAAAGAAACTATACTTTGTTAGAGCAGAGACAACAATTAATATTATTGCAGCTGAAATAAAGAAAAAAAAAAGAAATCGTCATTGTTCGGGGATTCACTGCGGTAGACACAAACCGCTTGCTCCTTTTGGGGATGAGGTGGATTACATGATACAATATCATCAAGGCACAGGTGTTGTGAGAGTCAGGTAGAGTGCGGAGATTGCAAACACTGTAGGGGCCGATGGCTATAGCTGCCACGGAAGGAAAACGATACGAGAATATGAAGTCTCGCCGCCGTCATCATGGAGTGCACGAATTCGAATGGATGATGCCGAAAATTGTGCATGACAAGGATATTGGTGGCCTCAGTAAATAGTGTACGGGGAAAGGTCATCAACAGCATTTCACTGCAGGACACTAAACAGTGCCATGCGTTTTCTTTAAGTGTGGTCAAAGATAGTGGCTTGGCATGATTCTTACCTTGTCGCCGCGGTTACTACTGCAGCGAGAAAAAGTCCTGTGAATCCCGGAAAAGTGACGAGGTAGGTCTTTACGTAGAAGGGCAAAATCTGTGGAAAGGCATACAAAACACTGCCGACAATTGCGTTGCTTGCTGATGCGAAATTTGAGCACAGCTGACCAGCTGTTTTAGCTTTTTCGTAGATTGAGGCAAAGTGTTCGAGGAAAACATCTTTGTACAATTACAGACAATTTGTCATTGTTCACACATACTTCATACCAACTAGTTCTTCTTCCGCGAATGACAGATATTGGGCTTTTCATTTCACGTGTACCACCAAAGCGAAGAGGCGTCCGTGGGCTGTGCGATGTAAGTTGTTGTTGTGGCTGTAGGAAGAAGGAAAATAAAATGCACGGGCCTGCTCTGCTACTGGCTCTGTAGCTTAGCCACCTCCGCTGTCTGATTGATTTATTGATTGATTTATAGGAAGGGAAAGGCACGGTAACTGTCTCAGTTGTTTTCTGTGGACACCTCAACCGCGCCGTAAGGAACGGAAGGAAGGTGGGAGTGAAAGTGAAAAGAGAGAAAGAGGAGTCGTAGTGGAGGGCTACGGAGTAATTTCGACCACCTGGGGATCTTTAACGTGCACTGACATCGCACAGCACACGGACTCCTCTGTTTCGCCTCCGTCGAAACGCAGCCGCCGAAGTCGGGTTCGAACCCGGGTACTCCGGAAGAGTAGTCGGGCATCTTACCACTGCACCACCCCGGCGGGGCACCTCCACTGCCTCGTGCGGACAGAAGAGAAAATAGAAAAGAAAGGAAAAAGAGGAGGAAGGGAATGACGTGCGCCACAACAACCACCGGAGCAGTGGCGGGTGCAATGACGGCCTACAACAGATAAAATTCGATAGCTGGCTAGCCCCCGCCGCAAGCGGCGTTGACCTACCATCCCAGCCCCGTAGGGCCAGGAACTGCCCGCGTTAAAGGCCCTAGGTGGTCAAAATTACTACGAAGCGCTCCACTACGGCAACCCTTTCTCTGGCTCCGCTTTCACTCCCACAACTTCCTTTATTTACGGCAGCGCGGTTAAGGTGTCCACAGAACAGGCATGACCGACATTGCGCCTTTCTTTTTCTGTAAACAAATTATCATTAAAATTGGCTCTAATCAATTAACTAAACCACATCAACCATTTTGTCGCTTGCACACCTTTTCTTGACGCTCTATGCTATGGTACCGTTCTTTTTTGGCTGTGGAGGTGGTGGCGAGGGACTGCGGCGACGCCGGCGATTAGGTTACTAGTTGCTAGTCACTGCAAAGCGCGGGAACGAGCGCTAAAGAGCTGCAAGGCTTGATGACATCGGCAACCATAGCAATGATATCTAGCGAAATAAGGAAATTATACACGTCCTCAACAATCCACTTGAAAAGGTGCCTTATCTTGTCTTTTTCTAACATCTGTCGGTTGACAATGCGACAAAGTTTCAATACTTCCTCGAAGTATCGTGTGCATGTCTTTCTGGGCAGCTGGGGTCTCTGGTTTATGCTCAGCACGTTCCTGTTTTGGAATAGAATCCCCAAAGGAGCTTTGTATATATATTTATACAAATTACTCCTAAGGGCCCTCAGTTCAATTCTATTGCATAGAGGGGTGCAGGCATGTAAAAAAAGTAAACAAATAAGCCACAATTATAAGAAATTACAACAAAGCAGATAAAAGCAAATTAGCCTACAAGAATACAACACAACATTAAACATTGAACCATAAAGGGGAAAAAGAAAAAGATGAACAGAGCAGTAGACAGTAAAGTTGATACAAGTTATACAATTTCACACAAACGAGGGCGTGAAAATAAAACGAGAATCATCAATAACAGAAATATAACACAGAAACCTAAGGCACTAGTAAGTTAACAATGTACCCAAGAAATTTAAGCAGAGTTAGTGGCAGCCAATATACTATAAAATGTATCCGCACTAGTGACGGTAGCAACAGTTGAAGGAAGAGCATTCTAGTCAGTTATATTACGTGGTATGAATAAATGTGCATAGTTAGATGTACGACATGACAGGCGCTTAACTTTAAATGGATGATCGCGGCGGTAATAAATGTGTGGTGATAAATGTGCAATGATATCTTTCCTGGTGGGTCTGGGACAGGTCGGTCACCGCCGCTTGCAGTGGGGGCTAGCCTACCGAATTTGTATCTTTTGTAGGCCGTCATTGCACCTGCCACCACTTCGGTGGTGGACGACGGCTGCTGTTGCGGCGCGCGTCTTTCTTTCCCTCTCTCATTTCTCTCTCCATTTTCTCTTCTGTCTGCACGAGGCAGCGGAGGTGGTCCAGCTACAGAGCCAGTAGCAGGCCCGTGCATTTTCTTTTCCTTCTTCCACAGCCACAACAACAACAACAAATGTGCAACTTTACGACGGAGACAGATCCCGAAGGTCGGCGCGTTTCTTCAAGACTGTGGAGGGGCGCTGAAGGCAGTCAAGGAGTGCGGACGCGTCTCACATGCGCTCTGCAAATTTTGAAGTCCCAAGCCCAAAATTTCGACTGGACCGCCGAAATTTTCGTGCGAGAAGGAAGAGGAACCGAAGCGGAACACAACGACACCAAATTCTAGCCGGTGGGTCCACCATTTTTGGATTTATCGGACTTTTGGTTCTCCCACGGGGCCGCCGAGAGCTAAGCCTAGATTAGGCTTAACGAGCACCGGGGACTGCGGGCGGCCCAGCCGCGGCGGCAAGGGCGCCGGAGGCCCGAAAAGACCTTCCCCGGGCACGCGAACACCCTGAACCGAAGAAAATGATGGAGGGACCACCCAGGGGCCTGGCAGAGGCGCAGGAAATGGACTACCACGAGGCGGCCGAGACCGAAGGCGCAGGCCTAACGGGGTTAGGCCTAACCGACGGCGTGGTCGGCAGCGAAGCCCCGAGAAGCAGCCCCTCACTCAACCCAAGTCTATCGGAGGAGGAAGACAACCAAAACTGGAAGCTCGCAATATCGAGGAGGCAAGCGAGGCGCCAGCGAGAGAAGAAAAGACAGAATAGTGACGGCAACGATAGCGGCGAACCGGCCGGCACGGTGTTAGGCCTAGCGGGATCGAGGAGCCCGGCGAGCGGCGAGGCCGGCATGGAAACCACCAACGGCGAGAAACGCAGAGAAGAGGTGAGGAAACGACTTCCTCCTCCACCCAAATATGATTTGAAGATTATTTTGAGACCTAAAGGCCTCATCGTTAGAAACCTACAGACCCACCAAGTGGCTCGGGCGGTAGTCGCGGCGACCGGTTCGAGGTGCAAGGGGGAAGACCTAATTATCAGACTACGCAACGGCTGCAATATAATCATCGTGAGCACCGACAACGAAGAGGCGGCCCAGCAAGTGAGGCGCATATCCAATCTCATTTTCGGCGGGAAATCCTACGAGGTTAACGCACACGTGGCGGCGCCGGAAGACACAATACGAGGGGTGATCCACGGCATCGAGCCCGGAACAACGCCCGAAGAGCTGAAAGCCAATTTAAGGGTACGTACCCAGGGAGTCAAGATTCACAGCGCTCGCATGCTAGGCAAGACAAGCACGGCGGTAATCACCTTCGACGGCCACATTAAACCCAGACAAGTCTTATACTACGGAGGGGAGATGTGGTGCCACCCATACTTTCCCGCCCGCCAGTTCTGCCACATATGCTGCAAGCAAGGCCATAGATCCGACGTCTGCCCGACCCCGGACAGTAAGGCCTGCAAGCAATGCGGAGAGCAGAACCCAACCCAAGAACACCGATGCACCCCGGAATGCCTGATTTGCGGCGGAGACCACCAAACAGGCACCAAGGAATGCAAACAAAAACTGAAGCCAGCGGCGGAGCTGAGAGGGCGACCCGCATTCAGAAGCCAGCAACAGCAGCAACAGCAGTCGCTAGGACGGGGAAGAAGTAGGAACGGCAGAAGAAACCGACGACCAAGATGGTTTGGGGAAGAAGAGGCCACCCAACCACGGAACAATTCGAGAAGCCCGAGCCGGGAGAGCAGCAAGAGCCGGGACGGACGGCGAGACGAGTCCTACCCGCCACTGGAGAAGCTCGGGGGCCCTGGGCCGAAACAACAGCAGAAGAAGAGTAGCGGAGTCAAGGTAAGCTGGGGAGCGGGTCCTCCTAAATCGTTTAATCCGCACTCAAACACATACACGGATATAAATACACCCTTAAGCAGGGAGAAAAAGCTAGAAGAAGAAAATAAGGCTCTGAGGGAGGAGCTAAAGAAAAGTCGAGAGGAAACTAAACAGATTAAACGGAAACTAGACGAACTCATCAAAGAACTACAATGGCAACAACAGGGCAGCAACGAGGCAAGCAATATTAGACCAGCCTCTCCCCCTCCTCCACAACCGGTCGAGGAGAAGCAGAAGCAAACGGAGGACCAAAAATGGGACGAAATGAAAAGCTTTATGATGACAGTACAGAAACAAATGCAGGAATTCCAGCAGAGACTAGCTATGCAAGACCAGAGCTTCCGCAGCTACGTCAAGAATCAAAACAACAGACCTATCCACGAGGCTAGAGACAGACTATTTAGCGAAAGACGCTTTGGTGCAACAGAAAACCAAGGGGCAAACAACAATGCAAACCCATCATGGCAAGACAACAGCAACTAAATATTTGGCAGTGGAACTGCAGGGGGTACAGGAAAAAACAGGGCCTCCTGCAGCAGTACATAAACTCCAGGGGGAAACAGCCAGATATAATCCTGCTCCAAGAAACCAACAGCACACTCGCATTAAAAGGATACACTTGCCAGGAAGGCGGGAAAAGAGCCGCAACCCTCATCAGCAGCAAAATAGCCACCATAGCACACAAAGAGATCGAGGGAACGAATATAGAACACGTAATCACCGAAATAATTCCAAAGAAGAAATTTGGGGCAAAAAGCACCTTCATAGTAAACCTATACAGCCCCCCGAGACAAAAGGACGGCGATTTTGGAAGGTTGTTTACCGAAGTAAACAAATTAGCCAAAACAAACGCCCTTGTGATAGCGGGAGACTTTAATGCCAAAAGTCCAAACTGGGGATACCCAACGTCTGACCGAAAAGGCCAAAGCATCTGGGACACTGCGGCAGGCCAGGACTTCGAACTAGTAACGGACGAAGACCAACCCACAAGAACGGGCAACAGCGTAAGCGCAGACACAAGCCCAGACCTCACTTTCGTAAAGGGTACAAATCAAACAGAGTGGGAAAACACCCTAGAGAATCTAGGAAGCGACCACTACATAGTCCATCTCACAATGACGGCAGAGTCCACCAGACGGAAGCTTGGGAAAGCCCGCCTCACAGACTGGGACGCATTCAGACAAGGGAGCAGGGACCTAACAGGACAGATTACGAGCATCCAAGAATGGTGCCAGCAGCTCAAACAAATACAGGAAACGTATACGAAGGAGGTAGACAGAACCGAGCGAGCACCAGAGGTGGACAAGCGCCTGCTTAGGCTATGGGAGGCAAGGCGCAGTCTCACCAAGCGATGGCGGAAACAAAAGCTAAACAGAAAGATAAAGAAAAAGATTGCAGAAATCACAGCCAGGGCAGAAGAATACGCCACACAACTAGCAAGGCAAAACTGGCAGGAATTCAGCAACTCGCTAAACGGCACACTGAGCACGGCTAAGACATGGCGTATCCTGAAAGCCATGATGGATCCGGGAAAAACGAGGACCGAAAGCAACAAGACAATACAAAGACTAATCCACCAGTACGAAGGAACCGAGGACCAAATGATTGAGGACCTAAAGGCCAAATGTTACGGGAAAGAAAGCCCAGAAGAATACAAAGGAAGTTATCAAGGCAAAGAGAATCCTGAGATGGACAGGCCGATCACGCTGGCAGAAGTGCACGAGGCGATGGGGGCCCTCACTAAAAACACGGCAGCCGGGGGAGATAAGATACGAAACTCCCTCATACGCAACCTCAGCGATGGGGCAGTAAACCAGCTGACAAACTACCTCAACCAACTCTGGGCCGAGGGCACAATCCCGGCCGAATGGAAACATGCAGAGGTGGTAATGATTCCCAAACCGGGCAAAAAATTGCAAATCGAGAATCTGCGGCCAATCTCCCTTACCTCATGCTTGGGAAAGCTGTATGAAAGAATAATTACGAAAAGAATCCAGCGGTGGATGGAACGAGAGCAAATCTATCCATACAGCATGTTTGGATTCAGGTCTAAGCTATCTACGCAGGACGTTCTCCTACAACTAAAGGAGGACATCCTAACCAACATCCCAAAAACAGGGGAAAACGTGGTCATGGCCCTAGACATCAAAGGGGCCTTTGACAACGTCAGCCACCCGGCCATAATGGAGGGACTCCAAAATATAAACTGCGGGGAAAGAACTCACAACTATGTAAGAGCCTTTCTAGCAGGCAGAACAGCCACCATAGGGCTGGGAGAGGTGATAAGTCAGCCTTTCAGCACCCCCCACAAGGGAACCCCACAGGGGTCGGTGATCTCGCCCGTGCTCTTTAACCTAGCCATGATCGGCTTGGCCAAAAGACTGGAAGAAATCGAAGACATACAGCATGCCATGTATGCGGACGACATTACGGTATGGACCAACCGGGGCACGCTAGAAGAGAAGCAGGAAAGCCTACAGAGAGCCGCAACATGCGTAGAAGAATACGTAAGGGCAAGAGGCCTAGCGTGTTCAACAGACAAGTCGGAGATACTCAGGGTGGCGAAGAAACCTACGAAGGCGAACCTGGAAATCAAGCTCGAAGGCCAAAACATACCGGAAAAAAACGTCATAAGGATATTTGGCATGTGGCTGCAGAGTAGCGGAAAGTGCAGCCACACGATCAGCCTACTGCAAAAATCAACCGAACAAGTCAGCAGAATGATTAAAAGAGTCTCCAATAGAAGGCATGGCATGAAGGAAGACGACACCCTTAAACTAGTCAGAAGCCTGGTAGTCAGCAGGGTGACATACTCCCTTCCCTACCACCCGGCAATCAAGAAAGAAAAAGAACAGGCCGAAGCTCTGATAAGGAAAGCCTACAAACCTACCAAGAAACACCCCAAACAACAAGCTACTAGAACTGGGAGTTCACAACACCTTTGAGGAGCTGGCGACGGCCCAACTGGAAGCACAGCTAGAAAGGCTAGAACTCACGGAAACAGGCAGAAGACTACTGAGAAGACTTGGCTACCAGGCGGAAAACACGCCAGACCCAAACGAAAACATTCCGGACGAAATCCGGCGAACCCTCAGAATTCGCCCGATACCACGAAATATGGATCCCAACCTACACGCGACCAGAAGACAGGCAAGAGCAGAATACGTGGAGAACTACCTAGCTAAAAAGGCATATACAGTATATACAGACGCAGGGCTATACCCGAGAGACAGATACAGCACCAACACGAGGATAGCAGCAGCGGTGGTTGACTGCTCAGGCAACACGATCAGCTGCGCATCCGCGAGAGGAAGATCGGTAGTAGACGGAGAGGAGATCGCTGTGGCACTCGCAGCGGCCGAGGGCTATCGAAGAAACGAATCACAGGTTATAATAACAGACTCCAAGACAGCCTGCAGAAGGTTCCAACAAGGAAGGATCTGCAGGGAGGCCCTACGCATTCTCCTCGGCGCAGGAGCCTCGGGCTATAAAGCAACACAAGTAGTTTTCTGGGCACCGGCGCACACCAACATAGAGGGCAACATGAGAGCAGACAGCCTGGTTCGCGAAATCACGCACCGAGCCTTGCTGACAGAAGACCTCGTGGACCCCGTGATGGTGGACCCGACGTACGCAGATATTTTAAATCACTACAGAGGCAGAAGGTTAAAATACCCTCCGCCCCACAAGCGACTCACACAAGAAGAAGCGACCAGCTGGAGAAGACTGCAGACTGGCACCTTCCATAACTTATACATTCTAAACAAAATGTTTCCCACACAGTATAGAGATAGCTGCCCCTGGTGCGGAGACAGTCCGACCCTATACCACGTCACATGGGAATGTAAACACAACTACACTTTCCACAAACTAACCCGAGTGCGCAGCAATGGGAGGGCCTGCTAACCAGCTGCGAGCTCACCGCCCAAAGGGCATTGGTGCAGCACGCATGCGAGGTAGCCAGGACCAGTGGAGCCCTGGAATGAGGGAACCACCCGTGCTAAGGAGTCTCCAACGGTGGCGAAGAAGCAGCTGCAGGAAGACTCTCCGAGACTAACCAAAAGACCTCAATAAAGTTTTTTCACTCACTCACTCAAGACTGTGATACTGGTATGACAGTGATCTCTCGAACAACCCGGTTCCAGGTCGTGAAGAATTCCTCGTAGATGTCAAACCACGTCAGAGCCGTGCCAGCAAGGAAGCAATCAACGTTGCACAGCGGGGCAGTAGAGTTTCAGCGGTTGTACTTGCTGCTCCTTTAGTAATGTCGGAGCCATTCTTCAACGTCATCTTCGTGCTCACCATAAAACGTACGGGCCTCTGGTTGATGGTGCAAGTTCGTCTCGTCTTCATCTCGCTGTTCCTGAGTCTCGTCTCTTGAGGGACAGCCATTGAAAAAAAAAAAAAACTGATTGATTTATAGGAAGGAAAAGGCGTGGTCACTATCTCACCTGTTTTCTGTGGACACCTCAACCGCGCCGTAAGGGGAGGCAGGAAGGTGGAAGTGAAAGTGCAAAGAGAGAAAGAGGAGCCGTAGTGGAGGGCTACGGAGTAATTTCGACCACCTGGGGATTTTTAACGTGCGCTGACATCGCACAGCACACGGACGCCTCTTCGTTTCGCCTCCATCGAAACGCATCCGCCGAGGTCGGGTTCGAACCCGGGTTCTCCGGCACAGTAGTCGGGTGACTTACCGCTGCACCACCCCGGCTGGGCACCTATATGACTCGCCTGCATGGCTCGCCTGCATGGCTGCTGTAGACGAACGGCGAGTTTTGTTGCGAACGCAGCACTAAGCCAGCTCTTCGGCTCCTCGCGTGGGTCGTAACTGTCGTAACGCTGCGGCCACGAATGGTTTTGAGCCGTTGCCTAGCAACGCCTCAGCTGGTCCAGCGTGCTCCAACTGATGGCACCGCCGTTGACGCCACTGCCATCGCCGTTCGCTCTGCGAGATGTGTGATAGCCGGCGTTTGCTCCGCTGGGGTAAAGGGAGAGAAGGTATCGCCTTGCTTCACGCTTTGTGAGTGATAAAGTCCCTTGCTTAGCCAGTGGGCCTAGTAACGCCACCTAGAGGAAATTCTTCCAGGCCGGGGAGCTCCCGTGGCCACGTGACCATACGCAATCGTTGTGGGGCCGTCGTCTTCCAACGGTCGTCTTCGGCGCGGCGGCGGTCGCAGTGTCATGTTTGGACGCGCACGTGGTCACTGAAAAACGTGGTCGTTTGCTCGGACCTTTATTTCTGTGCGTGAACCGGCGACTGACATCGGTGTTTATCGCGTGTAATGTGTGCCGAACAGGGAGTGCAGAATTAGAACCAACTGCGAAATGCCTGGGAAGTGTTGTGTGCCGCGGTGCAATGACAATTACAAGACAGGCCCCAAAATGCACGTCTTCTCGTTCCCTAAATCCGACGAAGCAAGAAAAGCCTGGTTGCGTGCAATTCCACGCAAGAACCTGGTCGTGTGAGCAATTTCTAGGGTGAGACATTTTTGCTGCTTATTAATTTCCCGGCAAGTTGCTTCTACCCTTGGGGTTGCAAGCTTTGCTTACAACTCCTTTGTGTTACGTAAAGGATAAATGCGTCACGTATAGCTCGCGGTGTCAAGTAGCCATACCTATGGTAGGATATATTTATTTTGTTTAGGTCTGCGAACGTTACTTTAAAGCCAAGGACATCATTATAGAGAACCTGCAATGCATAGGTAGCGCTGCAATTGTCCCCCAGAGTGAATAAAAAATGCTGCTGTTAGCTGCTTGGTTTGCGATAAACGACCGAGCACATTTGGCACCATTATAGATGCACTTGTGACAGACGTTCTTGCCCAGTCGCTCTCAACGTCGCCCAGTTATCTGGCCCACGCCAAGAAAAGATTTGAAAAAGCGTGCAATCTGATTTCTGTAAGCTCATGCAGGTGGCGTGAAAACGTCCTAAAAAGCCGCCTCAGAAGTATTTGCTCTTCTCGCTAGGACATGTGTTGCGGCGCGGCAATCGACACAGTAAACTTCATTGCAGGTTGCCTTAACAAGCCACCGGACGCACAGTTACCGCGTCACACTCGCGTTTGCACCTTCGAACTGAGGCCGTACCGACGATATTCCCCGATTGCCCATGCTACCTGTCCAGAGAAAGGACTATACGAGAGCCCCCAGAGAGCAAGCGAATGCGCGTAGACGCCGCTGCCCTTGAGAAAGTGCTCGCGAAGTCAATTATCATTGCCCAGAATGAAGACGAAGCAGACAAGCTTTGCGATTTGAAAGCTTTGGCGAACTTCTTTCGAGACAAACAGCTGACATTTTGGCATGTTATCGAGTGCAGTGAACACATCATTTTGGCTCACATTTGTTTATGATGAGGCTCCTTGGAATAAATACTCTGTTGTTATAAAAAAAACAACTTAACTCTTACAGTAAACGTCGTAAAAGCACCAGTAAAGCTGCTCGGGTCCAAAGTGCTAGGTTCGTTGGCGGTCGACAGCAAACGACGGCTGCTGGATTTGTTTGAGGGAGTCGAGGATTTTGACAGTGCCGTGAGTTGAAGTTCTGAAAGCTCAGACGTGCACATCTGCGAGACTGTCACTTCTCTTCTGAGCAAAATATCTGCCGCGCAAGGAGATAACTTCCCGACCATTAAAATGCTTACCCAGCACAAACAGCTAACGTCCACAAGAAAAGAACGACGGCGCTATTCTGCACACTTCATGGTTTGCCGCTGCATACTTTTTAAAATATGGGCTCATACGTACAAATGCATGCGAAGTCACGGGAGCATCATCATGCCACATCTAAGGACTATTCGATCAATATGTTCATCACTCGATTCTCGAGGTGAACCCCCAATTAGAGCAGCAAGACGGCACATTCCTAAGCTACATCGCCAAGAAGATATCAGAGTTTAATGGAGTGATTCGAGTGATTGGAGCCAAACACAACTTAAAACACGACGAAAAAACTGCCAGTTTCGTAGATATAATAGTAAAACGGTCAAAAGTTGACGACGTCAAAACCCCTCTCGAGGGACTCAGACTAAGAGATGAATATCAAAAACCAATCTACCCTTTTCCATTCGACTCGAGGCTTTGCTTTAATAGCGATTTCTTGTACTGGTTGCAGGAATGGAAGGAAAGGAGGGCGGACGCCTGTAAGTTGTCTGATGAAAATTATGGCGCTTTGATCCAGACGACTCAAGCATTTGTTGAGATTGCAAGATACTGCTTTGAGGAGCTCAAGATGTTCTTCGTGCTCCTTGGGAAGTTCCAGACCGACTTTCTAGAAGACCGCTATGGACGTTACCAACGACTGGCTGGTTCGCAATATTATTTGCCTGTAACGTAAATCTATGAATATGAGAACAAGTTGCGACTACAGAGCACATTTCCACAAATGAGCGCGGTCCCTGCAACCGACAATGAGAAAAATCAAAATTTGGGAAGAGCTTCAAATGCAAGCAGCCGTGCCAAGCAGACAATTCAACATTGTTGTGACCGGACAGGCGCTGTCAAAACTGAAGGTTGCAATTCCAGTCATTGCATATGTGGCTGCTTACTCGGTGCACATTGCTCTGAAGAGGGTGAAATGCGACAAGTGCAAAGGAGTACTTGACAATTGACAAGACTGTCACAGTTTCGCCTGACAATCACATGTACAGTCTTGTGAAAGAAATTGACAGGGAAGGGCTGGTTTACCCATTAATGCCAGCTGTGAATACTGTGGCTCACAATCACGTTGTGGTGGAAGAGTTGTCCAAGCGAGCAGAATTTCTAAATGTCCAAAACCAGCGCCAAGTCGCTATGGAACTCACACTCCAATTGCTCAGCGATAAGGAGCCTTCTGACTTCGACGTTCGCGAATACGGATACACGAGCAAGATAGTGCTGAAATATGTGTTGTGGTGCAGGCCAAACATTCTCCTCAAAAATGTTTGCCGACGGTTGAATGACAAGGTGTCTGGCCTGGACAACAAGAGTAAGAAGCGGAAGCTACAAACTCGGACCTATAAATGAGTAAAACGCCGATGCGTGTACAATTTATACACGCATTGGAATTCGGAATTATACACAAGTGAATTCGGAACAATTATAATCGTACTGCTAGCGTTACTGATATGAAGATTGCGCTTAACCTTCCCCTTCTTTCTTCCCGTAGAAAACTATCACGTCTTTCTCCTTTTCACAAAATCTACTATCATAACCAGATACTTAAGTCACGTTTCATTACACCAGCGTCCTATATCTCCCCACGTGTGGATCATCGTTTCAAAGTTCATGTACCTTCTCAGCGCACAGTCACCTACTCATATTCATTCCTGCCAAGGACCTGTCACGACTGGAACCACCTGCCTGCGTCTTTAGTTGCTATCACCGACACCGATCATTTTCGCAAAGCACTAACAAATATTTCTGAAAGTGAGTTTATTCCTGTATGAAAACTTTTTTTTTTGTTAGGTTTTGTTCCTTACTTCCTTTTCTTTCGCATACTGTAAGCCCTGAGGGTACAAATAAATAAATAAATAAATAAATAAATAAATAAATAAATAAATAAATAAATAAATAAATAAATAAATAAATAAATAAATAAATAAATAAATAAATAAATAAAAACACACGACTCTCTGCTGTGTTTTAATGCCTGAATATATAAAGATTACTGCACGCGTAGCCGAAGAAAAAAGTCAGGTGAGCTCCCCGGCCTTGAGGCGGCGTTGGGCCTAGTCGTTATGGGGAGCGCTAAGTTAGCAAGGGAGAGGCAAAGACGGCTCCTCCACAACCACACTTGTACAGGTAGCTTAGGAGATGTTCGACGAAGAGGCTACGGTGGCACGCTTGTACTTCGTGTTCAAAGCAAATTTTTATGTTTGTGACGGGTACCCTTTCTCATAATAGAGTGACAACTGCGTCCTAATCCGTATAAGCGAGATAAAAGAGGCAAGAGTTACGCGACGCACCATCTCGCCACCTCGCAATCATGCACCAAATTACTAAACTGCTGGAGAATCTAACCAACAATCGAGAAGACCTTGATGATATGAAGATGGTGGAGAGCGTCTTCTCAGGAAGAAGGAATGCCAATTTCTCCTCAATAAAGTTTCCTCCTCCTCCTCCTTCTCCTATGCGTGACTTGAGCACATGCTGATGAAGGGATAGCGCAAGCGAACTATGATGTGAAAGTGAATTCGGTAATGAAAGCCCTTAATCATATCGCATTAATACAGCTGTGCCATAAATACCAGATCATAAGTGTCCCACCTATTTTTGGTCCGCACTTGAAGCCCTGTTCGTAACAATTTTGATTTCAAAACGAAGCTTATCCGGCTGAATTTGCAGACAATGCTAATAAACCCTTTTATGCTTAAAAATATAAATTTGGCAATTGACTGGTACCTTCTCGAGACCCTGTACTTAAATGCTAATCTTGTGATAACGACGAACTATGTAGTCAGTTTATCAGACAAAATAGTTGTTTGTTACCGGATACATTTTCTGAAACATACATATTAAGTTTTAAACACCCCTAGATGCTCAGTTCAGAACTGTGCACTTACCTGATCATAGCTCTTGACAGCACCCGCCAGCAAGGGATCGCACCCTCTGAACCACAGCACCAAGGCAAACGTCATCACAAGTAGAAAAAGAGTGGTAACATTTAGAAGTAAGGCCCCGATGTACGTGGTTCTGTGGGAAAAAAAATATGCATATATTAATATGCAAATGTATGCAGCATACGACAGGAAAGACAGCACGGATTACGGTCCCTATTTTAAATGCACGCTACTAATGCATGTCCAAGGTAAGCAATTTTTAGTGTAAAATACTACAGTCACATTACTGGCCCTAGTTTTTTGTGATCACTTGGAGCATTTCTTCTTAGGCTGAAGAAGTTTCAGGTTTCATCAGCCAATGTGGTTCGAAAAGTGTTCCGCTAGTGTCTACTATAGATCTTTATTATGATATAAATGTCGCAACGGAGAACAAAGAGCCACAGTGTTAATGGAAGATAATCTCTTTAGTAGCCTATAAACATTTACCTCTCCATTAAACGCCTTCATCGTGAGGGATTGGGGGATCAGGGACACTTTTGTTGAGTTTTGATGACACTGGTACTTTGGACAACGGTAAAAAAAGGTTTCTTTAGTTTGAAGCAACTGGTGACGTGAAAAATGTAAGAATAATCTGTCCTGTGTGCTAACAGTCCGCAAGCAAAATGCTTTCTCTTTATTTCCATGCCTTCGCACTTTATCAACTAAAAGATTGAAGTGATTAATAACTGAGGGTACAGAAAATTATATCAGGAAGCCAGTGTTAAAAGTAAAGCCGGACATTATCAGGTAAAAATGGAAGTGAGTTTTCTGAAGAATAGCGTCTATTGTCACCAAGTTTTCCGTGAGTGGCAAAATATAGTCATAAAAGCTTAATTATGTTTTATAATTTCCATCCCGAAATACTGAAATATCTGATATTTTCACCCAAGTTGAATATTCAGAACGCTCGCTATAAAACGGGTTTAAATATCGGCTTATATAATCTTAAGAGTGAAACAAAAAATCAGCACATCAAAATGAAGCGCAATTACAAACGTTGTTGTATGGAGGATACGATATTTCAAACCTTCGTGCACTAGCAAGCGTCCTTGAAGCCAAGCACCTCTGGACGACGACTTGGTCCATGCCGAATCGGTACAGGGCGGCAGTAAATGAAGACACAGCTGCCCACACGTTCTCGTCGTGAGTGATGTCAAATTGTAGGCTGGAAACAAAAAAAAAAAAAAAAGGGAAACAATGCCAACTTCAAATTTTACCCCTTCAAGCGTTCATTTCGATATTAACTGCATTCTTGAAGTATTTCGCAGTGCGAACTATGTACCGGCCTGACTGAAATTAACCACCGTTCGACAAGGAAGCCTGCAGAAAAAGCTCTCGGCAATTGTTGCTGTTAATTTGGGCGGAGTATTGGTTGTCGATTGCGGAGTATTGGTTGTACACATGCTGAATTTGTTGATGTAGCCTTTGCTTAACTGAACTACTGCTTGAAACCGGAATGAGGAGTATTAGGTTATCAATGCGCATGAAAAACATTATGGTTATTGGAAATGTTGTTGCTATATTTTTGGCCAATACGCCTTTTAGCAATTTGGATACGTCCTACGTGGACTGCTCAAAATATCTCTACTGCACCGGCTACTATTTCTGGGAAAGGCGCCAGTATATGTTCAACACATACACTTTTGATACCTTAAGATCCTTGAGAAGCGTGTCATTGGCAATTGGCGATGATCTTGACAGCTACAAAGTTATTGCAGGCTGCTGCAGTGGGTACAAAATACAATAGTTTAAGGTATACAACGGCGCGTTTTAAGGTGCATGTTTATTTTTTGTATTTATAAAAAACATACTGTAGTATATCGAATGCCATATGGTGACTGCTTACAACCAATAAAATTTCTAACTGAATTTCCTGTGCTGTTTCGATTTACTAAGCCGGTTTCTCGCTTTTGTATTCAGAGTTTAGTTAAATCACGTGAAGCACAGAAGGATTGGTATATGTTACATTGCAAGCAGATTCATTATCAGCAACGCACAGACCAGAAGGTTACTGAAGAGCGTTAAGAACAGTAAAAAACTTGTGAGTTATTATATTACAATTTTGTCTTGTCTCACTTCTTTCCTTGCCTTTTCTTGTCCTATTGGAGGTCACAGCCACCGTTCGCTTGAGAAAATGAAGGCCAAAATATGGCCTCAAGAAGAAATCCAATTTGCTCATTATTGGCTGCGGAAAGCTACCAAGAGGCGATATAAGTCCAGGAATTTATTTCCACCGATCAAGTAGGGGACAATTAGGCTTTGCCTTAAAGGGCATCACGAGTTAGAGTTAAGGCTCCAGACTGTGGGATCTCTGGCGGACCTATGTCTTACACGAATGTTTCGACTCGCCTAACAAATGCTCAGCGCGCATTGGAGAATGAAAGCGATATAGCATTTCATCTGATGGCGATACGAGAGCATAGAAAGGAGACAATAGACTAAAGCTGTGCAGATCCAATAAACGCACATTTGCCTTAAAATAATTTATTTTCTAGCACTATAATCACGTTAAAAAACATTTATAAGATAATTTTAAATATGCTGCAATTATAATTAGTCGCCTGATGCATTTCTCTTAATTTTACTGTACACTGCTTTGCTATCTAGACGGCACATATGTCGCTAATAAAGTGTTTAGGATGGCTGAGTGCATTTTTACGTGTGCGATTGTACATCTCTGAAATATTCCCCATATGTATATATACTGGTTCTTGAGTTCTATTGGGCAATTGACGTCTTGTTTTTTATATTCGTTAGGAAGGTATGCAGTTAATAAAACAATTTTACGCAAAAAATTTAATTTGTGCCTTGAAGGGACAGTGTGCCCTTGCGAGATGAAAAGGAGGACTCAAAAGATTGCAGTGAGTGTTACGTCTGAATATTTCTTGGAATGAGTTCACATCTGCAACTATTTCTTCCTGCGCCCCCCCCCCCCCCCCCCCACCCCCCGCTAACAAATTATACGGAAATATACCGGGAGTGAATGTGTGGCGCCTTGCATGAAATGTATTTTTCTGGTATCGATACCCTAGTCTATGCAGTGGGGATTATTTGGTGAAAAAGAAAATTCGCGTTTCAAAATACTTACTTTGCAAAATATGCACGCAGATCAATATCTGACAGAGGTTGCGGCGAGGCTCCAGGACTGTTCCAATCGTAGATAATTTTTGCTATGATGGTTGTGGGTCCGATTAAGATGAAGACAAGCTGCACGCAATCTGTCCATACTACGGCTCTTAGTCCACCCTTTTTAGTGTACGAGACAAAAATCGATACTTGAGTAAAACAACTTTTTGGGCAAGTTGTTAACATTCTTGATTCATACTGGCAGCGATTAAGCACAAACACATAAAGAAGAAACACACCAAAGACGGAAGAACGCTGCACTCACAACTGGTTTATCGGGAAAACTTTTCAGTATAAAAAGGCTTACGCGCATGCGCACTACAGAGAGGATAAGAACCCACAACCACGTGCCAGGGTAACACCAGATGGTTTATCGGGAAAACTTTTCAGTATAAAAAGGCTTACGCGCATGCGCACTACAGAGAGGATAAGAACCCACAATCACGTGCCAAGGTAACACCAGAAAACATCCTATTATAATGCCACGAAAAGGTTGAGCTCCGGAGTGTATACATAAAAATTGAAGCATCCCTACTACAACAATCTGCTCTTTTTTTCATATGAAAGGCCTCTAGGAGTTCACGTGCCATTTGCTTCTAGCTCCTGCCCTAAATTATAACACTGTCGAAGCAGGGCGAACATGTGGTGCATGACTGGCAGTGCTTAACGAAGTGCACATGTTTTTAATTTTCTTTAAATTCCTTTGCTGCTCTCCCAGCCGGTCGTTGATAAATTGCCCCGTTTGACCGATGTACATTTTTAGACAGGAGAATTTCAGCTCGTATACCCTACCCAAAGCCCACTGCACAAAGGCGTGGTGTGCTTTTTACCACAACCGCTTATTCTTGTATCGCCTCCAGAAATATTAAGACACAGCTTTGAAAGCTCCGCCGGAGCCGAAAGAAACGAGTGGCACCCCATACTCACACTTTGTGTACGTAGGGGGAGCTTTCGGTGACAGATACCTGTCCCTCTCCTGCATCTTATGGTTAGCTGTGCATGCCTTCACTTTCTTCAGGCTAGCTTCTGCAACAGAGGTCGCGACCGACAATGGGTACCCAACAGACGAAATTCTAGCTAATTGATTCTCAAAGCCAGTCAGCATTTCATGGACGCATGATTTCTGAAGCGCCGAATCCACACACAAGCTAACTATGCCTCTTTTTATCACCTTCGAATGAGAGGAATCGTATGGCAAAAGTTGCTTCTGAACACGAGGGGCGTACATCCAGCAAACATGCTCTCTGCCCAGCTTCACCCGAATATCTAAAGAACTGAAGTTCGTCGTTATCCGGTGGCTCATAAGTAAATGTTAGTTCATTTCCATGCATTCTAAAAGCACCTAAAAGCCTATTAACAGTAGTATACAGGGCTCTGCTTGTCTAAAACTATAAAAAAATCAACAACATATTGGTAGCGGGTGGAATGACGGCCTAGAGTAGATAAAAATAGGATGGAAGGCTAGATAAATGTACGATGGCAGGCGCGCACAGACGCCGGGATCGGACGCCCCTGATGACGTCATCTATTTCGAGGCACGACACACTACAATACTGATGACGTCATCATTACTTTCAAGTCAAGACATACTATACTTCTGATGACGGCATCATTATTTCAAGGTACGACATACTACTCCACTGACGAGTCATCGTTTATTTCCCGGTACGACATATTACACCATTGATGACGTCATCAAACTGAAGCGTTACGGACGGACGGACATGGACGTGGCTTCGAGCATGAGCCATTAAAGGCATTCGCCTTAACATTTGACTCAAATAGGCGGTTTCAACCATTAACATAAAGCGCCAGCCCGCCACAGATCATTCGGCGAATGCTCGCTTTGAGGCAGAGCTTCAAGCGCAGTGACTGCGCGCATTGGGTACCGACGCGGCGGCTATCAACGAGGTCGGGGTTCTAATGAAATCGACAACGAACCGCCGTACGCCTACCTGGCATTCAGGGAATGCCGGCAAAGTGACGAAATTTTTGAGTTAGCAATCTACGTCCCAGGCGCTGTGCTAGTGTGTAAAACTGACTATCAGCGTCCAGGTAGAACAAGAGGAAGAAGATGGTTTACACGGTATGAAAGAGCACTGAGCCTAAGTTTGCAGATCGAGCCAACGTTTCGACAAGTGGACTTGATTTCGCCTGGGCAAAGCGATCATCACTGGCAGGGGTTTAAATACGCTTTGCTTCCGAAGAAGAAAAGCTGGGGAGGGGAAAGGGGATGAGAAGAAAGTAGGTCATGGAGCGAACAAAAAAAAAAATCTTCAGTATAGATTTCTCAGCCTGGAATCAGGGATCCTGTGGCGTGCAAAAGAAGTAAAAGCGGCAGTACCAGGAAAAACTACAATACCGGGTAGATGATTAGTCACCACTTAAAGGGACACTAAAGAGAGAAAGGAAGTGGGTTTGCATCGATAGAATGCCAGTTCCTGATTACAAAAAGACCACTCTTACTGAAAACAGAGCTGTTATAAGGTAGTAAAGAAGAATAACAGAAATGCAGGTATCGCCACCACAGCCAAACGGCCGAGGCTCGCAACTACAAATCACGTGACGCGCTAGGGATCCCGGAGGCTGACAAATGCGAATTACGTTGCATGTTTGAATGCGGTAGTACGTTTTTTCTCAAAGATGATAACACGCTTTTATCATACGTAAACGACGGCGAAAAGACGACGTAAACGTTGAAAGGCAAATACAAAAATATACTTGGAGGTGCCACAGGCGCCCACTTCAGTTTTGGTTATGTTTCGGCTCAGGCATTTCGTGCGCACTCGGATAGTTTGTTTGAACCTGCAGCGCCTGAATTACGAGCTTGGAGCAGCAGATGCGCCTTGATGGTTTCCATTTGAGCATTCGGAGGCACGAGCGAGCGAAATCCGCTACCGCCGACAAACTCTTTCGTTCACACTTCTGCGCCAACATATCGCCGCCGTTGCCGCTTCGACTGCGACCTGACCGCTTGACTGCAGCTACGTACGCCACGAAACGCATACATATGCTAAGTACCGAAGGAAAAACGCATTATCATTCAATTGTTCACTAAATCATGGCACATCTGACCAACATATACTGCGTCAACAAGATCTTCAACGTGCAATTTGCAGGCGTCGTAAACAAAAGGGGCATACTTTTTTTTCGTCGCCCGGCGAAAAAAAAAGGGCCTCGGCTAAAAAATAAAAACTAAAAATACCGAAGCACCAGAAATACAATACAAAAGGTTAAAAAAAAACCGATTTGTAAAAAAAAAAAATGCCAAATGCGGTAAGACTCGAACTCGCTACTGCTTGCTCCGTAACGTTCGGCGCTAACCGCTCAACTACGCCGCGCCACAGGAACCTTGGAAATATTTCTAGTTTTTATGTCATGACCCCATTTACAATAAAGTGCTTCTGCTGCCGGTCTAAAAATTACAAGTTCTGGATGCCTATGCGCATTATATTGTGCACTGAATCCATTTTAACATGTGGAATTTCACAGCGCTGGCAAATGTAGTGGCGCCGGCACTTCGGTCATGTTCTGCTACTGTGGACGTAATTTTCGCTGAACACGGAGCTGCAGCACAAACCTTGAAGGAAAAAAGTGCGACGAAGCTTCAAAACTGACAAGCGCAGCAGCGAGGACACTATTTTGCTGGTAACTAAATCTTATTTGCATGTAAACATGTCAGGAAGCGTTGCGATGACCGAGGGCTCGGTTTGTTTATACACAGTGCAAGAAGGAGCGCAAAAGCTTGAGAAACATGTAAAGTATTGTGCATTACAAGCGCTCTATGTTTTTTTTTCTTCCTTTATGAGCCCATCGCTCGGTAAATTACTCTCTCCATCGTTTTATTTATTTCGGCTGAGGCCGTCATTGCGAGTACGCTGTTGCCAAGTTGGCCCTTGAGGGATGCGACGCCGCGGGCCGCGCCGGCTCGCTAGCTATCACGGAGTCTCCGCTTACGTCATAGCGTGCGTCACTCAACTCCAACTACGTAGTTGGAGGCCACAGTTTGAATTCGACCGGCGGGAACAAGAAAAAACCTCAACTTCTTATCGCAATATCTCAGCAATTATTCGATTTTTTGCTGCCGGATATGCGGCGACTGTGTCACCAAATGTAGTTTATTAGATTTTCATACCATCTTTGGCTGTCTTTAGTGTCCCTTTAAGCGGGTCTGGTGCAGATGCATCTTACAAAGGGACAGGCTTTTCAAAGGGCCTCGAGTAACATCAGGGTGACATTTGAAGGCCCTATAACTAGCGGTACATTTTTTAAAGAAAACCCTATTTCATCTTTATACTGATTTGAGGGCGAGCTCCAATCCTGCAAAGACAACATACCCCATAAAATGTAAATTAAAAAAATTCATTAACGCATTTAGTTATTTAGCGAGCAAATGTGAGCAGTTTGCCTCTTTCCTGATGTCCGACACAGCCTTGAATATAGCCCCAGGGCTAATATAAATCTAAAGCCAGTTACGTTTCTTCAAGCATTTTGGAGCTTCTTAGAGAAAGACCCGGAAAAGTTGAAGCAGAAGAGTCAGTGAAAGCGGATTGCTTGCACGCACTTCAGACGTGGTATAACAAACCGGGAAGGCAGGTTGCCGCACAGTGAACGAGCTCTTCCCTTCACAAAACCAAGTGCTGGGCTAGTTGGTTCTGTTACAAGGGGATCTAGAGATGTGTGTGCGTCTGGGGGCTGCTGTTGTCGGTCGCTATGACGTTGACAGACACACAGAATGGCCACTTCTGGGAACAGCGTCAACGCAGCCCTTTCGGGATCTCTTAGTATGGTAGACGGGTTGTTTTAACGCTAATGACGCCTACAGTGGATGACTAATCTTGAAACGCCATGCGGCATGAGTGACGTTGGGACAGCGCTACAGCTAACGAGTGTTTAGGGAGTGAAAATTTCCACTCTGCCTGCGTCATCTCCGGCCTCAACCTAGGGACTGTTAGAGGGTCCTATGGCCGAACAAAAGCTATGTAAGGCGGTGTATGATGTACCGGGCAGCGCGTGCTCTTTCTCTCTACTCTCAATGTTTTGTGAAGACGCACTTCTTGTGTACGTTTCTTCTCTTTAAATATGTAAATTTAGGCACGTTTCCTGTTCTACATCATGAGCACAAGGTTCGAAGCATCCCATTCATGCCAGAATATGGAACCTGCTCCTCGATTTGCACGCCGGCAAAGCAGTTCATTGGTTTGGTCTTGGGGTTTAACGTCCCAAAGCGACTCAGGCTACTAGACACGCCGTAGTGGAGGACTTCTGAAATTTCGACCACCTAGTGTTCTTTCACGTGCAGGGACATCGCACAGCACACGAGCGCCTAGCTTTTCGCCTCCATCGAAAAGCGGCCGCCGAGGCCGGGATTCGATCCCGCGTCCTTGGGCACGCTAGTCGAGCACCATAACCACTGCGCCACCCCGGCGGGGCCGCAAATCAGGTCATACTGAAATAGAGAGGATCTCTGTGCAAAGGTGACGAGCACAAAGTCAGTATACGGGACGCACGCTGTCCAAGTCAGTTTCTGTCTGGGCGCTCGACCACCTTCGTGCAGTTCTCTTGAAATCAACGTTCACTACGACAACATTAGAGAAACTCTCCGTACACTTCCTCTTCCTGATAAATCTCTCACTACCACGCAAATCCGCAATCTTAGACGCATACAACTAAATACACTGCTTACTCCTGCCCAATCTTTTCTATACAGAATCATACATTCCCCTGCATGCCCAAATTGCCCAGAACACTATGCAAACTTGGAGCATTGCATCTTTTCATGCCCTGTCGCCCTCCAATCTCCTCACTTTCCACACCCTCCTCCCCCAACGTGGCGGGCTTGGTTAGCCTCTGACCAGCTTCAAGATCAGTTTTCCTTGGTGACCCTGGCCCAGGACATTCCTAACGCTTAATGTAATGCGTTAAATAAAGTTGTTTCCTCCTCCTCCTCTCTTTTCCTTTCCTTGAGCTTCATTTAAGGGCCTCAACTACCGCAATGACACAGGCGTAGTAGACAACCAACTTAAAACTAACAACTTAACATTAATTCTTGCTTTGACTTAGTGGGCAGAAGAGTCTCGGCTCCATCCGCAGATAACACACCTCTCTTCGTGACGTTTAAAGCCTAAGAAATACGATGTCCTTCCTTTTCTAAGAGCGAAAGCCTTATATGGCTCATGAGGAACGAAACCTGCTACAGCAGGAAGCGATCGATACCTAGCTGTTTTAAAATACTCACCAGTGCCGTGTACAACGTTCCGCACAATCCTATTACAACGTTACTCCACATAACAGGGGCTCCGAAAACTGTAAGAGAAACAAAGTTTTTTTAGTAATTCCTCGATACTTACTAATATATATATATATATATATATATATATATATATATATATATATATATATATATATATATATATATATATATATATATATATATATATATATATATATATATATATACATTTCTTCTCTTCAGTGTTGTGACAGAAAAATCGCAAGCATGTCCTTGGCCGCTCGCAGCTGGTTGGCAGCACAGCCTGCACATATTACTCTTTGTATTTTGTGATGCCACGAAACTTCTAGATATGAGTGAGTTATCTGGAGCTGTCAAATCTGCCAGCTTATTTGACATGCGACAACGAAATGGCAATTGAGCTTAGCATTCCTGGATTCCAAGTGTGATGCACATACCTCATACCACGTAAATACCTTCGTACGAAATAGGTTAATCCTGACTTTATATATATTTACGGTGCACTTTAAGCAAATATTGCACCCATCCGTGTCTATAACAAAGCCCCACCAGAAAGGTTGCGTGAAGGTACTAATGCATCTTTTTAATGTGTGCAGTAAACAGCACTGCACCTGTTGAAAGGTGTGATTCAGTACCCTAATGCACCTTTTGAGGAGGGTGTGAGCTAGTCACACGGAAAGCACCTTTAATGGTGTCATTGCATTTACAGTGCAGTTTTTTACATAATTGGTCGCCTAGAGCTATGTGTTATTAAGCATGCATGAGCTAATAGATGCAAAAAAATGAAGTTACTTAATAATCTAGTAGAAACGTAAGTCTACGTGAAGGAAAATCCTCAAGGTAGGGCAAACGGATGCCCATAACGCTGCTGCGCTGCACCCTTAGATGTGAAGCTTAAGTGTCTCTCGAAATTTTTCACTGACACTGGCAGAGAAATATCATGAGAATATGATGGAGACGAAAAGATCTTGCCTCATATAGTACAGATCAAGCACTACAATATAAAAAATAGGCTTTATAACTTTAATTGCATAAAACAACTGCCAATGAAAATTACATAAAACAACTTAGGCGCTATTTAGCGAAGAAACCCTATTGCTTTCATGTGTAGTAGCCCACGTGACTGATTCTCAGCAAAATATCACTAATTTTCGTAATTGCACACTTTTTTGTTTTCTTCTAGGAGTACTTGTCATAACTTATTATATTTTGCGGTCTCTCCAGTGCGTCCTTAAGTGTCTCTCGAATTTTTCACTGATTGATGGCATTACCAGTAGCTGCGAGCAAACAGGTAATTAAGGCGATGCTAAATCTATATATGTTAAACATATATTTTAGCACGACACATAGCTTAAGTTAGTCCGCACGCTTCAGTTAAAAAAGCAAAATAATACACTTGTCCACAAGGCCATATATGGACATGTGGATAATAGGAGACAAGAATAGAACAATAACAGGTGAGAAGAACTGAAGGTGAGTTACACAAATAATGAAGGACGATACGGCTAGACGGTTGTTCAAAGCAATTCCTACTGATCAAAATGACTTGTCGATATCGAGCCTAAACGCAGGTAAAGGAATTATGATTAAGACTGACACTTTCAAACCGGTCATTCCTAATGCGAGTGAACGCCAACCATTCAAGTCATCAAGCTATGTAAGCAGAGCACGAGTAGGAGTATAATAATTTACAGAAAATTCGACAATTCAAGGGGTCGAAAGAAGGCGAACGGTAGTGCACTAGACATGCAGTGCACTTATCGTCTAAGCTCAAAAAGTATTTCTTACCTAAAGAGCATCCAGTAGAGCAGAAAGAATTTGATAGTTTTCCAACGGAAAGCTTTAAAACTAAGTTTCGAATGTATACATTGAGAAAACTCTTTCAATTATTGTTTTCTGCAAACATAGATGATCTGGCTCTGCCTAATTTTTTGAGTACCGAAATGGCTAAGTATTCCTTTAAAATACAAGTGTTCAGTAAAATATGAACACCCAAGTTGCCGTGGAATCACTTTGTGTTTCTAAGATACACATGACGAAAGAAATCCCGAAATACTAGACCGCAGTACTGGCGCCTTTTTTTCAGTACTAAAATTTACCTATTTACTCAGAAATTTGCTTATTCTTCAGCCTTGAACCACAATTAAAAAAAAAAGAAAAACAATATAAGGATATACACGGTACCATTATATACAGGGCAGAACACCGATGCGGCAAAACAAGATAAATTGAAAGCGGGAGTTCCTATCAGTTGACCAATATGTTTTCTAATAGAGGACCTAGTTGAATCTTTTTAAATAAGTTCTGAATAGTTATTTGCATAAACATCGTAAATTGCACGAAGGCCATGTGGGCGTCTTACTTCTGTTGGTTCTTCTTTTAATTACAGCCATTCTCCTTTTCTTCTGAACGCATTGCACAGAAGTAGTGTCAATGCTTCATTGAGAAAGAAAATTCCACAGCGGCCTTCTTTCTCTATACACGAACGTCGAAAACAGTCATCGGCACACCATAAAAAACAGTTCTGTGAACGCGTAATGACAATAAATAGTAGCTGACGAAGTGCAGTACTTGTTAAAATTGCTAGTGCCTCTAGAGTAAGCCTTATTACATTATCTCCGGGTAAAGCGAGCAAAAATACTGAACCGAATTTCGTAAAAGATGATTCCTCCATTCATGTTTCGGCTCTTTATCAATGTTAACGGCCGAATTTAACTCAGGAACCATTGAACGTATATAATGTAAGCTAGAGAGGCATGTACAGGGAGCGCCTCAAGTACAGCACTAAAAGCATCGTATGAATTGGTAAACAAGCAGCTACAGGAAACACGAAATGGATTGAGGTGAAACGATAAACGCGCTATTGGCTATACCTATAAGTTCGGAAGCGTACGAAGGCCGAGAAAGAAACGAGCGATGAAAGTTGAATTCAGGTGGCCGTTTGCAACATCCTAATGTTAGCATTATTTATGAAAAACAAACAACGGCCAAAAGCAGTAAACTTGCGTCTCTAGAATAGTAAGCAGCATTTTGACGGCGTTCTTTGCCGACCATGGTGAGAACTATTGTCTCAGACGTATAAGGCGCCTGTTAGGGGAAGAGTTACCGAAATGAAAATCGTCCCAGGAGCAATTCATACGGACAGTAGTGCATGCTGTAGGTTTAACATACCTGTTACTATCGTGAGGCTTGCTGCATAAATGGCCAGGGAGCCGATGCTTTGCTGCAAAATAAGAGCGCAAATAGATGTCAATAACGCATAGATTGCAAAGTAATACTGGCTTTTTTCCCTCCGCATCAGAACACACAAACATAAACAGGCACGCACACACACACACACACACACACACACACACACACACACACACACACACACACACACACACACACACACACACACACACACACACACACACACACACACACACACACACACACACACACACACACACACACACACACGCGCGCGCGCACACACACACACACACACACACACACACACACACACACACACACACACACACACACACACACACACACACACACACACACACACACACACACACACACACACACACACACACACACACACACACACACACACACACACACACACACACACACACACACACACACACACACACACACACACACACACACACACACACACACACACACACACACACACACACACACACACACACACACACACACACACACACACACACACACACACACACACACACACACACACACACACACACACACACACACACACACACACACACACACACACACACACACACACACACACACACACACACACACACACACACACACACACACACACACACACACACACACACACACACACACACACACAACGTTAGTCATCACTGACGCGTAACCCAGTTGTCTGACACTAAAACGTTAAAGACTTGCTTTTATACTTCAAAGCTTCTTATTTGTAAATTACAAGAGTCTCCGTACCGAGTTTATTTTAGACGAAATACACATAACATGAAGGATAAAAATCAGTGCAAAATAAAACCAACCTATCCTCTGTTGTGTAACTCCAGGTCACCTACTTTCTGGGTGAGACAATTAAAGCCAGTTCCTTGAAGGCAGTGTTAATGGCAGTGTTGTTAAAGGGACAAAAATATAATTTGCACCACCATAATTATACTGCAGCTGATGCTTTCATTTCCTTACCGTGAGTAGAACGTAGATTACGCAGGTGGTGACTGAGATGGCCGAATTGAATCGCAGCCGAAGGTACTGTAAAAGCAAAGTTCACACTCGGTTTTGAGCGCTTCGGTTTATAACGCTAAGTAATTAGAAGAAATTCGCTCAGGAAAGTGATTATCTGCTGATGGGTAAAAAAGATCCCAGGTTCGATTCATGACCTAAATCCAATGTCGCTTGGTCATAAAACAGTCGCCAGTACTTAGCCGGACAGATACGTCCCCCAACTGCGTTACCGCTGCTTCTCTAGGATTTAAACAACAGCAGCGACATTTGATTAATATATTACGCTCACAGGTCTTTCTGGGACAGAATATTGAGTTAGTCGTTAAACGAACGTCTTCGTCCCCGATCATCTTATAAGTATGAAAATAACTACGCTTACGAGATATTTTGTCTCAAAGTTATTTTTCTTTGTTCTGATCACCGCCATACCTCTACAGCTTCAGGGGGCCAGAAGACGAAGATCACTTCACTACAGCGACATTCAGCCGGTTTGACATATGCACCAAAGGACAGCCGACTAAGTTCCTTTTCCGACGTTATTGTTCAGCAGGCGTTCGAGAACGGACGTCGCCGTGAGGGGGCGGTACCTTGTCGCCTAAAGACAAGTAACCTGATCATCTAAGCTTTCCTAAATGAAATAGGTCGACGATTTTGCGATTGCATTACATATGCACGCAGTGCAGATCACTCACTCTCAACGTAGAATGGGCAGAGTGGAGTGACAGCGCGTAGCTGTTTCTCGAAGGCTGTTATGTCCATCAGGTGCAACTTTCGAAAAAAAAAAAAAAAGGCGCGCCAATTGAAAAACTCGGAATGGACCTTACAAGGCAATCTTTTTTGTCATTTTCAATAGCTTGACATGTCTCCAAGACCTCAACTTTATAGTTTTGAGATTTCCTTCCATACTTCGCCGAAAAAGATCTTGACAGTTGCCTTCAAAAGAAAATGCATTTGCAAATCGAGACACTGAGAACATAAAAGACAGGGATTCGATCGCTCAGGATATTCGCGGTGCTCTGTTTTGTGCCTTGCCTTTGTATGAAGAAGTATTCAAGTGTATAGGAAACTGTTTTAGCAAGAGTCTCACTGATCTGCTTGATCACCGTCATAATTAGCCTTACTACCCCTCCCTGCAAGACCAGTACCTTTTTTAGATGCCTCTCCAAATAACCTTGTCCTGATCTTTGAAAAGTGCCTAATTTCCTCTGTTGCTTACTTTTTGCAGCCCTTTGCTATGCTTGCCTTATCTTGGAACCCAGACAGTTGCAGTGAATGACCATCAACAATATCTCATTCTCATTACACGTTTTGTTCATGAAGACCATGAGCATGGTGTTCGAACGCATGTATGTTTTGCTACATACAGAAATATCCGGAGCAATAATGCTTGTCATATTGCATGTTTTAGTTTCACATATGCTTCCAGCGGTGAAGCGATGTCAATGATACACTTCCGACTACGCCTTTGGCGTGTGTAAACACTCGAGAAAGCGTAAACCGATATGCGGCTGTCTCTGCATATTGGGATTGTTAGCGATGTGTTTCAGTTATGCTCGAGCACAGTTTTGTCGTCGCTAGCGAAACGCTATGGTCTTCCTTGCATTTTCGCATTTTCAATGCGAAAATGCAACCTATTCGGTTGTAGGTACGAAGATACACTGTAGGATCAGAAGAGCTGCAGCTAACTTTGCAGGCGCAAAAGCGATGCGATGCGGTATGCACATGCTAGCGTACACTTCGATGGCTTCATGTCTTCGAGGTATTTGTGAAACAACGCGTACACATATACACAGAAAAGCTGTAACATATGTTGTGTGTGGTGTCAAGCTTATTTAGCACGCTGGCATGCTCCGGCATGGTTATTCTGATTGAGCTTCATCGATCGGTAGGGGTTAGGTTAAGAAGCGGAAATTATCTCTCCGATACCAGTTCCATAAATGACGAATTTGGATGTCTCAGTAAAACGGACTCGTTCTTTCCGGTATATGAGCGCAAAGCGGACTAGTCCATCATGTTTCAGATACACACTAGACCGGGATTCTCGGTGTGAGATGCATACCGGAAATGGTCTGTCCGGTATTAGCTATATACCGGACCGATCCAGCCATATTGAGATCCATATCGGACATGGTCTGTCCGGTTCCGCCTGCATACCAGATATGGCCTGTCGGTACCGATACTCCAACAGGACTGGTTTGTCCGGGTCGAGCGAGCGGTAAACAGGTTGGGTATGAACCTCTTTAAACTACATACAGGCCTGGTCACATCCGATATAAGGTTTATCTTGGATAATACACGACCGGTAATATCCGGCTTGGCATGACACGAAATTTGTCGCTGGCGAGAGGTCACATGATAACATAACATGGCCGGCTATGCAGGAGCTGACTAATCGGCTTGCTTTTTTTATATGGGAACGAGAAATGGAAATAGAAAACTAGCGAAAGCCTTGGATCCTGACTCAGTCACATTGATTCCAGGTGATGCAGGAACATTGCTGCCGCTTAGTTAACACATGGCTTTACAGCCATATCGGGCAGTCTTTTACATAATGTTCTAATATATTACTCTATGCAAACGAGGGCGTTAGGGTGGCACATACAAGTAAAAGAATTAGTCATTAAGGGAGTAGTACAATGCCTGCACGCGAAGCAGAATTCGCAGGGGGAGCCATAGCCGGAGCCATTACAGCATTCACTCTATGCATTTAAAGGGGGAGCTTAACTATTTCTCAATCTTTTTATATATTGCCCTTCTAATATCTTGTTTATCCAAAGCTGCATGACGCTTGCAGTTTGAGCAAAGTCACAAGCTACTGTTCTCCCTACAGCTCCATTGAAGCCTAGATATGTTTTACTAATTTCTTGATCACTTGATGTTCCAGGAGATCTTCTCTTTTGTTGACATCTCCTTAACTAATTCTTTAAAAATTCTGAAAGTTAACGAACCCATAAAAGGGAATGCTTTCTTTCAATTCAGCCCGCAACTCCTTCAGAATGACCTAGCAGTCCTTAACACCCATTGAAAAAGCCAAGACTCCTTTGTTGGACTACCTCAGATACTTGATGATGTGAATCAGTCCTTGTGCTCGAAATGGGCCATCGATGAACAACATTCTGAGCGATTGCTGAAGGATTTACAAGTAATTATTTTTACTGCCTCCCGCCAAAGAAAATTATCGCTCCAGGAGGTTTCTCCAGGTTGTAGGTCTTCTGAGTGCACATTACATTGGGGATCTGACTTCTAACTGTTCTGGAATCAGCGCAGTTGGTTGTTCAGGCTCAGTAACTTGCATAATCTCCTTGTTCTTAACCTCGAGCATGATGCAGTTTTTAAAGTTTAAGAGGGCGTCAGACGTTGCTGATCCTTTTGATGCCAGAAGGCTTTATGGAAGCATGCGCAGCCTGCCCTCTGTATTCGCAGTCATAAGGGTGAATGATCATCCTTTCAAAATGGAAGTATCAGTTAAAAAGTGTGATTCAAGGTTTTACAGCTCGTAGTGAGGGAGTAGGCTTACATCGTCTGCTACGATTCAGATTAACCAAGCCATACGGGCGTGACCACGGTGCCGAGGAGTAATGCCTTTGAATCATGGCCCATGGGTCTTGGAAGCATTGATGCACATCTGGCCTTTATACGCAATACATGTGTCCGAGTTGGCAGTGCGTGCAATATCATGTGGCCTCGTGAGATCACAAAAACCGTGAGTGATAAGAACCTGGATTTGTCACATTCCAACTGCAAGCTGCCAGATTCATGTTCGTGAATTTTCACTTACAACACCGGTAACATAAAAGCCGACAACGCCGCCCCCTACAACGCCTAATTTCCTCCTGAACGGAGACTCACTCTATAGCATTAAATGTGCACAGCCAGGCTACACAGCTTATTGTTTATAACACGCCTTCCAAATATGACTGATATGAGAGGAGCTCTAGGTGTAGCGCCCGTATATGGCTCAAGATCCGAACTGCACGTTTCACCCAAGAAAATTTCACGGAATATTTGATATATTCAAACGGTGTGCGTTTATTCACTTTCAAAGTCTGTTTCGCAATGTATTACAGCGTTACGCTTTTCTCGTGCCCTACCACTCTTCCATATTGCCTTTAGCGGTGTTTCGTTTCTGTACACATCACATCTAGTCTGAATTCAATACGGTGAAAACTCATCACAGGTAGCCGATGGGTAATACCTTACAGTTAAGGCTGATTATTTAAAGCCAAGAGTGAAAAGTTCAAATATTTTCATGGCATCTTCTAGTATTGCAGTCACATGTAACAATAAAGGTAAGGAAACACTTACCTCGAACACAGATGTCATGCGCAGTTCGTACAAGACAGGTAGGAACAGCCAAGATGCTATTGGAGCAGCAACAGCCATGCTGAGACAATACCACGTGAAGTGGAAACCGTACGCGTAGAAGTGCCCAGTTAAGCCTACCAAACCGGATGAGGAAACCAGGCTGGCAACCACAGACGCAGCCAGAGGAAGAGTGCGCAAAGCTCTGCCCCCTAAGAACACCTCGGCCGTTGTGTTTCCCGAACGCTTCTTTCCAGGCAGCGAAAAGTAAAGGCCCAGTCCGAGATTCAGTGCCATCAAGACTCCAAATAATGCGTATTCCACGACAGGGATCATTCTGCGTTGTTGCAGATGCTTTCAGTGTCGGTGAAGGTACTATTCTAAAATTTTCCACGGCAGTCCTGCAAGCAAAGCATATTCAACTTTGTGATGCTAGGCAGAAAAGAAAAATACACATTCCGTTATTAAAAAATTATAACTGCGACAGCCATAATGCGCAACCTTTAGAAGACAATTTCTCACTTCTTTGCTTTCATCACACGTATTTTGACTGGAAGTATTTGCTAACTGCGTTATGGCAAACTTCTCTCAGCGTTTAGGGTTGCCAGAGATGTTTCTATGACATGCCGCTATGCATCGATCACCAGTGAGTGATAGCTGCATAGAGATATTTTAGTTTGACTGGGTCACCGCAAGGATACTGCACCACCTAGTGGGTTCTTTACACATCATTTGGTGTCTACGCTCCGTCTCAAGCATAGAGTGCACCAGGATGATGTAGCAGGCAGGAGCCACGTTCTTTCCTTTGGGGGGGGTGGGGAAGGGGGGGGGGAGCGAGAGGGGGCAAAAAGAGGCACTTCGCAGTAACCGCGGCCCTTGCAATCTCCTTAGAAGCAGAGGGAAATTCGTTCTTAGTATCGTGCCTTTCGCCAAATCTATAGAGGTGGGATGGCTCACTGTATGCTCCGCACCTGCTCTCCGGCGGTGGTTCGAGTAATGCTGGTTTCATGCTGACACTAGCTATCCGCCGCTAGAGCAGGATCAATGGAATACAAGCAACACAAACGCTTAATTTACCGAAACTCAACACACTCCAAACGTGCATACGTTATTTATCACGATATATTGGAACGAAAAATACCCAGGCAACATAAAACCAGAATTAGGGCTTGCATTGTGCTTTTATATGATGGCGGCTATGCTGAAAATCGGTTGCGCAGGTCTCATGTCCCGTAAAAAAGAAAGCTTATTTCAAAGAGCATGCAAAAAAATAGCAAGATTCAATGCTCTACATTCCACTCATCCAGTGCAATTTGACCATATAGGACGTGTCTCCCAACACGGGTGCTCGGAATGACAGCTGCGCCACCTTTAGCGGGTGACCTGAGACAGTACACATATTGGCGTGCATTTACTCCTGACTTTCAAGTGAATTGACATCTTGCATACATTTAGTAACTTCTAGCCGAAATCACTTTTCATTCTTCCTGAATGCTAGTATTTTTTTGATTGAGTATTCTTTAACTAAGAGCCAGCATCTATAACTAAAATGAATAGCAACGACCAATGTGATCAAAGATATCGCGAAGAATGGAAATGCTTCGTACTTTCTGCATGTATGTAGTGCCGCTTTTGTTTCTTATTCGAGAGACCAGCAGACTACTCTGGAATGATTGCACTTGCGCTTAAGTCCTCTAAGGATGTTTCAGATTTTTGTAGGCGCTTTGAGCGCTTTGCTTTGCAAATTTGTTGTCATTTTTGAATAAAGCATGATTGAGAGCGACCATCATCCTAATTAAAGGCGTCAGTTGAGAGCTTTTAGGGGCATTCTAACTGTGAAGCTGCATTCTAGTTGAGAACCTGAGTTCCCCCAGTGAAGTTCTCGGGCACGATACACTTTTGTATATCGCTGTTCTGGCCAGCGCCTGGCGTCACAACGACTGAACACAGGCAAGAAACGCAAGTCGGATGTGCCGCAGTACAGGCGCTGACACCTACTGAGTGTGGCAACTTCATATATATTTTTTGCTTCAAATATATGGCAATTCACCACAGATATCACCCTTTTACAGCCGATGCATAGATGCAACGAGCGGCTTCTGTGGAAAGCATTGATGAAATATTTTAAATATACTGGAGCAGTCAGATTATTACCATGCATGGCGGTAGGCGTCCAATGCAAGTGCTTGTTTTTTCTGAACTTTTTTTTAACAATTACGCTGAGGTAGATTCGATTACCTGTTGCTGAATGCTGAGCTGAATCAGGCATAATTTAATAACATGAGGCGGGGGGGGGGGGGGGGGAAAGGCAAGATCGGGCTTTTTTCTTTTTTACGCAAGCTTGCCATAAGCCATAATTTAGAAGCACATGTATATTATTTTACGTAAGGAAGCTGAGCAGGCTCCCGCTCTTATTGTTGTCGGTGAGACATTTAAAGAAGTCCTCTTCCCCTGTTGTGGTTAGTCCCACTTCCCGCAGAATCTGTGTCCTTGATGAATTTGTCCCTGCACAAGTCCACAGTAGGTGGCGAACATCCACTTCTTTAACTGGTGTGGAACACTTCGGGCATGTGGCTGTCCGACGCCTGCTTGAGATTCCCAGCGGCATGTTACCGAAGGGGTAGGGGCCGCCCCAGCTGTTATCCTTCTAAGGGAAACCTCCTCCAATCTCGTTAAGTTATGAGGGAGGGGGAATGCACACGGGGGAATGAGAGCACGTGTTCTTTTCCTTAAAGGGGATGCTAAGATGGGAACCGCGGAGCGCTTGCATTGTAGGGAAAGCTCGAAACGGCTCTATTAACAGCATCGTCCCTGCGTTAGTCGCGCAGCGGGAGGCCATCGATGAAGGTTTACTGTAAAGTATTCTGGGGCGCACTCTCAATTTTCGAGCTGAAGGCGTCTTCGAGACGCCGTGTGTCGAACAGCTCCATTAACAGCCGTGTTCCTTCGTTAGCGGAGCCGCGTAGGGGACCACCAGGAAAGCTGTACCTCACAGTCTCTGTTTCCGGGAAGTGGCTCTCCCTGGTGGGCGGGAGCGCAGCTACTGCCGCGTCTCCAAAGTCTTCAAAGCGCCTGGGAGGGGATAACGGCGAATTAACTCGCATTCCGAGAGGGCTCGCGGCGCGGCCGGCACCGAAGGAAAGGAGCGAAAAAAATAAAAAATAAAACACAAGACTGATATCCTGGCTCTGACGACGAGCAGTGTCCAGCCGCTCTGTCGACGCTGAGTGGTGTACGGGTGTAAGCACAAGAAACAAAAAAGGCTGCCGTCTATCGCGGCCTTATAAGCGGGATGCTCCAACGGCCTTGATGATATGACGGATGCTGGTTTCGGGGTATGCACGAATGTAAGCGAGGACAGTTATGTCGAATTTTTCACTCAGGATAATACCTTTGCCTTCCTTGATTGAAGCACCGATCCTGTGGTCCGGAACACGTTGTGCATTTTAGCGAACATCTTACATGACGGACCCGGATGACCAGGATTCTCGAAGGTGTAGTCTAGAAGCGAGGCGAGCGGTGTCGGTAAGTTTTTACACTGGTGGCAGCTCGGTCAACGAGTCTCGTGGTTGCAGCTGCCCTGCCATTCTGACACGCATTCGGAGTTCATATGTACAGCCTTTGTCAAAAGTATAGAGCCCGGTGTGTCTGCTTTTGAGCCGTGTAGCGGCGCTGATTTAGTGTTAGTGGAGGTCCTTCCAAATGGAGACGGTAGGACAAAAAATCTTACCATCAAAAGCTTCAAAACACTGGACATGCATTACAAGCCACACGAAGCGGCTCAGAAGCAGGCCCCCTGGGCGCTACACTTCTGACAAAGACTGTATATTGCAGCCTTGCACGTTCTTTTAACAGAATCGACAGCCGGCAGCGGAGCAGCGGAGATTCCGGTGAAAAATAATAAATCGCAAGCCGATAAGCCACCGGTCCTTTCTTGTCCGAACCAGAGCGGAAAGAGAAATTTTACATTTTATCACCCTGCTGCTGTTTCGAGGACGGCAGGAAATGTGCCTCCAAGTTCAATAAAAAAGAGCGCGTGCTGCTCACGGAGGCAGTAACTATGCGCTCTTCTCGAGTGCCTACCTGCGGCAGCTGCAGCTAGCCAATAGTGAAAGGATTGGGCAAATAGCGGACACTCCCATAGGGCCAAGCGGCCCATTTCAGTGTAGTGCACCAAGCGGGGGCTATAAAACTTCCGCTGTTGGTCTAAGGCGCGCGGGCTGAATACCGGTATGTTCTTCATTTTGGCGCGCAGTTTGAATGCTAGGAGGTGCTGCCGTCCTGCGTTGTCACATCATTTGGCGCATTATTTGTGTCCTGTACGGTCTGCTATCCAGGGTGGCGGAACGAAGGCGCGAACAGCGTCAAGCCACATCGGCCGGTACTGAAGCTCAGTGCAATAAACAAAGCATTCACAAAGAAACACAATGGTATGGTATCAGCCGTAAATGCAAAATGCAAAGGCGTCCGCGTGCGGTGCGATATTTAGTCACAGGTATGGTATATACTTTTTTTGTCGTGGGTGGTGTGCTTGGTTCGACCTTAATCTGATTTCAAAGTCATTTATTTGGAGCCAGGCGAAATATTATTGTGACTGCAGTAGCGGAGGTTTCACTCTAAAATAAAGTTAATGTGAAATTTTGTGTACCTGAAAAGCGCAACACGAAACATTATTTTCTTTTAGCTTTTTTCGGCGTGTGACTGCTTTTTTTAGTTATTTGCCAATGAAAATAATAATTATATATTTTTCCCATCTCACTGTAATCGACGGTAACTCATTATAAACATCCAGTGAAGCCCGCCATATCTGGCGACAAAAGCAATAAACGAACTGCTATGTAAATTTTACGTTTTTATGATGTTGTTGCTGACCTGGCTCGTGCTACCTGCGCGCTAATCCGGAACTAGGACGATGTTGCCGCGCTTGCGTGGGGTGTGCACGAGTTAGTTCTGGTCTGGTGGAGGTCGCTGGGTATTTTCGGCTTATGCTCCATCCTTTATTTAACAGCGCGAAAAAACGCGGACGTTAACACGCACAACAACACGAGCGCTGACTTTCAACTGAGTTGAAAGTCAGCGCTCGTGTTGTTGTGTGTGTTAACGTCCTCGTTTTTTCGCGCTGGTAAATGAAGGATAACAACCAATTCGCTCAGCTTTCTGTTCTTCTTAATGTTCTATACCATTTATCGGAGAACCGAAGCACAAGATTATCAGCGACCTCCTGTTTTTATACGTAATAAAAGAGTTCACCACCACCACCGAAGCACAAGCCCATTCCTCGCTTGTTTCCGTAATTTGGACTCCTGCATACGACAACAAAATCAGACAGCGCAATCCTGCTTCTTTTTCGTGACTGCAAAATCGCCAGATTCTGAAACCCTTTTATGGCGGGTACTCGGAGGATGCCCAAGACTGGCTTGAACAGTTCGACCGCCGCGTCGCGCGTTTCAACGGCTGGGACGAGAGTGCTAAGATCCGGAATGTCTGCTGCAGCTTAAAAGAATCCGCTCGGATCTAGTATGAAAACCGCGAGGTGAGTCTTCCGACGTGACAGGACTTGCCGCCAGCTTTTGAGACTTGAACCAGCAGCGACCGCCGTGAAGGGCTGAGCGTGAATTGACCACTCGCATTCAGCTCCCAAATAAAAACGCAGCAATGTACTTTTAGGAAGCGATGCGCCTCTGCAACTGAGCGGACCAAATCACGACTGAGCAAGAAAGCTGAAACACCTCATGAGGGACATAAAAGAGCAGTTGTTCTGCGGTCTTGTCCGAAGTCCATCCAGAACAGTCGCCGAGTTCCTCTCCAAGGCCGTTGTCACGAAGAGGGCGTTTCAATAGAATTCCTACGACCGGCAGCTAAACCTTATTTCGGCTCTGCAGCCTCTGGATGCTGCTTTGGAGGCAAGCTCCCTTCGTAAACTCGCGCATGCTGTGGTCCGTGAAGAGCTTCAGAAACTTATGGGGACTTTCCCTGCGTACTCTCCGACGAGCTTCATTTGGGAGGAAGTTCAGGAGGCGCTCAGACCACCCGTCGCTCAAGTGGAGCTACCACCACAGGTAGTTCCTTGGACGTGCTTTTCAGTGCTAATCAGTGCAATCGCTCACACCATGGAAAAAGTATCATGCGGTATTGCATAATACAAATCCTTCACGTCAACAGAGAATTCTTGGAAGGCCCTGCTGCTATGTTCTTGCAAGAGTTTAATGGCAGCTTTTGAATTCTTCACCAGAAACGGGTCTTCTAGTACTAGAACTTAGAGTTTGGGTTGTAAAAAGCTACCAACCAAATCACTCGTGAAATCACAGAAGAAGCCGCCGCTATTAACGAGAGAAAAAATGAGTCCATTAGTACACCTTCACTTGCATTGTTAGGGAAATAATTTTCGTTCCTTTCCGCCTAGATGTTTTTTCTACATTTTGTTTTAGTATTTACGTGTGTAGGTTTATTTCGCCCTTCTTTTTCCAGTTTCGCCTGTCCTAATTTAGTCGAACTAGCCTGTCTTTGCACCACCGTTTTATTGCCATTAGGTTTCAGCATCTGTGGTTCGTTTTCAGCCCGTTCTGCTTTTTTCTGATTGCTAACCATGTGACAACCTTGGCGTTTTTGTCAGTGTCATTCACCAGCCTTTTTCTGGTTTTGTCTGAATAGATTTTGTTTTTTTTTTCAGCGTCTTTTAGACATTTGTTCACGTATTTTATACTTTTTCCTGTTTTAGCGCTTTGAACTCCGCTGATGTTTACAGCCTTCCCTTTCAGTCTTAATTTCTGCCCAGGCTAGGTTGTTGTTTTTGTTGTTTATGGGTCACGCGCTTTCATTTTCGCTTTTAGCCATGTTACTTGTTGGATTCCATCGAAATCGTTTTATTTGGGCTTCGTTTGCGACCTCGGTATCTGTTTCTCTGCAACTGACCCGCCCCGCACACTCCGTTTCAGAGTGTTATGATTTTGGTCTTCAATAAGAAATGCCGTATTTTGGGTGCTTGCCACGGCTCGAGCGCTGTTAACTGCGCTCATACGCACCAATTTCGATCTTTGTCTGTATATAAGGCCCAGATCGGCTGCCTTCCAATATTAAGTTGTTAGCGAGAGCATGTGTATCCGCTTCATCCTTGCCATCGTCTGCTAGCGTTCTTCCTCTGACAATGATTAACCAACTCGCCCAGCAGTATACCTTGCCAGATGCGAGCACTCTACATTGGACCCTAATCGAGAATCACGCCAAGGAAAGATCACCGGTAGTCTCTGACGGCGACAAACTTGATTTCAAGTAAACAAAAAAAAAAACGTAGTAAGGGCCGTTAAAAAGTTGCGAGGCTAATGATATTACCCGGGCATAAAATGAATGCAGCTGGCACAGGACCAAGTCTATTGATGGACATGCGAGATGCCTCTTCCTTGAAGTGGGTGCAGTCAGGCTAGTGATGGTTCTGGTGATGATGGTGACTGCATGGTGAACAAAAAATCAAGTATTTTAGGCACTTAAAAAAATGTGTGAGAACAAATCTTCTCGTGAGCATTTGTGCCGTCATAATGATGATCAGTTCTTTAAACAGTTTTGAATATAGAACATGTTAGCTCTAAAATCACTGACTTCGGTAGCTCAATTCTGAGAGGATAAGTGTATAACTGCTTTTCTTTTTTTAAATTCGCATTTTAAATGCTGCTGACTTAGGTCGCAAAATTCTGAAATATGAATGTAGGTGTAGTTTTTTATCATTCACATGCTAAATGCTCATTGGAGGTGGTGCTCACACTAAGTGCTTATTGATGCCGAGTTAATTGGAGGCGCATTTGAACTGCAGTGGGTCCTGGTGATGAGGCCGCAGTAGTGACTACATGGCTAGCATAACACGTATTTTTTCACACGCTTATAAATGATATATGAGAACAAATCGTCTGGCGAGCTTTTGTGCCGTCAAAATAATGCTCAGCTGTTTAGTCAGTTTTGAATATCGAACATGTTATCTCTGAAGTCCCTTATTGCAGTTGCAAAATTCTAACAGTTGAGCGTAGGGTCGTTTTTTTTTTTTGTTCATCATCATCATCATTATCGTAATCATCATCATCATCATTATCATGAATATTCCCACTGCATGTGAAGGCTGTTCCCATATTCCTCCGATTACCCCGGTACCGTGCTACCTGCATCCGCTTGACCCCTGCGAACTTCTTTACCTCATCCGCTCACCTAACTTTCTGCCGCCCCCTGCTACGCTTTCCTTCCCTTGGAATCCAGTTTGTTACCCTAGGCGACCATCGGTAAATCCGCTCTTCGCACTACATGTCCTGCCCATGCCCATTTCTTCTTCTTGATTTCCACTAGAATGTCAGTAAGTTGCGTTATTTCTCTGACCCACTCTGCACGCTTCCTATCTCTTAATGTTACCCCTACCATTTTTCGTTCCATAGCCCTCTGTGTTGTCTTCAACTGAAGTAGAAAAATTTCTTTAGCCTCAAAACAGTTATTCGCATGCTAAATGCTCAATGGAGGCAGTGTTCAATCTAAATGCTCATTGATGCCAAGTTAATTGAAGGGATGCAGGAGACGAATTTGCCTTGCAGTGGAAGTAATCAGGCTGGTGATGATTCTGATGTCGCAGTAGTGACTACATAGCGAACATAACGTCAAGATGTTTTCACACACTTAAATATAATACATGAGAATAAATGTTTTGTGCAGTCGAAATGATGCTCAGTTGGTTAAACAGTTTTGAGTTTAGAACATGCTAGTTCTAAATTCCTGTGACTGCAGTCGCAAAGTTCAGAGAGGATGAGTGTAGGAGATTTTTTTCATTCGCATGCTCAATGTTCACGCTAAATGATAATTGATGCCAAGGTAATTGAAGGAATATGGGGGACACATTTGCCCTGCAGTGTGTGTAATCAGGCTGGTGGTGGTTCTGCTGATGATGCCGCAGTGGTGATTACATGGCGAACATAATGTCAAGTTTTTAAAACACTTAGTACTAATATATGAGAGCGAATCTGGGGAGCTTTTGTGCAGTTAATGTGAAGCTGATTTTTTTGAACAGTTTTGATTTTGTTTGAACATATTAGCTTTAATATCACAGACTAGGGTCGACCATTTGTGACAGGATGAGAGTAGGTTTTTTTTTTTTTTTTCATTTGCATGCCAAATGCTTGCTCGCGTTTGTTTAGAGCCTGAATTTATGCTGTGACGCAGTTCGGTATATACAATAGGTAAATGTATTCATTTTTCTCTATCTGTTGTTTTTTGTTGAGAAGCTATAATACTTGAAGTGAGTATAATAAATGGGAAATGTAGTGTTTAATATAGTTAAATCGAGTATGACGTACGAAAGCTCGTGGGCGCAGACGCTATGGCGCTATGACGTGCAATGGACGTCAGTAGAGTTAGTTGTTGGGCTAGTTGGTATTCTAGGCTCCGTGCTGCTTGTCAGCGCTGTGTTCGTCCCTATAGTCTTCCTTCTTCTTCTTTCCTTGGGCCGCGTGCCTTTGCGCTGAAAACTTTGTCCTTAAACTTACAATGGATAGAGCGAGAGCAAGTGTTGGGGTCGGTTTCGCCCATTGCTAAGACATTCTGTACCCGCTTCCCACAAAACACTCAGATTTGAAGCCGCTCCTTTACGAGCGTTCTTTCTTTATCTGAGTTCGCCACATGCAAGCTACAACAGCGAAGCTACAATGTTTACAACGAAGTACAGTCCTTTCGTTGCCACATCTGTGGCAGGCATTCCGCATTGCTATTGATCAAGATGAAAACAGAAAGGTTTCTGGGGGGACATTATGCCCCAGCCCCGACATCTGAAAGAGACGTTTTCCGGGTAAGCAAATAGAGTTATATATGGCTATGTATGAAAGCATCGATAAAGCTACACCAAATATAGTGCAGGTACCACCAGCTAATCCCTTGATCAGACGATATAAAGCAGGCGCAATTTTAACAAAGTTTTGCGCCCACGCCGAATCTGGGATATCATAGTTTTAACAGCACCCTTGGAGCAGCACCCAGCTCTCCCTCCCCAAAAGCAGATACACCGTATTAAAAACAACGTTCTATGAGAAGAACTTTCTCGCCTTATTGATGCAATTTTCATCAACCACGTAGATTGTTCCTGCATAGGGCTGTTGACAGCCATGGACATATAGTCGCCGCAGGAAAACATATACTAGAAGGGCGTGCGACTTTCTATGCGCCGTCGGATATATTTCTCTTTAAACGCCGAGAACAAAATCTGAACACTCATACTGCTGGGAAGTATACTTTGTATCTCTCCAGCTACCACCTCATGGGTCACGCTTTCTTTTTTACTACCATCCAGTTTTGCCCATATTTTTCTCTTTTGTGTGAACTCGAAAACGGGAAACACATAGCACTATCAGTGCATTGTTTCTGCGCAAGGCAAGGAGAAACACCTTTACTAGAAGGGGTGTTTATCAATAGCTTTCTGTGGGATCCATTCATCGCAACTATCGTTGAATATTAATTTCTATGAGGCAGCCAGTTCCCGATGCCCATGATTATATATAGAGCTTTCACCGAGATTAAAATCATGCTATCGTTCCGTTGAGGGCCACAGAAAAGTTTGGCAAAATCGGGGTATATAGTCTTATCAGTCGAATAAAACTATTTTGTTGTTTTGACTCATCGCCATGCTAAGATATCCGATGAGTGTAGCTAAATACCTTCCTGCTCCCACTTTTACAGAGAATTGCGTGTGTTTAGAATTCATTGAATTTATACCACAAAGAACATGTGCGCCTAATTTTCACAAATAATTTTATGCTTAAGGAGACACGGTTTCAGCAGTAATAGAGTCAAACGTCTGGAGCTTCTTAGAAAACGAAAACTCTGCCGTATAGTTGCTCATAAATTCTGATTTGAATGTGCTAAATTATTTGCATTTTGTCTGGGTACAGCTTACTTCGCATCGTAAATAATCTGGAGCGCCGAAAGCAGCGTCTGTAGCCTGCCTTTATTTGACACCAACGTTTCTTCTCTGTTTTAGGCGACGGAACAAAAATTTAAAGTCCACGACCTTATTGCCAAAATTTGACAGAAATAATAGAGGTTCAGCTATAAATAAATTTGATTTTGATGGGCCTGCAACGACGTTTATGTATAACAACAGTTGCTTTTCAATAAGTAAAATTTAACTAAACCCTTCTGCCTATAGAACTGCAAAAGAACCTTGTTGTTTGGTTTTGCTTCGGACGTCCTTCTGGAACCGCGCAAGAAGAAAAATGTAACTGTCGCAATGATGCCTTTTAAAAGCGTGTACCTTGCTTTCCATTCCGTATATTCCGCGTTGGCCGGGCACACACTAGTAATAAGAGCAATATTGCGTAGTCTACTTACCGCGGTTTTAGGACCCTGACTGATATTTTCCGCATCGGTTGTTTCCTTTTGGAACCCCGTCACTTCACCCGTGGCAGCGTCCAATTACGGGCGCGGGCAGCTCTTACGGTTCAGCCGCAAATAGGGCAGCCAGAGTGACAGTAAAATGTCCGTGCAAAAACAGCCTGCTCCCTCTTGTAGTAGAGTACCAACAGCTGTGCTATACAAAAAAGAAAGTAACAACGGGGATTATGTGAGTGACATGCGTAATAAAAGCAGCAAATTAGAGAAATAAATATTGTCACGCATCATAGCACATCGGCGGAAGAAGAAGATTAACGGTCGGACGATCGGTAGAGGAAGAAGAACAACGAGAAGAACGTTTGTAGTCGGGGTCCTACTTCCATCAATCCCTCTGTAAATAAACCCCCCTGTGTGTACTAAGCACGAAACAGTTGTGGTGAGAGGTGCTTGGGGTATCAACCACGGAGCCTTCCATTCATCGAAGGAGCCGTAGACTCGCTGGCTTGCCGCCGGTGCCATTGAACATGAGTGAAGACGGCAATAGCGAGCAGCAGGGACTATCGACGTGAACAACTGGCCACACTGCCGAGAGCCCCGGACGTCTTCTGGAAAACAGGAAGACGTTGAGTGGGTCAAACACTACGAAAGGGTGAACAAATACAATCACTGGAACGCGGCTGCTAAACTGGCTAATGTGGTGTTCTTCTTTGCTGCAACTGCCTCCGAATGGTTCGGCAATCATAAGGATTCACTAATTACATGGGCTACCTTTACAAGTGAGATAAAGAAAAATTTTGGGGATGAACCTGCCAAGATGAAGCGTGCAGAACAGAAATTGCTTCACCGGGCGCAAGTGCCCAGAAAAACTTGCACTGCATAAATCTAGGCTATTTTAAAGCTAGCTTGTGAATTCCAGCATGCACGAAGAAGATAAAGTTGGCCGTATTATAAAAGGAATAGCGGAAGATGTTTACAATTTCCTGATGAGCAAAGAGAGCCTGAACACCACCGCCGACGTTATAATATTTGAAGCTCTCAAGCTGCGACGAATAACCCCTAAATTCGGAAGACTGGCCAATGTAACCTCTGTAGCCAGTGTTGAAGTATGTTCTCCACTTCCAATGGCTGATATGATAGGGAAATTGTGCGTGAGGAACTGTCCAGGTCCAGGGACACCATCTTCCGCGAAGAATATCTGCGGCCCAGTAGTGCACCGCCGGCAGATGTCGCCGCCCTTTTCACTCCGTGGGTACAACCTAGAGGCTCTTCGGATATGAACGATCGTAACAAATCTGCCCAAAGTTATGTCCATCAGCCAACAGGAAGGAGGTCCGCCTACCCTAGAGACGTGGTTCGTCAGCAGCGAGAGCCTGGCTACATCCAATGTCATGGACTTGTTAGTCGGGACTCTTATGCTGATCGCTGGCGCCCTCAACCTGTGTGTTACAGGGTATTGCAGGGCACATCGCTAGATATTGCCGCCGCCGCTTCCCTGCTCAAGACTACCGACCCCCGGCGAACATTCACGGGCCACTGCACACCGAACAGCAGCGATCTCCAACTATGCCCGCTTGGGACACATACCATTCGACTCATTTGTGGAGTTCATCACCTGCATCTAATCGCAGAGGGACGCCGCCCCCCCAGCACCAGCGACGGTCACCTCCCCGCAACGTCGTTTTTCCCCTTCGCCTCCGGGAAACTAGGAGACGCGGCCGATGGAGGTGAGGCCGCAGGCGAGTCAATGACGTTAATACCTCTACCCGTGTTTATGCTAAATAACAAATTGGATGTGTTTATTGATGGTGTGAGAACAATGGCTCTTGTGGACACTGGAGCTACAATATCTGTTATGAGTTTGAGTTTTAAGAACCGTTTGGGTAGGAAAATAATGTTTAGTGGTGACCGTGCAGTGTTATTCCGTGGTGTCGGTGGTGAACCTTTGGTTCCAGTAGGTGTGTGTGCTTCAGATATTCGTATTGGCGGTCCAAAGTTTAGAACAGAATTCGCAGTACTGCCTCGGTCAATGTGATTCTGGGGATTGATTTTCTGCAAGAGTGTGGCGCAACTTTAGACTGTCGTGCGGGAGAGATTAATTTGAATTCATCACTACTTTCGGCTCTTGTGGATGATTCGACACTTAAGTTTGGAGCATTTGCGGTGGAAGAAGACACAATTGCACCAGCTTTATCAACATTATTCGTGCAGGGTTTCTCTATCCGCAATCAACGTGAATCGTTTGAAGCTTTAGTAGAACCAACACTCACCTGCTCTAAGAAGAATATCCTCGTGCCTCGTTGCGTCGTTCCTGAGACTGGAGGCCGCACTGAGCTGTGGACAGCCAACCACTTTGAAGAGCCAGCTGTGTTGCCTCGAGGCTTAAAACTCGTCCGTTTCGAGAAAGGCATCTCAGGTTCCGTCGCGGCGTTAAACAGCTCTGTCACAGAGCAGCAAGTGCAATCAGTTTTGGAGACCGAAGTTCAGGCAATAATTAATACGTCTCTTTCAACATCCGATCATCGCATTCTAAGGGAACTGCTTCTGAAGCACGTGACAGTGTTCGACTTTGCCAAAGACGACTCAACACCGCTGCCTACCAGTCGTATTCATCACACGATCACCCTTGGGTCCGCATCTCCGATACGCCAAAAGCCCTAGCGAGTCTCAGCAGCTGAACGTAAGGTAATCGATGATCAAGTGCAAGATATGCTAAAGCGCGTAATTATTCAAGAATCTTCTAGTTCTTGGGCAGCTCCAGTCATACTTGTTAGGAAGAAAGTGGCACATGGAGGTTTTGTTTTGACTATCGTCGCTTAAATACAGTAACGAAGAAAGATGTCTACCCACTCCCACGTATTGATGACGCAATTGACTGTCTGCACTCAGCTTCATACTTTTCGTCTATTGACTTGAGATCAGGCTACTGGTAAATTCTCATGCACGCTGCAGATAAAGACAAAACGGCATTCGTAACACCAGATGGTCTTTATGAATTTAATGTTATGCCTTTTGGATTATGTAATGCGCCTGCCACATTCGAGCCGTTCATGGATTCAATCCTGCGTGGACTAAAGTGGCAAATTTGTTTATGCTAGTTGGACGATATTGTAATTTTTGGCAAAACATTTCGTGAGCACAACAGTCGTCTGAATATCGTGCTTGATTGCATGGAACGAGTTGGACTTATACTGAATTCAAAAAAGTGTCAGTTTCAGGATAATGAAACAATTGTTCTTGGTCATTTAGTTGACACAGAAGGTGTTCGACCAGATCCAAAGGAAATTGAAGCTGTCAGAAGTTTCAAGACGCCCCAATCAGTAGAAGAGCTGTAGAGATTTTTAGGTCTATGCTCGTACTTTCGACGCTTTATACCAAGGTTTGCAGATATCGCTTACCCACTGACGTGTTTGCTGCATAAAGATGCACCATCCAAATGGACCAGCGAATGTGACGCAGCTTTCTGTCATCTCAAATTTCTTTTGACCTCGGGCCCCATCCTACGCCACTTCTGCCCATCAGCTCAAATTGAAGTACACATTGACGCAAGCGGCACCGATACCGGCGCTGTACTTATACAACGCCATGGCCGTGATCAGCACGTCATAGCATATGCCAGCCACTCGTTGAGTAAGAGCGAAAGAAATTACACGGTTACTGAGCAAGAATGTCTCGCCGTTGTTTTCGCTATACAGCGTTTCTGCTCCTATCTGTACGGGAATACTTTCACCGTCGTGACCGACCGCCATTCACTTTGCTGGTTCCTTAGTGGGCGGCTCGCTCGATGGGCTTTACGCCTACAAGAGTTCAATTTTACTGTGGTGCATAAAAGCGGCCATAAACACTCAACTGCTGACTGTCTTTCGCGTTTTCCGCTTGAAACGACTAATGACTAAGTAGAAACTTCGATGAATATTTTGATCCACTTTCGCAAACCTTCCCCGATCTCCGAGTTTTCAGAACCGAGCAACACAAAGACCGAAATTAACCTCTGTGTTTGATTCTGCCAACGATCCTATGAAGAACACAATTAGCATTCGCGAAGGAGGGCTTTACAAAAAGAACTTCGCCTTTGGGGGAGCACGCAGATTTCTTGTCGTTTCAGAAAGCCTACGCATCACAGATTTAGAAATGATGCATGATGACGCCACGTCTGGTCACCTGGGAGTGGCCCCAACACTCCACCGCACACAGCAGTGGTTTTACTGGCCGAATATGCGTTCAACGATCGAGCGATATGTAGTTAGCTGTGTGCAATGCCAATGCTTTAAGCTGTCGACTTCAAGTCCACATGGAAAACTGTGACCAGTCACTCCTCCAAAAAGCCCCGTTTGAGCATGTTGGCATTGACCATCTTGGACCTTTCATATGGTCCTCTAAAGGAAACCACTGGATTCTTGTGTGCGTAGATTGTTTAACCCGCTATTGTGAGACAGCTGCGATACTATCCGCTACTGCTTCTGAAGTATCGAATTTCTTACTTCGATTCGTCATTCTTCGGCACGGCCCTCCTGCCGTCATCATTAGTGACCATGGACGCCAGTTCACATTGGACATTGTCGAAGAAGGTTTCGCCACTCCACGCCATATCATCCCCAAACGAACGGTGTGGTAGATCGCACTAACCAGACGCTTATCACCATGTTGGCTATGTACACCCCTGCGCAAAAGTGGAGAGACCACGCCACCTGCTTGAATGATTATTTTTCGGTTCAAAAAGATGCACTTGACAAATATGCTTTTGCAAGATGACAAGCATATTAGTTAGGCTGCCCTATGCATGACTTAGAAATCACTGGTACACCTTCGGAAAAAGCTGATCTGCAGTATTCTCAAAACACGTGGTCTCTCCACCTTTGCGCAAGGGTGTACATCGCTGCAGATCATAAGGACTGGGATGGCGTTCTACCGTTCATTACTAATGCACACAACACAGCGCAACATGAGACAACAGGCTACAGCCCTTTCTACCTTCTCTATGTTCGCTCGCCTCGCTGTGGCTTCGACACCATACCGCCATTTTTCATACATGAAGAACCTTAATTCTCTTGTTACCATGCCCTACAGAGCTGAAGAAGCTCGCAGACTTGCCCGCGTTCGAAGTTTATCTATGCAAGAGCGTTCTAAGAACCGCTACGACGCGCGACACCAACAAGTTTCTTTTGTTCCTGGTGACATTGTGTGATTGTGGACACCTCTATGTAAGCGGAGACTTTGTCAGAAACTGCTGTCCCACTACACTAGACCGTTTGTAATGTTAGAGTGCACCAGTGACTTGAACTACGTTATAGCACGCCTAGCTGCAAGTGGTTGACGATCACACCAGTCTCAGGTAGTGCATGTCGCCCGCCTCAAGCGGTTTCATTCCAGATGATGTATTTAAATCGCCCTACGGGCTTCGTCTGCGAGGAGGGAAATGTCACGCACCATAGCACTTCGGCGGAAGAAGAAGATGAACGGTCGGACGAACGGTAGAGGAAAAAAAACAACGAGGGTCAGAAGGACATTTGTAGTCGCGGTCCTACTTCCATCAATCCTTCTGTAAACAAACTGCCCTGTGCGTACTAAGCACGTAACAATATTACTAACTGGAGGACGTATGAGTGTACCGGCGACACGAAACTTCTAGCAGAACGCCAGCAGCCGTTCCTTACAAAAAATAAAGTACCCACAAGGCTTATGTGAGTGACATGCTTAATAAAAGCCGCAAACTAGAGAAAGAAATATTACAAGCTGGAAAATATTTTAGTGTACCGGTATCTAGATATTCGATTTTTAAATCGCGCAACGCTTGCTTTACGCGTGTGTGGCAAGATTGTTTAAAGGGTGCAGGTAGATTGTGATTTCCTTTCTTTTTCTGTTTCCATCTTCTCCCTGAGGGTGTTTGCATGTGGGTAGTACAGCTATAAACTACAGCTACAGCTACACATTAATGTATGAAAAAGTCAAACAATCTGTGCAATGAAAAACATGTAGTGTTTGGCGAGAAGTAGTTAGGGGCCCGGAAGCATAAGCAACAGTAAAGACAACAAAAAATATATAATGCGCTCGTAGGCAGCCAGTTGTTTACGTCGAATGACTCAGAAAAAAAATGGGAACCAAGTTCGAAGTAGAAACAGATTTGGATAGGAAAAAAGATAATACGACTGCTTTTGCAAAAATACAGGGGAAGCATTAGATACAGAACGAGACACGGAACTTTTTGTATCCATCGGTATTATATTCTAGCAAGTGAGCAGCCGGCAGGCGGCCTTAATCCCCTGCTGTTTCAGTAACGAAGCCGAATACGTAATATTAACTGCGAAATTGAGGACTATAATAGTGAATATAAGTAGGCTTTGAGCTACAGATAGGTACGATTGGGCTGTCAGTACGATTGGGCTGTTTTAATATAATGTACAAAGGAGTAAAGAGGACATTTTTCTTCATAATCAATAAAAGTGTATTATTAAAGTGTGTCATTATTATTTGTTGCTAAAGCACAGTATTCTCTAAGAATAAAACGAGCGACGTGTTGTTGAACCTATATGATAGTCATCATAAGTAGATCTTGCGAACGCATATAAATTTATTACAGCATAATCAGGCGAACAAAGGCTGAAGGAAATGAACCAGGAATGAAGTCACATTACGACATTACGCAACATATTAGGCTAGATTGAGTTCATTTGGCTTCATATGGCTCACCAAGACCGAACTTGCCTGTAATTCCGCATATTTCTTCACTCCCTACCTTAGCATTCCAGTCTCCTATGAGAAAAACGACGTCTGATGATGGGGTGCGGTCTAAAAGGCATTGTAGGTCCGCATAAAATCTCTCAACGTCAGCTTCTTCAGCAGTAGTGGTCGGTGCATAGACATGAATAACTGTTATGTTGAAAGGGTGACCTTGGATCCGAAGTGAAATCATTCGGTCGTTTTTGGGGTTGTACCCTAGCACTGCTTTGCCCATTCTTCTGTTTACTATCATTATTCATATCATTATTGGTATTGTGACTGGCCATAGGGTTTTCTTGGCAGAAAATACTGGAGTGGGTTGCCATTACCTTCTCCAGTGAATCACATTTTGTCAGAACTCTCTGCCGTGACCTGTCTATCTTGGGTGGCCCTACACAGCAGAGCTCACGACTTCATCGAGTTTCGCAAGCCCCTCCGCCACAACAAGGCAGTGATCCATGAAGGGGGGATCTGGGGTTAGTACCTGTCTTAAGTAGACATATTCGTCTACTACTTCTAGTGCTTCGCTACCTAAAGTAAACTGCTGGTCCTTCCCAAGGCTGTTGAACATCACCTTAGTCTTCTGCATATTGATTTTCAATCCTACCTTTCTCCCTTTCATGTCTAGGTCACCAATCATTCATTGCAGTTCATCTCCTGAGTTTTTGAGTTGCAAGTGATAAGTGGTGCATAATTATCGAATTTCTAGAAACATGGTGATGCACCTTCATTGTGTACACTAAGCAATACACTCGGAATGTGCGTCAGAAATTCGTATTGGAGAAGAAAAAGTAGGGAATTACTTGGGCTCAACTTTAAGGGCGTGATGCGTTAGCAGCCCGTGGTTCTCTGTAATTTAAACACACACACATTAATTACTATAATGTCGAAAGATGCTGCGCTTTGTGTATGATCACAAGGCACCTAAATGTCGTGCAAGTGTTCATGTCTGACTAAGAACTAACTGGGCGAGGATGTGAATGCCGCACAGAAACATATTTCTCGGTATTTCATTTTTATTTCAAGAAAATGACAGGGTTAATTCCCGTTAGACTTGCAATAGTGCAAAAGCACGCGAAGCAGCAGTCACAGCTGCATACAGCTGCGGTACAGCCCGACTAGAACATACAAAATATACCGGGCGTGTTTTAGTTCTTTCTTTTTTGTGGTTGCTGAGCTGGACATACCTTGTCCCAATGCTCTTATCGCTCAGCTTTAGCATTACTGGGCGTAGGCGCATCTTATTTGAAAAATAAACACAGGCAGGATTATTGTAAGTGTTTTGCGTTAAAATCCCACGGATAGTGAGCCGCCCTTTGATATTGCTTATGTTGAAGTCAAGGTACAAACAGGCACTGCTGCTCAGGGGCACATATTAGCCCATGTAAAGTATTGGAATGAAATCAGTAATAGGGAATGTTTTATAGTAATACAGTTGTTTAATTCGGTATAATATTAGTTTCCAGCGCACACTACACGACCGTATACATTTTGATGAAGTTTTGTGAATTTGTAGTCTGCAAAAGCGATTAATTTGAAACGCTAGCTTGCAATTCCTTTTATTGCAACTGAAAAGAAAGCGACTGGTTTGAAACATATGATCATATCCTTGACTATGATGACTTGGAAAACCTCACCTTCAGCTTGTGTAAGAAGATATGGAAGGAAAATAGAATTACTATGCACCACATGATAAATGAAAAATCAACAGGGGTTTAACCATAGTTTGACCGAGTTAGAAGATCAATAGCGGTGAGTTTTGCATGCTTTTGCGTGGTCTAACTTTTGTTTTGGATGATTATCATCGAGATGCAAGCTATCGAACTATATAACATTTCTGTTGCAATTATATTCGACTTATTAAGCTACAAAACGGTAAAACGTTTGTGTTGCTAAATCTTGAATCGGATATTAATTACTTCCAGAATAATAAGGGGAACATAACTAATAGGGCTGAAATTCTTGAAATGCTGAAATAAAATACATTTTCGCGAAGGCGGTAAAGGCTTGTTGGCTTTGGTTGAAATGAATGCTCAATATACTAAAAAGCATGTAAAGCGCATAGTCCGCAGTTGTCTCTTCTTCGTTTTCACTTGCTCTGAGCTATAATTATGATAATAACTTATTGTAGCGAACGGTATACACTAAGCTATCAGTGGCACATTTCGAGTAAGCGTCGCACTGCGCATGTGTTGTAACCATGGTAACTAGACTAGTTGTTTCGAGCCACAGGAGAAATAAATAAGAAGAAGGGAAGACAGAAAAGGGAGCAGAAGAAAAAATCTGGTAAAATGGAGCAAGAAGATTCGGAAAACGCCAAGAAGAGGACAAAATAAAGTAAGAAGAAGACAGTGAGAGAGAACAGGGAAGAGGCGATAAAGCCGGTCGAATGAAACAACAAGATTCGGAAGATGCCAAGAGGGCGAGCTGAATCGCCGAACTCATTATACGGCTTGCAGCCAATGCATTGGTGACGAGAACGTTCCCCTCGGACTTTGTGAACAATCCGTTTAGTAGCTTTCGCTACGCATATCCAGACTTAACCAAGTTGAGCCACTGCGATTATTTTCTTCAAAGCTTTTCTGGTTCAACTTTAATGTCTTCCCATATGGTTTAGCTTAACACTTCGGGTTGTTAACGCACGACAATGGCTTATTTAGAAATAGAATAACCGTCCAATCTAAGCAAAATATTGCGTTAAAAATCCACGAAAAACACCACATATTCTAATCAGGAGTACTAACTTTATTCCTCCAACAAAATAAACCTGCCCCTCTAACCGCAACCTCCAGAACTCACTTATAAACCCTCCCCTGATCCCGAAATACGAGCGTTGAAAGAATGTATGCGGGTGTGCTAGGTACTTTTTCTTGCCTATGGCAAGATGGCCGCCACGCTCTCGACCGGACTTCACTTCTACGTATACGCCAGTATAGGCAGCCTCCGCTCCAGCAGTTATTTTATAAGCTTTTGAGTTCTAACGAGCGAGCACAACCGCCGTGGTGGCGCAGTGGTTGAGACGCTGGGCTACTTAACTCAACAAATTCTTTACTGCCCTAGATACGTTTTCTTTCTCTTTGATTGCATCGTTCTTCAACTCGTTCCTCGGCTGATAAACCAGATGATTAGTTAGGCATGAAGCTTTGCAATAAAATATACTGCCATCCTGCGCTCAGCGCACTATATAGTGTGACGCATCGTACTGTAAAACATGCCATGTCCACTGACACTAGGGAGCTGAGTGAAGCCCACCAATAATTCCTTATATAGCGCCTATAACTCGGCCTTTGCCCCTGTGCACTGAGTTGCGGTCATGTACATTATGTAAGGTAGTGAGCCCGGAGAATGCTCGAGCAATATTTCAACGTCGCACTAAGCACGAAAGCTCTCCGCACTATAGGGGGTATTCACTGGCGCGCTGTGCGCGGTGCATTGTGGGTAACTGAGGCGCAGTCAGCCATTTTTGTGTCCACCGAATGAACAGGGCGAACGTACGTATCAAGTACTGCCATATGCGGTTCCACGAGTGGTGGCATCCGCAGCTGTGGTTTATTGAGCTATCGTAAACAGTAGTAGCCGTGCACAGTGCAAACAATTCGGAAGCTGAAGAGCTGCGCGAACGACCTCGGCATTTTAAAGTTCCGAAAGAACAGATGAACGTCTCCGCCCGAACGAAAGAACTAACCGAGATGCGACGTCACCTATGGCTGGCACGGTTCAACCGCGCAAGTAGTATCACGAAAAATGCGAAATAAATATTGAAAATCAGCTGGGCTGGAACCTTTCGGATGTTCCCTGGCAGCGAGCTGTTGCAACGATCCGGGCATGGATGCTCTTCCCGCACTCGCAAGCCATATATTCCAGGTAAAAGAGCACCCCACCAACATGACAACATACATCACCGTGTCCAGCCAGGCGCATGTAGTACGCCGCCAACACCTCCTCTTCGGGTTTTGCGACAATCCAAGCCTTCAGAGGGCTCGAAAAACTCTGTGTTTGGCGCACCCGACTCATTTGAGACATCAAACGAGCCAAATGAACACTGAGGAAAATATTCCATCGTTTGTAGTAGTCTCACAAGTTGCAAGCATATCTCTAGAAATGAGTTATATCGGACTGTCGCATATCGTCTGTGTCGTCTGCGAAGCAATATTCGCTGAAGGAACGTAGGCGGGCAGAGTTGTTTTGCGGAAGGTTTAAAGAGCTTTATAAAATTATTTAGAAATAACACCAACCAAAACTTAGTTTGCAAAAAACAGCACGATATTTGAAGAATTTTGCTGCAAACAATCATTTCGAGTCTGCAACGCAACGAGCTCGGTGGCGCCACCGAGGCATCGTTGAGGCAGCGGTTTCGTTTGCTTCGTTACCGCCACAGACGATGCAAACATCCGACTTCTTCTGATCGAATGAGGCAAGTACACCAAACAAGTTCCGTACAAAAAATACTGACTACAAAATGCTATTTCGGTGCAAAATTCGAGCTAGAAGGACTCAGCGGTTTAGCTGGGATAAGCTTTGTAGGGCAGGGCGAGTTCGTCTGCTTAAACCGCGAAACCGCGGCTCTTTAACCAGCCGCTTGTAACGTAGTTGTGTTCTTCGAGTAGTGTGTGTAGCATTTCAGTTGGTTTCTTGTGACGAAGCTCGTCCGTAAAGTGCAAGGAACTCATGAATGTCAAACATATTTATGCGCGGCCGCCGGTCGACGCTTACCGTGGAGTTGCGCACATCGACTGCGAACAGGTCAATGCCGAAGTTTTTTTATTTTTTTTTTTACAGGTTTCTGTTCGCATCGCGCAGACTACTGATAATTCGAACTGTCACTTATGATGCCGAGTGAGTTTTGATTACAGTGGTGCTGGCATGAGGTGGAGCGGCGCAGTAGAGGGATGCGCACCAGCTAACCTAAGCCGCCGACCATACTAGTCAAAACAGGACGCAAAGATGGCGTCGGCTGCATACTTACGTCAGCTGTGACGTCACGTGAATACCCCCTATACAAACACCACCGCTGGTCAAGGGCGAGTCATGGTACATACGGAGAGCAAAGCGGAAAAGGTGAGCAAAACTTTAATGCCCTCCTGCACTCGACAGTAAATAAATGAACGAATTGAGATCGCTATTTGCATAGCACGCTGGAGACTTCGGAACGAGAGGAATTAGGCCGCTGTTATTAAACACAAGGATATAAATAAAACAATATGCAATAACTTGTAGGCGCCAATAGCCAATTTAGACATGCCAAATAATAATGCTGTGATAGGCTTCTCATCATATAGAACCCACGTTCATGTGCAAATTTGTGAGATAGCGATAAGGAGAACCAATAGCAATTTTGTCAAATTTATGTGCCTAGTATAAACCGATGCACCAAACGTTTTGCCGGTAGTTACCTAAGAAATGGTCTTTGGATTACTTTGTCTATGCTTTGATGCCATTATACCAAATCAAACGTAATATTCATTTTTTTTGGCCCTTGTAAGAAATCGGAGAACAAATTCAGCACCAAAAGTCATCATGTTTATATGAATCGTCGAATACGCTTACAAAAAAGTAGTTGTGGTTTAACCCTGGTTAACCCTTATTGAATTGTGATAGCAACGGAGGAAGCTTTTGTTGCCTGCTACATTATTCCCCTATCACGTCCTATCAGTGTAAGGTGCTACATTATTTTGGACACTTAAGCTCATTCTTTAAGTGTATAAAGCGAGAGCGTAAGCTACTAGTCCACATATAAATGAGAAGGGTTCAATGCTGCTGAACCGAACGTGGAGCGAAAGCATTAGCTGGCGGTGACCGAGCGTTCTTCTTCTTCTTCTCCTTCTTCTTCTTCTTCTTCTTCTTCTTCTTCTTCTTCTTCTTCTTCTTCTTCTTCTTCTTCTTCTTCTTCTTCTTCTTCTTCTTCTTCTTCTTCTTCTTCTTCTTCTTCTTCTTCTTCTTCTTCTTCTTCTTCTTCTTCTTCTTCTTCTTCTTCTTCTTCTCCTTCTTCTTCTTCCTCTTCTTCTTCTTCTTCTTCTTCTTCTTCTTCTTCTTCTTCTTCTTCTTCTTCTTCTTCTTCTTCTTCTTCTTCTTCTTCTTCTTCTTCTTCTTCTTCTTCTTCTTCTTTTCTTCTTCTTCTCCTTCTTCTTCTTCGCGGCTGTTCAAGGTGAAACGTGGCCCGTCCCGGGACGACGCGACGGGCCGAAACCTGGCACAGTATTGCTATTGCAATGAAATGCCAAATGACCCCTGTAGATCATGAAACCTGCTCATTTGTTCACCGATTATCTTCGCTTATTTTAAGGCGGAGAGGTATAGTAGTTGAACTCCCTGCATTACCAGTCATTGGGTACCGGCCGGGCATGAAAATAGCGAGTGCCCGTCATCTCCTCTGCTCGGTGCGCGGCTGCAGGGGTGATATCTGCTCACAAACTTCAGCGAGGGGCCTTAGCCACGTTGGCAAGGGTATACGCAGCGAAATCTCAGCTCGGCGTGTCTCCGTCTGTGTCTTGACGCCGCCTCTTGGCGAGACGCTCTTCTCGTTTCTCCGGCGCCTCGGACATACGCTTAGCCTTACGTGTTTCATTTGTGAGCTGTCGGGCGTACTGACGCCAAATAATAATTGATTTCTGGATCGTCTGACGCCGCTTCTCGTAGTCTCCAAAGATGGAGCGGACTATACTTACGCTCATCCTCAACTTCTTCATCCATGGCGCATCTGACTAGCATGCGCACACGATCAGGCGTATACGTTCAGCTGTGCAGTTCAGCTGTGCAGGCTTATGTGTTCTGCTGTGCACACGGCGTCAGACTCGGCGCAGCGGAAGGGACTGGCGAACGGTTCCCGCATGCGCAGTGAGGCTGCATAATGAGGCACGTGGCGTCATGAGTCAGCGCATGTGCAGTTGTGGCCCCAGCACACGCCGGTCTCGCCGGCAACGAGGCTGCCCACATGCTCGCCCGCTCCTCGCTACCTCGGGGTGCTGCGGACGCCTCCACAACATCTAAAACCAAAGAATGTATAGGTACCTTTAGGGATGTAACCGACAACTTGAAGAAAGACCGGAGGATATATCCGCCACCGGTTAGATCCCTGACTAAAAAGGAATCGTACGACTGGAGAAGACTCCAAGCTCGAAATTTGTTTTCGCCCCTGTGGAGGAGTTGGACGGGTGCCAGAGGGCGGAACAGGGACGGTGCAGAAACCGAAATTTGTAAATTTTGCGGCCACGTGGCAACATTAGATCGTATAATATGGAGATGCGTTCGTGCCCCAGGGCGCAACGCGATTAAAACTAGCGATGAATGGGAGACCACGCTAAGAAGCTCCGACGAAAAAACACAGCGATTCGCCGTCCGCCTGGCGGCCGAGGCTGAAGACCTCTTCTCCTAGACGAGGCCGGGTGTCCTCTGGCCGCGGTGTGACAGACTGCCTCCCCGGACGCCTGCGTGCGGACACGTAGGTGGCTGCTGCACCATATTCGGCGGAAATAAATGTTCCTCCTCCTCCTCCTCCTCCTCCTCCTCCTCCTCCTCCTCCTCCTCCTCCTCCTCCTCCTCCTCCTCCTCCTCCCTTCTACTAGTCTAGGTTAGCCTTCGCTTCAAAAATGCCTTCGGGAGAGGATAGCTCACTTTTTGAGCGAGGTGGAGGGGACGATCGCTAGAGGTAACAATGGAACCTTCAGTGAAACGCCGTGTAGTCTAATATTTGACACGATCTCCCACAGGTGTTAAAAGGAATTAGTAGCCAGTGCAACAGAGCGACTATGGTCTGCTTGTTTACTGTGTTGGAGAGGTAGACCCGCCAATGTTGTAGGGCTACTAAAACCGTGGCATTGCAGCGGCTACTAATTAAGAAGTTGCTAATACAATACTGAAAGTTATTCAGGCGTATTGAATGCAAGAATAAGCTAAGAAATCGAGACAATTACGCTCCACAATGTAAACAGACACACAAGAAAGCAGAAAAAGTAACGTATATAGGACAAGCGCGCCTAGCGCATAATTGTCTCGAAATGTTTAACACACTATAGGCTTCATCGCTGCTTTGCTTACGTTAAGAATATTGATCAGAATGAAGCAGACACCCTAACACATGTCCTAGCAATAGTGCGGCTTCCACCAGCCAATCCTTTCATATCTGCTCCTCTTTTCGTAGTGTGGCAACCACTTTAGGAAAAACCTGACCTGCTCTGATCTCACTGTGCACTTACCTTCTCGCTCTTACTCAAACGAAATTGAAGGAAATATTACTTGAACCAGTTAGGTTTTGGCTACACGGAGAATGGCAAATGAAGTTTTTAATAGGTGGCAGTGCGAAGCATATGCTAGTAGTAATCTAGGCCACCTGCTGAGGTTGGCCTTCCCCACTTTTTACGGATGTGTTGTATATTGCAGGCTTCAAATACAAAACGGTCACAAGATTTTGGTTGAAACGTCTGGTTAGAAGGGAGAAAATTCTCAATCTGTGTAGAGTATCCACGGCCGAGGCAGTCTACACGAGATTTCCTGTACGTAGTAGCGGTATGCGAAGCCACCTGCGATATCTTCCGTAGTGGGTTGTATCATGCGGGACTTGCAGCCTGAGCTCTTAACCAGAAGCAGAGTCCTCAGCGACCATTACTTCCGGATCAGCACGCAGTAGATAAACGGAGACGTGACTCCTTTTTAACTTCACGGGGCTCAATGAACGTCAATAAGAGAACAATGCGAAGCGTATGTTAAAGGTCGTAGGAGTATTTTTTGTGCTTGTATTTTTGCTTGCGTGGAACTGCTTCTCAAAATATTTGTCCTCATTTCTTACCCCGAGGAGTTTGTGTGGGGATACAGCGGAACATTCAACAATATATTGGTATCGATAGTCATTTAATCCAACCAAGCCGATGAAGTGTTCATTGAACTCGATGCGGATGGGAGGCGGCAGGTTGAAACTGCTGCCGATGGCTGTAGTAGCCCAGGTTGGCTGCTGTTCGGCGACGTTCGCTGGACAATAAGAGCCCATTAACACGGGCTCGAGGTCAGGGCGCGACTGGTTGTTGAAGAAAGTTGTGGCTGCTGGACGAAATCCACAAAAAGCTGGCGATAGAAAATATTCTTAACCGCTCGAATTTCGCTCGGACAGTAAAACTGTCCTGTCGCATGTGAATGTGACGTAAATTTGCATGTGAATATTAGCCATATACTGACTTCTCCTGAAACGCTTAATTGACGCTTCAGTGAAACGACCAGTTAATATCTCCATGCCAATAAATGACAACTTTTAAAATGAGAATATAAGAAATTTTTTAATGAGCCTAGTTGGCTGGCTCGCGGCCACATGAAGAAACATTTACATTGGCAGTTCGGTGCTTGTTGCTTTTCCGAAGTGAAGCATGTATTGGTGCTAGTATACACTGCGCAGTATAAACAAATATTTTTTTTTTATTGCGCAGGCATTAGAGACGACATGCCGCTCAGGAAGTCGCGTGAGAAGTAAGCGTGAGGTGAAGCTATGAGAGCGGAAGTTGACAAATAATATTAATAATCTCTGATAATCTGGTGGGTTGGGTGATGGCACCAGGCCACATGACATTCTCGATGGCGCCAACCCGTGCGTATGCTGCGCGATGTAAGGGTTAAAAGCACACATGCCAAAATTACTTTTGAAAATGCATAAATTACGTTGTCAAATATATTGCTGGAAATCGCAAAAATATAGTTAACTGTTCCCAAAAAGTAATGACATAACATTACTATTACTTCAGCAGAATAATGCAATTTCGTTTAAATTGCTTGTTAGCTTTTGTCAGTGAAACTAAGAAACCTTGTAAACAACCTTTCCCCAGACGTGACGCATGCATTCTGTCATTGATTTGCTGAATTCCGTCCGACGCAACTATTCCGCCTGCTTCGTACAGCACGCACTATTACAAAGATGACGAAACGGCAATAAAACAGTAAATATTAGTTGTGATTTAGCTCTGGTTAACCCTAGGTGACTTGTGGAAGCAATGGCGGAAGCTTCTTTTGCCTGCTACATTATTCCCCTATAAAGCCCTATAAGTGTAAGGCGCTGCATTATCAGGGACACTTTTCCCCATCCTTTGATGGTATGATGAGAGAGCGTAAGCTACCAGCCCACATATAAAGACACGCTTAAACCCAGCCGTATGGACGAGCCTGCGTGTCGTAGGGGTAAAGGGAATATAAACGGTTGTGGCAGAAAGATTCTGATCTCACCCTCCCATATGAAAGGAGTGACCCGAGTTGGCACCTCCTGCCTTTCAGGGTAACGTGAGTTGAAATGTAATGGCAGGCTGATTTCTTTTTTAGTAGACCGTAGATACGCCTTTTCACGGCGTAGCTGCAGCCACCCGAGGTCTCGCTTTGGCTGTCTCAGTATTTTTTTTTCGCAATGAAACATTCCTGGTGGAACATTCTTCAACTCCTGTACGGTCAAGACAGAAACTATACCGGCGAACCCAGCGCCTTCCTTGCTGGCCCGTAGCTGCCTCCATCGCTCGAAGCCCTAAAAGAAGGTCATTTATTGCTTCAGTGGTCCCAAGAAATCACTTCGACACCTAGCGCTCAGTAATGTTTACACCACTGTCTTTCCCGCCTGTCCCTCCCGACTTTCTCCTGCCCCGTATCGACGAGTGTAACCATGGCACCATGTACCCTAGTCGACAGAATAACGAGTGCCAATGCACCTTCCCGACTAGCTTTGAACTGCGCTAGTCCTGCACCATATCTTCCTTCGGCGATCCCTTGGTGTCATACATCTTGCTGTTTGGTGAATGGTTGCGGCTGCCCTCACGACAGCTGCAGTTAGTCACCAGGCAACATAGGACATCGCATATCTCAGACGCCCAGTTCTACTCAGTACTGTCTCATTTGTCGATTTGTTTCACTTGACTGGCTTGCCGCGCGTCTTTCCTGCTTTCGCGGCACTGAGCCTACATCTGAAATACTTGCAATATCTGCACGTCAACATATATCTGAGTAATTCAAGGACAACGCAACCAGAGCCCCAGAATTGACGCTAATTTAAATAAATTTCAAGTCAGCAAATGCGAAGGATATATATTGCTGAGAACAGAGTTCAGACGCCCATTCGTCTCATTAGTGGCGGTGGCATGATCGTCGCCGTTGGCTGCGGCGCGGCCGGTTGGAAGCTGAAGGGGAAAGGTACTATGCTCAGAGCCTAGCACAATCGTATAAGCCTCGCGCTGTTGCCCTGATTGCATGTTTGGCTTGTTGTTGTTGTTATGAACTTTATTTTTCCACCGATGTAGGAGGCCCCCTACTCCCCGCCCCCGGCACGCAGGCCTATGGGACGGAGGCCGGGGCCTCCGCGACTAAAGACAGGCGAAGTGACAGTGTTTCTTCGCGGCCTCAGCCGCCAGGCGGACAGCTTGCTGCTGGTTGGCGGGGGACTCGCTCCGCAGTAGCAGTTCCCAGGCTTCTCTACTGTTTATGTTTTCCTTGGCGCCAGGGGAATCAAGGCATTGCCAGATTATGTGATCCAGAGTACCCCTTTCTCCGCAGGTTTCGCATTTATCGTCCACCTTTACCTCCACTTGCGTGTGGAAAAGCCAGACGGGACTTGGGAAATTCCCTGCTTGCAGGCGCCGCCAGGCGACGGCCTCCTTGTTAGTTAGCGTTCGGTCCGGTGGTGGCAGGGACCTTCTGCTAAGTCTGTAGTGTTCTAAAATTTCCTTATAAGTTTGCAGCCTCTCGTCCATCCCATCGCAATCAGGCGGCTCTACGGCTGCCCGGAAGTAGAGAGCTCGGGCTAGCTCGTGCGCCGCCTCGTTGCCGGGGACGGACTCGTGCGCGGGGGTCCAAATAATTCGAATCTTTCTTTCAAGTTTTCCTTTCTCTAAAATTTTGGCTGCCTCCGTTGAGACCATCCCTTTTCCAAAGTTCCAGACAGCTGTTTTGCTGTCACTAACAACTATGCTGGCTTCCGTTCCAACGCAAGCGAGCGCTATTGCAACTTCTTCAGCCGTGTCTACATTTCGGCTTCTAACGGACGCGGCGGCGGCGGGCACGCCGCGGCCATTGGCGACCACAGCCACCGCCGCCCCCGACTTCCCGCTAGCCGCGTCCACGTAGGCGACCTCCCCCGGCTTCATTTTCCCCGTTTTCTTTGCGAGTGTCTCGGCCCTCTTTTGTCTCCTCTCCTTGTTGTACGTAGGGTGCATGTTTTTAGGTAGGGGGGGCACTATTATATATTCGCGACACTCTCGTGGAATGTCTACTTTGTGGCTTATTCCTCTATCTGACTGCAGTCCCACCCAGCCGAGGATGGTTCTGCCCGTGGTGGTTCTGCTTAATCTTTCTAGTTGCGCCATGCGCACAGCCTCCGCTAGTTCCATCCAATTGTTGTGCACCCCCATTTCGAGGAGGCGTTCAGTCGAGGTCGAGATGGGTAGTCCCAGAGCCCTCTTCGCGCATCGTCTGATGAGTGCGTCTATTCTCTGCTTTTCGTCTGATCTAATGTTTAGGAATGGTGTGGCGTAACATATGCGACTAGTGATGTAAGCCTGCATTAGTTTCAGGAGGCTTCGTTCCTTAAGGCCCCGATCCTTTAGTGCGATTCTCCTGAACAGACCCGTGACTTGCGTGGCGTACGCGTTCAGTTTCTTTACCGTTGTATCGTTGTACCCATCTGCTTGTAGAAACAGCCCCAAGATCCTAATTTGTTCGACTTTTGGCACTATTTGGCCGTCTACTGTTACGCTGATGTTTATCTGGCGTTTACACCTGAGCGCCTTCGGGTTGTAGATAAACAGTTCCGATTTTTGTGGAGAGCACGAGAGGCCCCTTTCGGCCGCGTAGGACACCACGGTGTCCGCCGCCGCTTGCAAGCGCTCCTCGATGCTCGCGTCACTCCCCTGGGTAACCCACAGGTTGACGTCGTCCGCGTACATGCTGAATTTCAAGTTTTCCACTTTCCTCAGTTCTGCCGGCAGGTTTCGCATGGCAACATTAAAGAGGAACGGGGACAGCACCGAACCCTGTGGCGTACCCCTGCTTCCTAGTTTGACGGTGGAGGATTCAATGTCCTGAAACTTTATCTTTATCGTTCTACCCGACAGGAAGTCTTTTACGTATGCATGTTTGGCCTAGTGGTTTTTTGAGGTCACAGCAACGTGGCATCGCGCGGGCGATTAAAATTTATGTCAAACCCTTAACCTCTGCCATTAAAGGTATGACGCGACATCATAGGTTGCTAGCCCACATATAATGACCCTCGAATGACATATAACGAAGGCGTCAATGTGCCTGCTTAGTCTGGGAGTAATGTTAATGCAAGGGTCCTGACAAGCTGATTCCGATATCACTCTCTCCATGTACGGGAGGACAGACTCGAAGTGGCAGCTTCTGGAAACGTAACGTCAGTCAACCCTACGTCCAGTGAGGGCGCGGCCATGTCTGCTGCCATCTACCGCCTGCCAGTGCAATGCTCGTGAATTTCCGCTCAAAACACCAACGCCTAGGCCGACGGCGGATTTTCAGCCAACGGGATCTTTAACGCTGTAGCATTAAAATGACTCCGGTGTATACAGTGACTCCAAGGCGCCTATCTCTCCGACTGGTCTTTAAACTTCACCATACAACAAAGAGAGTGATGGAACAAGTGACTAATCAACGACCGGTCATAATCATTTAAGGCGAAAGCCTTTAACGATTCATACAGTCGGCCACGATTCTTCCACACACCTTTGTTGCACTAATGTGACGTCACGCTATGTGACGTCACATCTGGTTAGGTGGCAGTTTCGGAAATTTAGCCAGCAGGAGTCTGGTCAATCAAAGTGGTGACGTATTCGACGTAACTAAATAATCAAGTAGTGATAATATAGAAATAACTAGTAATTATTAAGGAATTATTTATTTGATAAATTATTAATGAATATTTAGTAACTTAGTAATTAAAATCCTATCTGCACCGGAAATCTAACCTCTATCCCTCAGATCCCCAGCCGAGCACTTTAGCCAAAAGCGCCATGCCCGGGATCGTGAGACGCACATCATAATTCCCTTTGTCTACCGTGATGATGACAGTAATGATGATAATGACGTTGTAATTAGTGATAATGACAATGATGACATTATTTATGATAATGACGTATTTAGTTGACGATGATAATGAGAGCAAACGTGAGCACCGCTTGCACCAGCAAAGCTCAGGCTTTCGCATATCTGCGGTGTAGAATTCGCAGGGCTCTCGGAATTTTTTGTTGCTTTCACATGAAAGAAATTATCGGAGCCGATTCGAACCTATCTGGTTCATACCCGGGTACTTGTGTTCAGTGGAAGAGTATCTTTATCACTCAGCCAGGCATAAGGCTAACTATGATCCCGCTTGCAATCTCTGTTGTGCGATATCATAGTGGCCTGCAAAGAGCACTTGAAGTGGTCGGTCATAGTGGCGCATCTAAGCGAACAAATTTTCTCAATAGTTACTGCTCCACAGTTTCGAACGACTGACGTAGACGAGACGAAAAAATATGCTGTCTGATTGCAATGTCTATACCCTGCAGTGGGTATAGTCAGGCTGATGATGATGACGATGATTGCAATGTCACAAGACGCGGTGATATGGTCGATTTTGAAGGAGCTACCAAACGGGCTGCTCCTTAAATCAGAACGGGGAGATACGTAACGAACTCACGGAACACTTTCACCCACTCCCTGGGCGCTGTTGCGTTGGAGAGGTACGAGTATGCTTCTGGCACAGGGTAGTTGGCTGGGTTCACAGGTGCAATGACGCACCGGCGCGCATTTCTCTTTGCATATCATATACGTGTAATTCTTACGTCAAGATACCAGTAGCATAGTCGAGTTGGAAGGGTGCTGCGAGATCGTGCACCTCTTTTCAAGTGGAATTGATAGATTGGAATAAACACATGGGAACCTTGCACCTCCATCAGAAGCCACGAGGGGCTGAAAACGTAAAGAATGCTTCTGAAATGCCCAATTAAGCGACACCTTTTAGCACCCCCATACTGCAAAATATTTTAGGTGGCGAAATCACTGATAGCGCAACGGGCATCCATAGTTCGACTACTGATGAGCACGCTTGTTGTTATGGCCGCCGTCGAGTTGCTTAGCTTTTTCGAGGTTGCGAGTCTGCCAATAACGTGTTAATTTAAATTCAGCACAACCCTCTTCGATTGTTGGCTACTGCCGCGTTATTATTAGGTGACAATATGCTATTTTGTACGGGTATCTAATTTGGGGCTATTGATTATTCCATATTTTCACGTTTAATGAAGGAGTTTGCTGAAGTCCGGGAATCTGGCACACATTTCAGCCGCGAGGCAGCTGTGACATTTTAAAAGATATTGTGGTGCACACTTAGATGGAGATTGTCTAAGCTTCCGATGAATGAAACAAATGTTTTTAAATTTTTCTGAATTTGCACTAAATAGGTAAAACTGCCAACATAAGATCAATTGGTAGCGTTTTAGATAATTTGGAGGCAACTAAGCAATATTTCAAAATAATTCTCTCAACATGTTGGTAGAAATGAAGTAAGAGCTCTATGCACAGAATATTCCTGTTTCTGAACTTTGTCCTGCGTGCAGTATTGACTAATTACGAATTTCCATAAAAAAACAATGGGCGTGCTTATGTTTTGAAACCTTAATACCGCAACATTTTCATGCGCTTTCTTCCAGCTTTTATTTACACATTTATTAACCGCGAAAAAGTTGCAACACCAAAAATTATTGCTTCCTTGACGGTCGTAGCCAACATGCGAACACAATTCCCGAGTGTCTGTCGCTTTCCGCTCCACTCTCTTCTACGATGAATACCTGTTGTGTTATAGAGACTCTGATGGCTCCAAACAAGCCTTGGAAGGCTATGTCCAAACAAGCAACGAGCTTGAATGTAAATAAAGAAGACAATTTACAAGATTTTGACAGTTGAAATGTGACGCAAAAATTATTTTACCTGAAGACTTTCGCAAAGATTTTTTCTTGGCTGCTCATAGCAGCGGCGCTCCAAGGAGCATATGTTACATATGATACACTGTTTCTGCGCGAGCGTTACCTGTCAAAGAGGATTTAAGATTTAAATCGCAATCACCAAATCCCGATAACTTCATCCACGCAATACCAGCGAGCGTAATAGTGGCTGTTCACAGAATGGTTGCAGCAGAGCATTGTCTCCGCACTTCCTTACTGCATTACCACTAAAGCAATTGTTAGCTATTCCAGCATTCTGCAAACAGTAATTGCTGCATCACCAAGTAGCGAGACTGTGGCGCTTTCCAACCGTACGACACTTTGAGTATTATAACTAAATATAACTTCTGTGAAAACTGTCGGCAACGTTGTTACTGTGCCTGCTGGGAGGTGTTTTTCATGAGAAAAGCATGCATAGGTAGGCGAGCTAACCTAAGGCCGTCCAAAAGTGACAAGTATTTTCAGGCACATATTCCCGTGATCACGTATGAAAAAGCCAGGCAAATATAAAGGTGAGGAAAGTGATAAGGCAGCACCAGAAAGGGCGATTATTTACAACAAAGAGCGAGGTGGGTGATTTCTAAGCAAGCACTGCACGGTTTCAAATACGGATTCGGTCATCTACGAAAGAAGCTTGTGGAGCAGTCCTAGCAGATAACTATTTCCGATATTTTCGACTTATCAGTCTTACCCGAGCTTGCCGCAACGTTTCTTCAATAATTTAAAGAAAAATATTAGAACTAGTTATTCTTTACCTTCGCATCTAATCTTAGAGCAAACTGCACAGCGTGTATCCGCAAACATCAAGTGTTCAGTTACCAGGTAGAAACAAATATATTGATACCTGGCAGGGTTACAATATTTCACAGTATTTTACGCCGACATTACTTAAACTCATTCAAGATCGACACCTTTCTACACTTGTGTACACTGAAGAAAAAAAAAATTCCGGGCGCCACGAAACTTGACCAATAGGGTTTCTTTTCTGCTTCTTGGAATTTATTCGCCATGATTCTTTGCAAGATTTCTGAATATCTCTAAAAACATTGCCGCAAAGAAACTGCGTCATGTACCCAGATATTTTGACCTGAAGAGCATTGGGCTTTGTATACTGAAGATGCCATTAAAACGAAACATCCGCTTTAAGTGCAGAGGCCTACAACTGTCCTCTGTATTTATAGACCTTATGCAAAAACTGTCATGCTCTTGCGCTGATCTCACGCGTTTTCGCCATGTTGGGGAATTCTGGATACTCTAGTACACAGTAGAAGGGGATTAACGATGAAAAAGGTGGCATTTATCATCGTCAAAAGAGCCCAACGTTTGTTATGTGCCTTGGTGTATACAATGAGCCGTTAAGGGTAACAAGGAAAGAAAAGGGAGGTTGTCATCTTCGCACAGAGTTTTTTTATTATTGCGTAGTATTACTTGGCTCACGCGCCATGTACGTAATCCCTGTACCGAATCTATCAGCAGTCGCTGGTAGCTTATGTCGAGTATAAAAGCCACAAGTGTAATATCGCTGGATAGCTTTTGTCAAGTATGATTGCACTGGACTAACTCTAGGTCTTCATGCACTACCTAGTATCGTACGTATTGTACCCATTTGGAATCAGGCTATTGCTCTTGGGTTCGAATCGCCATCTTTCCATAACAGCGTCGCAGCCGCCAGCTGATCGAGTCGCACATCCTCCTGCGTCCAGAAGAAAAAGCGTAAAGTAAATGTTTTTGTCTTTGAGACAGCTCGCTTTATAGGATCTTGTCTGAAGTGTTGTACCACATCGCTCTTTTTAAGAATGTTTTTTTGCATCCGAACATATTGAGAAACGAGAGTCACTGGCGCGTAGAAGAAAATAGAAAAAAGAAATCTCGCTGAAGTATTTGAACCTACTTTTGTTAGGATTAGTCAAAACAAAGGCAACGTATGTGGCTGCATTTCATGCACACCCGAACTTTTATTAAAAAACCCAGAGGAAATGTATACACACCTGATCTGTTTCTTTGGCTTCCATTACTCTTAGCCTCCTCCACAGCCCAACCAGTGGTCTGCTCAGATGTTTCACGCTGGCTCTGGGCTTCTTCAGCTCACCTGTCAGAGCAGAGGAAGACAATTTTATTGTGCCCTCAGGCAGAAGTATTTGCAAGAGCTCAGCGCATACATTTAAGAGTCTATGAACTCGACTTCTCACCCATTACATCCCTGTTTATGTACCTGATCTACACGGCGTAAATATGGTAATGAGGGCAGGATTTGTATACATAAAAAGTAAATACAAAATATAACGAAATTGGGCTATTATTATGAAGGCGATTACAGATATGCCTAGTCATACAATGGCATGCAAGGCATTCTTAAAATGTTTGTCATGTTGCATGGCAGCTATTTGCGCTGTAGTGGGATCCCACTCTGGTGCTGCGCATTTTAAAACTACGGGTAGAAAGCGTTCGTTTTGCAGAATGGAAAAGCCGGGTTTGTAAGCTTTTTCTAATTGCGGTGACAAGTGATGCACGGGAGGGATTACCATAGTTCGAAAATGCAGCAGAGGAATTATCCTAGGTAATAACTGCGAAACAATTTCCGCTGTGTTGGTATGCTAGTCGCACTTTTATATTTAAAGTAATAAAGACTAAAACCGAATGGATTAGAGTGAAGCATTAGCAGTTGATGAATAATATTTCTTTTATGGCATACCAGGTAGATTCTGAGCATTTATTTGCGGATTTATTAATATTTTACACAAGGCCGCTATGTAAGCGATGTAGGCGCTTTCATCAGTCAGGCTATGGCTGATATATACTTGCACACAGTATTAGCATTGTTGGCTGCATTTTTTATATGCGGAAACCACATGAGAGCTCAAGTGATGTGTAAGCTAAGGTACCTCAATGAACACGTATACCGTAAAGAAGATAGCTGGAGGAGTAAACCGGAATATTGGGCATAGTTCTTCGTAAGGAAAAATGAGTCCATTGATATTCAATTAGACATGTGTTACACTTATAATGAAGCTTTGAAATGTAATGAGTGGTAGTTATACCATCGCTGGATGGCAGTATGCAAAACAATATGCAGTCTTCGCCAAATAAAGGCATGCCGATTCGACAGAACATGCTAAATTGCTGATAGAAATTAGGAAGTGATGAAAACGACCAAGGACGAAACTAAGTAAAGCCGCAGTGAAAATAATTTGAATACGAGCCTACGTTATTATTTGACGGGTACTGTGAACCGGCTCGCAAAATATAAAATATAACATTCGTTACAGGTAAGAAGGGTGGGGTCCAGATTGAGTGGACTTTCTTCTTAAAGTAAACTTTTATGGAAGACGTTTTACAGCGGTGGGCTATAATCGATGGAAAATAAGTTAAGTAAAGACTGGAAAAGTAAACAGACAAGTTATGGGAGTAGTTAACGTCTGCCTTCAAGATTAGTATGGCTTTTATTGGGAATGCCCCTTTTGCGTACATGTACTCTCCTGCTAGCCTAATCCCTAATTTCCTAATGTGTGCCTTTCTTATCCCGTGTATACTCCTTAGCATAAACAAGGCGTATAGTGAACACTTCTTCACACTGATCCACAAGTCCCGCTTTAACCGAGTCATAAGAATTTGCTTTTGTGGCACAGGATTAGTGTGCTTCTCTCGGACAGATTAAGCTTCCTTTCTTTTCTCCTCCTCATCTTTCTCCTCCTTCTCATGCACGGAGAGGGGAGACGGAGGGTGAGGATTGGGAGGCGGTTCTTGCAATCTACCAGGTTCGAGAAACGGGCTGGTGAGTTTTCGCTGACCGCACTTACACCGACAATACAGACGCCACACTTCCTGCACAACATACGTAGCTTTTAACGATGAGTCTGGGTTATTAACTCGTGCTAAATAAAAGTTCCTTTCAATAGAGCTTGAACGAAGCCTCCCATAAACCACCAACTTAAAACATCCTCATTTCAGGCCAGCAACACAGTAAAGCCGATTATGCCTGTTGCGTGAAGCTTGTGTTGCGAATAAATTGAACTGTTAACAGAGAAGCAATAGGGGGCTAGTGTATGTGCTTCCTTGCTGCAATAACTCATTAATATACTGCGTATGTTTGAATCAGCGGTTTAACCAATCGAACTCACCGCCTAGCCTACAACCTGCCTGAGAGGAGCAGCAAGTACGTGACCGAAAGTAGCCGAAGTAGTAGGCTATCCGCAAAGAAGAAAAAAACAACACTTGAAATCCATAGCACACAAAAGACCAGCACGACACAAGGGGTATCGAGCACAGTGTTCATGTGGAAACGAGTGAATGCCCAATGGCTGTGGTTGTTGAGCCATGAAAGAGGCCGGGCAGACCAAACGCGCTGCCCAGCGCCGAGAACAAAAGCGTCCGTGTAAATACCCCAAGTGCTGCTTATGCTGCGGCTGCCTACGAGCCCGACATTCAACGCGAATGTTCGGGATATTTCGGAACCCTTTCTATTCATGTTCAACCTGATGTACGACATTTGTGCGCACATCAGGTTGGCTGGAAAAAATTTAAAGCCGTATAAGGCGTAATATTACCAAGCGATTCCAGAATACGATACTTGGTACTCACCAGTAGCAAGACTAATGACGACTCCCAAAACGACGGTGCCACAAGTGCTAAGCAAGCAGTTCCAGAACGGTGAAAAATGAATAAAGCCTCCATCATGTTGCACTCTACGGGAGAAAAAAAAAAAAGAAAAGCAGGGGTTTCGATCAAGCGCCACTTATTCGAGCGTATGTAAATTAATTATCTATCGTAAGGATTCCTTTTTTACACATTAAAATATGTAGGAATAAGTGGAATTTTCTGCGTGTGTAAATAGAGATTAATAGAGCATTATACAAAGCTAATAGCAGCCAAAATGCTGATCTTGCTGGAAGTTTTTCCTAACTTCACCCCTCTGTTGAATAGCTGTGACGTTTGCTAAGCTTAAACAACATCTAAAAAAGCTAAAAAATATAACGCCTCTCTCTCCTGAGAAAAACGAACATTAATAAGCATAGCATTCCAATTAGATGCGCATATCCATTCATATAAATGACCTGAAAAGACGAATACTGATCATTCAGTATCCTACAGAAAACCAGTTCATCTCCAAAGGACAGCTCAGTCATTTTTATTTAAATGAAAGGGCAAGCCAATCGCCATCAGAAGGCCGCAGAGTGTGCCCACTTTGGTGCTCGTGCCGAAACCCATGGAACAACCTTCGCATATTTCGAGAGCACGTGCAATCCTCAACTGGTAACGTGCGGGCAGTCCTTCTTTGTCATAGTCATATCTGGGGGTGCTTGGACATATTGTTCTACAATTATTCTCACATCAATAATTCCAGTTGCCCCCCGCCGGGGTGGCGCAGTGGTTACGGCGATCAACTACTGTTCCCAAGGACGCGGGATCGAATCCCGACCTCGGCGGCCGCTTTTCGAAGCAGGCGAAAAGCAAGGTGCCCGTGTGCTGTGCGATGTCAGTGCACGTTAAAGAACCCCAGGTGGTCGAAATTTCCGGAGTCCTTCACTACGGCGTCTCTCATAGCCTCAGTCGGTTTGGGACGTTAAACCCCACAAACAAACAAACCAACCAATATTCCCGTTGCCAAAAAACGGCGTGCTCAGTTTCCAAGCTGATGCCAATGCGGCTATAGGACATTTTACGTAACAGAAAATAAATCGGAATATGCGGCCAACCAGCGCCTGTTTCAGCGTTGCTTCGCAGTTTTAGCTCAGTGGCCCGATACGAGTGACCGCCGCGAGGGACAGGAATGTCGTAGAAACAAGTTTCTGCTTTATAATAACATGACGAGAACTGTGATACTTCAACCACTCACTAGGCCTATGATACCACAAGTTCTTATTTATGACAACGGCCCGCAAAATCTGCATAAACGGGGTAGCCAGCCAACACATTTTCTAAACGTTGATGGTCGAATTCAGCCTATATCCTGATCCTTCCCACACCATTCCAACCGGACTATTCAAAGTTTTTTTTTTTGCTTGTAGTGGTACCTGAGTATTTTCATTCTTTTCGTTTAAGACTGCTATACCTCGTAGCATGGGCTGCGAGCCATTTTTGTTATCATTGTTTTAGAGAGGGGGGGGGGGGGTCAAAATACAGCGTTTCGTTTTGCGTAAAACACAACCGGTTTAGTTTCGTTCATGGTTTTAACGTTCCAAGCCGAATCAAACGGAAATTTCGACCATCTGGGGTTCTTAATGTGTTTCTTCGTCTGGCCTAGCGTAGCTTTTGAAAAAGCTACGTGCTGATAAACACTCTTTACAGTAATATGTTGGGGCAGATGCTGATTTTAGATCTCTGCGTGAAAGTGACAGGGTGGCTTATGCGTTGCGCTACGCAGCAGTAATACACTAGCCCTGACCAGTGACTATAATGCGACTGGCAGAACACGAGGAGCACTGATGACACAGATTTGAAGCCGCTTCTAGATCGGTTATGCCCCGCTATTGAGCGAAGAATTTTTCCACAAAGGTCTATTATTTTGACATCGTATATTTTCGACTTACAATAAAGAGGCTGCTATAGCATTCAGGTGAACATGATGAGATCACATGTTTAATGAAAGCGATGCAGAAAAAAAGTGGTTCATGTTCCAAGGGATTGACACTCGTTAAGAAGCCTAAGGTGATTGTAAGAAATCTTCACTGCCTCATCGTGGTTAACAAAATGCTACACTGGTTTTCTCGAACACTAAAGCCTGTAAAGCCAGTAACAAATGTGGTACTCTGAGTTTACTTGTAGAAGCAAGCTCTAAGCAGCAGTTCCGAGTTTATACTCAGTGATCAGACTGTTAATACGCAATACATTTTTTAGTATCGAGGACTTGGAGATGCCAAACAAATGGGATGACTATTTTGTACCTCTTGCTGGAATTCAAGGAAGTGACGTTGGGAAACCTTTGCAGGTAGCTGGTGTTTTCGTGGCAGTACTCTAAACTCAGTGGCATGTGCGGTGATCTGAGACCATCTCGAATTCTTAGCCACATTAAACACAGCTGAAGGCCAAACATTAGCAGCGTCGAAATTCCTGCTCCCTGAAAAATAACCAAAACATATACACCACTTGGTTATTGGAGACACTTTACTGGCTGTTTATGAGAGATGTGTTCGCAAAAAATATGTCAAGAAATTGTAACATCTTTAAATGTATTCTCAGAAGACAACTTTGAAGGCATTTCGCATAATTTACAATACCCTGCCGGTGCTTCAAGTACGCTGCACTCCTGTACTTCTTAATATAAGAACCCATTAGCCGCTCAAAATTGTTTCTGTTATGAATCTACAATAAACAGTAGTGTACACCCTTCGTTATAGTGATATAGGCTTTAACGGGTACCTTGGAATGGACGAAGGGGAAGGCGACAGCGAGCAACAAAAGGCCGACACAAGGACCGGTAGTTGCTGCATTCACCATGATGATTGCCTGGAAAAATGTAATTGGCGGGTTAGTTTCACTGAGTGCCATCTTAGATTTAAGAATCCTTTCTGCTCCCACGAGAATTAAATTTCGCCGCTTCGTAAAAGCTTTTTTCTCCGGTCCCATCACATTTTGTACAAACACATTGCCCAAGAAACAACCAGGAGGGTATCCCTAACAACACGCTCACATGCTTATTGTTATTACTCACGGAGCAGAAATAATATGAAATCTCTATTTACGTTACTACGCGGGTGATGTGATGTGGCTGAATTTGCTTAGAACAAGAAAGCTTCAAGTTGAAAAAGAAAACTTTGCGCCCGCTTAATGTTTCGCAAATATCGCTTCTCAGTTAAAATTGGTCGCACAATTAGGTAACGACATGTTACAGAAGTAACTTAATAATTTCCTGCAGATATGAGAGTAAATGGTTAAAAACAACCCTGTAGAGGCTTGATATACCAGGCGGTTCATGAGTGTAAGTTCTATGCATAACTGAAATGATGTACTTACACCAACGACTGACCCGAGGTATAGACAGATGCAGCTGTAGAGTGTCATAACAATTCCAAGAAGAAATGCTATAGAGAAATAAAAGTGGGAACATTCAAAAAGAATAAACTCGAACATAGCGCCAAGCTATGCTGACTCTGTACGTGTCATATAAAAAGTTCAAATGATTTCAACCAAGCTTGCGAACTGTTCTTAAGTAAGCAAAGATTAAAATCATAGCTGAGAGTGAGTGCGTACAATTTCGATGAAAATGTATGCATTGTACCATAATTTTCCCGGAAGTTTTTGTACTTGTACTTATCTACGTATGAACGTCGCAAAAAAGCTTTCACAACATCCGTTTTAGGTATATCGTATCGTTAACCTGCAAGTAGCAATATAAAGAGGTGGTGCTGACGCGAATGTCCTGGGAATAAATGGTAGTGCGACACTGCTTCTTTTAAGAAACCACTAAAAGGAAAGGCAGAGCCTGAATGCAAGGATGCAGTTCTAGAGTCGCCGGAAAATGAGACCAAGCAAAGAGCTAACATAGGCAAGGAAATAATAAACAACAATGCGCAACGAACAAGTCGATACCTTTTAACGCTAGCAAGGCTGCGTCCACAGGTAGCGTAGTATCGTTCCAATTGTTCCAAAGCACAGCAACACTTTGAAGTAGAGAGGAAGGCAATAGTTTTCTATCGTGACGCCAAATACTACGCGGATCGAAACATATTGCTTCAGATGCCGAAATGGCAGAGAAAAGGGCTGCTTTTCTGCTTCACCAAGTTGACGGATACCAGCAAAAGTTCCAGTCTTATCACGAAGAAGTAATCAGAGAATGTATCTTATAGCGCTTTCTGTGGCCAAAGGTTATGATCATGCCTGTACCAAACTGATCACACTGCCACATGAGTGCATACGGCAACGCTGTGCAGGTCTCAGCTCAACTCCTTCAGGAATAATCGGCCCCGTGAAGGAAACGCTCCATGAATGAGGCTTCCTTTCTCAGCCACAAACAGCACACGGCCTCGTAAATAATTGAAGCTGCATTAAAGACAAAACGTATACATGACCGGAAGTCTGGCGTAGTATTTGAGATTAGAGAAAAGCGGGAAAATGGTGCACCGCGTTCCAAGAACACTTGCTAACCATGTCTTGTGTTTTATGCTCCACGTAGCGGCCAGCTCCTACAAGAACCCGTGTTCGTACTACTTAACCAAGTAGCTGAGCGGGAGATACTTATATGCGTGTCATCTTTGCAGCTGAAGAATGCGGCTTGGCAGTGATTCGCATCGTTACTGACAACTACTCAGCGAACAAAATCTTGTTAAAGCTCACTGGGAATAGTTCTTTGTTAACTATAGCGAAGCATCCTCACGAAGATGAACGAGAAATGTTTTTAAACTTCGAGCCTTGCCATGTTTGCAAGGATATCAGCACCCATTTGTGGAACGGGAGCTCACAGACTGCACTGGTGGCATGAGGGGCACATTTGTCAACAATCTTTATGAGCACCAAAAGAATATGTCGATGAAGTAGGCGTTAAATTTGTCGAGAAAACATGTGTACGTGTCTGAAACTTCGTGCTGCGCGCCGTGCAGGTGTTTTCGCCCCTAGTAACTGCCGCTCATGAACATCTCCGGCAGAACTCTCACGAGTCAGCTCCCGTTACTTCATTTTTAAGGACGCCACATCGACATTGAGCTCTAAAAAAGTGATGAAGAAATGGTTCGATATTTACGACACGAGAAGACGCTGAACGAATACTGTGACTGCAAAATGACGTTTGCAGCTATGTGAAAAAGATTCAGGAATGTTGCATTGCCACTGGCGTTGGGATCTTCATAGTACAAACGTACATCGCCCTACTATTCAGCACCAAATCTACTGTAGACGTAACCGATATTCTGCTAACAGGCATCAACTACGTCCTGACTAAGAAATTTAACAGCGACTCTATAGAGGGATTGTTCAAAACACTGCGTTTCATGTGTGGAGGTAATGACGCGCTGGGTGCAAGAGCTGTTACAACAGCTTTGGACCACAATAAAAAAGCTGTCCTCAGCAATCACTATACAAGGATAAGAAGTAGAAGAGGCGGGTGCCTGTATTCGTCAAGATGTGTCTCAAGAACTGAAAGCTCTACGAGCACATCTTCCAGCTCCAGCTCGGTCTGTTGCTTATTCAGGCTTAATTTACGTCGGTGGATGTATTACCAGACTTATAGGTGATCTTGGCTGTGACGCTTACGCCATGCTTATGACGACGAACAAGACCAGCAGTCCTTTGAACAAGCTTCTTCGCGTACAAAAAAATGGTGAACTTCACTATCCGAGGTCGGAGTTTCTAGCTCCCCTGGAAAAAAGGCGACCAAGGATCTGCCACGATCAAGAATTCTAGAAGGCTTGCAGCTAATAGTTGAGCCACATTTAGAAGATTCACGTCTCCTAAGCTGCCCAGAAGGTATTGACAGGAGTCACTTCAAACGCTTAGCACATGCGATCTCTGACACGTTTCTACGAATTCTTCTGGTAAACTACGCAAAACAATTAACAGACCAGAATCACAAGCCATCCGGATCCATCCACACATCAACACGAAAGTATTTCAGGTTGTAATTAATATCTGTCCGAACTGCAAGTCGGACGACAACGTTGCAGACGCCAGTACAAGCAATAACTGTTATTGCGTTCAGTCCTTTTAGGTGTGGTAAGCCGTCGTCAGAATTTCAAAGAGAAAAAGATCTGCCTAATCTGGCGTGTTTCGCGCAATGAGAGTAAATTGAACTTTTTGGAGCGGCGAATGCTATTATTGTCATAATACACTTTCAAGTATCGACAAGCACTGTGCCGGCCTTAAAAAGGAAAATAAATGCTTGCTAACGCTGGTTTCCCACAGAAATGTCTTGCTTCACTTTCACACAAACCAGTCGCATATGAATTAGTTGTGCAAACCAATACTTTGCGCCATCCTACAATGCCAACTTCAGCGTTTTCAGCTCCACATACTTGTCCCCTATTTTGCACGCCGTGGCTTCGTAAGACATGATTGCCTTGTGCTTGCTCAACGCGCTTGGAGCAGCCATTCAACAAATATCACACAAGGTGTCTCAAACAGATCTAGTGCACCAAGTCTATCTCGCGCATACCATATAATGGCCGTCTTCGAGCGGAGCAGGGCTAAGCGGGGGTTAGAGTAACTATATATGCAAAGCCTATATAGCATGAAGGAGCACTGAACAAGGATAAATGGGGTACGCCTCAGTTCGCAGGTCGAGCCAAAGTTTCGGCAAGTGGACTTGTCGAAACGTTGGCTCGACCTGCGAACTGAGGCGTACCCCATTTATCCTTGTTCAGTGCTCCTTCATACCGTGTAAACCATCTTCTCCCTCTCGTTCTACCCAAATCCTATATAGCAACTCTAAGCGGTGTTGGCCCGCAGCGCTCCGGAGAATAGCGGCTAATGGGTAGCAACTGCCTCTCTCCTGCACAAGACATAAGAGGGGAGGGGGGCGGGGAGTGCAGCGCGCTCCTCGAGACCAGCCACGAAAGAGCAAATGAACCTGGTGGGCCTGTGTCTCGAGGAAGACGACTACCCGGTTTCGTAACTTCATCTAAAAGTATTTCCAGCCACATCAGATCCGAACTAGAACTTATTTGGTGTATCGCCACTCAATCGTTCTAGGCTGATGTAATAATTTCTGTTGTTGTATTACTTCAAATCGCCCAAGACATAACACCTATTATGTGCGCATAATTTTAGCTCATTAAAGGGACAAAGTGAACTTCCCAACTACTCGTATTCCATGTTGAATACGTTCTGCTATATAGAAGTGTAAAGGGGTAAAGAAACGGAATTTAAGAGAATAACACCATGCTTTTCTGGGAAACTTCTCGCTTAGAATTTGGCTCAGTGCTTGCACTTACATTGAATTTTCAAAAGGGACTTGTTAGAATAATATTATTATCAGAAAAACTAAGTTCTAATGTTATTTCCGGATTTCAACGCATAGGCAATAGTTTCTTCGTTCTCCTCTGGATAATCTTTACGCATATTTATTGAACTAGGAGTTCTATTCAGAGCTGACTCTGTAAACGACCAAATCGTTTCACGCATTCACTCGCCCTTATGACGTGCTAGAATAATTCGCCCATCTCTGTTTTTCCGTCACCATGAGCCCGCGACATGCTAAATGGGCGATAATATTGACTCGAAAAAAATTGGGAAAAGGAGATGTTATCTTGTTCGTGCTTTACGCGTGGGAACATAGAATTGCAACACATACTTACCAAGGCCTCGTGTAACATGGCCAATGTTGAGACACTTGATCCTCAATGACAAGATATCTACGTAGAGGACCGCAGCCATAGTGTTTATAGCCGAAGATATTGTGCTACGGAGAGAATCGCGGATGTCAAAACATGCGAAGATCACAAGTGAAGGATCGCAACGTATGGTATAGCATGGGAGAGATAATGAACAGAATGTCTGCACGAATTATACGGAACACGGTAGTCGATACCTTAGAGGATATTTCGGGTGCAGGAGGTTTGTGTGCTCAAAGCATGAATATTTTATAGGGACTAATTATTCATTGACATCTACCCAGCCTCAACTATAGGGCTACAAAGGAAAGGTTTAGAGCTTTCTTCGAAACTTCGTAGTTAAAGGAAAACTTTTCCTGGTTCGGAAACCAGGGTGTGGACCTACCCAAAAGAAATCAGAGGGTGCCACATAAAAGACGTGAAGCAAAAGTTTATGGCATCTGCACTAAAGAACATCTGAGTGCAAATAATAGGAATTCGTGAAAAAACATTTGTGCGAGCCTCTTATCTTATCAGTTCTGTTGAGAGCAAGCATGGGCACGCTCTGCAAATATGTTTACAAAGTTGATTAAATATCAGATTATTGAACTATTCTTCAAAGCCAGTCATCCTAGGAAGGGCCCAACTGATACATTAGACGACAGCGGGTGCCTCTTATAGTCAGATGTACCTTATTTCTGGAGTTATAACGTTTTGTGAAATAAATTAATAAATCAAATTTGACAATATGTTGATTCAGCTCTCATATCATGACATACCTATAGCAGCACAATCACACCCAGGCCAAGAAGTACCTAAAATTGTCTTCTGAGTATTCCAAGCGAATTAGGTAGGACTAAATTAATAAGCATGTTAAAACACAATTGCCTGAATTAACGTATCAGGGAAAACTAACACAAACTTATTTCTCCCAAAGAAACAATATTTTATTCATCTCGAGCGAAATCGCCAACTATACCTAACGCTCTGAAGGAGCGTACGTATACCAACTCGGGTCAGGTGCTTTATAAAAGTACTTGTTTACATATAATGAAACCCCTTAGTATTGCAAGTGTGGGTAAACAAAGAACCGCATAGTTGATAGCCAACAGCAACAAATATACAGTAAAAGTAGCCAGCAGCAGAATAAGGGATCCTCAACCACGTTCAAAGAGATCTGATTGTAAAGGTCGGCTTCAAAACAATACCGCATAAAGAAATATTCAGCAATGTCAAAACGGTCTTGTTCCAACAAGCTTATATATCACCGGCACTGAATTCATGCTGAATGACACGAGGAATAAACTATCTTTGAATTCGTCTCTGTGTGCGCATTGTGACGAAACATTGAAATAATTAAAAAAGGGATGGTGGTGGTGAAAACTTTATTTCCGTAAAGAGAGAGAGAGAGAGAGAGAGAGAGAGGCGTGTACGTATCTCGTCTTTCTCGTGTCCTTCTCGTCCGTGTCTTTTTTAGCGCAATTCCCTTTCTTAAGTATGTATGAGCGACTAGCCCTACAACGTGCTCTGTTAAATTGAAATAATTATAGTACAGTATATCAAAAGTTTAGAAATTTGCAGCTTTGCAGTCGATAGAGGAAAATGAAATGAATGAACAGTACTGTGAAATCACTTCGAATAAGTGCTCGTGACTATTACCAGGAAGAGATATACTTGGGGTATGCGAATAAATATTTCTGTTTAATCAATGATTATTATCAGAGATTGGTTTTACAGTTTCTTCTAGGCGTCGGCAATTAGCCGCTCCATTTAGAACAAAACCAAATACAGCTTTCCATGAAATGTGAGTGCAATACTTTCTGTTTATTTCTTAGTCGCTGAAAATATGATAATGAGCTAGAGTATTGTATAATATTACATTTCTACAAAAGTAATTGTTTAAATCTTTGATTAGTGACACAATATCCTAAGGTTGCCTTTGCGTTGCTCTTTTACTATGATGACAATGTATTTGAAGTTTATGGAGTTTTCAGGCAAGATATCCAATCAGATTACAAACTTTTCCAAGCATGTAGTTAGAAAATTATTCAAATTTACTTTCCAGTATACAACAGTTGCATCTTGCCTGTACTCACCTATGGGGCTGAAACGTGGAGGCTAACCAAGAGAGTTCTACTTAAGTTGAGGACAACCCAGAGGGCTATGGAACGAAAAATGGTAGGGGTAACATTAAGAGATAGAAAGCGTGCAGAGTGGGTCAGAGAAATAACTCAAGTTACCGACATTCTAGTAGAAATTAAGAAGAAGAAATGGACATGGGCAGGACATGTAGTGCGAAGAGAGGATAACCGATGGTCGCTGAGGGTAACAAACTGGATTCCAAGGGAAGGAAAGCGTAGCAGGGGGCGGCAGAAAGTTAGGTGGGCGGATGAGATTAAGAAGTTCGCAGGGGTCAAGTGGATGCAGCTAGCACAGAACCGGGTTAAGTGGAGGAATATGGGAGAGGACTTCGCCCTGCAGTGGGTATAATCAAGCTGATGATGATGATGATGACTCAACAAAATAGCGACAGAAGTTTATGAGTATACATGAATACTTCATCACTATTCTGAGTGTGTCGATTATTACTATACTGAAGGTAGCAGTTAAAAAAGTGCATATCTAGGAGCTGATGTAAATATTATTGTGAAATGCCCGGGAAGCCACTGTAGGGATGTTGATACGGTGATTATATGAGCGAAAATGTATACCAAAAAGTGGCTTGACATGTCTGAAGACGCCAAATTGCTGCGGCGATGGCGAGAGAATCAACAAAAAAATCACAACTGCTGGGTTTCCATGATAGCACAAAAGAAGGAAGATGTTTGAGCAGTATGAAAGATCACTGAAAAAGGTTTGAGGGGAAGCCTCAGTTCAGACTTCGTCCGGGCCGAGATGAAGACAAGCCCCTTGTCGAAAGGCTGTTTTCGCTTGCAAACTGAAACTGAGAGTCCCCTTCAACACTTGTTCAGTGCTCTTTCATACTGCTGAGTATCAAACATATATTAATAATGTGGACATAATGGCCAGCTTCCTCTGCGAGTGGCAGAACTGCAGGTTGACATCACATAGCATGATTATAGAGTCTACGAATACAGTGATCTTAGTTCTTGCGCTCATCCTGGTATTGAGCGGCATTTAAACTTGTTCAAAAAAAAAAAAAAAAAAGCAGTGGAGTGACAATGCACTTGTGCGGCCGAGAACGATTTCAGAATCCCAATGAGCGGAATAAAATTATGGGGAAAACGATTAACTAGTCGGCTGCCAGGCAGGTGCTATAGAAAAATTCAGATAGCTTGCTCGAGAACAAATGCTTGGCTTCAAGATTCGAAAATGTTCTTAGCATCGGCACGAGGAGCCCCTCGCTTCAAAGCATAACTACTGATTGTGCCATAAAATAGGATCTAGGTGGACGACATGTAAGCGTTCTCAAGAAGTAAAGGATGCAGTTAATCAGAGCACAAAAATAAACCTATGTGTACGTGATTTAAAATAGCTTCAAGTTAAATTGCGGTCAACGCGGCAGCATAGTGATAGGAAAGCAAAGGGGGAATGTTACAGGGGTGCTAGGAATTAGTTGAATTTTATTTTTATATAGAGGCCACCGCTTTTCGATGCATAGGTTCTTGTCGCACCAGATATAAACCAGAAGAGGAGAAATATTATTTACACGTATCGGCAGTGTTTCCCCTTTCACGACGCGAAGACAATTCTTTTCGCAATTTCCACAAGCGAGGCACACAGGCATTGAGTTTAAAATGAAAATAACCCTATCGTGTCTGTCATGGTCATCGCGAGATTCAATGAATTGGATAAAATATTTGAAATAAATTATCATCAAAATTTAAGCGTCTTTTCCTATTAGAAAAATTTTCTGTGTATCCTCGATAGATTGCAATCACGCGGAAAGCCCTATATTTATGCCTCATATATCGGACACTAGAGGCTAACGTTATTCCCAACGTCCGAACATCACAATGCCCATACTTCACATCCGACAAGACAAAGTTGAAAGTGCATCCTCCAGCACCTCAGTCACACAGCCACGCCAGCCATGCAAGTGATCAACTGCGTCACGAATTCATATTACAAAATGAAAGAAGAGCTACTTTGTGTTCCGCATCTTTTAAAACAAGCAGCGCCAGCTACGGAAGTTTATTTCTTGTTTTGATAGAGAGTTTTAGCTTACCGTGATCTGCGACCCGCTACCGTGATCCGCCACCGCGCGTTCCACTGCGCACGCCCAGACCCCCCTTGACGCCGACAGATGGCGCCACATACTGAATGTCGGGATCAATCAGCTTGAGCGCCCCGCCTACGCGCGGTAGAGAGTCACGGTGACGGTTCGCGGATCACGGTAAGCTACATCTTTCTGATATCTGCTCGCGAGAATATCCGCGGAAATCAGCGAGTGCGTGCCATCTCCCAAGCTTCCTCCGACCGAACGCAGAGCAAAGCTCAAAACAAATGATTATGGGGCTTATTCAGTACAGCGATATGTTACCACATCAGCCGCTCAAGGAGAAAACCTACCGCCTCTACATAATAAACCATTAAACTGGAATGAAGCAGTAGCGTGGAAACAGCTCCGAATGACATCATACCTGCGTCTCGGCCTACTCCAAATGACACATTCATCCCTGATAAATTTTCCCATTGCGACACCTGTTCCAACCGATACCATACCCCATGGGCTCGCTGGAAATAGAAAGCCGCGGCAGTAGTTCTCAGCCGAAACCGAAGCAGTGATGGCCGCGCTGGCCAGCCCTAACTTGGAAGACTACAGGCAGTTGGTGAACTATATAGGCCCCGCGGAAAGAAAGCGGAACGGGGGACCTGGACTGAGGCTCCTGCCCGGACAGATCCAGTTTTCCGGAAATAATTGTTTTTCATCAATCGATATATACCTTTCTCTAGAGCTGTCACCGACGCTACCAGAATGAGTAGATATTTATTTGTTATAATTGACAAAACCTGTACATGCAGAGTTGTCTCCTGCGCACCTTTAAGAAGTAGGAAGAAACCATATTCTGTTAGATATATTGCAGCTGAAAATAAGAGAAAAAGAAGATAATTTGTCCGGAGATTCCTGCGTGTGCGATAACTGCTTCCCTTATTGTTAATAAAGTGGATTACGTAATATGATATCACTGCACAGGCATCATGAAAGCCATGTAGAGTATAGAGATTACGATAATTTAGGGGCCGAGCGCTAGCAGCCCCGGAAGCGAAGTGATAACTGAAAATGAAGTTGGTTGGTTAGTTGGTTTGTGGGGTTTAAGGCCCCAAAGCTACTCAGACTTTTAGAGACACCGTAGTGGAGGACTCCGAGAATTTCGACAACCTGGCGTTCTTTAACGTGCACTGACATCACACAACACACGGGCACCTTGTTTTTCGCCTCCGCCGAGGCCGAGAGTTTCGATGGAGACGAAAAGCAAGGTGCCCGTGTGCTGTGAAAATGAAGTGTCGCCACCTTCGTCATGCAGTGCACGAAGTCGAATGGATGATGGCGACCACCGTGAAGGACAAGGAAATTGGTTTCTTCGGTAAACAGAGTAAGGAGAAAACTCATCCATGCATTACCAGCATTTCACTTCAGGACTCACCCAACAAAGTACACTAAGCGGCGGCAGGAGTTTTGTCTTAAAGTGTGGTCAAAGATGACTATTTTTTTTTCATATCCCGCCGGGGTGACGCAGTGGTTAAGGCGCTCGACTACTGTGCCGAAGGATGTGGTATCGAATCCCGGCTTCGGCGGCAGCTTTTCGATGGAGGCGAAAAGGAAGGCGCCCGTATGGTGTGCGATGTCAGTGCACGTTAAAGAACCCCGGGTGGTCGAAATTTCCGGAGTCCTCCACTACGGCGTCTCTCATAGCCTGAGTCGCTTTGGGACGTTAAACCCCACAAACTAAACCAACCAAACTATTTTTTCATAATAATTACCTTGTCGCTGCAGTTACTACTGCAGCGAGAAAAAGTCCTGTGAATCCCGGGAAAGTGACGAGGTAGGTCTTTATGTAGAAGGGCAAGATCTGTTGAAATACAGAGAAAAACGGCAGTTTTGTTAAATTCCTGCTTCTCTTTACTGTATACTGGGTATATACTGCGTGTAGGTTCTGGCCTTGTCTAGAGCGAAAGGTGTGGCAAATTCGTTCTTGTCGCTGTCTTTCAAGAAGAGTAAGGGCCAGAAAAATATATACCGTACAAGGTGGATTAGTTTTCCACGGATGAATTTTGAATAGAGGAGGGAGTGGGCTAACCAGATCCTATTTTTATGGCGAAAGCCTTTCTTGGCTCATGAGTGGCTTCCGCAGGAACGTGTCAAATGAGGCAGATCTTTAGCCAATCCAGCAGTAGCCACATTACAACCAATGGTTAGTCCACTGAATATAGTTATAATAAACACATAATATTAACAATAATAATAACAAAAAGGCTTTCATCCTAATGCACATTGAGGTCTGAAGTTCCTCCTAGAATTTTTGAAACATTTCCGCCGAAGAACCGAACACCTGGCCAGTAGAAACCTTATTCATATTAAAAAAAAAAAGTGTGTGGAGGCACTAGACATCGAACCCAAAATCTCCCGAATGGGAGGATACTCAACCGAACCTTCATCGGTTCGCTGAAATGTGTTTGAAATTCAGGTTTAATTGTTAGTTTCATAATGGTTGGCCAACTTGTCGCCATAGATGTGTTTTAACAAATTACTGGAATGGAAAATAATGAGATACTGGATTAATAGGACCACTGAAGGAAACGGGGCGTATTGATGCATCTTCATATGAAAAACAGTGAAGCAAACTCGGACCGAGGCAACGCAGAGACAGAGCGCTTGTCTTGTATCGGTCGTTTCTCTGTCTGTGTTTGCTGCTCCGTTTTCCATCACGAGTATCAGGACCTGCATCACGTTTTTACACGGGGTTGAATGAACCGGCTTGTCTGGACAATCAGGATATATTCGTCTACAGCACATCTACCCTGTCGCATACTGAACAGGATAAACCAGTTTCTTTGGCTAAACACGGCATTAATGTGACTATCTACAAGTGCACCTGCCCTAAGTTAAAACCTACATGTGCTCTTTGGAAGCTCAGTGGCGCCCTCATAGGCGACTAAAAATTCGAGAACACTTTCGCGATTAAAGTGATGAAAGGCGAAAGCGTGAGTGCTGCATTCTGCTACGCGACTGTTGCGCATTTAGTGATGAATGCTGCTACGAGTAAAGCGAGCGACTACTCTTTCACATTCAGTGAATTCTGCTTGGCAGCGACGAGATCGCGCTCCTTGTACCTTCGCAGCTCTACGTTTACTGTTGTGTGGTTGATTTTACCGGGTGCGCAACATTAATTAGTAATTGAGGAAATATTAGCACAACGGTCACTAATTAGCAGGTAATTATCAATTTGTCATTGATTAATAATTAGTATTATTAATTAGTCATCAATTAGTAATTGAGCACTGATTGACCTATGGCTATATAAGGCACGCATTCGCGCATACTGTGGTGGTGCTCTGTGATTGGTCGAGACCTCCATGACGTCATCCCGTCTTGAACAATCAGAGCCGCCGAAAAGGCGTGACACTTTTGCTGACGACAACGATGAGGCAATAAAGGGTTGCGCCTTAATATTTAAAATGTCGCGTCAGGGCAAGTTTTCTCCTCTTCCCCAGCTACACATGCACCGGCAGCTGGGGAGATGTTCGAAGAAGAGGCTACGGCGGCACGCTTGTACTCCTTGTTTAAAGCAAAAGCTTTATATCTATGATGGGCATCCATTCTCATAATAGAGTTACGACGGCCTCCTAATTCGCATGTTTGAGATAAAGAGGCAAGAATTTTGGGAGTACGCGCCATCTCGTAATCATGCACCAAATTACTAAACTGCTGGAGAGTCGAGCCGACAACTTAATATACCTTATTGATAGTGATGATGCTGAGGACCATACCTTTTGAAACTGGTCGGCCCCATAAATGATGCACAAGACAAGGTGTAAAGGAGAGAGAAGTAAAAAAAAAAAGAAAAGAAGTGAACAAAAAGACTGACTAAAATGGGACCGCGAAGAGGAAGATGCCAATGTCCCATAGGATGGGGAGGGGTATAGGAGAAGGGGGGGGGGGGTATGGAGGGGCTGCTCATTTTACTCACTACCCTCATGGCATAACATGTGATAGGTTTCGAAGCGCCATCCGGAGAACATGCAGCAAAATAGGAAACTGCGGGAGCTTTCAACCGGAAGCTTGAATTATCACTCCTGTGCTTTGATGCGTGACGTGACTCACGTGAGTACATGTTGATGAAGAGAGTGCAAGCGAATTAGGATCGGGAAATGAAGTCGGTGTGAAAAGCCATTAACGGTATCGCGTTAATACTGCTCTGATGTTGCCCCACCCATTTTTGGTCCACACCTGAAGCCCTGTTACTAATATTTATGATTTTTCCTGCTGAGTTTGCCGACGATATTATAAAAGCCTTTGAAACTTTGCAGTTGGCCCATACATTCTCTATACTATGTACATATCCAGTAGTCTTATGATAGCGACGAACTTGTACTTAGTTTACAAGACAAAATACCTTCTTGTTCCCAGATAACTTTTCTCAAACATGCATATTATTTGCTTATAAGCATCCTTGAAATCTAAATTCAGTACTGTGCATTTACCTGATCATAGCTTCTGACAGCACTCGCCAGCAGGGGGTCGCATCCTCTGAACCACAGTACCAAGGCAAACGCCATCGCAAGTAGAACAAGGTTGAAAACATTTAGGAGCAATGCCCCAATGTACGTGGTTCTGTGAGAAAAAAAATTGGATATATCTGTAACATAGGACAGGAAAGAAAGTGCGGAGTACGGTGCTTACTTTAAATGCACGTTGGAGACTAATCGTTGGTATATACAAATACATGTACAAAGTAAGCAATTATTTTAGTATAAAACACCCCGAACTTTAGTGGCCCTAAACGTTTGTCATAACTTGGAGAATTTATTTTTAGGCTCAAGACGTTGCATGTACCATCTGCCAATGTTGTTCGAAAAGTGATCCACTAGTGTCTAGTGGGGATCTTAATTTTGATCTAACAGTGAAGCAAAGTACCGATAACCGGCAATGTTAATAGATGATAATCTCATCCTTAGCATACAAAACTTCAGCTCTCCACTATATGCCCCATCTTAAGAGATAGATTGAGCCAAGATACTTTTGACGAGTTTAGATGACACTTGTACTTTCGATAACGGCAAAAAGTTCTCAGGATAGAGCAACTGGTTACGTGAGAAATTATCTGTCCTGTCCGTTAACGGTCCATGCTTAATATATTTTCTATTTATTCGCATGCCTTCTCAATTTATAGACCGAAGCAAAGAATGCATTAGTAACAAAAGGCAGAAAAAAGTATCATAATAGCAATTCAGTGTTAAACGTATACTCAGATTACTATCTAGCAAAAATGAACGTAAATTCTGGAAAGTAGCGTGTGTTATCACCACGCTTTCGTACTAAACGTAGAGGCAGAATATAGTCATAAACGCTAAATTCTCTCTTATATTGTCTAGCCGAAATATTGAAGTGTCGTAAACTTTCGCCCGAGTTGAATATTTGGAACGCTCACTATGGAATGGTTTTAAATACGGCTTATATTATCTTGAGAATGAAAGCGTGGTAAAAAAAGGAAGCACAATTACAAGCATTCTTGTATGGAGGATACGATATTTCAAACCTTCGTGCACTAGCGAGAGTCCTTGAAGCCATGCATCTCTGGACGACGACTTGGTCCATGCCGACTCGGTACAGGGCGACCGTAATTGAGGATACAGCTGACCACACATTCTCGTCATGAGTGATGTCAAATTTCAAGCTTGGTGCATAAAAAGAGGAAAACAGTGCAGAGTTAATATTTTATCAGTTCACATGTTCGTTTTGATATCTAATGCATTCTTGGGGTATTCCACAGTGTGGCCTACGTTTCGAACTGACTTAAATTAACCACCTTTCGATAAGGAAGCCTGTAGAAAAAGCTTCTGGCTTTTGTTGCTGTTGAGTTTGGCAGAGTATTGGTTGTCGACTGATGGGTACATGTATTTGTTACTATAGCCTTTGCCTAACTAAAGTATTACTTGAAACCGGAATGCGGAGTATTAGGTTATCTATGCGTAGGAAAAGTAATTACGGCTATTGCAATTGTTGCTGCTACAACTTTCGACCAATACACTTTTCAGCCATTTGGATACGCTAAAGATTGATTGCTTAAGATATTCCTAGTGCACAGAATATTTCCGGAAAACGCTCCAGTATGTTAAGCACATACGCTTTTAAAACATTAAGATCCTTGGGGAGCATATTATTGGCGGTTTCCGATTAACTTCACAACTAGAAAGCTGTTGTAGGCAGCTGCACTGGGTAAAATATATGATAGTATAAGTAATAAAACTGCACGTTTAAATATGCACGTTTATTCTTTGTACTTTAAAGAGACGTTTGAATATACCGAGTACCATATGGCGGCTGCCTACGACCAATAAAATTGCTGATGGAATTTCTTGTGCTGTTTCGATTTTCTCAGCAAGTCGCTTGCTGTTGTTTACGGCTTATAGTTAAATCGCGCCACTCACAGACTTGGCATATAACATTTTGCGGGTAGCTTTGTCAACAGCAACGCGCGATCCAGCATGTTAATGAAGAGCGGATGAACAGCAAAATAGTTGCGAGGTATTATATTACAGTTGTTTCTTGTCTAACATCTTTCTAACGCCACCTTGGACGTCGCAGCCACCGTTCGATTGCGAAAAAAAAAGCAGCATTACAGAATCTCTATTGGAGTAATGCGAAAGCACGAATATTGCTGTTGGTTGCTTCTGGTTGCTTAATTCCCTTCTTGTTTACACATTTTAGTCTTTGGTAATTTCATTTCGGGCGCCAATCCCTTCATATACCATTTTTCGGCTCCACTTCCAGTTGCGTGACGTCACATCCTCTACGTCAAATTAATTCACTTCTTGTTTACCAATTTAAGTCTTTGGTACTTTCAAATTGTGAGCCAATCCCTTCCTATGCTCTCTTTCGCCTCTACTTCCGGTTGCGTGACGTCACATCCACTACGGCACCCCTTTCTTTTTTTCCGCTTTCAATCCCACCTTCTCCTTTCCATTACGGCGCGGTTCAGGTGTCCACAGAACAAGTGTGACAGATACAGCACCTTTCTTTTCCTGTGAACCATTTATTCTAATTATTTACTTATTAGCGTATTGGCTTAATTATGTTTGTTAATATATCAATACGCCCCCCTTCATCGATTGACACCACTCATTATCCTCTACCGCTTCTCAATTGCACACGATTTCGCGAACATGTAATGCGGACAGAAATCTGTGAACATAGCGAAGTAATGCTTTCGCATTAAAAAGACACCAAAATGGAACCAGAAAGAAATTTAATTTACTCATTCCATGGGGTGATATACCCATATGAATTTATTTCCATCGATCAAATAGAAAATAATTCAGCTTCACCTTTAACGGCATCACGCGATAGTGTTAAGGCTCCAACCAGCATGCGGTATCTCTGGCGTATCCTAGTTGTTCTAAGCCAATTTTTCGACTCGCTAAACAAATGTTTAGCTTGAACTGGTGAGGGAAAGCGATATAGACCTTAAGATTAAACTACACTACCCACATCCAAGAAACGACAATTTCGAAAACACTAATTTACCTTAACATAATTTATTCCCTAGCACTGTGGTGACGTTAAAATATTTCTAATATCATGTGTAAAGAAGCTGCTATTATCACCGGTCGGCTGATGCACTTCTCTTAACTTTACTGTTCACAGCTTTGCTATCAAAACGGCACTTATGTTACCAATGCAGTGTTTAAGATGGCTGACGGCGTTTTTACGCGTACATTTGTACATCTCTGAAATATTCGACACATAGACATACTGGCTCTCGTACAATAATTTGAACAATAATACTATTAATAAATTTTAATTAGCGAGGTACGCAGTTAGTAAAACAATTTTGCACAAAAATTTCAGTGATGCCTTGAAAGGACGAGGTGCCTTCGCATGCTAAAAGGGAGGACTTAGAAAGAGTTCGCCGTGAATGTTATGCTTGAAGATTTCTTGAAGTGTATTGAAATCTCCAACTTGTCCTTCCTGCGCCGAAGCCGCTAACAAATTATACGGAAATTTACCGCAAGTGAATGTGTAGCGCCTTGCATGAAATGTATTCTTCTGGTTTTGATATCCTCATTTATGAAGTAGGGATTAATTGGTGAAAAAGAAAATGCGCGTCTTAAAATACTTACTTTGCAAAATATGCACGCAGATCAATGTCTGACAGAGGTTGCGGAGAGGCTCCAGGACTGTTCCAATCGAAGATAATTTTTGCTATAATGGTCGCGGGTCCAATTAAGATGAAGACGAGCTGCATGCAATCTGTCCATACTACGGCTCTCAGTCCACCCTTTTTTTTACAAGAAAAAAAAAAGATTAATTCACCGGTATTAATTCCCGGCATTATTTAAAAGTAGTATTTTAGCAGATGTGTCCAAACTGTGCAGGTAAGCACCTATTTTATCTAGGTATTTGATATACATTTTAGTATTGGATTTTTAGAGACAAGCTATAAGCAAAATACCACCTAACTTTTTAATTGCTACACTTCCCATGATATTCTAACAGGTTTATGAAGTTAACCTTTTTCTTTTTCGGTAGTGGTAAGTTTTGTAAAGAACGACAGGAAGAGGTAGTTCTAAGTAAAACCAAACTCGGCTGGAAAGGGTGCCTCAGTGCTTTAGCGGATGTTTCGATACCTGTCTTGTTTTAGGGCGAAAGCCCTAATTCAGGGGTTTCTTATATGCTCGACATTCCCCTGCGTCGTCGAAATGGCCGCTGCTTCGAACTAGAACTGCGCTATAACTATTGGAGGGGAAGTTTAGAATAAAGCGTTCCAGGACCCTCGGATCCCGAACTGAGGCTTCATATCTACGTTGCTTCGGACAAATATCACTGCATACGCATTACGGTCCTCTTCTCTGAGCACGCCTTTGACAGGTGCTGGCGAGAAGACAACGACGTGTACTCGTCCTGTGTGTTTCTTCCTGCGTCCCCGTTGTTTTTGATTCTGCTGCTTCAAAAAACTTGACATCATTTACATCTGCTATATTAATTTCGGCATACTATTGCTTTAGACCGTAGCACTACACTGAGCTACATTAAACATCTTCAATGTTTCTTCAACCTGAGAGCCTCACAGTACCGTGTACATTTTGCTCTGCCGCCGTGGTAGATATGCCAGGAGATTCGCTCACTGATAGCGAAGATGCAGGTTCATTCCTGCCATGGAGGACGTATTTCTGTGTAGGCCAACTACATGGTGTCCGTGAACTATGCATCATTGCAAGACAAAAAAAAAAAAAAAAACTGAGGTGGTCGAAATTACCGGAGCGCTGCACTGGAGATTCTCATAGCATGTGTAGCTTTACTTCAAACCCTAAAAATAACACCAAAATGAACCCTAATTTGCTCAGGTAGAGAGTAACGGCCGCAGAATGCGTGCGTGTGTGTTGTGTGTGCGCATGTGTGCGTCCGACAACGACGAAGGGTCCTCGTCTACATGTACCTTGACGGCTCCCTGTGGCCTGAGTCGTGACAGTACACGTATGTGTGTGTGTGTGTGTGTGTGTGTGTGTGTGTGTGTGTGTGTGTGTGTGTGTGCGTGTCACACACACACACACACACTGTTGTTGCTTTGCGTTTGGGCGCCTGCCTCTACTGCGGGAGGTTGTGTGGGTTCGATCCCTGCTGCCGCCGGTTACCCAGCCGGTTAATTTAATTGGGTACAGGGGTCCCCCGGCCAAGCGCCCGGCTTCTCAGTGGTGCACCACCTGGGAAAGGAAAGCCTACGCCAAAATTCCCGTCATATGGGCAACCGTCATGTGTGTGTGTGTGCGCGTGTCACACACACACACACACACACACACACACACACACACACACACACACACACACACACACACACACACACACACACACACACACACACACACACACACACACACACACACACACACACACACACACACACACACACACACACACGCACACACGCACACACGCACACACGCACACACGCACACACACACACACACACATACACACACACACACACACACACGTGTATTGTCAGGACTCAAGCCAAAGGGAGCCGTCAAGATACATGTAGACGAGGACCCTTCGTCGTCGTCGGCACCAAGCACGACAGCCGCGCGGCGCTGGGCACCACGTGATAATATATATAAGCACGGCAGCCGCGCGGCACTGGGCACGTGGCAATATATGCATTTCGAATTTTACCCATTCATTTAATGTTTTATGAGGATATAACCCTCGCTTCGGGAGAAGGGATAAAGTGCAATGCAAATGAATGCGGTCTGCAATATTCTGTCCGCATCTAGCTATTAGATGTCACCTAGATTATTCTGCTGCAGTATAATGCGTTCAAAACCTAGCTGCTTTAAAATACTCACCAGTGCTGTGTACAACGTTCCGCACAACCCTATTCCAATATTACACCACATAAGAGGAGCTCCGAATACTGTAAGAGAAACAAAAAGTTATTCAGTATTTCCTCGGTACTTGTTTAAATATATATATTGAAACGTTGCATTTCCAGGAATGGTGCTAACATGCGACAGTTCGTAAGGAAGGAATAGATTGAGAACCTAAGTTGGATCTCTCCTAATGTATTGCGGGTGAGGAAAGTCAAATAAAAAATAAATAAAACGATGTAGTACGACAAGGGCTTTTATAAACTAAAAAAATAAAGTAGAGGAGGCGGGGTAGAGTAGAGGTATGAAATGAGGGAAATAGAGGGAGAAGTATACCATCATAGCGTCCCCCAGCTAAGGGAGCGAGTCAGTGCAATCAACGGCGTTTATTCATGAATAAAAGAGTCACCAATTACACAGATCAATACAACAAAACACTGCAACACTGTAGTGAACTTACGACATAGACTAAATACAATACTGATGATGCTATACATAATTTAGCAATTACACGAACATAATATAAAAATGGATACATAAATCAATAATTGTTATTATACCAACACAGATTTGTACTGGACACATGAAGAAACATGAAAACTTTACATACTTCAGTTGGACACAGGCCTTGAACGTCTTGCTCGTACACTTCCCTTCCTGAAAAACCTTTTCACTGAGTTGCATATGCTTGAAATGTTTTGATGCATTCCACACATCTCAATACACCATCACTGCACTTCACTGCACTGCAAAGGTATTGTGCTAACATGCGACAGTTCGTAAGCAGTAGGAATGTAGGATTTATGAAAGTTTTGCCAGTTTTAACACGCTAGTGTGAAAAATAAAACCGTTATGCCAGAAAACTGACACCGCGGCTTTTCGTGGCAGGTGTTGTGACACAAAAATTGGAAGCATGTCCCTGGCCGCTCGCGGCTGGCCGTTAGCACGGCCTGCACAAATTAATCTGCGCGTTGTGTGACCTTGCGACACCTCTTGACATCAGTGAGTTGTACGGAGCTGTCTTTTCCGGTGCCTAGTTTGACATGCGAGAGTCGCCTAGCATTCAGCCTAGCATTCTTGGATTCCGAGTGCCACGCGCATACTTTATGTTTCGCAGGTACATTCTTATGGATTAGTTAATTAGTGATATCGTGGCTTTATTTATATACGGCGCACTTTTAACAAAATAGCCCCTTTTCCGTGTCTCTAATAAACAACCACCAGAAGCGGGGCGGGCAGGTACTAATACACCCTTTTAATGGGTACAGCAAGCAGCCCTGCACCGTTTTAATGTGTGCAGAACAGCACTGCACCCATTCACAAGCTCACACCCTGCAGAAACTATGCGTCTTAGTATTCAATCACCCTATGAATGGGTGCTGCAAGCAGAATTGCACCCATTAAAAGGGTGATTCAATACTCCATGCACCTTTTCTGGAGTGTGCGAGCTAGTGACGCGGAAATGTACATTTAATTGTATCATTGTATTTACAGTGTACTTTTTTATATAATATACTATTAGGCGTGAGTGAGGTAATCGATGCAAAAATTGTAGTTACGGAATAAGCTAGACGAAAAGTGCGTCTACTCGAAGCCAGGTTCTGAAGACAGTCGGCAAACGGATGCCAATAAAGCTGTTGAGCCGAACACTTAGATATGAAGCTTAAGTGTAACTCGAATGTTTCACTGACTGATGGCATACCGAACAGTTCCTGCTATGAAACGGGTAAGGCGAGGTTAAATTTGTATGCTGCTAAATATAGTGGCAGTGATTTGAAATAAAAATGTGCTAATACGACACACAGCTTAAATTAGTTCTTACGTTTGAGTTTCATACACAAATAAAATTAATCACATGGCCATATATTGCCGTGTGAACAATAGGAGACGAGAATAAGACAAGAATACAAGGGAACTGATGGTGAGCACACAACTAATGAAGAACGAAACAGCAACACAGTTGTTCTAAAGAAATCCTACTGGTCGAACTGCCTTGACAATATTGAACTTGAACGCAGGTAAACGAATTCTGACCAAGATCGTAATTTAAAAAAAAAAAAAATTCGGACGGTACTTTCAAACTAGTACTTTTCTAATGCAGCGAACGTCACCCATTCGAGTCGTCAAGCTATGTCAGCTGTTCACGAGTAGCACTATTATAATTATCAGACAATTGGACAATTCAAATACTCGGCCGAAGGTGAAACGTGGTGCATTAGATATACAGTGCATTAATCGTTTAATTTTAAAAAGTGTTTAGTTTTAAATAAAAAGCGTCCACTACAGCACAAAGAATTTTATAATTTTCCAGCGGAAAGGGATGAGAATTAGAAGTTTATTTTAGCATCGCATACATAATGCTATGGGTGTAAGCAAAAAGCCTTCTGCAGGCTTGACGAAACCTACACCCTGCAGAGACATTTAGAAGAAGCAGCAACTTTGATCATAATAGTAAAACCAAGAATACAAAACATTGAGAACATTCACGTGAAATCGAAATCAGAAAAAACAAAACATCGATAACCTTCACAATCTGCTGTCACAATGAGGAGGCATATTCTGAGTTAAGAGTGATTGGTAAGCAGTATTTTAAAGTCTGTCGTCCGTAATTTGTTCCGGTGCGAAGTACTACCAGGAGCCAGAGCTGCGTATGTTGTATACTTTTGTTCGTAGTGTTACCGATGTAGGATTTTAATGTACGTGTCATTTATCGCTATGACGGAACGGTAGCGTGCGGTAAGAATAGAATTGCACAAGGTGGGAACAGGTAGTATCTTTAGTTGATCAAAATATTGGTTCTGTACGGGCGTCAAGTTTAGCATTAGCGATGATTCGTATTGTTTGTTTTCTATAACCTAGAAAGAACGTTAATGTCGGTTTGTGTGGTAGTGCTCAAGCACACGTTAGTGACTATGTTCAGCAAGTATGCATCAGATATGTCATGAAAAATGTTAAAACGCACATGTAATTTAGTGACGAGACAATAAGAAACGTTTTCAATTATTGTTCTCTGCAAATCTAAATCATCTAGCTGGCGCTGTCAAGTTAATATACATAATGCTCAAAGTATTGAGTATCCCTTTAAGACACAAGTGTTCAATAAAATGAAAACCCTAGATGCCGTGGAATCAACTTGTGTTTCTAAGGTACACATGACGCAAGGAACCCCCCAGTAGTAGACTGCTGCCTTTTTGTCAGCACTAAAAGGATGAAAGAGAAGCTATTAAGTTCGATGTTTTATGAAATTTACTTATTCTCGAGCATTGAAACAAAACCTAAAAATTATCAGCATATATGTGGTAACACTATATATAGGGAAGGACACCGGTGTGGAAAAACGAGGAAAATAGAAATCGAAAGTTCTTAACAGTTGACGGATATGTCTTCGAGAATCGGTCCTAGTTATACATTTTTTTTTAAAAACAAGTTGTCAGTAGTTATTTGCTGCGAACATTTGTAAATTTCACGAATGCCATTTGTTCCTTTCACTACTGGGTTCTTTTGATTCTAGTCATTTTCTATTTGTTTTGAACGCATTGCACCGACACTGTGTCAATACTTCACTGCGAAACAAGAATCAACAGCTGCCTTCTTTCTTTATATATAAACGCCGAAAACCGTCATCTGCACACCTTGAAAAATAATACTGTGAGCGCGTAATGCAATCAGATACTAGCTGACGAAGCGCAGTTCGCGTTAAAATTGCTATCACTTCTCAGGCGACCGTTAGTATCTTTAGTTAGAATAAAGCGAGCTAATATATTTACTCGAATTTCATAAGAACTGATTTTTCGGTTCATGTTTCGGCGCTGTATCAATGATAACGGCCGCATTTATTTCAGGACCCATTGCAAGCATGTAATGTTAGCTAGACAGGTATGTACGGCGAGTGCTTCAGTATGGCGATAAATGATCGTATGAATTTGCAAACGAGGAGCTGCAGGAAACACGAAATACATTGAGGTGAAGCGATAAATGCGCGCGATTGGCTACCCCACAAGTTCTGCGTACGAAGGCCGAAAAGAAAACAGTGATGCGAGTTGAATTATGGCCGCCGTTTGGAAAATCTTAATGCTGGCATATAAGTATGGAAAACAAATAAATGGCCCAAAGTCAGTAAACACGTGTCTCTAGAATAATTAAGCAGCGTTATGACAGCGCTCTTTGCCGATAATGATTAGAAATAATGTCTCAGACTTATATGGTGTCTGTTAGGGAAAGAGTTACTGAAATTAAACTAGTCCTAGGAGCAATTCGATTAGCCAGGACAGCCAGGACAGCATGTATCAGGTTAAACTTACCTGTCACTATCGTGAGGCTTGCTGCATAAATGGTCAGGGCGCCGATGCTTTGCTGCAAAATAATAAGTGCGCAAATGCCTGTCAATAATGCAAAGAAATAATTTTGTGCTCTTGTGCTCTCTTGAAGCGTTTTTTTGTCCTTCCGCTTTGTATTTATTGTTTCCTTATTCTGATAATCACCACAAGATTATTTCCTGTCAATTCCAACAGTATAAACATTAAAAAAGTACAACAAGAACCCAACGTTGCCTTGAACTCGTAGACGGTTCGCTCCTTTATATATATTTAGATTTATTTATTTATTTATTTATATATTTTCAACAATACTGCCTGCATGCATATAGTACGGGAGACACCGTTTTCATGAATGCCTTGGTCACAGATATTGCTTCGAGGTGTCGCTATTTCCACAAGTCGCAACAACGAATCGCAGTACCTGAAGATATTTACTCAGAGCATTAATCGCGATGTTTACTAACAGCCTTGCGCCGTGTAACTGATTGCATTTTGCATTTGATCCGCGACAATTTAAATTATTACGATGTGATATTAGTGTTGGCTGGCCGTCAACGGCCCGTAACACCATTCTTTCTGATAATAATACGTCCAAGCCTTGAATTTAACCTTCAATTCGCCCTCCTTATTTTTCTTGAATTACAGAGTTGAATTTCAGAAATATATGATACACTGCAGGAGAAAAATCAGTACAAAGGGATGCAAAGTTTTTCACTTATGTGAAACTCCAGGCTGCCCACTAAGTAAGATAAATAAACATGTTCCTTGAAGACAGTGTGAATGCTGCTATATAAACCGTTTAACGGGACAAAAATCTGGTTTACATCAATATAATTGTTATGCAGGCAATACTTTCATTTGCTTACCGTGAGTAGAACGTAGATAACACAGGTGGTAATTGAGATGACCGAATTGAATCGGAGCCGAAGGTACTGAAAAGCGAAGTTTGCACCCGGTTTTTAGTATTTTCGGTTTAAAACACTAATTAGGAGAAATTGTCTCAGGAAAGGGATTATATGCTTATGGGAGAAAAAGGGCGCAGGTTCGATTCATGACTAAAAACGAATGCCGTTGGTCATAAAAAGTCGCCGAACTCTGTTACAGCTGATTCTGTGGAAATTAAACAAGAGGAGTGGCACTTTGATTAAAATAATATGCTTTCAGGTCTGTCTGGGACAGACAACTCATTTAGTTTATAAACGAACCTTTTTGTCATCGAGGAGTTCATCTCTAGTTAACAGCGTTTACAGGGTATCTTCTCAAAGACATTATCTATGCTGGTCCCACGTTTGGGGGGGGGGGGGGGGGGGGAGGGGGGAGGGGTGCTGCTTACAGTCTCAAGACAAGGATATGGATGAAAGCCAGTTGGTGACCCATTACCAGAAATTGTTGCGCTAGAAAAAAAAAGCAATACACTCAGGAACTAGTTGACACCGAGACACTGACCTTCAGTGGATAATTTTTAGATGTAGCTTCGATTTATACACGGTTTTTCAACAAAATAACACTTAAAAGGAATGAACGCCACTTACCACATTATGATTGCAAAGATCGCAACACTCCTTTTGTCAGGGTAACAGAAGGCGCGCTGACATGGCAGTAATGCCACTCTGGTTCATCGACACTGCATGGCAGCTGATGTTTCAACGGAGTCACACTGTACCGCACACTGTACAGCTCCATTGGGGCTTGGTTGTATTATACTCATTTATTCCCAACTTGATATCCCAGACAAATTTTCTCTACTCCTGGTATCTTCTTAAGTAAATTCCCCAGAAATCCCAAAAGTTCACGAGCCCATAAAATTAAATGCTTTCTTTCAAAGAACCGAACCGCAGAAGTCTTTAATACCTATTGAACATACAGGAAGGTCTTGTTGCACAACCTCTGATACCTTATTACGTCAATCAGGCATTGGGCTCAAGATGAAACATCAATGCATTGCATGCTGAGCGATTGCTGAAGTATTGACAGAATGCCTCAGTAATCTGCGATTTGCTGATGACATTGCCTTGCTAAGCAACTCGGGGGATGAACTGCAAATAATGATTGATGACCTAGACAGGAAAAGTAGAAAGGTAGGCTTGAAAATTAATATGCAGAAGACTAAGGTAATGTTCAACAGCCTCGAGAAGGAACAGCAGTTTACATTAGGTAGCGAAATACTGGAAGTAGTAGGCGATTATGTCTACTTAGGACAGGTAGTAACCGCAGATCCGGACCACGAAAAGGAAATAACAAGAAGAATACGATTGGGATGGAGCGCATTTGGCAAGCACTCGCAGATTATGACTAGCAGCTTACCCGTATCGCTCAAGAGGAAAGTATACAACAGTTGCATCTTGCCTGTACTCACCTATGGGGCTGAAACGTGGAGGCTAACCAAGAGAGTTCTACTTAAGTTGAGGACAACCCAGAGGGCTATGGAACGAAAAATGGTAGGGGTAACATTAAGAGATAGGAAGCGTGCAGAGTGGGTCAGAGAAATAACTCAAGTTACCGACATTCTAGTGGAAATTAAGAAGAAGATATGGACATGGGCAGGACATGACAGAGAGGATAACCGATGGTCGCTGAGGGTAACAAACTGGATTCCAATGGAAGGAAAGCGTAGCAGGGGGCGGCAGAAAGTTAGGTGGGCGGATGAGATTAAGAAGTTCGCAGGGTTCAAGTGGATGCAGCTAGCACAGAACCGGGTTAAGTGGAGAAATATGGGAGAGGCCTTCGCCCTGCAGTGGGTATAATTAGGCTGATGATGATGATGATGATGATGATGATGACAGGAATGTATTGTTGTTGGCTTCCGCTAAAGGAAAATAGTGCAGAAGAAGGTCGCTCCGGATAGTAAGTTTTCTCACTACACATTACATTGGGAAGCTGAATTCGCACTGTTGTCAAATCAGTGCATCTGTTTGTTCAGGTTCAGTTCTTTGCATAATCTCCTTGGCCTGCATCTAAAACATAATGCTATTTTTGAAATTTAAGAGGGCGTCAGGCGTTGGGGATCTTTGCATGACAAACCTGCCTTCTTCATTCGCAGTTATAAATATCTGTCATCACGTTTTTAAAAAGGGAGTTTCAGTTGGAAAATGTAAATTCATGTTTGGCAATTCCTAGTGTGGGAGTAGGTCTACATAGTCTGCGCAAATACCGGCATGCAGAGATGAATTCGAAGCCCAGAGCACAAATTCTTAGCAGTTTAATCTCCTGTTTCTGCATGGGTTCTTGGCTACCCTAATGAAAAAACCGCGTGAGTCACAATAACCTCATACAAGTTCTCATACTAAACTGATGCTAAACTGGTACAAATCTCTTATCATCTCATACAAATCTCATTCAACCTATGAGAATTATATGAGATCGAATGAAATTTTTATGAGTTTACTATGAAAAATCTGTATGAGGTTATTGTGACTCATACGGCCTTTTTCACTAGGGTAAGTACCCCGACCGGTTAGTTTTGGAACCAAAGTCATTAATATATGAGTTATGGACAGCAGCCTTGCAGAGGCTCAGGCCACCTTTTGCGCAGTCTTCCAAGTGTCGCAATTGAAAATGCACTGCACCAGATGATCCCCGAGACGTTTCGGTATTGGTCGTATGCTTCATAAATATGACCATAAAATACAGTGTTTCATTACGTGCGCTCGGTGGTGAAAATCGGTTATGAATTAGACACGACGCTTGCTCATGAGCGGCAGACTCACACGCACCTAGCAGTGCAGTATGGTGACTGCCGAGATGGTATGCGCTTACAATGTTTTTTTCGGTTTCTCTGATAAACTCTGCTAGAGTGCTAAATGTTTAATAGACGTGCATGGAGATGCATCTATCTGGGAAATGCATGTATTTGGAGCCAAAACTGACAACTTCAATTTTTCTATAGCACCATCTAGTATTGCAGTCGCTTGTAACAGCAAAGAGCGAGAACGACGCTTACCTCGAACACTGATGTCACGCGTAGTTCGTACAAGACTGGCAGGAACAGCCAAGATGCTATTGGAGCAGCAGCAGCCAAGCTGAGGCAGACCCACGTGAAGTGGAAGCCGTACGCGTAGAAGTGCCCAGTTAGGCCTACCAAACCGGTCGAAGAAATCAGGCTGGCAACCACAGACGCAGCCAGAGGGAGGGCTCGCAGAGCTCTGTTCCCAAGGAACATCTCGACCGGGGTGTTTCCGGAACGCCATTTTCCGGGTAACGAAAAGTAAAGGCCCAGTCCGAGATTCAGTGCCATCAAGACTCCAAACAATGCGTATTCCACGACAATCATCATTTTGTGACGTTGCACCTCCTTTTAATGCCCTTGAAGACACTGTTCTAAAATGCTCCACGGTAGACCTGCAAGCAAGGGATATACAGTAGCGTTGGTGCGACTCTGGGATGAGGCAGGAAAAAAAAGTACCCATTCCGTTAAAAAGAAATCAAAGCCGAGACAGCCATATTATGCCATGTTTAGATGACATTTTCTCTGCTTTCCTCTCACAATGTTTGACTCAGTGTATTTGGAAACTGCGTTGTAGCAATCTTCTTTCAGCTTTTAGTGTTGCCAAAGATGTTTCCTTACCATCGCATTACACATCGATCACCGGTGATCGATGGTTGAAAATACATTTTAGTGTTGCTGGGGTCATTGCATGCATGCTGCACCGAATACAGTGGAATACCACTTGAACGAAGTCACTTAAACAAAGTATTCAGTTATACGAACGTTATTAAATCCCCTCACCGAAGATCTACTGAACGCTATACAGACGACCTTCACTTTAACGAAATCAGTTATCGCTCATTTCAGTACTACGAACATTTTCTGCGACATCATTCTATATCTCCCCACATCATATTCAGCACTTCAACATGCACAGCTCGCACGTTTTGTGGCACATTTTTACGTTGACAACCACATTCCATTACCGCGTGACTAAAAGTGGCCGTCATTTAGCTTAAAACTGAATTGGCTTGTAGCCAGTCGAATCCATATCTGGCTATGCACACCTTGTCGGCTCCACAGTCACAGCCAGCCACAATGAGAGCATCAGCCCTGTTGGGCTTATAACTTCAAAAAAGGCGTACGTACGCATGTAAGTTAACCATGATTTGCTGAAGCAGTGATCTGCTTGGAGAAAATGAGGGCCTTTGCTGCCCAGCAGACCGTTGTGCCGGACAAGGTTAACGGGAGCTTGCACACACTGAGCGATTTTAAGAACACTGCAGGGCTAAGTTCTAAAGGGTTGCAAGAGGTTACTGCATTCTTTGCTAGTAAATGAGCGTAGTTACAAAAGGTTTATACATTATTCGGACACCTAATATTCTTTGATGCTAATAGAATCAACCTTGCTCGCGCTTATTTCAATTTAGTGCACTTTCATTTTAATACATTTTAATAGACCTTTTACTGAGGCTCATTGAAGTTCGTTTAAGGGAAGTTTCACTGTAGTAGGTTCTTCAGACAATATTTCGTTTCTATGCCAGTTCTCGAGGGGATCGTACGCCAGGCTGATGCAGAAGGCAACATCTAAGTTCTTTTTCTCTTGTGGGGAGGGGCAACAAGCAAAGCTGTTTCACGGTAGCACGGCCCTGGAAATATATTTAGAAGCAGTGAGATATTTACTCCGGGAATCGTGCTTTCCGTCAAATATATAGGGGCGAAAAGGCCCACCGCTCGCTCTTCACATGCTTCCCGGAGGTGGTTAGAGTATACATGCCACATTTCATGCTGTTCGTAGCTAGCACAGCATATTATAGGTTACAAAAAGCAAATGTTTTAGTTGCATAACGTAGTCCAAATGTGCACACGCTCTTGACCACGAAATGTAGGTAAGAAAAATGTTTAGGCAACATGAAATCAGAATTATGTCTTGCATCATGCTTTTAAATGAAGACCATACTAAAGCTCTGCTGCATTGGTCTCATGTCTCAACAAAAGCGACAGCTGCACTCAAAGAGCACGCAAAGAAAAAAAAGACAATGTTCTGCACTCCGGCCGTCCAGTAAAAATTAACTGTTTGGGACAGACGTCTGTCTCCCAGTGCGAGTGACCGGCAAGCCGATTGCGCAATCCTTCAGCGGGTGGCCTGAGAAGGTACGTATAGTGGCGTACATTTACTCCAACTTTCCTGTAAATTGATATTTTGGATACATTTAGTATTTGCATGCCGAAATCGCTTTTCGAACAACCTGAATGCTGTTATCCCTTTTAATTTGAGTCTTTTCTCATCCATTTACAGCTCAAATGCATAGTAACGAGCAACGTATTTTAGAGATATGGCGAAGAATTGTAATGCATTATTCTCTTCTGTCTGCACTACTGTTATGATTTTGTTTCCCAATCAGGAAGCTACTATATGGCGAAACATGCAAAGCCTGCACGTTACCAAACTCAAACCGACACAATAAGATTTGGCTCGCGCCATACCACGCAAATGCATGTCCGGCCTGCGGAGAGATGTCCGACATCCTCCACATGGTTTGGAACTTCCCCGAAAAATGTAATTCATAAGGTTTACAGAAACTTAACCATAAGCAGTGGGAGGCGAAGCTGGCTCACACTGAGTTCCCCCTTCAGCTCAAGCTGATGGTTCAGGCCTAAAGGGCCGTGCCTAGATGAACCTCCTCCGTAATTACAGTATATAAATAAAGTTTGTTCTTTCTCTCTCTCTCTCTCTCTCGGTCGGTATGTGCACATTCGAACCTGTTGAATGTTTTGTGTGTGCAGGTGGGCTGGTTGCACCGTTCTATATAGCTCATAGGGCTTCCTATTTTATCGAGTGCTATATTGCCTTTTTTAAGCATACTTTTGGAGGATTACAAGATGCTTTTGCTTGGGAATGTCAAGATTTCTGGCTAATCTAACGTTTATAGGATTCCGGCGTTGCTTTATATATTTGCCATGTATATGCTTTTTGACGTACATAATCTTACATGCGGAATGGGGCATGCCTGGAGACAAGCGGTCTGTTTATAGATACTGTGGTAGGCCCGAAGACGTCTGTACCAGGATAAAGTATGCTACCATGCACCGTTGTAATAAAGGCAACCTCTCACGAATATCATTGTATCAGACCTGTCAGAAGGAAAGTTCACATAATACTGTGCGGTGTTTTCCTATATACGAAGGTGTGAAATACCATGGCCTGACTGTAATCAATCCCACCGACCATCTTGGCTCAAGTAAATGTTCGCGTTTCGTTTAGAAACACTGTAGTGGCACCAGAGCCGTGATGCTGTTGCACGGAGTGAAAAGCTCTTAGGAGGCGCGACTGCAGTCCCGGCCTGGGCGACCAGAATAAGTCATATTGTAAAAGGGTGAGGATCGACGGTTTTCTTCGCGCATGGAAAATGGCATAGCTGCGATGTGCCTGAGGAGCACCCTTTCGTAGCGGATACGCATGAAGACAAAACAGCGGGAGAATTTTTTAGCGGGGCGTTACAAAGAAACTTTCATATTTGGTTTTCCAGAGCGTGTTGGCTTACAAAACCGGTACGAATATAGAATGCCTGCAAAAAGTGGATGGCTAAGCGGATGTAGAGGTCGATATTCTAGCCGCCTGTCCATTCCTGGTGACGAGCTGAGCCTTCAAAGTGCACTGCTTTCCGTGTGGAGAGGTCGAATGCCACAAAAAGACGAGCCCAGCGGAATCCTCACCTCAACCTGCATCTTAAGGTACAAGGGAATTCCGATAGCAAGATACCGAAACCCAGTTATTTTTTAAATTCAGACTTTTTTATGCTACTTGTGCCACGAAACTACCAAAAAGAGGACATACGCATTAAAATAATCGAAAAATCACTTTTTGACTTGGCCATTTAGAGCTACGCATATAAAATAAAACTTGGGCATGGAACAAAGAACGACACGAAACACAGGTGCACAAATATACAGACAGCCTGTTTTTCCCGCCGATAATGTTTAGAAATTGTGTATTGAGGCTCGTTTTCTTACATCTGGGTTCATTTCTGGGTCTCCCTGACTCAAGGTCGGGGGGATAGCGACACTTTCGGTAATGAAGCAAACTCGGAATACGGACACTGAAATAGCGCTCATTATTCACGAATTGTAGATGAAGGAGTATTTCTCCATTTCCGTAGCACAGACCAAAACCCGCTTTCGAATAAAAAATTTACAAGTGAAGGAACTGAAAAAATACAAACCCCAGAGAAACCCTCAATCTCCATAAAAGAAGCACAGCCTTGCACAGGCTGCTCTTGAACCGCTCGCGACTTCTCCGCCGGCCACAAAACAAGAACGGCTACCTTAACGTGCCGCCGTTTTTTCAACTGTACCGGATGCTATGCTTGCCCACGTTGCTGAAACCTTCCGAGTTCGGAAAATGCGAAGCATGGTGGTGGACAGGTAATAGACATTAATTTTTCCGGGAAATTTTTAAGAGCGATCCAAATGATCACCATTAGAAGCAGTAAAGCAGAAGTTGAACGGCATCACTTCAGGGGAATAATGGGAGCGCTGTGAGGTTCTGCGCCGTGCCAGCAACGAAGCGGAAGTCGTTAGCGCAGTTTTATATCCCGTGAAATGGTTTCTAGCTATAGAGCATAAAGCCTATTTCTGTGCTGAAAGCGCACTTTGTACGATACGCAGAACCACACAAAGGCCTCAGCAGACAGGAGGCAGTCGCCTGGAGGAACATACAGGCTAGGGCATTCCCAAACTTAGCAAAGTACCAGAAAATATGGCCCGCAAAAATTCAAAAATAACACATGCACTGCATGCGGGGAAGTCTCGGACATCCTGCATATCATATGGAACTGCAAAGGGCAATTAGAGAAATATAAAGCTGGAGAACTCAGCCAAGCAGAGTAGGAGGCGGAGCTGGCCCACAGGGGTCTCTCTGAGCAGCGCAGCCTGCTCACCAGGGTCTGGGAAGTAGTCCCACCCAATGGTATCCTGGACTAAGGAAATCATCGACGCAATTCCTTTAGCCATAGTTTACTCTCTCTGTCTCTCTCTCTCTCTCTTCAGTGCAGCGGGATGACCGAAAATGAAAGAAGCCTCTTTTACAGATTCCAAGTCTAGCATAGAACCTATCCCCCTGAACACGACCCCAGCTATATATGTCCAACCTGTTAAGCCTCGTTTTTTTTTCGAGACATATTTGCATGTGGTGGTGAAGATACCAAGGGAATAAAAGAACAGATAGGCATAGTCATAGTCGCCCCGAAATCAACTACTTTTTGGGGCTGACTTACGTCCGCAAAAGAAATATGTAAACCGGTGGCAGTGATAGCAGTAAACATGCTCGCTTGTTTTTGATCACGAATGCCTAATGCATCTGCCAGAGCTTAATTGAATATCCGCGAAGAAACATCTATAGATAAAGCCGCAAAGGTGACTAGAACAACCTAATACAATATCAAATCAGATGCGAGTGACCACTGGAATCATACGAGATACATCTCGTTGCATCTTGCATGACAACGAATATGTTAAACCACGTCTCATCGACACTGAGCGTCAATAAACAAAGAACACAAGTTCTGTATGTGCTATAGGGCCGCAGGCCAGCGGTTTGCTAGCGGCAAAAAATGATTGCGATGTTTCGAAGACAATATGGATTTCTGCCATCTGTTATGGCGCACCATGAATCATGCAGTGGGCACTTCCAAGTTTTAAGCGAAAATAACGCCACTGGAAAGATTCTTCACTAGTCACGAGTCAACACCGCACTGGTGAAACATGGGATGGTCAGGTAATGTTTAATGAGATGCACGCGGCGGTTGTACTTTTATCTATTTGATATTGTGAACTGCTAGACTGCGGAGAATGAAGTAGAATAAAAAATGTAACCAAAAGGTTTGTCATAGATTGCCCTGAAACCGGCGTATACGAGCAAAATTCTATAGCGCCGTATACAACGTTCATCATCATCAGCCTAACTATACCCACTGCAGGGCGAAAGCCTCTCCTATATTTCTCCACTTAACCCGGTCCTGTGCTAGCTGCATCCACTTGACCCCTGCGAACTTCTTAATCTCATCCGTCCACCTAACTTTCTGCCGCCCCCTGCTACGCTTTCCTTCCCTTGGAATCGAGTATGTTACCCTAAGCGACCATCGGTTATCCTCTCTTCGTACTACATGTCCTGCCCATGTCCATTTCTTCTTCTTAATTTCCAATAGAATGTCGGTAACTTACGCTATCAATAAACGTTTCATGTGGAGCGTCCAGTTTTTAGGCAGTGCGTAAAAAATTCCGAGTAGTGTATACAGTCATTCATTCTCGAAAGTTGGCTGTAGATATACTCTGTAATGTCTGCGCTTTATGACTTCTATCTTCCAACCAATAAGCATCAGGACGCCAAGCCCTGACACTGAAAAAAAAAAAGATATAATTATCTGACTGAAGAGAACATAAAAAGCACCAGGACGCGTTAGCACTTTCCGAAGCCGTGCCTACAGCAGCATATACAATTGTCTTTATCACTTCCTTAACTTAAATTATATCAGTGCAGCAACCCCCCCTCCCCCCCCTCCCCCGCTTGAACAAAAACGTTTTGGAATACTTGTTTCTCGCGGTCCCAGCGTCATTGAATCTAGGTGTCAAGGTAAGAATATTGCACGTGTTCATCTAGCTGCAAATGTCCTTCAACGAGCTCATTTGAAACACGCTAGAGTGACCTTAGTGAAGGAACAGCGCAAACGACGGGACTCAGAGACACCCGAGGAAACACAAACACAGGGCCTTGTGTTTGTGCTTCCTCGTGTCTTTGTGTCCCCTCCTTTGCACTGTTCCTTCTCCATGCAAAACCGACTGTCACCCGTTAATAATTAAGGGGGTATTATTAACGATGCGCCCTTAACGGTGCGCACACTCCCAGACACCCTTAGAGTGAGTGGGGGTAGTTGTTCCGGTCGCGAAGGAGATGCCCTCGACCTGCGTGGCAAGCTCAGCCGGAATTCAACTACCTTGTAGTGACAGAAGGGGGTGGTCGTTTGGTGCCCAGCGGTCGCCGGTTCAAACCAGAGAAAGGATCGGAGTCAGAAGTAACAAACAAAACACAATTTATGCACAGCAAGAGACGATACAAAGGAATACACAAGATCACTTGAAATACATAGACGAGAGGTTCACAGAATACAAACGCTAAGCATGCAATTACACAGGTATCCAATAACGTAGAGGCTTTACAACAGATGAAACACGAGAGAGTACATAAACAAACACCAAATTGTTCACCGGGCACTGTTGCAGTCCGACGCCTCAAGAGTCACGATGTGGCCGCCATACGAGACGAGCGCCGCTCCCTTGAAAGTCCGTGGGCTTGCCAGCAGCGGGTGATCCCCGGGAGTCCAGCCGAAGCGCGAGCACGTCGCAAAACACTTGACGAGCTGACTGACTCGCTGACTGACTGACTCCTCAAACGGCGCGGTCTCTTTAAATAGGGCGCGCCGCGTCTGTTTGTTAGCACGCGTCAAAGCTAGCGCGCACACACACATAGCTTCGCTGGTTATAGCTCCCTCTTCTCCTCCCGTTGAGCCGCGCGTCGTCATTGGCCAGGTCCCATAGAAAGTTCTCGAAGGGCCTGGCACATTCCTGGCCGATGAACCACCGTCCTCCCCGGGCAATGGGAAAGAGGGTGACGCAACGCGTACAAAGCTACGCGCTCTCCCGCTCGGGGAAGGGGCTTTTCTCTCCATGCTCTCCACGCGACGCCGCGCGGGCCTCGCGCCGTGCCGGCTTGACTAAAATGGGCGCGATTTCGTGACACCGACTACCCCACGAACTCACACTTAGAGTGGTCTGTCACATGATATATGATATTAATCTGCACCCCAAATAAACTCTGTAGTGCGCTGGACCGCCAAGCGCTGCAATTCGAAATTACATTTGCTCCCTTATTATGAACTCGCGTTTTAGCACAAGATAGGTGACGGTAACATAACATATTATTCAAGGAATGCTGGCTGTGCAGCAGAATACTTCGCCAAGCAAGGACGGAATTGCTTGCCAACTCAAACGCGCGTTGTCCGTGGAAACGTGACGAGAGCGGCATCTGTTGGCAGTCGGAGGAAGCAGGCAGCACCCGTGACTTTTTCTGGTCGCGAAAGTGGGCTGACTTTCTGATCACAAAGACTTCCTAGACCGTGCGCGGCTGCGGTCGCACCAAGACTTCGCGGGAGGCGGCAATCGCCTCAATTTTGAAGACCATAAAAATATGTGCGCTTCATGCGTCCATTCTGTTTCTAGCTTAGGTTTTCCTTTTGGCCATTGATGCCACAAGTTCGAGCTTCCAGAGTAGTGCGCGTGCATCGAGACCTGAACCTCAGGAACGGATCACGCTCTAAAAAATTTAATATTGCGAAAACAATGAGGCAGATTGGACTGAAAAATTTGATATAACTTAATTCTGAGTGTGTAATGGGATCTAGTTTTCCATATTAGTTATTACGTGCGACATATTTACATGTGCCTGAGAAACTGCTTTGTTTGTAGTAGACTTTTTCTACCCATTAAACAGAAGTGATTCTGATGGGAATGTTACGTATTTCCATTTTGATTCTGCCAGCGAAACCAGGCAACCTCAGCCAGAAATGTCGATTAGGTTAGTTTTTTTACCTGTTTTTGTTCATAAAGGCGGCTCATGCCATGTCTTGACATTACGGATGACGTTTCTTGGATCTGTAGTGTCTCGACATGAAATGCTTAATTTCAGAAGCTTAGGGAATTCCGACCAGGTGCAATTCTGTCATCGCCTTTGGATTGACACCACTTAAAAGCCCGAAGCACTGGATGAAAGGACGTTAAACGTGTGGTTATATTGGGAAACGCCTTTAACATCAATTTATGTTTGTACAAAGAGGATATTTTGAAATGAAATCATTCTGCTGCTGTTAAAGTAGTTTTATATTTGTTTATTTTTAATATGTAGATTAGTAGAAATGTTAATAGGAATACAATTGTGGACAGTTTTCATTTCGTTGTCTTGTGCAGTGTGGCAAACATACTCATGTACTCTCTCGCCGCGAGCTGCCAATCCCCCCTCCCCTTCGCCTTCGCGCTCCCCGGACCGGCTGTGAGGCCGCGGAAAGAGGGCCGAAAGTCGCGATGGTGGCGGCCCCTTCCACTCTATACTGGGAAACCCCATAAAATTGAGGTCCGCCTGCGAGCCATTGTTGCTGAAAAAGAAACTTTGTAAATAATAAACGGGACTAGCTTTATAGCAACCTGTAAACTATAGTTGGAAGTACTCTTTTCGTGCATTTTTTTTGTTGATCTCGAATTTATATATGGTCATCGATGGCACCTGTCCCCTGTGGTATTTATTTGGCAATGCTTGATATCCTGACGAACAAGGATTACCACTCTAGCCAAACGAGCGATGTGGTGAAACATACTGAATGGAAAACATCGCAAAAGACAAACACCAAAGCAGAGAACCACAAGATGGGCGCTGCTCACAACTGAAAGTTTATTCAACGACGGAACACAATATATAGAATAAACTTTCCCGTCCTTTGAATAAACTTTCAGTCGTGAGCAGCGTTCGTTTTGTGGTTTTCTGCTTTGCTGTTTGTCTTTGGCGCTGTTTACCATTCAAGGATTACCACATTTTAGGTTGTGCGTGCCCTCGAATATGTGGCTGAATATTTTTGGCTACTTTCCTGACCCGAGAAGACAACCTGGAGGACGTTGTGACAAACTTTTTAGCCTATACTTATATCATCGTCCCGCGGCTTTACTTGCACCCACGATTTCGATACTGGCTGTAGACATGAGTACCTTCACTAGCTGAAGACCGAATATGCGTCTCAACACGTTTCGTTCATATGATCCAAGAACTAATAGGCCCAATTGCCGCCTAGAAAGGCATACTCGAAGCCCGTTACACGTGCCAACGTATTCTCAATCTGCCATTCTGCCCTAGAAAAATAATGCAGCCGTGCCAACGTATTCTCAATCTGCCATTCTGCCCTTGAAAAATAACGCAGCCATTAAATACAGACAGTCTTCAACCAGCAAGTACAGCGCGTCTGTCCTGCAGGTTATTCCCACCGTGAGGTCACCACATCATGTGGATGCTTAATAAAGAAGCTAAATGGAGCAAACCGAAGAATGAGAATGTTAAGAAAAAGCTGTTGGGTGTGATACCTCGCATTCACCAAGTTTCTTACAGCATCAAAAAAGAGGTACGAATCAGTGTGGCTTCCTCGGTACTGATTCAGCTGAGCAGCATTTCTCCGTTGGCGTCAACGGGATGAAAAGTAGCCATCAGTATAACACGAGTTACGAAACAAAAGCTTCCCGAGTACGTTGCAGGCCCTGTCTAAAAATACCCCTTACACGCGACAGATTTTATATCGAGCAAGATTGTCAATGTTTTAACGAATGAGCCAGGAAACATGCCTTGCCTAGGACCATCTAGCACGCCGTTGCAAGAACTGTGAATGCAAGGGTAAGGGAAAGTAACAAAGTACCTTACGCACCGGGTTTGCGAAACACTACCTTTTTGTAACAAACTGGATTTCAACTGAAGGAAAGCGTAGCAGGGGGCGGCAGAAAGTTAGCTGGGCGGATGAGGTTAAGAAGCTCGCAGGGTTCAAGTGGACGCAGCTAGCACAGAAAAAGGAATTGAAAGAAAAATATATGGGAGAGGCCTTCGCCCTACAGTGGATATAGTCAGGCTGATGATAATGATGAGGACCGTTTTGTCTAGATTCAAAGGTAAGATTCAATGGGAGGCCCTTGAAGCATGCAACAGTATAAAAAACTAATAAAAGAAGTATCAGCACTTCGCCTATATCGCTTTCATCGAATGAACTCTATGTTTTACAAAGACGTTTATACGTTTTCTGGAGTCTACCGTGTCCCAGTGTTGGTCGAATATTGTTTTACAGCCTCTGAGACAGAATTGTATGCATTTCTAAGCCAAAGGAAATGGGTTATTTGTTCCTATGTCACTTAGAGTTTCCCAGCCGTGCAGTTATATTTTTTTATCTGGGATATTCTGGGATATATTCCCACTGTGTTTATGAACCACTAGCTCGACTAGCTCCTGGAGTCTATATACGCCGCGTCGTTTCAGCGCGGATTTCTGAGCCATACTTGATACTCTAAAGCGCCGCAGTACATCTGAAAGGAAAGCTCCTGCGAAAATAGACTCAACACATGAGGATGCACAGGGCCAGTGTGATAGAATGGAAACGGAGCGAATACACAGTTTGCATGTGGCGCGCATGAAACGTGCCAACTTCGGTTTCGTGACCACAATAATATAAGAGATTTATCTTACCGTGATCCGCTGCCGTGATTAGTCATCGCGACCCTCTACCAAGAGTGGGCGGGGCGCACAAGCTGATTGGTCTCGACGCGGCAGGTCTATGTGCGACATACAGTATGTAGCGCCATCTATCGGCGCCGAGGGGATCTGGGCATGCGCTGTGGAACGCGTGGTGGCGGATCATGGTAGCGGATCGCGGTTTACGGTAAGCTAAATCTCTCTATAAGTCCTTGGCACGGACTCTATACTCGGCATGTAAATCCACAATTCAGTTATGTGTCTGCCTAGTGTTCGCAATCAATACAGAAGTCTCGCATGTAATAGTTTGCGTTGAAATGCAACCTGCCCGATTAAATAGAATTTCAGGCTATAAATCTCCTCTCTTCCGCGCGCCGCTGATCCTTCGCTAAGGTGAGGACATTCCGTACATCACAAGCACTTAATGAAAAACGACGCAGGCGAAAAGCCGCAAGTGAGGTACAGAAACAGCATGCCCTGTCCGACAGAGCGCAAAAAGCAATCCAGCCATGACCAATCTTGTTCACAGGGCCACAGCGCACTTTAAATATAATTTCTTCCATCGGTGTGTAGAAAGGCAATAACGCTTGCAAGGATTTCTACATTAACGCCCGAGATAAGTTCCACTAGCTCAAAAAACTCAGAACTGAGGAAAAAAAAACACTTGGGGCACTGACCTGTCCAAATAGGATACTTTTTCGAGTTGCCAACAGCCACTTTGTGCGCTCACGAGCTAATAACTCTCTGGTTTAAGCACTTAGTAAGCTTTCAATTGAGGGCCCCAAAGCAGCTGACAATGTGAGCTTTAATGCCGAAATGCGAATAGGCTTCATGCACGGTCTCGAATTTCGTTTCCTGTTCATCGCTATGATCAGCGTTCATACACTGAACTTGTACTGGTACACTCAACTTGATTTGTAGTACTCATAAAATGGAATTGCACTAGGAAGAAGAGGCATTTTCATTATATAACAAAAAAAGAAAACCTGGAGGCAGTCGCAGTACAGAACTTGTTCATTTTCTATATCCCGAATAGAGAGACACAAGTAATTGATTGGAAAGGCAGAGAAGTCGACCGAAAAGTTCGGTATCTGGACTGAATATTTGGCCCAGAGAAGGACACAAGGAAAACAAAGAAAATCTTGATGTATGACGATGTGGGGAGAGATGCATGAAAATATACACAGGCACAGTAACTGGCATAACAAGCGAGTCAAGTCTTTTCTCGCTCAATAAGCCGCGAAAAGCAAGCATTGCCCGTACAGCTTTCCTTTTTGTTCCACCAAGCAAATGGTAGTAAATCCTCCGAAAAAGGCGGGCTGTCAAAACGCTTCAAGAAGCGGCTAGCGTATCCTGTCGAGAGCATGCTTTGGTCACACCAATAACACATGCTCCACAGTCTCCGTTATGCCACAAGTTGAACATTCCGTGGAGCTCGTCTGTTCAATTCAATGTACGATTTTGCGCATGAAAGTCACGTTTAAAAGCAATCTGTGGAACAGGCATGCAGACGTGGAGAAATACGCGCGGAACAAAAAAAAAAAATGCATTTTCCGATCTGTCTTCTGAGAAACATGTTTCGGGCGTCTGGATGGGTCCAGTAGGCTGCTGCCGCACTCCACATACATTTCGGAAGAAAACACATGATGTCCGCTCTAGAAAAAAGGCATAAATGTTCGGAGGCAATTTGTTGTGTCGGTGTTTGCTTCAGATACGGCTTGCTCATTTCCGAGCATAAAGTATGCAGAGATCTATAGAAACACAATCATTTGCCCTTGGGCACAGGTGGGCGTAAGGAGTTAGTGATATTTGCCAGAGACCAGTTGGTGGGGTTGCTAAACTTCGAAACTTTGTACTGCAGTCTTTGATGCTGCGAATGTACCCACTATTGATGTGGAACCCAAAATATATAGCCAATCGGTTCCCGATGTCTGCCCCAAGCTCAGCAGCAGTAGCTGTAGAGTTATGGCAATGAGAAACTCGACAGTCGCCTAGCTAATATCAACACGGCTCCGGTCGATGCTTGTATTGACAATCACCCATTCTATAACGAGAGTTCAGATATTTTGAACTGATGCATGTCGAAGTTAGCTGCTTGAGACAATTAAATCATGTCATGGATTTGTTTTGTATGCCAGGAAAATGCAGGCACCGCAAATGTTGATTCATATATCTATGGCAGTTGGAGAGATTAAATAAGGGGAGGAGGAATGGGGGCATGCATGTCCTGACGGTATGTGAGATTGATGACAGCGGAATGCACGTGAAAAAACCACGTAGTGTCCTTCCGCTCTTCAAGGATTTTCATGAGTCGGGGGCAACAATGTTTTTTTTAAGCAAGCGCAATTAGGCGAGAAGTGGCTTATGTGGGAGGTATATTGATATTGGGTGGCCACGTTACTATCCTGTAGTGCTTCTGTTAAGCATGGATCGTGGCAAGACAAGGCACATGTTTAGTGCCTTATGGGTACGCTCCCTAACACTTAATTTGCGCCCCATTTGTTGCTAGCTATAAACGAAACAACATTCCAAAATAATGTGTCAGTGGCTTAGCTCTGCTATGCCTGGATATAGACCTTTTCACGACCCTTGAAGAAACCGGTTTGACTGGGCTGAGAACCAGGTATGGGGGGAGAATTCGCAGCTTTTTCCTGTGTTATGAGCACAGCCCAGTCTCCAATATGGCAGCGTCGTTTGGCCAATTTTGAAAAGGTCTACACGTAGCGCAAAGCATGCGCAGTAGCGCGCGGCGCAACTGTCGCAAACACGGCTTCGGCTTAAGGTCACGCGTCGGAGAGGAGCGCACGCCAACGGCGGCGGCGGCGGCGGCGGCGAGGAGCGCGTACACGCTGTGGAGAGAAGGCGACACACCTGCTCCTCTCATGACGTCACGCGACTCTCGCGCATGCGTATAACGGACGGCACACATTCGCGCGAAATTCTGCTCTGATCCGTATAGTGTAGTTTTGCTCTACAAAAATGTTCGGGGACACCTAAGCTCCGCATGAAGAGCATGTTGGAACAGCTTAGGTGACCAACGGACATATTAAACCCCCCTTTAATGAAGCCGTAATAATGTGAATAAAATAGGTCTAGAGTGGCTGACTCGGCATGCAACAGCACCGGAAAGTTTATACTTACTCCATCTTCCCTCCTCAAGTGAGCAACTCGAGTTGGAAGCTCGTACTAACTTTCTAATATGATGTGGTATTGTTAAATCAATAGTCAATAAGGTTATTTCCGGGTTAAACTGGAGGGTTTCCTGGCTAAAGGCTTCCCAGGGATCTCGACAGCATCCAGGAAACCCTTGCAAGCAGCACCACGTGCGTGGTGCAGGAAATTCTCAAATCAGTCATACATACAGTGGTCACATTCAATAAAAACTTCAATACATATGGACACTGACCAATAAGCCTTACACTAAGTGGCACAAAGCTAAAAACAATAAAACGGGTACTATTTTAAGAGAAAATCTTAACAACTGAGCAAACATTCAACAATCTACAAGAGGAGGCATAAAATCAGATTTCAACCAAATGTTTGCGCAGCTCAGCTATTGTGTATCCTGTTGTATTTTGATAAGTATTTATGACGTGGGGCGGGTTATAAGATAACACCTGTAATTTATAACCATTACGAAAACGTGGTATATTCGGTGTATTACTACTTTGTCCAAACTACAAACACCAAACAGTTGCCCAAACTATCGAACAATTAGTGGTGTTCATTCGAGCTGTCAGCTAACGCTATCGTGTCAAAAGTGGTGATTCTTTTCTCAACATTTTGATAAGTTTCGAGCGTGATAACCTGCAGTCAATAATTATTCTGTAGACTTTGGGGTTTGAAGACATCAATATCACACCTTGATGAAGAGTTATCGGGTTATCGGACCAACGAAAGCCGCTCACAATTAACAGGAACAGTTGGATAAACAGCAATCGTTTCTACAAACTATACTAGTCTTACCAGCACCATTTTCTCCATAACGTTTCAAGCCCAGCTTGCTACGGAAACTGGTGGATATAGCATACACTCGTAAACAGGCTTTCCAGGCAAGAGAAATCGGGAGGTTCATCTTCCAGTATTATGAAACCGTACATAAAGCCCATGTCATTGAAGTAATTATGCTTCGCAGTTCGACCCCTTTGCCAGAAAGAGTGGTGTGTCCGACAAAGGTGGAGCAGAAAGTCCGAAATGAAAGGTACTGCCGGGATGTGCCTTCCACCACTTTAGGTAGAATGAAAAGAAGAAGACAGTTTGCACGGTATGAAGAACTGAACAAGGGTAAATGGGGTACGCCTCAGTTCGCAGATGAGCCAACGTTTCGACAAGTGAACTTGTCTTCGTCTGACAAGTCCACTTGTCGAAACTTTGGCTCATCTGCGAACTGAGGCGTACCCCATTTACCCTTGTTCAATTCTCTTTTCCACCATTTTACAAATATCTCCTGGTACTTCGGCTTCTTGCAGTTTTAATAAAAGGCAGGGCACGAAAATGATACCTTGCTTGCAGAGGGGAATGAAAGCTTCTGACATGTCAAATAAGCGATAGTGTAATGCGAGGACCCAGGATTTGTGTCGATTTGTGTCGTCGATCTCGGCGAGAAAGGTGATATCGTACGCGAATTCTGCTATTCTGTATTTTCATTCGGCTCGCTGTTGAATTGTAGGTAGACTTTCAAAATCTACGTCAATGGTAGATACTGGCGCATAGACCACAAGCATACCACCAGTTCGCACCATCAGGGGACGTAATCAGGTCTTCTTTACATACCTTCTACACAGGTGTCCTTTAGGACACCTATGTAGTCTCCATAGGTGTCCTAAAGGTATACGCCCGTTTGTTCATTGTATGCTCGAAGAAATGGTAGGGTCGAACCAATTCATGCATCGTGCGTTACCATGTGATCACTGCACCAATTAATGGGGGTATGGAGACTTCTTAAAAGAAACGGTGCATCCAAGAGCTGCAGTAAAATGTTCCATGCAGAAAAAACAGATGAGCCATTGTTTGTATTGAGGCGATCCCCCTTATGCATTCGGTCGGCCAGGTCACTTCTTCTATACCTCGTTACGGCACTTTGTCACTGAAGTTGGGGAGCATTAATGTCGCCTACAATAATCCCTGTACATTATCAAAGCAGATGATTCGATTAAGGAACGCTAACGAATGAAGGTTTCCAACTGAACAGACAGAATAGAACTGCCAGAGATACCAAATTTATCGAATAGGCCTAAAGTGTTTGCAATAAGGAAATATAACATGGAGAAATCAAGCATGCTCTGATGAACGGTGGCAGCCTTAAAGCGGTGAAAATCAAATTAGGCAAAGATAAAAATCAGATTAATGCGATGAGGTACAAGTGTCGACAAAATGGCAAAACAGCCGCTGAGTTCTATAGCGACTTATAGCTAAGGTAGTCAGGACAATAATGGGATCGCCAGTACTGCAGGGAATCCAAGGTTCCACCAGTAACAACGGACGACGTAACGAAGGCGTTAAGAGCTCTGAAAAAGAGAAAACAGCTGGAAAAGATGAGGTAACTACAGATTTGTTGAAGGATGGGGGATATCGTGCTAAATAAAGTGGCCACCCTCTATCGGAATGCCTGGCAACATCGACGGTACTGGAACATGGAAGAATGCTAATATTATCTTAATTTATAAGAAAGAGGATGCTAAGGACTTGAAAAATTACAGACCACTATGCTTGCTATCCGTTATGTACAAGCTGTTCACTAAGGTATTCGCTAATAGAAACACGGCAACCTTAGAATTAAAACTAAATCATCAAGCAGGGTTTCGTAAAGGGCACTGTACTATCTTTCATATCCATTCTATCAATAAGATAGAAAAATTCTCGGAAAAGAAGAAGCCCCTACGCATTGTTCAGAGAAAATTAGTTGTGGTTAAGCTCTGGTTGACCCTAGTTGAATTGCGAAAGCAACGGCGGAAGCTTCTTTTGCCTGCAACATTATTCCCCTATCGCGCCGTATCAGGGCAAGGTGCTACATTATTGGGGACACTTCAGCTCATCCTTTAAAGGTATGATGTGAGAGCGGAAGCTACCAACCCACATATAAAATCTCGCTTCAACCAAGCCGTATGGACGTGCCTAAGGGGGAACGAGAATGCAAACAGTTCTGGAAGGCTGATTCTGATGTCACCCTCCAATATGAAAGGAGCGACCCGAGTTGGCAGCTCCTGCCAATGGCGTAAGATAACGTGAATTCAAATGTCATGGAATGCTCATTTTTTTATGAGGAGACCGTAGCTACGCCTCTTTGCGGCATAGCTGCGGCCACACGAGGTCTCGCTTTGGCTGTCGTAGTATTGCTTTCGGAATAAAAAATTACGAGACGCTTTGGCGACTAAAGTGGTGAAAGGCGAAAGCCTGAGTGCCGCATTCTGCTAAGCATTTTTTGCGAATGGGGCGGTGAATGCGGCTTCGAGTAAAGAGGGTGACTACGGTTTCACATTCCTTCCTTCCTGCACGATATGGTACAAGTGTACGCGGAGAATTATGACAAATACTGCGCCTTCTTTATCCTGTAAAGCAACTTCAAACGCAGTTGATGCCTGCTGTACTAACGCCTCCTATCATTGTAAGGCCTATCAGTGTAAGGCTCTACATTATTGGGCACACTTAAGCTCATCCCTTAAGGGTATTACGCTAGAGCGTAAGTCATTTAAAGTCACGCTTCAACCAAGTCGTATGAACGTGCCAGCATGCCGTAGGGGTAACAGGAATGCAAATGGTTCTGGCAGGCTGATTCTGATATCCCCCTCCCATATGAAACTAGCGACCGGAGTTGGCAGCTCCTGCCAAAATGGTGACACTTTTGCTGTCGACAACGATGAGCCGTTAAAGGCTTTCGTACTAAAACATTTGACTCAGTTAAAACCTCGGCCGTCATGCAAGCATTGCGAACTCTGGGTGTAGGGGAGCCGTATGTGAAAGGCGCCATAGTTCTATATAATGAAAGTAATAAAATTTCCACGAGGAAAGGTGTTAGGCAAGGACACAAGATCTCCAGAGTACTATTCTCAGCTTACTTGGAAGTATTCAGATATTTGGAATCGGAGCAGTTAGGTATAAGCCTCGGTGGAGAACACATCACTATTCTATGACCCACTGAAAGCATTGCCTTGCTAAATAACTCAGGAGATGAATTGCAAATTATGATTGGTAGCCTAGACATACAAAGCAAAATGGTAGGCCTAAAATTAATACGCAGAAGAATGTTCAAAAGCCTCGAAAAAGAACAAAATTTACAACAGATGGCCGCAACATATAAGTACAACATCCACAGCAGGTGCCTTAGAACAGATAGCAACCGCAGATCCGGATCATGAAAGGGAAATAACAGAAGAATAAGATTAGAATGGAGCGCATTTGGCAAGTACTCGAAGATTACGACTAGTAACTTACCGGTATCGCTTAAAGGGAAAGTATACACCAGTTACATGTTACCTGTACTGACATATGTGGCTGAAACGTGGAGTCTAACGAAAAGGGTTCTACTTCAGTTTCTGACAACACAGAAAGCTATGGAACGGAAAATAACACGCGCACCTGTTAGGTGCGATAAGCGTGCAAAGTGGGTCAGCGAAATAACAAAACATCAAGACCAAATTGGCGTGGATAGGGCATGTAGTGCGAACACAGGGTAATCGATGGTCGTTAAGGGTAACAAATCGGGAAATGTGGGCGGGTGAGGTTAAATTCGCAAGTGTCAAGGGGATGGAGCTACCAGAGGACCAGGTTGATTGGTTTTATATGGGAGAGGCCTTCGCCCTGCAGTGGGCATAATCCGGTTGATGATCATGGCGATAAAATGAGGACCTGCGCCACATGAGATCACTGAAGGTAGGTAAATAAATTGGCAACGTCATCTCTCTTTGTATTATAAGTGCGAAATAGAGAAAAGGCTCTCACCTTAGCATAAATGTCATGCATATGTAATCCAAAAAACACTACGAACAAACGGGGACGAAAGGAAGAAACCACAGGAACAAGCGCTGTTCCTGTGGTTTCTTTCTTTCGTCCCCGTTTGTTCGCGCTGTTTTTTGGATGATGTATCACCAACTCGCCCGCTTAACTATCCTGTTGAATGCATATGTAGTAGTTCGTGTTGTGGTGCTCTAGATCCTCACGCGCAATGCCTCGGCCTATACATACTCACATTTCTTGTTTTGAGTCTTTCTGGCGATCACAGTAGGAAATTTCAAGAAAAGCGGAATGCGGACGGGATGTTGGTCTCACAGATCACAATCCAAGGAAAGCGGTGCTTCTGGACGCAATCTCGGAAGCTACTCAGAAGAAGGGTCTCAGCATTCCATTGCACCACTACAGGTCGACGCATGTGCATCTAGAAAATTAGGTGTTAGTTTGTTGTTCTAGAGCGTATTACTGCAGTGCCACCAAGATTGGCTCAGATGTCTGCAAACGCAGAACAACAATCCTAGCTGTTTGAGTCTTAACGCCAGGAAGCAGCATCAACCCTCATAGAATATTCAACCTGTGTCAGCATTTCTTTGACCTGTGATTAGTAGGATTCATCGGCATTCTCGGGTGGTGTGGGAACCAAACTTGGACGTGGCATGTCGGCGGCCTTTGATGGCTGGCCAGACCACTTAGAATTAGGGGAGAAAAATATTACAAGGACTTCTAAGACTTCAGAATGTTACATTGCAGCTGACTTCACCTTATTGGGTTACGGCTCAAACTGCTATGGTACTTGACCTGACGATAACTGTGGTTTGGCTTTCTAGGCCAGTCTAGGCTTTCTCTATGTCTCATCCGGTCAATGCCTGGAGCGGAGCTTGCTGGGATGAATTTACGCAGCTGCATATTTGCGGATCGAACTATCTTTCACCATCTTCTTTTGGGTAGAATTCTCATACGTCATTTTAGGGCAATCTATAGCCGCCGCTTCATAGGCACCCGAGCAGTTGGCGCACTTAACAGTCTCCATCTCCCATATGCCATGTCGGTACGGACCTGGCATCGACGATAGATACCTCACTTCGAAAAACAGCCCTCACGTGCCCAGTTTTGTCGCCCTTAACGTACTTAACAGGTTTGGGAACATGCATAAGAACTGGATTCTTCACACAAGCCATTTTAACGTTGAATGAGAAGGAGTCAGCTTCATAAGCTATTTTAACAGACTTGGATCACCTGAAACACTGACCTTCGACATTTAGCGTCATAGATATGATAAGCGTTCGAAGAGAGACGTATGTCTTATCTTAGAGTGAACACACGTAGTGATACCTGCGCTATTCCTTTTTCCGTTAGCAAGAAAGGAAACGACCGGCTGGTTGCCTAGCACGCCAGTTCCTTTCAGCTTGTCCCCTGTAGCTTAGAATTTGACTTTCAACGGTCTTAAGAATCTTACAGACATTGAATCTGACCTATGTGACTTGAACAGAAGTGAAGTGATCAAAAACCTGGGTCAAGCGCCGTTTGTTTTTAGCATTTAGATTACCCATCGCCGTTACTGTTACCAACGCCATACAAAACAAATTGGGTTTGCGAACAGCCTTTTAGTGACTGACCCGCTGCCGATATTGGTCGGATATTTACGGGGATCACTCAAGGTGGAGTAGATTTGTAATAAGGGAGTAATTACTCACTGACATCAATTCAAACTTCATTCCAGTTATTCAGGTGAAATTAGTCCGGATCCCTCGATTAGGACGAATTTTTCGTTAACTTCGAAGTTTCTGCGTAAGCTGTATAGCTTTCCTTGGCAGCCGTATGGATGTGGCTGGGTGGATGTCAATGAGAAATTACTCCTTTATCGCTGCTGATATTCTGCACAATTTCCTTTTCATACCTATAAGAACAACGCTGGGAACAGGACAAAACGTGGAAAGGACGTTCACAGGATCTGAATAAAAACGTAATATTTAATTCGAACCAAAACACATATAAATGTGCATAAAGGGCGTGGAGTCAATCCAAGCTGCACTGTCACCGAAGACCGAAGTCAATTCAAAAACCTAAAATCATAAAAATATAAAAAAGTCATTAAATCAATAAAAACCACGGTCTAAACGGTGAGACCGAAAAAAAATGAAAACAGATGGCAAACCGATAAACGGATTAATTTTCTAACTGTTGTTTCTTCCTTGACTCTGCTTTTTGCACCGTGGTTTGTATTGGTTTTAGGTTTCGAGGTCTTTTTCGATCATTTTATCATTTTCTTTTTTTGACTTGACTACGCTTTCTTCGGTAATGACGCAGCATCACCTTGCTCTCGGCGTCTTACCTAGTCGCTGTTGAAGTATTTGTCAAATCTGTAACCTCCACGATGTTAGCGACTTTAAAGCAACCACCTGGGGGTGCCGCAGCCTGCTCGATATGGGCGCAAGGAACCTGAGCCCACCATCACGAAGGATGGTGAAATCACTGTTAACTTACAGAGATCGAAACATCTAAAATTGAAAGAGCGTTACCTAGCGAGATTCGAAAACCCTTCATGTCTCTAAGCGATTCCGCTTCTGAGTTGCTGGCCAGCCTCGCGAGCATGCGTGCGCGCTGCATCTGGTCTCACGTGAACGAGCTCGCTCACGTGAAAGGTCGAGTGATAAAATTTGAAACGAAATGAAATAAAACAGCAATAAAAGTAAGAAATGTGGTAAATGTTTGGAAATTTGCTCAAAACAATTTCGGGAGCACTGCAGAATCTACACTTCAGAAATGCAAAAGGCTGATCGTTAATGGGGCACACGCCGAGGTGGCGCAGTGGTTACGGCGCTCGACTACTGTTCCCAAAGACGCGGGATCGAATCCCGGCCTCGGCGGCCGCTTTTCGATGGAGGCGAAAAGCAAGGTGCCCGTGTTCTGTGCGATGTCAGTGCACGTTAAAGAACCCCAGGTGGTCGAGAGTCCTCCACTACGGCGTCTCTCATAGCCTGAGTCGCTTGGGACGTTAAACCCCCACCCCCAAAAGAAACCAAACTGGTGCACACGGCGCATTAAGTTTGCTCTCATTATCATCATAAACCAAATGTACTGTCATTATCATTGCTAATGTCATGATTGTTATTATCACCAATTGCAGCATCATCGACATCGCTACTATATCCTAACAGTAGACATGGAGAATTATGATGCGGGTTTCACGACTCCGGGTGTGGCGCACTTGGTCAAAAGCGCTGGGCTGGGTTTCCAAGGGACAGAGGTTTTATTCCTGGCGCAGATAGAATTTAAAAACATTATTACTAATAATGAGCAGCTGTAATTATTGCCAGTGATCAAATATTGACCGATGGTATCATCGCTATTGAATTACTGAGCTAGGGATGAAATCATAAGTTTGATTGAGCAAACTCCTGCTGACTAAATTTTATAAATTGCCGCCTAACCATATGTGACACCACATTACATATAATGTAACGGAAATGTTCACAGAATCGTGGCCGACAGTATGCACAGTTAAAGGCTTTCGAGTTATTGAGCTATCATGGCTCTCATGTATTGCAGAAAATTGCAGGCATCCCGCCCCGAGCACTGCGAACGAGTAAGCGTTGTCGATCTCCATGAGTAAAATGCACAATCTCGCTGTGCGGAGTTGAACTCTTGTAATTCATAATAATTAATTTTTGCCAGTCTTGCCCTTGAGATAAATTTTTCGGCATAATAATTTTCTCTGTTCATTTCGAGTTGGCTACATGCTTGTGTTGTGCCTTGCTTGCAAGCTTCTGTTTTTAACTTTCCATGCTAAATGCTGGCTTGAGCTTTTTAGAGCCCGAATTTATGTTGTTGTACAGATCATTACATAAAATATTGAGAGTATTCAATTTGCTACATATGTTATTATGTTATTGTTTTTGCTGAGAAGCTTATACTTAAGTGAGTAGAATAAATGAGAAAGGTAGCGTTTATTGCAATTAAATCGAGTAGGACATACGAAAGCTAGTGGAGGCCGATAAAAGTTCATAGCCAATGTGACGCGCAATGCAATATACCCGCTTATTAGGAAGCGCGTCTGGGTTCGAATGCGCTTTTTCGAAGCTTTTTCTTTTTTCCGAGCTCGACACAGGGAAGGCTTCACCGCGAGAAACGTTTGCGAGAGAGTAGTACATTTTTTTTCATTGCAATGTTTTATGACAGCCGTTCCGCACTACAATGAGTCAAAAGTAAGACAGAGGAAGGATTGGAGTGACATTATCGCACTACCTGACATATCAGATACACCTCAATCGAGTGAGAATATAGAGTTACATCTGGCTATATATCAAAACATTTAAAGCCGTACCAAATATAAGGCGGGCACTGCCAGATATGCCTTGATCAGGGGACTCAGGGCAGGCAGAATTTTAACAAATTTTTGCACCCACACCCGGTCTGGGATATGTAAGTTTAAAAGAAGGCTTGGTACAGCACCCAGCTTTATCTCTTTAAAATATAAACGCTGTAAAAGATGCACATTCCATGGGAAGCATTTTCTCACCTTAATGTTGTACTTTTTCTCAACAGCCTCAAAATTTTCACAAAAATTTGTAATGCGCAGTGCTGTGGACAACCACGAACATCACAGCAGAAAAATGTGTACTAGACGGGCGTACGAAAAGTCATGCCTTTCTATGCGGCGTTGGATAGTTTTCTTGCAAGCACCGAGAACTAAAATCGAACACTGATACCGCTGAGCAGTACTTTAAATCTCTACGGCAGCGCCCCTATGGCCCACGTTTTTGCTATCACTCGCATTCCCTCATATTTGTTTTAGCTTTGTTGTGAACTATAAATTGTAAACATATAAACAAAACAGTACGTTGTGTCGCCAAAGATTAGGGACACATCGTTACCACAAGGAGTGTCACTCTATAGATTTTTATAGGATCCATTCATCATCACCATAATTAGACTATCGTTTCTATGAGGAGGCCAGTTCACGAGGCCCGTGATTGTTGATAGAGTTAACGAGTTTTCACAGACGGGAAAATCATGTTGTCACTCTGTTCACAGGGTGTAAAAGCTTTGCGAACGCGGTGTATATAATCGTATCATTGGAATTAACAGTATTTCCTCTTTTTACTAATCGTCATGCCAAAAATTCAACTCTAAACGAAACATGCTCCTGTGAGTGCTTCACTGTTTTCAAACGTTTTATTATGTCTGTTACCAATGTGTTTCTCATCGTAATTAAATGAGGGCTTCGAAAGCAGCGTCTCGAGCTTGCCTTTGCCTCACAACAGTACTTTTGTACTTTAAGCGATGTCAGACAAATTTTTATGTCCCCACCCATATTGCTACTTTGTACTTTAAGCGATGTCAGACAAATTTTTATGTCCCCGTCCGTATTGCTACTTCTTGATAGGAAGGCTAGAGATCAGCTGCAACTAAATTCGAGTGTGATGGACCTGTATAAGGCGGCGATATAAACAACCGCTGCTCTTTCTTAGAAGTAAAATTCGAGGAAGTCATTCTGTCTCTGTAATTGCAAATAACATCGTTTTCCGTTGTATTGTCACTCGGGCGTTTTGTGGAGCCGCACAAGAAGGAAAATGTAATTATTACAATGATACCATTAAAAAAACCTTGATTCTTGTAGGTCAAGCACACACTACAAAAAAGAGCGATATAGCCTAGAAAACCTACCATGGTTTCAGAATCCGGAATTGGATAATTTCCGCAACGTCGATCGGTCCCTGTTTGTCACCGCTTCACTTCACACGTGTGACTGTGGCCAGTTACTTGCGCTGGCAGCTGTTACGTTTCAGCCGCAAATAGGGCAGGCAGAGTGACAGGAAAAAGTCCTTGCAAAAACAACCTGCTCCCTCTTCTAGTAGATAGCCAGCTGCGGGCCTATACAAAAAAAGAAAAAAAAAATAACCACAGGGACTATGTGAGTGCCGCGTGTCATAAAAGTCACGAACTATGGAAAGAAATAATGAGTTTACCGGTATAGCAGAAGTATGACAGAAACAAAATCTAAAAACTCGACTGCTTTACACGTCTATGGAATACTTGTTTTCCACGCGTGTGACAAGGCTGTTTAAAGGATGCAAATAGAATGTGATTTCTCGCTTTCTTCTTCCTGTCCCGCCGGGGTGGTGCAGTGGTAAGATGCCCGACTACTGTCCGGAGTTCCCGGGTTCGAACCAGACCACGGCGGCTGCGTTTCGATGGAGGCGAAACGAAGCGGCGTCCGTGTGCTGTGCGATGTCAGCGTACGTTAAATATCCCCAGGTGGTCGAAATTACTCCGTAGCCCTCCACTATGGCTCCCTTTCTTTCTTTTCACCTTCATTCCCTTCCCATAGGGCGCGGTTCAGGTGTCCACAGAGCAAGTGTGACAGATACTGCGTCTTCCATTCCTGTGAACCAATTATTAATTATATTCTCCTTCCTATCTTCGTCAGAAGGTGTTTACAGGTGAGTGGTACTGCTATATATTGCAGCTACAGCAATACAATAACGTAAGGAAAAGTCATGATCTGTGAAATAAGCAATGTGTAGTGTATGGCCAGATATAGTTAGGAATCGAGGAGGATAAACAATTGTAAAAAGAGCACTAAACATGTATACTACGCTCGTAGACAACGAACTGTTTGCGTCGAATGGACCCAAGAGAACCAGAGTTGAAGTAGAAACAAAAAAAGGATATGAATTGAGAGAAGATAAAATGCACGTATAAAGCCTTTATTATTTCAGGCGGGAAACAGTACAAAACAGAAGGAATCACAATGCCGGAAGTCACTAACGGTGTGCTGAAACACCGCTCCCCGATAAGGGCACACGAAGGAATAAGAAATAAAAAAAAAGAAATCTGGTGTTCGTTTATTGGACACGTAACTTATTCTACCTCTCAGTATTATATACCAGTATGTCAGGAGATGGTAGGCGGCCCCACTCCGCTGCGGTTTCAGTAGGAAAGTCCAAAACATAAGATAAAAGGCGAAATTCAGAACGATTAAAGTTGAATATCAATGGGATTTCAGCTGAAGCTACAGGTGTCGTGTTCGATGGGATTCGGTTGATTTAATATAATGTAGAAAATGTAAGAGAGGAAATTTTACATCCCAGCCAAGAAAGGTGGAATATTAAAGTGCTTCATAATTATTCATTCATTAAACACAGTATTCACTAAGGAGGAAACATGTGGCGCAAAGTTCAACCTACATGACAGGCATTATTAATTTCAAATTAAATCACTTCAAAATCATGTCACGCTTAGTCACGTGTACCCGGAGAGCTGGAGTGCAGCAAATGTGGCGGCGAAGCCTATGTCAATCTCGTCTTCCGGGACTGCCCAACGGAACCTCTCCGCTTCCACCCCCTCCTCCCTTCGTTCAGAATTGCTCGAAAGTCTCGTTCCTCCGGGCCCAAGGGACGGGTTGCTACTCCTGCTCAGCTCTGACTGACAACTCAAGTACAAGTCGTCACAACATCCCAAGAGGTCACCGCCAAAATACATTGGTGGCTATGAAGCAAGCCAAGGACCCATCAACACGTTAGGCACATAAGAAACGGTTTCCAATCTAGTGCAGTATATTACAGTTTCACATAATATACTAAACCCCTTAACGGTGGAACCATTGTATACAGAAATACTAAACTGCCACAGAGGGCGGAGATTCAAATACCCACCACCCCACACATCATTAACAAAGCACGAGGCGGTCTGCTGGCGGAGACTGCAAGCAGGGACTTTCCACAATCTATACATACTACACAAGATGTTCCCTACACAATACAGGAACACATGTCCGTGGTGCGGGGCAACCCCCACACTATACCACATCACATGGGAATGCGAACGAAACAGAGCCTTCCACAAACTAAATAACCCGAGTGCGGAACAATGGGAGGGTCTGCTGACCAGCAGCGAGCTCACGGCCCAAAGGGCACTGGTGCGGCACGCCTGCGAAGCAGCAAGGCTCAGCGGTGCCCTGGAATAGAGGCGCCGACCTTGTGAAGAGGCCGAAGATATGAAGACATCGGCCCGCCGCTAAAACCAGAAATTTTTAGAGCAATAAATGTTCTCTCTCTCTGGCGGTAATAAAAAAAAAGCATGCTCATTCTCTAAAAATGCTGTCATTTAGAGACTAAATGTTTCATTTTGCCTTTCTACTGATAAATTACAGACATGCATTCACCTGCTACATCAGATTTTTAAATGCACGTTATTTTATGCGAGCGGCTTCCGCATGCACTGCCTGTCCGTTGTATGGCGAATCCGAATACGAAAAATATAGAGGGGTTCGATGCGGCTGAACCGAATGTGCACCGAAAGCTTTGGCTGCGGACGACCGAGCGCTGCATCGAACACAACCAGCGTTCCCTTGAACGCATCAAAGTTCACCGGCGTCCTAGTTAAATTGGTTCACAGGATGGGAAAGGCGCAGTAACTGTCACACTTGCTCTGTGGACACCCGAACCGCGCCGTAAGGGAAGGGAGGAAGGTGGGAATGAAAGTGGAAAGAGAGAAAGAGGAGCCGTAGTGGAGGGCTACGGAGTAATTTCGACCACCTGGGGATCTTTAACGTGCGCTAACATCGCACAGCACACGGACGCCACTTCGTTTCGCCTCCAGGCGGAATCCACTTTCATGTCCTGCGGGAGGTAAGCCCCTGCGGGGCTGGGACTGGTGCTCCCCTGATGGGGCTGGGACAGGCCGGTCACCGCCGTTTGCGGCGGAGGCTAGCCTGCCACACAATTTTTATCGGTTGCAGGCCGTCATTGCACCCGCCATCGTTTTGGTGGTGGACGACGGCTGTTGGTGCGGCGCGCGTCTTTCTCTTGCTCTTCCTCTTCTTTCTTCTCTATTGTCTCTTCTGTCTGAATGAGGCAGCGGAGATGGCTAAGCTACAGAGCCAGTAGCAGGCCAGTGCATTTTACTTTCCTTCTTTCTACAGCCACAACAACAACAACAACAACATCTCCTGCGCTTGCGATGTCGGCAGACGCTTTCCTGCTCCACTCGGTAAGCTCTGCGCGGTGGCGCCCGCATGCGCAGAGCGGGAACTAGCCTTCTCCTCCTCTCCGCGCCTGGATGCTGCTACCATCCCTCTCCTCTCTGTTGCAAGCGTAGCGGCGGAACATTTATGGGATGGTGAAGCTGGTTGCCATGATAACAGCGCATGCGCAGCAGTGGCCTCTGTAAGGCTTTGCGAAATCGCGTCTACTAGCCTAGTGTAGCTTCAACTACTAACTTTGGGGTGACGCGCTAAATCAGCGCACTCAAGGGTATCAATGATGGCTTCTGTTCGGAATTCCTATTCCGTATTCTCGTTTGAATGTATCTACTATTGCTGCTCGCCTAATCTAATGTTTGAAATTGTTCCTCCAATTCCAGTTTTGTTAAAGACCCCTCGATATTAATCTTTTTAAAGCACTGCTTTATCTAGCCTTGCACATATGCATGAATGTCCTAGAGGTGGTGTGAGTTGCCTGTTTCTCAAGGGACCAAAAAGTTTGATTGCTACCTTCCTTAGCCATATAAGTAAGTAGAAGCTCGAGTTGGCTGCTCCTGCCATGCCTTATGGTGTTCTGACGACCCACAACCAGTCCGCCAGTTCGCACTCGGCCACATTTCCTCCCTGTTATCATCTGCCGCAGCCATGCCCGTAATCTTGCGCTCATAACGCTGAAAATGCGGGGTGTCCTGAAGTAAACGGTCTTTCACGTTTTCGCAATATTATTCTTGGGGCATATATTATACTACATCTGTTGATAATTCCAGTGCCAACGGAAGCTGTCCATGGCTTTCATCTAGTTTGTGTCACTATTTCATGGATATCTACACCGAACCGTTTTCTCTTTCCATCATCTAGCTGATGTTTAGATGTTTTCCTTAATGTGTCCACAGGTCACGACACCGCCACGGTGTCGTGGTACAGGAGTAGAGTATTTTCATGCACGAGTTGAGCTTATTCTTACGGCTATTATACAACTTTAGTTGTTCTGAATAAACGCGCCCTTCTGGTTATAGCGAAAATGTTACATAGCTTAATCAATTCAAGATTGCCACATTTTTATTTCATTTTTTTCACATGTGATGAGCAATAGGTCTGAAATTACTCAAAATTTTGTTGACAATGTCAGTTCTTCACTAGATCAGCACGCTTTTCTTTGACCAGTGCAATATCCGCACCTCGAGTGGTAATGTCTGCTGTTTCATTCAGCTTAAACGGCATTTAACAGAGATTTAAACCTGAGGTTTTCAGTCTATCGTGCGCAGCCTCATCTTAATCAGCAAAACTTATTTTCACCGAAATGGACCTCCTGTTTTAAGCCCCCCCTCCCCCCGCGGCACGCAGACCTAAGGGAGCCTACTCAAGCGCCTCGCACAGTAGGGTCTGGTAAAGATATTGTCGCTTCACGGCCTCAGCCACCATGCGGATGGCTTGATGCTGTTGGACGGAGTTCTCGCTTTGCAACAGGATTTCCCATGCCTCCAAGGTATCCAAGGTCTATATCCTATATTTTGCTCAGCGCCCGGGCTGCCAGTACATTCCCAAACTACGTGGTCGAGAGTGCCCCTCTCATCGCACGTTATGCAATTTGGTCTTTCTCCACTGTCAAGATTTTCATGTATGCCCAGAAGTGGCTTATTTATTTATTTATTGTAAGTACCTAAAGCGCCCATGAGACATGATTGTAGGGGTATACAACTACATACAATAATACATGCAAAGAACATATAGAGAAACTTGTTAGCAAGGTAACACAACACACTGATAGAACACTAAATGAATTCACAAGTAGTATAAGTGATAACAAAAATACATTAACACAGCACTGGCAAACGCACGAGATCTGGAAGAAATATGTCACAACAGTATTTCAACAGCACTTTGGAAGTCAGGTGCACAAACTACATCATTCGGAAGCTTATTCCAGTCCAGAATTGTGTTAAGGAAAAACGAATACTTAAATACATTAATGCGGTATTGATAACTCTTAATTTTTTTCGCGTTGTCTAGTCTCTCCGAAATGTAATATTGCTGCTTTAGATAAGTGTTTTCATTAATACTGGCACAATCAGTGTAAATGCTGTACAAGAACTTCAGCCTGCAGATTTTTCTTCGAGTTGCTAAAGTCTTCCGCCCAATACGGTCGCGAAGTTCAGAGCTCTTGATACAAAAATTATAATTGCCAGTCACAAACCTTGCAGCGCGTTTCTGTACCCTTTCTAACTTGTGAATGAGGGCACCCGTGAAAGGTTCCCGTGCAACACAAGCATATTCTAATACAGGCCTGATATTTGTTAAATATAATGTTTCTTTTAGTACCTGGGGAGAGCTTTTAAAATTCCGCTGGAAAAAATACAAAAAACGAGAAGCTTTGGCCGTTATCATGTCGACGTGGGCTGTCCGGTCTAGGGATGCTGTGAGTGTAACACCAATATATTTAACCTTATCAATAGTTTTAATAGTATCGTGGTTTAAAAGGTACGATCCAAGAATTTTCTTTTTTTTTGTTTGTAAACTGCACATGGAAACACTTTGATACATTCAAAGCCATCCCCACTTCAAGCACCAGTCACAGACTTTGTCAAGGTCAGCCTGTAATACGTACACGTCATCAAGGCACGTGACAGGAGAATACAAAACGCAATCATCATCCCCCTTGTAATATTCTCTACGCAATTGCCTCGTCGATTCCGAGGGAAGGGTCGGGCGGCGAAAAGACTCTCCTGCTCCGCTTATAATATTCCGTGATCTCGTTGTATGAAATCAAGCCATCTTCCAAGTCTGTGTGAGAGGGCTGCTCTACGGCCGTCCGGTGATGGAGAGCTCGAGCAAGCTCATGTGCAGTGCTTACGTGCTGTCACGAAATCGGCGCCCATTTCCATCAAGCCGGCACGGCGCGAGGCCCGCGCGGCGTCGCGTGGAAAGCATGTAGAGAAAGCCCCCTTCCCCGCGCGGGAGAGCGCGTACCTTTGTACGCGTTGCCGTCACCCTCTTTCCCATTGCCCGGGGAGGACGGTGATTCATCGGACTGGAATCAGCCAGAAAATTCTAGCATCTTCTATGGGACCTAGCCAATGACGACGCGCGGCTCGACGGGAGGAGAAGAGGGAGCTATAACCAGCGAAGCTATGTGTGTGTGCGCGCTAGCTTTGGCGCATGTTAACAAATAGACGCGGCGCGCCCTATTTAAAGCGACCGCACCGCTTGTTGAGTCAGTCAGTCAGTCAGTCAGTCAGCCAGTTAAGGGCCTGTCACACTAGCGCGACACGACACCGACGCAGACCCGACAACGACACCGACAGTCGGCCAACTCGTCGGCCGACCGTGTCTGCGGCCGACCAAGCTGTCACACTAGGCCGACGACGACACCAACACGACCGAAAACCAAATGTCTTCCCAGTGTGACAGGCTTTGAGGCCGGGGACACCGACAAAACCAGTCTGCCGACTGTCGGTGGCCGAGTCTTCGTGAGATCGGCCGCTGAGCAAAAATATGCCGAAGACAAGATCCAGTTCCAGCGGAGAATACATTTTGAATGTGTTGCGGCACTCATAAAACACTAAATTATCGTGACAGCCGCATTGACATCGCGTCAACATTGCTCCGCTCTCCATGCCTACCTTGCGTGAGGCCTGCGAAAGCGTGCACTTGATCACAACACTTCGGGTGTGCGATGTCGGCGGCTGTATTTTCAACGCAGACGGAGGCGGAGCTGATCTCCCTTGTAGAAGAACGCCGTATAATATGGGATATCAGAGATCAACATTATCACCGCCGAGAGCTCAAAGAAGCGGCATATGCTGAGATATGCGAGGCGCTGGGAGGCCAATACACAGGTATGTACGAAAACTTTGCGCTGAGATCCGGCGTTCATTTCGGGTGCGGTATCTGATGCTGTGATGTCTGTTTTTTATTTTTTCCTCTACCCACACCCTATAATTTAGCACTGCTTGTGTGGTTGCTGTGGCGTCGTGACGAGCCGACCGTCAATTGCACTAATTGACTGGGCGCCGTGCGTACGAGAAGCCAAACACAAGTCGCCAACTTTATCGCTGTCTCCCAATACCCACTGCGCATTTTCTTACTTTTCAGTTGCCCAAGTGCGCTCGCGCTTCGCGAATTTGCGGACCCAGTTTATGCGCGAAAGGCGGAAAATTAAAGCCCGCTCCGGTGCCAGCCCGGACGACATATATGAACCGAGGTGGGCACACTACAAGAGGCTGCTCTTTTTATCAAGCTCCTGTACCTCGCAGCCCAGTATGTCAACGTTGGACACGCAGGAAGAGGAGGAGGTATGTTGTATTCATCCCTTGCTAGCCGGGGGCCATGCAAGCGTCATTTATAAATGTAGTTTGTCTGGTCCCTTCATTGAAAGCTGCAGTTTATGTTTATAACATTCAGCTAATTTTTCAGGTATCTATGAAAATCCCATATCACTGAAGCTGATTTTTGTGAAGCAGATAATGAAATCTGGCTTGCTTTTTTGAAAAGAAAAAAAATGATAATCTTTTCTTCTGTCAAACTGCCCTGAAAGAAGTAGTAGTGGTCGACACAGACTATGTGAACTCAGATTTGCTCTGGGCCACAATACACTTTTCATATGCTGATATAGTTTTGCCCCTTCAAGCAGTATTTTTATATGCGTGGCTCTAATTGTGACCATTTTTTTAGAGACTAAGCTTCCCTATGGATTTTAACCGTGAACTATTTCCAGACAGTGGACTTGGTGCAAATATACAGCGGTTATTTAACATGTCACATAAATATAGCCACCAAACAAAACATTGACTTCCTCAACGAAATATTTCCATTGAATTTTGAGAGCCGGACACCAGTGCAAAATCCCGTATGATGACTGTTTTGTGGTTTCTTGCTTTTCTGTGCCGTGTTGCCATGTTGACTGGCGTTACCATTTGTCATATGGCATGAACAGTTGCTTTTTCTGCTGCTTTGCTATATTGTAACATTGGCAAAAAGACGTGTGAAAGCCGCAGAGCCAGTAACACAAAGAGCTGGTGTTGACGAAGTCCAGGGACGTACAGTCCGAGCGCGAGAGGAAACTTTGTTGTCTTCTGCTTGTCTTCATCAGACTGGCATAAATATTAGCGCTTTAAACTGTACGTCGTTATTTCAAAAGTAATGAATAGCACAATACCATGGTTGCAGCTGCCCGCCACTGTGCATTAAAACAGATATTAGTCATAAACGTTTTTTTCTTAATCTTTTTTTTTTTCATAATTACTTCACGCTGAAAATACTGAAATGGACAAGAGTTTTTCTCACTGCTGTCGACATTCAGTGAGACAAGGTTACTTGAATCCGTATACACAGATGACATTCTTTATGGACCGTTTAGCTTGAGAACCAAAGTAGATATAAATGAAGCACAACTGCTTTGCCTGATGTCACTTTACCTGTGGTGTCAAAAACTGTGTAGGTAATTTATGGAACTGTAGTGGTAATTTATGGAAGATTTGCAAAACATTCAGTTGAATAACAAAAATGTTTATTATTTAATGTTATTTCTCAAAACAAGTGTCAAAACATGTATTGCTTAATATGAGCAGAAGCTTATTCAACATATTGATAGTTGCTTATGGCATTATGCCATATAACATTCATCATATGATAAGCAGTCAGCATATGCATTGACAGCCTGCACTGGTGTTTCCACCTGTGTTCAGTGGCACAGAAGTTTTTCAATTTTTTTTATTCATGCTGTGTAGCTGTTCAAAGCCCTTGCACTGTGCTTTGCATTTTCATGTCTCATTGAAGCTAGCAGAAAGTATCACTTTGTTTATTGCAATTATGGCTTGCACACTTCTTATTCACAAACGAGCAAGTTAATGGGCGTACCAACAACAGGTTTGTACCTTGCATTATGATGTAGCTAACTTTATTAATGAAAGAAATACTCTGGATGCCTTTAGGTTGGTCACACAGATAATATACAGTAGGGCCTCCATCACAAAGCATTAACAAAAGACACAAAAGGACTGATATGCATGAGTTATTCGAAGGAAACAAGCAAAAGAAATTGGGCGCCAAAAACAAAAAAGAGCGCATAATGCCCCCGAATGCACGCTTTGCGATGCCAAAAAGGCCGACCTAACTCATATCTTACACATGTGCCCTAAGCTCCAATCCGAAGCCGAATGGCTATTATCTAACCCACTACAATGGGAGGCTGCGGTGACCAGCTCCGAACCTGTGGTACAACTGCGGGCGGTGAGCTGGGCTTTGGAAGTCGCCGAAAGACACGGTCTGACGGCCACATCACGAAGCCAACGGAAAGAAGCCCATTGATCATTTGACAAATGTCTTTCTTTTTTTTTCTCTCTCTCTCTTTACGGAAATAAAGTTTTCACCACCATCCACCTATGAGCCTAGTATAATTTAGGCCTGCACATTTTGATTTCTATACTTCTGTTATAAATTAACCCCATTTTTTTTTCCTTTCCATGTTGTCAGTAAAGGTGTTTGCTTTATCACCAATAATTTTGAAGTGCAATTGGTTGACATGTTCTTTTCTTGCATACTGCAGTAATACAGAAACTAATAACATCCATCACAACATTCATCTTGTAGCTCATTGTCTGAACAGGTTGCATTATTGCAGATCATTTTTTTCCTGGCATCATTTAGTTTTCCAAAACCGTGTCCGCAGTATTCACCGCAATATTTCAACGAGTGGCTATGACCTTTTGCTCATAAGCCAAAGAGTGCAGAATTAAGTTCTGGTCTTAGCTGCTGCATGTTGATGAAGACAACACATGAATTGCCCGCGTACTGTGCAAAGCCAGTACAGTGTAGGCCCAGGTAGTCAAAGTTATTTAGAAGCTGTACACTACACTATTTCTCATACTCTGTGTGCAGTTTTGGGTTTTGAGAAATACTGTATGGGATAAAATAATGACTAAATCTTAGCAGAAGTGTGGTTTCAGTTGTGGTCTCATACCTTAAATAAAAAACACAGTGAAAAACAGTTCAGCCTGTGTTGCTTTGTCTCAAGCTTTTGTGTCCTTTTTTTCAGGATATTGAACGCCAGTGTGACATCTGGAATTCTGAAGCTCTTGTTCCGGAAGCCAGTCACGAGGTGGAAGATTCGCCACCAATGTGTGCTGAGTCGTCGGCTGTGACCGCATCAAGACCTGCACAAAAGAGGAAGGCCTATGATGAAGAAAAAGAGCAGAGAAAAGTTCTGCTGACGTCGGCGGTTGAAACTTTGCAGAGGAGTCAGCAACGTCTCGCAGCTGCCGATGAGTGCGATGCATTTGGCAGCATGATTGCCCATGCTGTGCGGCAAATACCGGCAGGACCAGAGCGCCAATTGGCAATGTTAAATGCCCATCAGGCTATTGTTAAAGTAAGCCTATCGAAGCATACTACAGCAGTGGAGTACCTTGATGTAATTGACATGCAAGATTAAATGCATCTTTCTACTTACCTGGAGACAAGTCTCCATTGCCAGCTGACTTGGCCTTCATTGCAGAAATAGTGCTTAAACTGTTCTCTGACTTCTCGAGCACTTCTGCTTGAGTTCCCACCAGTCTTTGGCAGGGGCTGCATGGCACCACAAGGGCCGGCTTGATCTCTCCACGTTCCTTGGCGGATATGACCTGCATGTGAGCAAGCAATATGCAGCAGCAGTATGAAGCATGTGTTTTAGCACATGAACACAACAAAACCTTGTCATGGCTAAGATCCTTCCACATCCAATTCTTTTGCAAGAGCTGACAGTGCATGATTTATTTTGAGGTATCCAGCTTAAAAATATCCTTACAATACCTCATAACTGAACCATGTACTTTCCTGTTTTAGCTAAAGGTTACAGATCAGCATCCACCAGTAAAAAAAATTGTGGCACTGCTGAAAACTAAAAAACACCGGTTTCTGGTATGTTCGTGCTAGCCTATGACTTACTCTTGACATAAAGCTTCCCATTTCCCTTCCCTTCAGAGTACAGAGAGTGGCTAGCAAGCATTCAAAAAGCAAGAAGTCAGGGAAGGGGGGGGGGGGGGGGGGGTTCCAGAGGTTACACCCTGCTGGCTGCCTAAACACTTGCTAGCATCTCCAGTTATCAATAAGTCAGATTCTCCCCCAGGCCTGTTTTCTGACCGCAAGGACTAGTTCCCAGACAATACTCCCACATTCATTCTGGAATAGTAGTAGGAGAGCTGCTAGATGAATTCAGTAGGTACAAAAAGTTTGGCACATGAAAGTGTTACCACCAGTACACAGTGTGCGTTGTTGTCTAGCCTTCTTTGTTTTGGAAACTGCATGTGACTGGCCAGTATATTAGCCCAAGTATTTTTACGTTTTCCTACGTCATGCACTAATGCTGAGCGAGTACTCTCAAAATTTCATGCTTTCAATACAAAGATGCACGACAGTCTGTCTAGGTATGCTTGTGTCTATTACAATAAGCTCCAATAGCAGTTACTCCAAAGTCAGCAAATTGTCTTCGTTATGTAAAGCTGCATGCTTTGAGAATTACTTTTCACCAATAATTGCCATGTTTTACAGTTTTGCACCATGAAACTAGTTTAAAACCACTGATTTCAAGAAAGCATATAAATTTTGAAAAATATCCAACAAATTTTCGAAAAACTTCAGAAAGTATATGGCATACACATAATCGCTATTGAAAAGCACTGAACCTAGCTTATCCTGTTATAAGGTGGTGTAGTGGCGCGTCGAAGAGAGAAGTATTCTGCATTTTGAATGAAAGCGTCACCCTCCTATCTTTATCCATGTTATATGATGGGCAGAAATGTACATTGTTCCTGTTGTAGGAAAACTTCTACCAGGCAACATGGACAGAAAGGTTGTGCGGTTGTGCCTCATAACTATGGGCAGGCCAGTCTGCAAAAAACGAATAGTGAAGGGGAAAATGTTTAGGAAAAGGACAGCAACTTTGTGATTAAGATCCCTGGACCGCCCGGTGCATTATCCGCGTAGCCAATGGCTGAATTTCACCATTGCACTTGCAAAACGATAAAGTGCTACCTTTGATGACATCTGGCCCTGTGCATGCTCCAGCAATCAGTACTGCAAGCAGATGGCTGTGTTAAGTCAGGTCATCAGCGACCTGTATGTTTATGCAGCCTAGGAGTGCAAAACTTTAAGGCAGACATTTTAAAATATTCACAGCACTAAAAAAAAAAAAACTAAGGGTCAAAACATTGGTGTTGTTTCAAGACAGACAGACCAAGGTTTCTGCAAATATTACAAGGTAGAAGAAACTGGCATCTTGCCTGTAAGGACATCTTCAACGTCAAGGCTCTCAGGTGGCGTATACAGCTGCCTAGATGTCCTCTTCGACCGCAGGAAATTGTGCAAGGCTACAGTTGCTAGCACAAGCTGCATGGCCTTGATAGGCTTATGCCTCATTGGCGCGCGATATATCTGCCAGCAGCTGGCAAGAATGCCGAAGGCGTTCTCGGAGGTGCGTCTGGCACGAGATAGCCTGTAATGAATAGGTTCGAGCATGAGGACAAATGTAAAACAAATGAGCCCTCATAGCTGCTTTATGCGTTCGTGACTGAGCAGTAAATGCTCTCGTAAAGTGCATAACATTCCAGGGCAATGCTGAAAGCATGGTTTAACTGCACTATAAGACAGTCTGAATGAAAGAAAATGAGCTATAATGCAAACTAAGTAAGTTGCAACACCACTGTGCCTAAACTGCATCCAAAAACTGGGAAATCAACTACCTGAGGGTAAATTCAGTTAATGTGCAACCTGCTCCCTGGCCCTCATCATCCTCAGCTCAAGACACAAACATAGCTCCCACCACCAAAAAGCTTGTTGCCATGAAACTAATAATTTTTTTGCACTAATTTCAGAAATAACTGCAAAGGCTGAAAAAAAAAAAACGAACAGTTGAAAACAGTGAAATAATTTTTTATTAATATTACGTAGACCATACCTGTAGTTAAATATCCTTTTGTCTTGCTGCAGCTCAGCAACAGGATAAGGCCGCATAAGGTACGGCTTCAGGCCAAATCCTTCATCCCCCACTATTACATAGGGTGCAGTGCTGTTTGAGTTGGGCAGGTGATCTGGAGGTGGAAGGCATGTTGGGTCTGACTCGATTCGCAACCGCAGCTTTCCTTCGGTCCAGACCCCACTGTCATTTAGGCGTCCGTTTTTGCCAACGTCAACAAATATGAAGTTGAGGTCAGCATCCACAAGTGCCATGAGAACTATACTAAATGTTCCCTTGTAGTTTCGATAGGCAGCTCCACTTCTGGCGGGTGGAGCGACAACAACATGCTTCCCGTCGAGCGCCCCCAAGCAGTGTGGAAATTGCCACATTTCTTCAAACCCTTTCGCAATTACTTGCCATTCTTCATGACTCTCAGGTGTCTGTAAAAAAAAAAAGTGCAATATTGTTAGATACTGTGCTCAACTATATTAGTACCGGTGCACAATTTCAGTGTAAAAATACTGTGCTGTAAGTCTCCATGATAACGTTTTCAGTGTACTAGTTCATAGATAATATATGCACACATTTTGTTACTGCTAATCAAGGAACCTTGGCAAAATATGTATGCTTATATGAGCTTTTCTAGTGACGCACATATTTTTGTGCGGCAGTTTTGACCAGACTTGTACACCTGTGGACCGGGTCCAACATTACCTAAACTACAGGCAACACATTAAACTATTGATATGCATCATTGATTACATGTGAACTGCAGAAAATGGCAGTGACAGATACACACCTTCAGCACCTTTGGCTTCAAAACTTTGTACACTGCTCTGCACACTTCAAACACTATTCCAGCAATAGTGTTGTGGGCTACATAAAAGGCGAACTGGAGCGACATTTCGCTGTTTCCTGAAAAAGAAAATGTGGGCATTAGTGTACTCTGGTCACCTGCATTTCCTCTAGCGATAAGATATGTGGACGCAGTCCCACCAATGAAGCTGTGCTGCTTTTACAGTGTGTCCGATGCCAAAAAATGTACCTGAGGCGCCATGCACGCTCACCTGTTGCAAGGTACCGGAGAGTGATCGCGAGCCTCTCTCCAGCCTGGATCGCTTCACGAAATGGTGTATCCTGCTTCGTGATAAGCGGCGAAACTGCACTCAGCAGGGACTCAAACGTAGCCGTGTCCATTCTTATCCAACGGCGGTAGTTTTCGCCATCTTCGAGGGCTAGCTCCCGCATAAGGTTCTCGTATGCGCCCTGTTGCTTCCTGCGCTGTAGCCACGACGACACCCAGGAAGTACGCGGCTTCTTTGCCGGTGGCTCGTCGAGTAGCTCTAGAACTACTAAAGCTGCGGTAGCAGCAGCCGCCGCCGATTCAATGGCTTCCATATTCGCGGAGAGCGGAGTCTGTGGCCGGTGCCGAGCAGCGCAATGACAAAGTGAGAAAGAAAATCTCGGAACTAACACTGTAGTGCGCCCCGCTCGTGAGAAGGAGAGGGCGTGAAGTCGGCGAGAGGTTTTCGAGGGCTGTCTGGCTAGTGTGACATGGGAGTTTGCAGACCGTCGGCCGACAGCCGTCTTGCGACCGACACGAGGAGGACGCCGACAGTCGGCCGACTGTTTCCGTCGGCGCAGTGTGACATAGACGCAGACATCAGGAAGACGCTCTGTTGGCAGACCAAATCGGCCTCGTGTCGCGCTAGTGTGACAGGCCCTTTAGCCAGTTCGTCAAGTGTTTTGCGACGTGCTCGCCTGTGTTTCGGCTGGACTCCCGGGGATCACCCACTGCTGGCAAGCCCACGGACTTTCAAGGGAGCGGCGCTCGTCTCGTATGGCGGCCACATCGTGACTCTTGAGGCGTCGGACTGCAACAGTGCCCGGTGAACAATTTGGTGTTTGTTTATGTAACTCTCTCGTGTTTGATCTGTTGTAAAGCCTGCGTTATTGAATCATTCTGTAGTTGCATGCTTAGCGTTTGTTATTCTGTGAACCTCTCGTCTGTTGTATTTCAAGTGACCTTGTGTATTCCTTTGTATCGTCTCTTGCTGTGCATAAATTGTGTTTTGTTTGTTATTTCTGACTCCGATCCTTACTCTGGTTTGAACCTGCGACCGCTGGGCACCAAACGACCACCCCCTTCTGTCACTACAAGGTAGTTGAATCCCGGCTGAGATTGCCACGCAAGTCGAGGGCATCTCCTTTGCGACCGGGACAGCTAACCCCACTCACTCTAAGGGTGTCTGGGAGTGTGCGCACCGTTAAGGGCGCATCGTTAATAATAATCCCCCCTAATTATTAACGGGTGACACGTGCAATGGACTCGGGCCCTGGATTCCATAATATTTCTATGTTACTTTCTTTCGGCCTCGCCTCGAGCACGCGTTTGGCCTCTTGCGTGATTCTTCCTTTCCCTTCATCTTTGCTGTCACTTAAAATCTTCGTGGTCATGGTACCGATGAAAGCGAGCGCTATCGCCAACTGTTCCGCCGCGTTGGCATCTCTCTTGCGGCTCGAAGCCGGTACTGTTGGTGATCCTGCCCCGTCGACAACCGCGGATACAGCCGCCGCGTGCTGTCAGCACGCCGCATTTACATAGGCCCCCTAGTCCGCGGGTCGCTCTCCCATTTTCCTTTCTTAGGCCTTAGACCTATGTTCTCGCCTTTCTTTTTATATTCGGTAGTGCATTTTCTGCGGCATCTTGGCCCTGATTCCTGGCGGGATGTTTATCACCTTGTGCGTGCTGCATTCTGGCCGGATTCCTACCCATTCGAGTAATGCCCTGCCCGTTTCAGACTGGCCGAGTTGTTCCAACTGGGATATTCTCACCCCCGTTGCCAGCTCAACCCATCTGTTTTGTACCCCATTTTCTCATGGCTCCGTCGCCGTGGATATGGAGAGTGCCAGAGCTCGCTTGACCAACTTCCTCAATAATCTGTCTACCTTCTCTATTTCTGCCTTGCTCATGCTTTGGTACGGCATTTTGTAGCAGATCCCACTAATTATGTAAGCCTGCGACATTTTCATATTTCTCTCTTTTAGTCCCCTCCTCTTTAGCGCTACCCCTCTGAATATGCCTATCACTTGGTCTACTTATGGGGCTAATTTCTTTATGGCGTTGGTGTTATCCTTCTTGTTGATAATATGCCCAGGTTCCTCATTTCCTCGACCCTGGGTACTTCCAGGCCTCCCACCACCACTTCAATTTGACTTCTGCCTGGTTCCTATAGGTGACATCATGAGGAGGGGCTCACTCACATTCTGACTCACGACCAGTGACACTCAACCCCACTCACTCACACTCATTCCCGCTGCCATTCACCGCCACTCACTCACACACATAGCTACTCCTGTTCACGGCCACTCACTCACACTCACTCACACTCACTCACACTCACGGCCACTATGGTACACGGCCACTCACTCACGCTCACACTCATACCCTGTTTTATTGATTGTCAATTTGTCACTCACACTCAAGGCGACTCTCATACACGCCCACTCACTCACACTCAACCCAGGTCCCATTCACGGCCCTCACGCTCACACTGATGTCCGGCCCTCTTCACGGCCACTCACTCACACACACATTCATGACCACTCACCCACACTCATGACCGCTCCCATTCCCGGCCACTCGCACTCACACTCATGGCCTCTCCCATTCATGGCCACTAACACTCCCACTCACGACCACTCTCATACGCATCCACTCACGCGAGTGTGAGTGAAGCGACGTGAGTGCACTCATGGGTTCGCCGACCTATGCTTGTTCCTTCCGCCACTATTATATACATAGAGCTCTGACCTCTACGGTGAGCACGCCAGGCCTCTTTCGACCGCATACTTCCCCACTACGTCTGCTGCCCTTTGTAAACTCCACTCAATTTCCGCGTCGCTTCAGCTATTAATCCATACGCTTATGTCGTCGGCGTGCATGTTGAATTTTAGATCGAGGATTTTCTTCTGCATGATCGGGAGACCCTCATTGCTATGTTATATAGGAAAGGGGACAGTATAGCTCCTTGCGGGGTACCTTTGCTGCCCAACCTTATGCCTTCTGGAATTTAATAACTGCCGGCCTGCCTCGGAACAACTCCTTGATATACTCGTATGTTCTTTTGCCCACGTTTTCCACCACCAGACCTCTGAGAACTGTCTCGTGTAGGACGTTGTCGAAGGCCTTCGGGTGATCAAGACCTATTGTCACACTGGTATCTAATCCTTTCTTGTCTATAATGTCCTGTTGGAGACTGACCATGATTATCCGTGCTGAGCTTAGGCCTAAATGTCACCATCGCGTGCGGCCACAGGTTTCCATCTTCCATGTATATCCTTAACCCCGTTTGCATTACGTGCTTCATGAGGTTTCCCACGTATGATGCCCGCAAGATCGGTTTTATGTTTTCCAATTTCGGTTCCTTCCCCAGCTTGAGGATGAGAACCACCTATGCCTGTTTCTATTCCTCTGACGACTTACCTTCCTTCCATGTAGTCTCTTATGTACCTAGAAGGGGGCCATTGAAGGAAGAGCCTGACAGCACTCATTTTTGTCCTTGTAAAGCAGTTTTTTCCTAATCGGCTGTAGCATTTTACCTAGAAAATATTTGACCTTCACCATGTTACTGAATTTATTATTAAACTGTGCCGTAGTATCTGCAGAAGGGGTCACCAGGTGCAGTGAAACATATAATGAGCAGAATCGAACCTGCTCACTGTTACACAGAGGCAGATATAACTAATGGGAATGAAGATGGGACTTTTTTGTAAAATCTGGTGTGCCTGAAAAACACGACGTCATTATTTTGGCATGCCATCCTGCTCTTGCCTAGACTTTACACAGACAAGGTTACTTTGCAATCGTTTTTGTGTAGTGCTTCTACAAAAAAAAAAAAACTGTTTTTCTTTAATTCTTTGCCAGAAACTTACAGATCAGGGCCACTCTTGGCCATCGACACATGCAAATTTTACATGCCAGACCCGCCCTCATATGTGGGTTCATTCAGACTGCAAGATCATACAATACATTCCACCCTTCCAAGAAGAAAAACATTTTTGCTAAACTTCGTGCAGAAATGAAGGAAGTCGCTGACAAGCTAAAGGCAATGATAATGTATTGCTCTGAAAGGAATAACTTAGAGCAGGCCCACTTTCACCTCCTTGAAGCCCAAAAGTATTTGGCACAGGCTACATCAACTTCAAGGGGAATTCCTTCTCGTGGCTCTCGAGTGAAATGATGTTCTGGGCAGAAGAGAGTACGGTCATCTGTGTCCTTGAGCGCTGCAGCTCAAAAGAAAGCAAACCGCATTTCTCAGGAGAACTGGAAGTCAAGGGGCAGATTTCGACCAAAGCCTGAATCAATATGGAAAGGATACAGAGCTCCGTCAATATAAGTACCTTAGACCTCCAGACAATATTAGCACAGGCAAACATTTTAAAGTCTTAAGTTTGAGTTAAGGATGATATTGTTGAACTAACAAGAACCATCTTTTTGCTGGAATGGTCACCTTGCATATCTGTGTACTGGATGTATTTAATTGTCCTAACTATGTTTTTAACATAAGCTTTTTGGATGCCTTTTTGAGCAAACAGTGTTTTGATTAAAACTGCATAGTTTCATTTTTTATGGCTGTTATCAGACTGCCTGAAGCAAGGCTTTCACGATATGCTGAATGCTGTCCATGAAGTGCTGCTATGCTTGCAAAACAGCAATGGAAGATGTAATACTCACACTTAGCTGTTTTTAAATAAACTATATGTCATGCAATCCTTTTGTGATATGTTTTATTGACTATATCAGACTATATACTATTGTATATGCATCTTGTTATATACGGATGTGCACCTCTCTACCTGCACAGATGTACAAAATGCGTCTCCTTTTTGTAACATATATGTTACCTACAACATAATTAACATGCACATTCGTTTAGATTTAATTTTCAGCATATTCTGTTGACAAACTTTGACAATTATTCTATATGTTTGCCTTATGATGCTTTTTTCATGTATTAGAATTTAATTATTGCCCACATCTAACCCTGCATTGTACTAACTAAACTTCTGTAGACTATTTAGTACGTGCCTTTATTTACCCACTCCTTTACCAAAAATTGTTTGCAGTAGGTGAATAAACATGTCTATCTATGTAATAGGTACGTAGCATAATTTTTGAGTGCTGTCTGATCATTACCGAATAAATTTCGGTTCCCTTGCAATGCTTTTCCGGTTCCCTAAATGTACGTTTCAGATTCTATTGCAATTTTTACCTATCCAAAAACAAATGCTATTGAGAATTTGGCTTTTCCTTGCAGCTCGCTAGAACAGTGAGTTACATTTATGCAAATGGTTCAATTTTAGCTGAGAGATGATATAAAAGAATAACTGATTGCATTTGCGCAGGTGCTGCGCGATCATGTCTTTATGGGAACATATGCAGTTATAACTCAACACGGCATGCAGATGGATAAATATCCTAGAATATATATAGCTCTTATTTATAAGAAAATGACACACACACAAACACACACACACACACACACACACACACACACACACACACACACACACACACACACACACACACACACACACACACACACACACACACACACACACACGCACGCACGCACGCACGCACGCACGCACGCACGCACACACACACACACACACACACACACACACACACACACACACACACACACACACACACACACACACACACACACACACACACACACACACACACACACACACACACACACACACACACACACACACACACACACACACACACACACACACACACACACACACACACACACACACACACACACACATTCGGTCCTCACTGACGCGTAGCCCAGTTGTCTGACACTAAAATGTTAGGACTTGCTTTATACTTCAAAATTTCTTATTTGTAAATTACAAGTCTCCTTGTGGAATTTTTTTCAATTACCCAGTTTAATTTTCGACGAAAAACATCTAACATGAAAGATAAATATCAGTACAAAATAAAACAATTTATCCTCTATTGTGTAACTCCAGGCCACCTACGTTCTGGGTGAGAAAATTAAAGCCAGTTCCTTGAAGGCAGCAGTGTTAATGGCAGTGTTGTTAAAGAGACAGAAATATAATTTGCACCACCGTAATTATACTGCAGGTTATGCTTTCATTTCCTTACCGTGAGCAGAACGTAGATTACGCAGGTGGTGACTGAGATGGCCGAATTGAATCGCAGCCGAAGGTACTGTAAAAGCAAAGTTCACACTCGGTTTTGAGCGCTTTCGGTTTATAACGCTAAGTAATTAGAAGAAATTCGCTCAGGAAAGTGATTATCTGCTGATGGGTAAAAAAGATCCTAGGTTCGATTCATGTCGCTTGGTAATAAGACAGTAACCAGTACAGACACCAGACTCCGTTACCGCTGCTTCTCTAGGATTTAAACAGCAGCAGCGAAATTGATTAATATATTATGCTCTCAGGTCTTTCTGGGATAGAATATTTACTTAGTCGTTAAACGAACTTCTTCGTCCCCGATAATCTTATAACTATGCAAATAACTGCGCTTACGAGATATTTTGTCTCAGAGTCCTTTTCATTTTTCTTTGTTCTGATCACCGCCAGATCTCCGAAGCTTCAGGTGGCCAGAAGACGAAGATCACTTCACTACAGCGACATTCAGCTGGTTTGACATATGCACCAAAGGACAGCCGACTAAGCTCCTTTTCCGACGTTATTGTTCTAAGGCGTTCTTGAACGGATGTCGCTGTGATGGAGCGGTACCTTGTCGCCCAAAGACAAGTCCCCTGATCATCTAAGCTTTCTTAAATGAAATAGGTCGACGATTTTGCGATTGCATTACATATGCACGCAGTGGTGATCACTCACTGTCAACGTAGAATGGGCAGAGTGGATTGACAGCACATAGCTGTTTCTCGAAGGCTGTTATGTCCATAAGGTGGAACTTTCGAAAAAAGGCGCGCAATTGAAAAACTCAAAATGGACCTTCCAAGGCAATCGTTTTTGTCATTTTCAATAGATAGACACGTCTCCAAGACCTCAACTTTACAGTTTCGAGATTTCCTTCCATACGTTGCCGAAAAAGATCTTGACAATTGCGTACATAAAAAAAAAATTGCAAATGGAGACACTGAGAACATAAAAGACAGGGATTCGATCGCTCAGGATATTCGCGGTGCTCTGTTTTGTGCCTTGCCTTTGTATGAAGAAGTATTCAAGTATATAGGAAGCTGTTTTAGCAAGAGTCTCACTGATCTGCTTGATCACCGTCATAATTAGCCTTACTACCCCTCCCTGCAGGACCAGTACCTTTTTTAGATGTCTCTCCAAATAACCTTGTCCTGATCTCTGAAAAGTGCCTAATTTCTTCTGCCGCTTACTTTCTGCAGCTCTTTGCTATGCTTGCCTTATCTTGGAACCCAGACAGTTGCAGTGAATGAGCACCAGCAATATCTCATTCTCATTACACGTTTTGTCCACGAAGACCATGAGCATGGTGTTCGAACGCATGTATGTTTTGCTAAATACAGAAATATTCGGAGCAGTAATTCTTGTCATATTGCATGTTTTAGCTTCACATATGCTGCCAGCGGTGAAGCGATGCCAATGATACACTTCCGACTACGCCTTTGGCGTGTGTAAACACTCGAGAAAGCGTAAATCGATATGCGGCTGTCTCTGCATATTGGGATTGTTAGCGATGTGTTTCAGTTATGCTCGAACACAGTTTTGTGTCGCTAGCGAAACGCTACGGTCTTCCTTGCATTTTCGCATTGAAGGCTCCTATTCGGTTGTAGGTACGAAGATACACTGTAGGATCAGAAGAGCTGCAGCAAACATTGCAGGCGCAAAAGCGATGCGATGCGGTATGCACATGCTAGCGTACACTTCGATGGCTTCATGTCTTCGAGGTATTTGTGAAACAACGCGTACACATATACACAGAAAAGCTGTAACATATGTTGTGTGTGGTGTCAAGTTTATTTAGAGCGCTGGCATGCTCCGGCATGGTTATTCTGATTGAGCTTCATCGATCGGTAGGGCTTAACTTAAGAAGCGGAAATTATCTCTCGGATATCAGTTCCATAAATGACGAATTTGGGTGGTTGCAGTAAACCGGACTTGTTCTTTCCAGTATATGAGCGCAAAGCGGACTAGTCTATCATGTTTCAGATACATACTAGACCGGGATTCTCGGTGTGAGATGCATACTGGAAATGGTCTGTCCGGTATTAGCTATATACCGGACCGATCCGGCCAAATTGAGATCCATATCGGACATGGTCTGTCCGGTTCCGCCTGCATACCAGATATGGCCTGTCGGCATACATGGCAAAATTACTTTTGAAAAGGAATTAAATTACATTACTAATTACTTTGCCGATAATCGCAGAAAACTAATTAAATTACATTACTTATTACTGCTCGTAAACGTAATAAAATTACATTGCAGTTACTTCAACTGAGTAATTCAATTACTTTTAAATTACTTTCTAGTTTTCATCCATGCAAAAACTACGTAAAGCTAGTAAACAAAACAACAACTAGTTCTCCAGACACGAAGCACGCACATTCTTTCGTCTTCCCGCCAAATTCCGTCCCAGAGAACTATTCCTTCCCTCTTTCCTACAGCACTTGACGTTGAAAAAATAAGACAATCGCAAAAAAATAACAGCAAAAGTAGAAGCAGGTTGAACGGTAGTGAAATGAGCGGCGAACCTATAGCGTCTTGCTGGGTCCGCCGCCATTTGAAGGTCCCGAAGAAGCTAGGCTATTTATTGCTTCAGTAGTCCCAAGAATTGTCCTCGGCACCTTGCGCTCAGTAATGCTCACCTCACGGCGGCTCACGGCATGGACCCTTCTGCCTGTCTACCCCACCCAAACCCTCCCTCGCCCCGTGGTGACGAGTGTAACCAGGCACCACTGTGCCCTAGCCGACGCAACACGCCGCGCTTCCAACTAGTTTTCAACTCCGGCCTTCTTGCACCATCTGTCCCTTCGGCATTCCCTTGACGCCTTGTTTCTTGCTGCTTGGAGAAAGGTTGCCATGGGATAACTGCACAGTGAACTGCTACACAGGAGGTCTCAGGCGCACTGTTTTGCTCAGTTTTGTCTTGTTTTGCCGATCCGTTACGCTGGCTTCGGCTTGTGGCACGTTGTTCCTGCTTTCGCAGCACTCTACTTTGTTGTCTATTGAAGCAATAGTGGTGCATTTAAGTAAAAGTAATTTCGAAAGGAATTAATTACTTTTGCAGCGAAATTACTGCCATAAGTAATTCATTACATTACTAAATTACCAATCCGAAAACGTAATTCATTACATTACAAATTACTGAAAAAAAGTAATTAAATTTACTGTAATTCAATTACTGCCATGTATGCCTGTCGGTACCGATACTCCAACAGGACTGGTTTGTCAGGGTCGAGCGAGCGGTAAACAGGTTGGGTATGATCCTCTTTAAACTACATACAGGCCTGGTCACATCCGGTGTTAGGTTTATCTTGGATAATACACGGCCGATAAAAACCGGTTTGGCATGACACGAAATTTTTCGCTAGCTAGAGGTTTTGTGATAACATAACATGGCCGGCTTTTCAGGAGCTGACTAATCGGTTTGCTTTTTTAGATGGGAGCGAGAAATGGAAATAGAAAACTCTATCGAAAGCTTTGGATCCTGACTCAGTCAGGTTGATTCCAGGCGATGCAGGAACATTGCTTCCGCTTAGTTAACACACGGCTTTACATCCATATCGGGCAGTCTTTTACATAATGTTCTAATATATTACTCTATGCAAATGAGGGCGTTTGGGAGGCAGATACAAGTAAAGGAATTAGTAATGAAGGGCGTAGTACATTGCCTGCACGCGAAGCAGAATTCGCAGGGGAGCCATAGTCGGGCACCGCCGGGGTGGCGCAGTGGTTACGGCGCTCGACTACTGTTCCGAAAGACGCGCGCGATCAAATCCCGTCTGTGGGGGCGAAAAGCAAGGCGCCCGTGTGCTGTGCGATGTCAATGCACGTTAAAGAACACCAGGTGGTCGAAATTTCCGGAGTCCTCCACTACGGCGTCTCTCCTAGCCTCACGGCGGCTCACGGGATGTTAAACCCACCAAACCAAACCATGAGCCATTACAGCATTTACTCTATGCATTTAAAGGAGGAGCTTAACTATTTCTCAATCTTTTTATATATTGCCCATCTAATCTCTTGTTTATCCAAAGCTGCATGACGCTTGCAGTTTCAGCAAAGTCACAAGCTACTGTTCTCCCTACAGCTCCATTGAGGCCCGGATATGTTTTACTAATTTCTTGATCACTTGATGTTCCAGTAGATCTTCTCCTTTGTTGACATCTCCTTAATTAATTCTTCAAAAATTCTGAAAGTTAACGAACCCTTAAAATTGAATGCTTTCTTTCAATTCAGCCCGCAACTCCTCCAGAATGACCTAGCAACACAATCCTTAACACTCATAGAAAAAGCCAAAGATCCTTTGTTGGACTACCTCAGATACTTGATGGTGTGAATCAGTCCTTGTGCTCGAAATGGGGCATTGATGAACAACATCCTGTGCGATTGTTGAAGGATTGACAAGTAATTATTTTTACTGTCTTCCGCCAAAGAAAAGTATCGCTCCAAGAGGTTTCTCCAGATTGTAGGTCTTCTCAGTGCACATTACATTGCGGATCTGACTTTTAACTGTTCTCGAATCAGCGCAGTTGGTTGTTCAGACTCAGTAACTTGCATAATCTCCTTGTTCTTCATCTCGAGCATGATGCAGTTTTTAAAGTTTAAGAGGGCGTCAAACGTTGCTGATCCTTTTGATGCCAGAAGGCTTTATGGAAGCATGCGTAACCTGCCCTCTGTATTCGCAGTCATAAGGGTGAATGATCATCCTTTTAAAATGGAAGTATCAGTTAAAAAGTGCGATTCAAGGTTTTGCAGCTCGTAGTAAGGGAGTAGGCGAACATCGTTTGCTACGGTTCAGATTAACCAAGCCATACGGACGTGACCACGGTGCCGAGGAGTAATGCCTTTAAATCATGGCCCATGGGTCTTGGAAGCATTGATTCACATCTGATCCTTATACGCAATACATGTCTCTGAGGTGGCAGTGCGTGCAATATTATGCGGCCTCGTGAGATCACAAAAACCGTGAGTGATAAGAACCTGGATTTGTCACATGCCAACTTTAGGCTGCCAGATTCATGCTTGGGATTTTTCACTTACAACACCGGTAACATCGAAGCCGACAGCGCCACCCCCTACAACGCCTAATTTCCTCCTGAACGGAGACTCACTCTATGGCATTAAATGTGCACAGCCAGGCTACACAGCTTATTGTTTATAACACACATTCCAAATATGACTGATATGAGAGGAGGTCTAGGTGTAGCTTCCGTGTATGGCTCAAGATCCGAACTGTACGTTTCACCCAAGAAAATTCCACGGAATATTTGATATATTCAAACGGTGTGCGTTTATTCACTTTCAGACTCTGTTTCGCAATATTTTACAGCGTTACGCTTTTCTCGTGTCCTGCCACTCTTCCATTGCCTTTAGCGGTGTTTAGTTTCAGTACACATCACAACTAGTCTGTGAATCCTATACGTTGCAAACTAATCACAGGTAATGCCCAGAAAGGTTTTTGGGGGGACATTATGCCCCAGCCCCGACATCTGAGATAGATGTTTGCCGGGTAAGCAAATAGAGTTATATATGGCTATATATGAAAGCATCGATAAAGCTACACCAAATATATACACCAGATATAGTGCAGGTACCACCACGTAATGCCTTGATCAGACGATATAAAGCAGGCGCAATTTTAACAAAGTTTTGCGCCCACGCCGAATCTGGGATATCATAGTCTTAACAGCACCCTTGGAGCAGCACCCAGCTCTCCCTCCCCAAAAGCACGTACACTGTATAAAAATCAACGTTCTATGGGAAGAACTTTCTCCCCTTATTGATGCAATTTTCATCAACCACGTAAATTTTTCCTGCATAGGGCTGTTGAAAGTCATGGACATATAGTCGCAGCAGGAAAACATATACTATAAGGGCGTGCGAAAAGACCAGTCTTTCTATGCGCCGTCGGATATATTTCTGTTTAAACACCAAGAACAAAATAAGAACACTCATACTGCTGGGAAGTATACTTTGTATTACCACCTCATCGGTCACGCTTTCGTTTTTACTATCATCCAGTTTTGCACATATTTTTCTCTTTTGTGTGAACTCGAAAACGGGGAACACATAGCACTATCAGTGCATTGTTTCTGCGCAAGACAAGGAGAAACACCTTTACTAGAAGGAGTGTTTATCAATAGCTTTCTGTGGGATCCATTCACCGCAACTATCGTTGAATATTCATTCCTATGAGGCAGCCAGTTCACGATGCCCATGATTATATATGGAGCTTTCACCGACATTAAAATCATGCTGTCTTTCCGTTGAGGGGCGCAGAAAAGTTTGGCAAACTCGGGGTATATAGTCTTATCAGTGGAATAAAACTATTTTGTTGTTTTGACTCATCGCCATGCTAAGATATTCGATGAGTGTCGCTAAATACCTTCCTGCTCTCAATTTTACAGAGAATTGCGTGCGTTTAGAATTCATTGCATTTATACCATAAAAAAACATGTGCGCCTATATTTTCACAAATAATTTTATGCTCAAGGAGACACGGTTTCAGCAGTACTAGAGTCAAACGTCTGGAGCTTCTTAGACAGCGAGAACTCTGCCATATAGTTGCTCATAAATTCTGATTTGAATGCGCTAAATTATTTGCATTTTGTCTGGGTACAGCTTACTTCGCATCGTAAATAATCTGGAGCGCCGAAAGCAGCGTCTGTAGCCTGCCTTTATTTGACACCAACATTTCTTCTCTACTTTAGGCGACGGAAGAAAAATTTTAAGTCCACGACCTTATTGCCAAAATTTGACAGAAATAATAGAGGTTCAGTTATAAATAAATTTGATTTTGATGGGCCTGCAACGACGTTTATGTATAACAACAGTTGCTTTTCATTAAGTAAAATTTAACTAAACCCTTCTGCCTATAGAACTGTAAAAAACCTTTTTGTTTGGTTTTGCTTCGGACGTCCCTCTGGAACCGCGCAAGAAAAAAAATGTAACTCTCGCAATGATGCCTTTAAAAAGCGTTTACCTCGCTTTCCATTCCTTATATTCCGTGTTGGCCGGGCACACACTAGTTAGAGCAAAATTGCGTAGTATACTTACCGCGGTTTCAGGACCCTGACTGATATTTTCTGCATCGGTTGTTTTCTTTTGGAACCCCTTCATTTTACCCGTGGCAGCGTCCAATTACGGGCGCGGGCAGCTCTTACGATTCAGCCGCAAATAGAGCAGCCAGAGTGACAGGAAACTGTCAGTGCAAAAACAACCTGCTCCCTCTTGTAGTAGAATACCAACAGCTGTGCTATATAAAAAAGAAAGTAACCACGGGGATTATGTGAGTGACATGCGTAATAAAAGCAGCAAATTAGAGAAAGAAATATTGTCACGCATCATAGCACATCGGCGGTAGAAGAAGATGACCGGTCGGACGATCGGTAGAGGAAGAAGAACAACGAGGGTCAGAAGGACGTTTGTAGTCGCGGTCCTACTTCCATCAATCCCTCTGTAAATAAAACCCCGTGTGCGTACTAAGCACGTAACAGTTGTGGTGAGAGGTGCTTGGGGTATCGACCACGGAGCCTTCCATCCATCGAAGGAGCCGTAGACTCGCTGGCTTGCCGCCGGTGCCATTGAAGATGAGGGAAGACGGCAATAGCGAGCAGCAGGGACTATCGACACGAACAACTGGCCACACTGCCGAGAGCCCCGGACATCTTTTGGAAAACCTGAGGAAGACGTTGACGAGTGGGTCAAACACTATGAAAGGGGGAACAAATACAATCACTGGAACGCGGCTACTAAACTGGCTAATGTGGTGTTCTTTGCTGCAACTGCCTCCGACTGATTCGACAATCATAAGGATTCACTAATTACATAGGCTACCTTTACAAGTGAGATAAAGAAAAATTTTGGGACGAACCTGCCAAGAAGAAGCGTGCAGAACAGACATTACTTCACCGGGCGCAGGTACCTGGAGAAACTTGCACTGCATACATCTAGGCTATTTTAAATCTAGCTTGTGAATTCCAGCATGCACGAAGATAAAGTTGGCCGTGTTATAAAAGGAATAGCGGAAGGTGTTTACAATTTCCTGATTGAAAAGAGAGCCTGAACACCACCGCCGACGTTATAATATTTGAAGCTCTCAAGCTGCGACGAACCACCCCTAAATTCGGAAGACTGGCCAATGTAACCTCTGTAGCCAGTGTTGAAGTATGCTCTCCACTTCCAATGACTGATATGATAGGGAAATTGTGCGTGAGGAACTGTCCAGGTCCAGCGACACCATCTGCCGTGAAGAATATCTGCGGTCCATTAGTGCACCGCAGGCAAATGTCGCCGCCCTTTCCACTCCGTGGGCACAACATAGAGGCTCTTCGGATATGAACGATCGTAACAACTCTGCCCAAAGTTATGTCCATCAGCCAACAGGAAGGAGGTCCGCCTACCCTAGAGACGTGGTTCGTCCGCAGCGAGAGCCTGGCTACAACCAACGTCGCGACTTTTTGAGTCAGGACTCTTATGCTGATCGCTGGCGCCCTCAACCTGTCTGTTACAGTTGTGGCATTGCAGGGCACATCGCTAGATATTGCCTACGCCGCTTCCCTGCTCAAGACTACCGACCCCAGGCGAGCAATCACGGACGACTGCACACCAAACAGCAGCGATCTCCGACTATGCCCGCTTGGGACACATACCATTCGACACACTTGTGGAGTTCATCACCTGCATCTGATCGCAGAGGGACGCCGCCACCCCAGCACCAGCGACGGTCACCTCCCCGCAACGTCGTTTTTCGCCCCCGCCTCCGGTAAACTAGGAGGCGCGGCCGATGGAGGTGAGGCCGCAGGCGAGTCAATGACGTTAATACCTCTACCCGTGTTTATGCTAAATAACAAATTGGAAGTGTTTATTGATGGCGTGAGAAAAATGGCTCTTGTGGACACTGGAGCTACAGTATCTGTTATGAGTTTGAGTTTTAAGAACCGTTTGGGTAGGAAAATAATGTTTAGTGGTGACCGTGCAGTGTTATTCCGTGGTGTCGGTGGTGAACCTTTGGTTCCAGTAGGTGTGTGTGCTTCAGATATTCGTATTGGCGGTCCAAAGTTTAGAACAGAATTCGCAGTACTGCCTCGGTCAATGTGATTCTGGGGATTGATTTTCTGCAAGAGTGTGGCGCAACTTTAGACTGTCGTGCGGGAGAGATTAATTTGAATTCATCACTACTTTCGGCTCTTGTGGATGATTCGACACTTAAGTTTGGAGCATTTGCGGTGGAAGAAGACACAATTGCACCAGCTTTATCAACATTATTCGTGCAGGGTTTCTCTATCCGCAATCAACGTGAATCGTTTGAAGCTTTAGTAGAACCAACACTCACCTGCTCTAAGAAGAATATCCTCGTGCCTCGTTGCGTCGTTCCTGAGACTGGAGGCCGCACTGAGCTGTGGACAGCCAACCACTTTGAAGAGCCAGCTGTGTTGCCTCGAGGCTTAAAACTCGTCCGTTTCGAGAAAGGCATCTCAGGTTCCGTCGCGGCGTTAAACAGCTCTGTCACAGAGCAGCAAGTGCAATCAGTTTTGGAGACCGAAGTTCAGGCAATAATTAATACGTCTCTTTCAACATCCGATCATCGCATTCTAAGGGAACTGCTTCTGAAGCACGTGACAGTGTTCGACTTTGCCAAAGACGACTCAACACCGCTGCCTACCAGTCGTATTCATCACACGATCACCCTTGGGTCCGCATCTCCGATACGCCAAAAGCCCTAGCGAGTCTCAGCAGCTGAACGTAAGGTAATCGATGATCAAGTGCAAGATATGCTAAAGCGCGTAATTATTCAAGAATCTTCTAGTTCTTGGGCAGCTCCAGTCATACTTGTTAGGAAGAAAGTGGCACATGGAGGTTTTGTGTTGACTACCAGCGTCTAAATACAGTAACGAAGAAAGGTGTCCACTGCAGATAAAGAAAAAACGGCATTCGTAACATCAGACGGTCTTTATGAATTTAATGCTATGCCTTTTGGATTATGTAATGCACCTGCGACATTCGAGCGGTTAATTGATACAATCCTGCGTGGACTAATGTGGCAAATTTGTTTATGCTATTTGGGCGACGTTGTAATTTTTAGCAAAACATTTCGGGGGGGGGGGGGGGGGTGAACAACTGTCGTCTGAATATCGAGCTTGATTGCATGGAACGAGCTGGACTTATACTGAATTCAAAGAAGTGTCAGTTTCGGGATCGTGAAACAATTGTTCTTGGTCATTTAGTTGACAGAGAAGGTGTTCGACCCGATCCAAAGAAAATTGAAGCTGTCAGAAGTTTTAAGGTGCCCCAATCAGTAGAAGAGCTGCAGAGCTTTTTAGGTCTATGCTCGTACTTTCGACGCTTTATACCAAGGTTTGCAGATATCGCTTACCCACTGACGTGTCTGCTGTATAAAGATGCACCATTCAATTGGACCAACGAGTGTGACGCAGCTTTCTGTCATCTCAAATTTCTTTTGACCTCGGGCCCCATCCTACGCCACTTCTGCCCACCAGCTCCAATTGAAGTACACTCTGACGCAAGTGGTATCGGTATTGGCGCTGTACTTATACAACGCCGTGGCCGTGATCAGCACGTCATAGCATATGCCAGCCGCTCATTGAGTAAGAGCGAAAGAAATTACATGGTTACTGAGCAAGAATGTCTCGCCGTTGTTTTCGCTATACAGCGCTTCTGCTCCTATCTGTACGGGAATACTTTCACCGTCGTGACCGACCACCATTCACCATGCTGGCTCGTTAGTCTTCGTGACCCATGTGGGCGGCTCGCTCGATGGGCTTTACGCCTACAAGAGTTCAATTTTACTGTGGTGCATAAAAGCGGGCATAAACACTCAGATGCTGATTGTCTTTCGTGTTTGCCGCTTCAAACGACTGATGAAGCAGACAATTTCGATGAATATTTGGCTCCACTTTCGAAAACATTCCCCGATCTCCGAGTTTTCAGAACTGAGCAACACAAAGACCGAACATTAACCTCTCTGTTTGATTCTGCCAACGATCCTATGAAGAACACATTTAGCATTCGCGAAGGAGTGCTTTACAAAAAGAACTTCGCCTCTGGGGGAGAACGCATGCTTGTTGTCGTTCCAGAAAGCCTACGCGTCACAGATTTAGAAATAATGCATGATGACTCCACGTCTGGTCACTTAGGAGTGGCCCGAACATTCCACCGCACACAGCAGCGGGTTTACTGGCCAAAAATGCGTTCAACGATCGAGCGTTATGTACCCAGGTGTGTGCAATGCCAACGCTTTAAGCTGTCGACTTCAAGTCCACATGAAAAACTGTGGCCAGTCACTCCTCCAAAAGCCCCGTTTGAGCAAGTTGGCATTGACCTTCTTGGACCTTTCCCATGGTCCTCGAAAGGAAACCGCTGGATTCTTGTGTGCGTAGATTGTTTAACCCGCTATTGTGAGACAGCCGATATACCATCCGCTACTGCGTCTGATGTATCAAATTTCTTACTTCGATTCGTTATTCTTCGGCACGCCCCCCCTTCAGTCATCATTAGTGATCTTGGACGCCAATTCACAGCGGACATTGTCGAAAAAGTTTTCGCCACTCCATACCATATCATCCCCAAACGAAAGGTGTGGTAGATGGCACTAATCGGACGCTTATCACCATGTTGGCTATGTACACCCCTGCGCAAAAGTAGAGAGACTACGCCACCTGTTTGAATTATTATTTTTCGGTACAAAAAGATGCACTTGACAAATATGCTTGAGCAAGATGACAAGTATATTAGTTAGGCTACCCTATGCATGACTTAGAAATCACCGGTACACCTTCGGAAAAAGCTGATGTGCAGTTTTCTCAAAACACGTGGTCTCTCTACTTTTGCGCAAGGGTGTACATCGCTGCAGATCATTAGGACCGGGACGGCGTTTTACCGTTCATTACTAATGCATACCCTTATTGAATTGTGATAGCAACGGAGGAAGCTTTTTTTTGCCTGCTACATTATTCCCCTATCACGTCCTATCAGTGTAAGGTGCTACATTATTGGGGACACTTAAGCTCATTCTTTAAGAGTATAAAGCGAGAGCGTAAGCTACTAGTGCACATAAAAATGAGAATGGTTCAATACTGCTGATCCGAACGTGGAGCGAAAGCATTAGCTGCCGGTGACCGAGCGTTCTTCTTCTTCTTCTTCGCGGCGGTTCAAGGTGAAACGTGGCCCGTCCCGAGACGACGTGACGGGCCGAAAGCTGGCACAGTACTGCTATCGCAATGAAATGCCAAATGACCCCTGTAGATCATGAAACCTGCTCATTTGTTCACCGATTATCTTCGCTTATTTTAAGGCAGAGAGGTATAGTAGTTTAACTCCCTGCATTACCAGTCATTGGGTACCGGCCGGGCAAGAAAATAGCGAGTGCCCGTCATCTCCTCTGCTCGGTGCGCGGCTGCAGGGGTGATATCTGCTCACAAAATTCAGCGGGGGGGCCTTAGCCAGGTTGGCCAGGGTATACGCAGCGAAAGCTCCGCTCGGCGTGTCTCCGTCTGTGTCCTGACGCCGCCTCTTGGCGAGACGTTCTTCTCGTTTTTCCAGCGCCTCAGACACACGCTTAGCCTTACGTGTTTCATTTGTGGGCTGTCGGGCGTACTGACGCCAAATAATGATTGATTTCCGGATCGTCTGACGCCGCTTCTCGCAGTCTCCAAAGATGGAGCGGACTATACTTGCGCTCATCCTCAACTTCTTCATCCATGGCTCATCTGACTTGCATGCGCACACGATCAGGCGTATGTGTTCAGCTGCGCAGTTCAGCTTTGCAGGCTTATGTGTTCTGCTGTGCACACGGCGTCAGAAGCGATGGAGACTCGGCGCAGCGGAAGGGACTGGCGAACGGTTCCCGCATTCGCAGTGAGGCTGCATAATGAGACACGTGGCGTCACGAGTCAGCGCATGTGCAGTTGAGGCCTATGACAGGCACGGCAAAACTCCCTTCTACTAGTCTAGGTTAGCCTTCGCTTCAAAAATGCCTTCGGCGTCCCGGAGGCAAGGGAGAGGATAGCTTACTTTTTTAGTGAGGTGGAGGGGACGATCGCTAGAGATAACGGTGGAACCTTCGGTGAAACGCCGCGTCGTCTAATGTTTGACACGATCTCCCACAGGTGTTAAAAGGAATTAGTAGCCAGTGCAACAGAGCGACTATGGTCTGCTTGTTTACTGTGTTGTAGAGGTAGACCCGCCAATGTTGTAGGGCTGCTAAAAACGTGCCATTGCAGCGGCTACTAATTAAGAAATTGCTAATACAATACTGAAAGTTATTCAGGCGTATTGAATGCAAGAATAAGCTAAGAAATCGAGAAAATTACGCGCCACAATGTAAACAGACACACAAGAACGCAGAAAAACTAACGTATATAGGACAAGCGTGCCTAGCGAATAATTGTCTCGAAATGTTTAACACACTATAGCCTTCATCGCTGCTTGCTTACGTTAAGAATATTGATCAGAATGAAGCAGACACCCTAACACATGTCCTAGCACTAGTGCGGCTTCCACCAGCCAATCCTTTCATATCTGCTCCTCTTTTCGTAGTGTGGCAACCACTTTAGCAAAAACCTGACCTGCTCTGATTTCACTGTGCACTTACCTTCTCGCTCTTACTCAAACGAAATTGAAGGAAATATTACTTGAACCAGTTAGGTTTTGGCTACACGGAGAATGGCAAATGGAGTTTTTAATGGGAGGCAGTGCGAAACATATGCTAGAAGTACTCTTGGCCACCAGCTGAGGTTGGCCTTCCCCACTTTTTACGGATGTGTTGTATATTGTAGGCTTCAAATACAAAACGGTCACAAGAGTTTGGTTGAAACGTCTGGTTAGAAGGGAGAAGATCCTCAATCTGCGTAGAGTATCAACGGCCGAGGCAGTCTACAGGAGATTTCCTGTACGTAGTAGCGGTATGAGAAGCCCCCTGCGATATCTTCCGTAGTGGGTTGTATCATGCGGGACTTGCAGCCTGAGCTCTTAACCAGAAGCAGAGTCCTCAGCGACCATTACTTCCGGATCAGCACGCAGTAGATAAACGGAGACGTGACTCCTTTTTAACTTTAAGGAGCTCAATCAACGTCAATAAGAGAACAATGCGAAGCGTATGTTAAAGGTAGTAGGAGTATTTTTTGTGCTTGTATTTTTGCTTGCGTGGAACTGCTTCTCAAAATATTTGTCCTCATTTCTTACACCGAGGAGTTTGTGTGGTGATACAGCGGAACATTCAACATTATATTGTTATCGATAGTCATTTCATCCAACCAAGCCGATGAAGTGTTCATTGAACTCGATGCGGATGGGAGGCGGCAGGTTGAAACTGCTGCCGTTGGCTGTAGTAGCCCAGGTTGGCTGCTGTTCGGCGATGTTCGCTGGACAATAAGAGCCCATTAACACGGGCTCGAGGTCAGGGCGCGACTGGTTGCTGAAGAAAGTTGTGGCTGCTGGACGAAATCCATAAAAAGCTGGCGATAGAAAATATTCTTAACCGCTTGAATTTCGCTCGGACAGTAAAACTGTCCTGTCGCATGTGAATGTGACGTAAATTTGCATGTGAATATTAGCCATATACTGACTTCTCCTGAAACGCTTAATTGACGCTTCAGTGAAACGACCAGTTAATATCTCCATGCCAATAAATGACAATTTTTAAAATGAGAATATAATAAATTTTTTAATGAGCCTAGTTGGCTGGCTCGCGGCCACATGAAGAAACATTTACATTGACAGTTCGGTGCTTGTTCCTTTTCCGAAGTGAACCATGCATAGGTGCTAACAGAACCACTTGACCATCGTATACACTGCGCAGTATAAACAAATATTTTTTTTTTTATTGCGCAGGCATTAGAGACGACATGCCGCTCAGGAAGTTGCGTGAGAAGTAAGCGTGAGGTGAAGCTATGAGAGTGGAAGTTGAAAAATAATATTGATAATCTCTGATAATCTGATGGGTTGGCTGATGTCACCAAGCCACATGACATTCTCGATGGCGCCAACTCGTGCGTATGCTGCGCGATGTAAGGGTTGAAAGCACACATGCCAAAATTACTTTTGAAAATGCATAAATTACGTTGTCAATTATTTTGCTGGAAATCGCAAAAATTTAGTTAACTGTTCCCAAAAAGTAATGACATAATATTACTATTACTTCAGCAGAGTAATGCAATTTCGTTTAAATTGTTTGTTAGCTTTTGTCAGTAAAACTAAGAAACCTTGTAAACAACCTTTCCCAGACGTGACGCATGTATTCTGTCATCGATTTGCTGAATTCCGTCCGACACAACTATTTCGCCTGCTTCGTACATCACGCACTATTACAAAGATGACGAAACGGCAATAAAACAATAAATATTAGTTGTGATTTAGCTCTGGTTAACCCTAGGTGACTTGTGAAAGCAATGGCAGAAGCTTCTTCTGCCTGCTACATTACTCCCCTATCAAGCCCTATAAGTGTAAGGCGCTGCATTATTAGGGACACTTATCCCCATCCTTTGATGGTATGATGAGAGAGCGTAAGCTACCAGCCAACATATAAAGACGCGCTTCAACCCAGCCGTATAGACGAGCCTGCGTGTCGTAGGGGTAATGGGAATATAAACGGTTGTGGCACAAAGATTCTGATCTCACCCTCCCATATAAAAGGAGTGACCCGAGTTGGCACCTCCTGCCTTTCAGGGTAACGTGAGTTGAAATGTCATGGCAGGCTGATTTTTTTTTTAGTAGACCGTAGATACGCCTTTTCACAGCGTAGCTGCAGCTACCCGAGGTCTCGCTTTGGCTGTCTCAGTATTTTTGTTTTTTTTTTGCAATGAAACATTCCTGGTGGAACATTCTTCAACTCCTGTACGGTCAAGACAGAAACTATACCGGCGAACCCAGCGCCTTCCTTGCTGGCCCGCAGCTGCCTCCATCGTTCCAAGCCCTAGAAGAAGGTCATTTATTGCTTCAGTAGTCCCAAGAAATCACTTCGACACCTAGCGCTCAGTAATGTTTACACCACTGTCTTTCCCGCCTGTCCCTCCCGACTTTCTCCTGCCCCGTATCGACGAGTGTAACCATGGCATCATGTACCCTAGTCGACGGAATAACGAGTGCCAATGCACCTTCCCGACTAGCTTTGAACTGCGCTAGTCCTGCACCATATCTTCCTTCGGCGATCCCTTGGTGTCATACATCTTGCTGTTTGGCGAATGGTTGCGGCTGCCCGCACGACAGCTGCAGTTAGTCACCAGGCAACATAGGACATCGCATATCTCAGACGCCCATTTCTACTCAGTTTTGTCTCATTTGTCGATTCGTTTCACTTGACTGGCTTGCCGCGCGTCTTTCCTGCTTTCGCGGCACTGAGCCTACATCTGAAATACTTGCAATATCTGCATGTCAACATATATCTGAGTAATTGAAGGACAACGCAACCAGAGCAACATAATTGATGCTAATTTAAATAAATTTCAAGTCAGCAAACGCGAAGAATATATATTGCAGAGAACAGAGTTCAAATGCCCATTCGTCTCATTAGTGGCGTCGGCATCATCGTCGCCGTTGGCGTCGGCGCAGCCGGTTGGAAGCTGAAGGGGAAATGTACTAGCTACGCTCAAAGCCTAGCGCAATCGTATAAGCCTCGCGCCGTTTCTCTGATTGCATGTTTGGCTTAGTGGGTTTGTGAGGTCTCTGCAACGTGGCATCGCGTGGGCGAATTAAATTTACGTCAGACCGTTAACCTCCGCCATTAAAGGTATGACGCGACATCATAAGTTGCTAGCCCACATATAATGACCCGCTTCAACGAAGCCGTCTGAATGTGCCTGCTTAGTCTGGGAGTAATGTTAATGCAAGGGTCCTGACAGGCTGATTCTGATATCACTCTCCCCATGTACGGGAGGACAGACTCGAGTTGGCAGCTTTTGGAAACGTAACGTCAGTCAACCCTACGTCCAGTGAGGGCGCGGCCATGTCTGCTGCCATCTACCGCCTGCCAGCGCAATGCTCGCGAATTTTCGCTCAAAACGCCAACGCCTAGGCAGACGGCGGATTTTCAGTAAACAGGATCTTTAACGCTGTGTCATCAAAATGACTCCGGTGTATATATATAGTGACTCCAAGGCGCTTATCTCCCCGACTGGTCTTTAAACTTTACCAGACAACAAAGAGAGTGATGGAACAAGTGACTAATCAACGACCGTTAATAATCATTTAAGGCGAAAGCCTTTAACGATTCATACAGTCGGCCACGATTCTTCCACACACCTCCGTCGCACTAATGTGACGTCACGCTATGTGACGTCACATCTGGTTAGGCGGCAGTTTCGGAAATTTAGCCACCAGGAGTATGGTCAATCATAGTGGTGACGTAGTCGACGTAACTCAGTAATTAAGTAGTGATAATATAGAAATAACTAGGCGTTATTTAGGAATTATTTATTTGATAATTAATTAATGAAAATTTAGTAACTAAGTAGTTAAAATCCTATCTGCACCGCAAATCTAACCTCTATCCCCCAGATCCCCATCCGAGCACTTTAGCCAAATGCGCCATACCCGGGATCGTGAGACGGACATCATAATTCTCTTTGTCTACCGTGATGATGATAGTAACGATGATAATGACGTTGTAATTAGTGATGATGACAATGATGACATTATTTATGATAATGACGTATTTAGTTGACGATGATAATGAGAGCAAACGTGAGCACCGCTTGCACCAGGAAAGCTCAGGCTTTCGCATATCTGCTTCACAGGGCTTTCGGAATTTTTTATTGCTTTCACATGAAAGAAATTATTAGGCGACTTGAACCGGTCTGGTTCGTACCAGGGTACTTGTGTTGAGGGGAAGAGTATCTTTATCACTGAGCCAGGCATAATGCTAACTATGATCCCGCTCGCAATCTCTGTTGTGCTATGTCATAGTGGCCTGCAAAGAGCACTTGAAGTGATCGGTTATAGTGGCGCTTCTGAGCGAACAAATTTTCTGGATAGCTGCTACTCCACAATTTCGAACGACTGACGTAGAAGAGACCAAAAAATATACTGTCTGATTGCAATATCTATACTATAGTGAACTAGAATACTTTCTAGTGGCGCGAACGGAAGGAAAATGGGCGCCTCTTGCACGCCGGACGCCACTGACCGCCGCTGGTGGCGCTGCAGTTACGTCTACTAATACCTCGTGCCCCTCCGCAAAGGGAAGTCAAGGCTTGGCGCGCCGTGCAGTCTGCACATTCTTGCGATTTTGCCCTCGAACTTTCAGTTCTGCCTTCCATCAGAGCAACTAAGACATCTCAGCTTTTCAAAAGCACCATGCGCAGTTCGAAATGGCCAGGAAAAAGACCAACTCGCACTGTTTTGCTCCGAGCCGAAGCGCGGCTGTCCGGATGCTCCAGTCACCTTTGTTTGCTCCTCCGAGGGACAACAAACATCGCACAAAGTGGAAACGAAGCTTGTGAAGGCAGGAAAAGCCTCTCACAGAAACATTGGCAGTGTGTGAGCATCATTTCGAGCCGCATCTCATCCTGCTGCGTGACTACGCACATATATGATCAATGGCAGAAGTGAGGATATACCGCCTGAAATCCATTACTGGCACCTGATGCGGTGCCTATACACTCTTGCCGGGTTATCCGGCATATATTACCGTCAAACCCGTGAAGCCAAGGCTGGATGTGGGCAATATTGATGTTGCACAGAGTAGTGCTTAGTGCAGATTCTTGCTATTAAGCCTGTAGCACCAAACGATAGCCGACATATTTTATACCGCGTGTCCAAGCTAACTTCAGCCAAGTGTTAAAAATAGACCATTTGAGATAGGCCAGAGAAACCACTTGCTGACAGCCACCTGGCGCACCAGGTCTGAACAAAAGGAAGACTTCGGGGAAGAAAGCTTCGAGTGTTTGCATGATCTCGAATACTACCACTGGCTCAATAAAGCAGACAGCTGAGATTAAATTAAATTCAATTCCGCGTAGTCATGGTATGTCCTTGGATCTCTAGCTGCACATTTATTTAATCATTTATTCATTCTTCATATCATACCCTACTGATGTCCCAAGACAATAAATATCGATAAAAAAAACGGTGCAGGCAATTTTTCATTTTGCAATTCTAATTTACTAAGTATTTCTTTCAAATAAATGTGATTTGCAAAGTTGGGGAGGACCTTTTGAAACCCCCATTTCATTTATTCCCGATAAAGAAAACCTCACGCGCATAGTTTTAGCCAGCTCTATAGAAATAAGCCCGCGAAATAAAAAAAAAAATGACGTGACTGACGCATTCATGCGTTACGATATTGTGGTGCTCCCAACCGTGAATGGTTTGAGTGACAGAAATTAGCTGCGGCCGTGACTCAACAGCCCAGTCTCAGCGCTATACTGGCTATACAGGCTGATAATTTTTGTATTTCGCGGGCTTTCTTTAGAGCTTGGAAAAACGATGAGGCTTTCTTTATCGGAAATAAATGGAATGGAGGTTTTAGAAGGCGCTCTCAAATTTTGCAAACCCAGTTATTGTCTAAAGGCAATAGTTAGTCAGTTAGAAAAAATAATTACTAATTACTTAACATCAAAATTAAAAATTGCCTGGGGTGAGCCAGTTGGCTGGCAGCTGTATACAATTATGGTCTCTCTATCGTACCTCAAATCCTACCTCAAACTAACTGTGCTAAAGGCTTTAATCTTTTTTTTTTTTAAGAAAAAGATGTCACATGTATTAAACTTGGCTAATTTTACTAATTTTAAAGACAACAGAGGCCTTTGTACCCTTCAAGTGATACCAGTTTGTGGCTGACCTTGAGAATGTGTTTACAATCTGCTTCAGCCTAAATTCAAGCAGACCGCTTGCACTCAGTATGCTACTGGCTAAGCAAACCTGCTAATTTGGGTGCTCTGACCACTGTCAAATTGGTGCAGCTGAAAACTGCTTAACTACCCACATGCACTCTTTCACAAAATGCATTAACGAGCGCAATGTCAAGATTCAAAGCACCTGAAGATGAGCTGATGGATGCTCTTAGGACTGTTTGTGTAGTCAATAATTTCACAAAACAACTCATTGTTGATGGCTTTTTTCCCATGCACTCAAATAAAATAAAGTAGCAGTGGAGAAGCCTTGTGAAGTACCTAAACAAAACTGCTCTGCCCTCCTCATGTGGTATTTTTGGCATATATGTTACGCATACGAGATGATGAAAAGATTTTAGCACCTGGCTTACAGCGATGATTTATAACAGATATTGTTGCTGTGAACAGAGAATAGTGGTGCCGCCACAGAATATCGCTGGATGATTCGTTTCAAAACGTAGGATTTGTTTTTTTCATGACCATTTTGTGAAAAAAAAAAATACATATATAACAGCCTAGGCCTGAAGCTGCTCCTCACTTTACCAGTTGGCAAATTTCCTAACGCTAAGCAGATATCAAGCTAAAATGAGCATTCCTGGTTACCAGTGGATACCGAATAGCGCAGTGTAATATAATCATCATTATTGGGTAAAGGAAAGTTACTGCGGCGTGGTTGCAGAGATGCGAGAACCCGTGCCTGCGCACGATGCCTGGCCGCTCTGCTAACAGTCTGCTGCTGACAGTTGAGTTGGCTCTGTAATAAAGCGGGCTCTGCAGGGCTCAAAAAAATACCTGTCCCGTACAAATGAATGTGCCGTAACGATTTACAGTGTGCGATAACTCGTCCCGCATGAGCTGTAGCAGACGCCAGCGAAATAAGAGCGCTTTCACCCTAGTGCAACGGCGAAAACCCGAATAATGTCGAATGAAACGCCTTCTATCATGGGTGGAGGTCCACATACGTCGGCATAGGGAAACAATCACTACTTTTACTGAATAGGCGCACAAAAGCATCGGTACTATGTCGCACTATTGCAAGAAAACATTGAAAAGTCGACTAGTAGATGTTGCAGTGGCGCCGTCTGGCGGCGTCAATGAAAATCGGCGTGCCCGAGCGTCGTCGTTCGCGCCACTAGAAAGTATTCTAGTTCACTATAATCTATACCTTACAGTGGGTATAGTCAGGCTGATGATGATCATGATGATGATGACGATGATTGCAATGTAACAAGACAAGGTGATATGGTCGATTTTGAAGGAACTACCAAGCGGGTAGCTCCTTAAATCAGAACGGTGAGATACGTAACGAACTCACGGAGCACTTTCACCCACTGCCTGGGCCCTGTTGCTTTGAAGAGGTACGAGTATGCTTGTGGCACAGGGTAGTTGGCTGGGTTCACAGGTGCAATGGCGCACCGGCACACATTTCTATTTGCATATCATATTCGTGTAATTCTTATGTCAAGATACCAGTGGCATAGGCGAGTTGGAAGGGTGCTGCGAGACACCTCTTTTCAAGTGAAATTGATAGATTGGAATAAACACATGGGAACCTTGCACCCCCAGCAGAAGCCACAAGGGGCTGAAAACGTAAAGAACGCTTCTGAAACGCTCAATTAAGCGACACCTTTTAGCACCCTCATCACTCCAAAATATTTTAGGTGGTGAAATCACTGAGAGCGCAGCGGGTATCCGTAGTTCGACGACTGATGAGCACGTTTGTTTTTATGGCCGCCGTCGAGTGTCTTAGTCCTTTCGAGGTTGCAAGCCTGCCAATAACGTGCTAATTTAATTCAGAAACAAGCCTCTTCGATTGTTGGCTATATTTAGGTGACATTATGCTATTTTTCACGGGTATCTAATTTGGGGCTGTTGATTATTCCATATTTTCACGTTTAATTGAGGAGTTTGCTGAAGTCCGGCAATCTGGCACACATTTCAGCAGTGAGGCAGCTGTGACGTTTTAAAAGATATTGTGGTGCACATGTAGATGGAGATTGTCTAAGCTTCCGATGAATGAAAAAAATGTTTTTAAATTTTTGCTGAATTTGCACTAAATAGTTAAAACTGCCAACATAGGATCAATTGGTAGCGTTTTAGATAATTTGGAGGCAACTAAGCAATATTTCAAAATAATTCTCTCAACATGTTAGTAGAAATGAAGTAATTGAAGAAATGAAGAAGTTGTCCTGCGTGCACTATAGACTAATTACGAATTTTCATAAAAAAACTATGGGCGTGGGCGTGCTTATGTTCTGAAACCTTAATACCGCAACATTTTCATGCGCTTTCTTCCAGCTTTTATTTACACATTTATTAACCGCGAAAAAGTTGCAACACCAAAAATTATTGCTTCCTTGACGGTCGTAGCCAACATGCGAGCACAATTCCCAAGTGTCTGTCGCTTTCCGCTCCACTCTCTTCTACGATGAATACCTCCTGTGTTATAGAGACTCTGATTTTCTCCAAACAAGCCTTGGAAGGCTATTTCCAAACAAGCTTGAATGTAAATAATGAAGACAATTTACAAATTTACAAGATTTTGACAGTTGAAATGTGATGCAAAAATTATTTTACCCGAAGACTTTCGCAAAGATTTTTTCTTGGCCGCTCATACCAGCGGCGCTCCAGGGTGCATATGTTACATATGACAGATTTTTTTTGCACGAGCGTTACCTTTCAAAAAGAATTTAAGATTTCAATTGTAATCAACAAGTCCCGATAACTTCATCCACGCAATACCAGCGAGCGTAATAGTGGCTGTTCACAGAATGGTTACAGCAGAGCATTGTCTCCGTACTTCCTTACTGCATCACCACTAAAGAAATTGTTAGCTATTCCAGCATTCTGCAAACAATAACTGCTGCGTCACCAAGTATAGAGATTTTGGCGCTCTCCACCCGTATCACACCTTGATTATTATAATTAAATATAACTTCTGTGAAAACTGCCGACAACGTTGTTACTGTGCCTACTGGGAGGTGTTTTTCATGAGAAAAGCATGCATAAGTAGGCGAGCTAACCTAAGGCCGTTCAAAGGTGACAAGTATATTCAGGCACATATTCCCGTGATAACGTATGAAAAAGCTAGGTAAATTTAAAGGTGACGAAAGTGATAAGGCAGCACCAGAAAGGGCGATTATTTACAACAAAGAGCGAGGTGGGTGATTTCTAAGCAAGCACTGCACGGTTTCAAATACGGATTCGGTCATCTACGAACGGAGCTTGTGGAGCAGTACTAGCAGATAACTATTTCCGATATTTTCGACATATCACTCTTACCCGAGCTTGCCGCAACGTTTCTTCAATAATTTACCGAAAAATATTAGAACTAGTTATTCTTTACCCTCGCATCTAATCTTAGAGCAAACTGCACAGCGTGTATCCGCAAACATCAAGTGTTCAGTTACCAGGTAGAAACAAATATATTGATACCTGGCAAGGTTACAATATTTCACAATATTTTACGCCGACATTACTTAAACTCATTCAAGATCGACACCTTTCTACACTTGTGTACATTGAAGAAAAAAAAAATACCGGGCGTCACGAAACTTGACCGATGGGGCTTCTTCTCTGCTTCGTGGAATTTATTCGCCATCATTCTTTACAACATTTCTGAATATCTCTAAAACCATTGCCGCAAAGAAACTGCGTCATGTACCCAGATATTTTGACCTGAAGAGGATTCGGCTTCGTATCCTGAAGATGCCATTAAAACGACACATCCGCATCAAATGCAGAGGGCTACAACTGTCCTCTGTATTTATAGACCTTATGCAAAAACTGTCATGCTCTTGCGCTGATCCCGCGCGTTTCCGCTATGTTGGGGAATTCTGGATACTACAGTATATAGTAGAAGGGGAATAACGATGAGCAAGGTGGTATTTATCATCGTCGAAAGAGCTCAACCTTTGCTATGTACCTTGATGTATACAATGAGCCGTTGAAGAAAAGGGAAGTTGTCATCTTCGTACAGTGTTTTTTTTTTTGTATTATTGCGTAGTATTACTTGGCTTATGCGCGCCATGTACGTAATCCTCGTACCGAATCTGTCAGCAGTCGCTGTTAGCTTATGTCGAGTATAAAAGCCCCAAGTGTTATATCGCTGGATAGCTTTTGTAAAGTATGATTGCACTGGACTAACTCTAGGTCTTCATGCCCTACCTACTATCGTACGTTTTGTACCCATTTGGAATCAGGCTATTGCTCTTGGGTTCGAATCGCCATCTTTCCATAACAGCGTCGCAGCCGGCAGCTGATCGAGTCGCACATCCTCCTGCGTCCAGAAGAAAAAGCGTAAAGTTGATTATTTTTTCTTTGAGACAGGTCACATTTTATGATCTTGTCTGGAGTGGTGTACCACATGCCTCTTTTTAAGAATGTTTTTTGCATCCGAACATGTTGAGAAACGAGAGTCACAGGCGTGTAGAAGAAAATAGAAACAAAATCTCGTTGAAGTATTTGAACCTACTATTATTAGGATTAGTAAAAACAAAGGAAACGTATATGTCCATATTTCATGCACACTCGAACTTTGAATAAAAACGAAGAGGTAATGTATACACACCTGATCTGTTTCTTTGGCTTCCATTACTCCTAGCCTCCTCCACAGCCCAACCAGTGGTCTGCTCAGATGCTTCACGCTCGCTCTGGGCTTCTTTAGCTCACCTGGAAGAGCAGAGGAAGACAATTTTATTGTGCCCTCAGGCAGAAGTATTTGCAAGAGCTGCAGAGCGCACATTTAAGAGTCTATTGGCTCGACTTCTCAGCCATTAAATCCCTATTTGTGTACCTGATATACACGGCGTAAATATGGTAATGAGGGCAGGATTTATATGCATAAAAAGTTAATGCAAAATATAACGAAATTGGGCTACTGTTATAAAGGCGATTGGAGACGTGCCTAGTCATACAATGGCATGCAAGGCATTTTTGTAAAGTTTGCCATCTTGAATGGCAGCTATTTGCGCGGTAGTGGGATCCCACTCTGGTGCGGCACATTTTAAAACTACGGGTAGAAAGCGTTCGTTTTGCAGAATGGAAAAGCCGGGTTTGTAAGCTTTTTGTAATTGCGGTGACAAGTGATGCACGGGAGGTATTACCATAGTTCGAAATTCATTATTAATATAAACAGCGCGAACACGAAGACAAGGGGCAAGAAACAAGAAAGCCACAGTACATGCGTGGATTTCTTGTTTCTTGTCCCTTGTCTTCGTGTTCGCGCTGTTTATATTAATAATGAATAAGTACCAACTCGCCCAACAGAGTATCTTCGTAAGTCATAATTCGAAAAGGCAGCAGAGGAATTATCCTAGGTAATAGAGAGTTTTAGCTTACCGTGATCCACGATCCGCTGCCGTGATCCGCCACCGCGCGTTCCACTGCGCATGCCCAGATCCCTTGACGCCGATAGATGGCGCCACATACTTGATGTCGGCACATAGACCTGCCGCGTCGGGACCAATCAGCTTGTGCGCCCCGCCCACGCACGGTACCGGGCCACTGTAGCGGATCGCGGATCACGGTAAGCTAAATCTCTCTAATAACTGCGAAACAATTTCCGCTGTGCTGGTATGCTAGTCGCACTTTTATATTTAAAGTGTAAGGGTGCGTTGAAGCTCAGGTCGGTGTTCCGGTCGACCGTTTAACTAGCGCGTCAGTCTCTTGCGTCTTCGTCTTTGTCTGCCGTCTTCTTTGTAGCACGCACCTTTCGACATACGCTCGTCGTTTTTGTCACCGTCGACAGTCACCGAGCGTTGGTGTGACACTACAATTATCCCCGGGAGAAAAAGGAGGCATTCTGCCGACTCATGGTGTGGACACAACAGGCGGGTCGTAACAGGGCTTGAGGCGGTCAACATGCACTGTTTCACGCCCGCGGCGACGCATATCCGATATCGGTACAAGTGGTTCTATAACGTAATTCACCGGAGAGGTCTGGCAAATAACCCGATATGGGCCATGGTATTTGGAAGTGGAAGACAGCGGCGTACGCGTAATTTGAGGGCTTGGCGGTAACACTTCCGCAACTTGCTCCTGGATGGTGCGTCGAAGTGCAGAATCTATCGATGGGGTGGTTGCGGCAGAAGCAGGGAGGAGCGATAGTTGGCGAGCCACTTCCTCCCGTGTAAAGGCCTTGATCTCAGGAAGGAGGGAAGGTGGTTCAGAAGGGAGACCGCATGCTGTCGGAGGCACGAATAACCGGTCGTTCACGAGTGAACGCCGTTTAGAAGCTCGTTGCCTCTTGAGGACGTCGTAACTCTGACAGAGCTGAACCACTTCGACGACGGTTTGGGGGTTTCTGGCCGTCAACATGTGAAATGCATCGTCGGAGATTCCCTTCCGGATTTTGGTGATCTTGCCAGCTTCGGACATGCAAGGATCGACACGTCTACAAAGATCCACAATGTCCTCTATGTAGCTGGTGAACGTTTCATCGGGATTCTGAGCGCGGGCTTCGAGGCGTTGTTCGGCTCGCAGTTTGCGCACAGCGGGGCGGCCGAACACCTCGGTGAAGCTCGTTTTGAAGGCCGACCAGGTGGGTAAGTCGGGTTCGTGGTTGCGGAACTATAAATTTGCTACATCGGCCAGGTAAAAGAGGACGTTGGCTAATTTCGTGGTGTCGTCCCATTTGTTGTAGGCGCTTACGCGTTCGTAGGAGGATAGCCAATCGTCTACATCTTGGTCGTCGGCGCCACTGAAAAAGCTGGGGTTACGCTGGCGAAGCCCACCAGAGCACAGGATGGTAGGGGAAGCGGTGGGATCAGTCGAGCGTGGAGTGGCGGTCTGGCTTGTTGCCTCAGGCATAGTGGATGGCGGAGCGAGTGTGCGGCTGCGAAGCTCCAGCGCGAGAGAAGGGAACGAAGAGCAGCCTCCACCAAATGTAAGGGTGCGTTGAAGCTCAGGTCGGTGTTCCGGTCGACCGTTTAACTAGCGCGTCAGTCTCTTGCGTCTTCGCCTTTGTCTGCCGTCTTCGTTGTAGCACGCGCCTCTCGACATACGCTCGTCGTCTTTGTCACCGTCGACAGTCACCGAGCGTTGGTGTGACACTACAGACGTAATAAAGACTAAGACCGAATGAATTAGGGTGGAGCATTAGCAGTTGATGAATAACATTTCTTTTATGACATACCAGGTAGATTCTGAGCATTTATTTGCAGGTGTATTATTATTTTACACAAGGCCGCGATGTAAGCGATGTAGGCGCTTTCCTCAGTCAGGTTATGGCTGATTTATACCTGCACACAGTATTAGCATTGTTGGCTGCATTTTTGTATATGCGAAAACCACATGAGAGCTCAGGTGATGTGTAAGCTAAGGTACCTCAATGAACACGTATACCGTAAAGAAAATAGCTGGAGGAGTAAACCGGAATATTGGGCATAGTTCTTCGTAAGGAAAAATGAGTCCATTGATATTCAATTAGACATGTGTTACACCTATAATGAAGCTTTGAAATGTAATGAATGGTAGTTATACCATCGCTGGATGGCAGTATGCAAAACAATATGCAGTCTTCGCCAAATAAAGGCATGCCGATTCGACAGAACATGCTAAATTTCTGATATAAATTAGGAAGTGATGAAAACGACCAAGGACGAAACTAAGTAAAGCCGCAGTGAAAATAATTTGAATACGAGCCTACGTTATTATTTGACGGGTACTGTGAACTGGCTCGCAAAATATAAAATATAACATTCGTTACAGGTAAGAAGGGTGGGGTTCAGATTGACTGGACTTACTTCTTGAGGTAAAGTTTTATGGAAGACGTTTTACAGCGGTTTGCTATAATCGATGGAAAATGAGTTAGGTAAAGACTGGAAAAGTAAGCAGACAAGTTAGGGGAGTAGTTAATGTCTGCCTGCAAGATTAGTATGGCTTTTATTGGGAATGCCCCTTTTGCGTACATGCACTCTCCTGCTAGTTTAATCGCTAATTTTCTAATGTGTGCCTTTCTTATCCCGTGTATACTCCTTAGCATAAACAAGGCGTTAGCGAAGACTTCTTCACATTGATATAATGTCTCGCTTTAACCGAGAAATAAGAATTTGCCTTTATGGCACAGGATTAGTGTGCTTTTCTCAGAAAGGTTAACCTCCCTTTCTTTCCTCCTCCTCGCAGAAAGGGGAGACGGAGGGTGGGGATTGGGATGTGGTTCTTGCATTCTACCAGGTTCCAGACACGGGCTGGTGAGCTTTCGCCGACCGCACTTACACCGACAACACAGACGCCAGACTTTCTGCACAACTTACGTAACAACGATGAATCTGGGTAATTAAATCTTGCTAAATAAAAGCTCCTTCCCATAGTGCTTGAACCAAGCCTCTGATAAGCCATCAACTTAAAACATCCTAATTTCAGGCCAGCAACGCAGTAAAGCCGATTATGCCTGTTGCATGAAGCTTGTGTTGCAAATAAATTGAACAGTTAACAGAGAAGCAATAGGGGGCCAGTATATGTGCTTCCTTACTGCAATAACTCATTTAAGTACTGCGTATGTTTGAATCAGCGGCTTAACAAATCGAACTCACCGCCTAGCCTACAACCTGCCTGAGAGGAACACCAAGTACGTGGACGAAAGTAGCCGAAGTAGTAAGCTATCCGCAAAGAAGAAAAAAACAGCACTTGACATCAGTAGTACACAAAAGACCAGCACGACACAAGGGGTATCGAGCACATTGTTCATGTGGAAACGAGTGAATGCCCAATGGCTGTGGCTGTTGAGCCATGAAGGAGGCCGGGCAGACCAAACGCGCTGCCCAGCGCCGAGAACAAAAGCGTCCGTTTGAGTATCCCATGCGCTGCTGCTGCTGCGGCTGCCTACGAGCCCTACATTCAACGTAAATATTCGGGATATCTCGGAACCCATTGTGTTCAAGTTCAACCTGATGTACGACATCTGTACGCACATCAGGTTGGCTGGAAAAAATTGAAAGCCGTATAAGGCGTAGTATTATTAAGCGATGCCAAAATACGATACTTGGTACTCACCAGTAGCAAGACTAATGACTACTCCCAAAACGACGGTGCCACAAGTGCTAAAGAAGCAGTTCCAGAACGGTGAAATATGAACAAAGCTTCCATCATGTTGCACTCTACGGGAGGAAAAAAAAGAAAAGCAGGAATTTCGATTAAGCGCCGCTTATTCGAGCGCATGGTAATTAATTATCTATCGGCAGGATTCCTCTTTTACACATTAAAATATGTAGGAATAGGAGGAATTTTCTGCGTGTGTAAATAGGGATTAATAGAGCATTATACAAAGGTAATAGCAGCAAAATGCTGAACTTGCTGGAAGTTTCTCCTAACTTCACCCCTCTGTTGAATAGCTGCGACATTTGTGAAGCTGTGAAGAACATATGATAATTTGAAGAAAGCAGCAGGAGAAAGAAGAAGAGGAAAACGTGGAGGTTGGCTCGAGGAGCGCGAGGCACGAGCAGGAGAGAACAGGCGACAGCGGGGCTTTGGTTCGGTTTTCCACGGAGCTCGGGCGGTTCGTGTTCCGCCAGGCCTGACCTGGGTATCCAGACCTGGGGCCGCCTACTGCATCCTGTCCTGGCCCGCCTCCTGTCCCGGGTGATCAGACCTGGGAGCTGCAGCTGCAGCTCATCGCCGCTGCTGTAACTGCGGCTCATCACTGACACGGACGTTCGGCGTCGTGCTGGGCCCCTGGCACGTCGGGGAAGCCTGAAGCATCGGCCGCGGAAAGACAACCCGAGGCCTCTTGACCCTACTGGGCCCCATCCGGGGGCATAACCTTCCGCTGGGCTTGCCGAGGCCCTACCGCACCGACCCTTCAAAACTCTGACTACCCGGAGCGTCTGCACCGGCTTCTCCATCCAACATCTTGGTGACTTTTTGACAATTTGTGTTTTGTCATCGTCCCACTTGCTCGTTCTGCGCTCGTCCCGTCCATGTCTGTACATAAAAGTATTCGTCGTTAGCTTGGTCAGTCTGGTCGTCTATTTAGATTATTGTCGCGCATTAAGCCACAGAATAAGGTGGCCAGAAGATCTAAAGAAACGAACCTCACAATTTTGGCGTCCACGGCAGGACCAGGCCGGCCAAGCAACAATTTCCCGCGGCTAGAGATTTGAGAAAAATGAGTGCACCAGAGTTGCTCGCAGTAGGGGAACGTATAGGTTTGCAGGGAATCGAGTTGCGCGAGTGGGTAGAGAAAGAATTGCAGAAGGCAAGGGAAGACAAAGCTGCCGAACGCGAAGAGAGCTGCAGAACGTGAAGCGGCGAAGCAGCGCTTGGAGCAAGAAAACCAGAATTTGCAGCTACGAGTACGACTTGCGGAATTGGGAGAAAACGCCCCTACTGCTGGAAGCACTGAGCACGGTACCGTACCAGCTCCGTCTTTCCCATTTAGTCCTCATGGATTGATTCCCCTGTTTAATGAGGAAAGGGACGATTTGGACGCGTATTTGAAGCGTTTTGAACATGTCGCCATTGGCCAAGGCTGTCCAAAAGAGAAGTGGGCCACGGCTTTGAGTCTTTGCCTCGGCGGCGAAGCTCTCAGAGTCTTTGGACGACTCTCTCCTGAGGACTCACTCAATTACGATGTAGCGAAACTTGCCTTACTTCGGAGGTTTCGGTTCACGGCTGTGGGCTACAGAGATAAGTTTCGTGGAAGCAAGCCGCAAGATGGTGAGACAGCTTCCTAGTACACCACAAGGCTGTTAAGTTTTTTTGACCGCTGGGTTGAGATGCGAGGACAAGGTCGCACGTTTGAAGTGGTTCGGGACATGACAGTGGCTGAGCAGTTTTTAAACAGCTGTCACAATCGTTTAGTTTTCTTCTTGCGAGAACGTGATTGTAAAACGGTGGACGAGATTGCTGAGGCCGCCGATCATTTTCTTGAGGCTCAGCGACAGATTAACCTCGCGATTTTTAAAGATAGAGCTGAGCAAAATTCTGCGGAACCGCAGGACGCAGCCCCAAACCCAAAGACTAGAATTCGATGCTTCATCTGTGAAGATATCGGACATAGGTCGGCGGATTGCCGTACAAAACCGAAGCCCCCATATTGCACATTATGTCGCAAATCTGGGCATGAAACCCAGTTGTGTCGATACGGAAATTCAAATGACCGGGAGACGTCTGCTTGCTGCACGTCCCCTGGAGATTCCCGCCCTGGTCGTCAGCTGGGAAGAACATGCCTAGATGTTCGAAGGGACGATTCGGCTCTTAGTCCATCTCAGATTACTAACAAAATGCCAGTGAAGCATGGAGAAGTGTTCGGACAAGCAGTGTCGGTGCTGCGCGATACTGGTTCTAATGGCATCGTGGTGCGTCAGGCTTTGGCGCCCGAGGCTGCATATACCGGGGAGCGAGCATCTTTACGTTTAGTGGATGGTTCTGACATCGAAGCACCTGAGGCGGAGGTTATTATCAAGTCGCCATAATTCACAGGCAAAGCTATTGCTAGGTGCCTGCCGACGCCATTATATGACGTAATTATCCGCAACGTTCCGGGTGCAAGCGTCCCATTCGCCGACGCTCCAACAGTCTTGACGGGCCAGTGAAGCATACCTGCCAGTGATGATGGGTACAGTGCTTCTTTCCAGGTTCTGGCGGCGAAAGTTTCAGGGACTGGTTTGGATGCCACTCAAATCGTACTCCACTTATCTCGGTCTGTTTTTCGCAAGAAACAAGAAGAGGACGCCAGCTTAGACGTGTGTTGTCGCAAGCTTAAGAAAACCTATCACGGAAGAGGGCAGACGGCCTACACCTTCCATCTAAGTGACGGCATTTTGTACCGGACCTATCAACTTTGTCCAGGAAAAACAATTAAACGGTCGTTCCGAAGGTTTTGCGCCGTCAGCTCCTCGTGCAGGCACATGGGAGCGCACCTGTCGGCCACCAGGGTGTCAGAAAAACTACCGCCAGAGTGCTTGATGACTTTTACTGGACAGGGGTGCAAGCTGATATTTAGCAGTTTGTGAGGTCGTGTGATGCATGTCAGAGGACTGTCCCGAAAGGAAACCTGAGGAACGCTCCATTAGGACGCATGTCCATTAACACAAAAAGCTACGAAGAGCGCCAGCCAGTGAATGCCCTACAAACTTCATCCTTCGTAGTTCGTGATAACGTCGAGTCGAAAACTCCGTTGTCAACGTGCAGTGAAGAACCTTGGTCCCAGAGTGGACTGGGGAACCGAGACTCGATAAAGAATAGTCAACTGTTGAATCGAGAATGATACGGGAGACAATGTTAATCTCTGTGCTGTCTTCCAACGCCGTTGGAGATATATTGTCTTAGAGCACATTTCGTACAAAGCTTCTGGAGGTGTTCTCGTGCTGTTCATAGTATACTCTTATTTCTTCTGACAAGTGTTGAGTGTTAATGTTACTTGTATTAGTACGAATGTTTTTTATTTTGTGTGCGCGAGTGACTCAGACTCTCAGCAGACAATAGCAATGGTGTGGCCACTCTGTGGGGTTTGCAGTGATGGGTGCAGCAGCGTTGTGGTGTGCGGTCGTCCTCCAAAACAGTGTATCAGTGTCATGGCCCCAAGTTTTTTTTTCCCGAAAAAAAAAAAAACTTCTCAAAGGGGGGAGATTTGTGAAGAACATATGATAATTTGAAGAAAGAAGGAGGAGAAAGAAGAAGAGGAAAACGTGGAGGTTGGCTCGAGGAGCGCGAGGCACGAGCAGGAGAGAACAGGCGACAGCGGGGCTTTGGTTCGGTTTTCCACGGAGCTCGGGCGGTTCGTGTTCCGCCAGGCCTGACCTGGGTATCCCGACCTGGGGCCGCCTACTGCATCCTGTCCTGGCCCGCCTCCTGTCCCGGGTGATCAGACCTGGGAGTGCTGCAGCTGCAGCTCATCGCCGCTGCTGTAACTACGGCTCATCACTGACACGGACGTTCGGCGTCGTGCTGGGCCCCTGGCACGTCGGGGAAGCCTGAAGCATCGGCTGCAGAAAGGCAACCCGAGGCATCTTGTCTCTACTGGGCCCCATCCGGGGGCCTAACCTTGCGCTGGGCTTACCGAGGCCCTACCGCACCGACCCTTCAAAACTCTGACTACCCGGAGCGTCTGCACCGACTTCTCCAAGATCTAAAGAAAAGAACCTCACAGAAGCTTAAACAACATCCAAGAAAGCTAAAAAATATAACACCTCTCTCTCCTGAGAAAAACTAGAACATTAATAAGCATAGCATTCCAATTAGATGCGAATATCCATTCATATAAATGACCTGAAAAGACGAATACTGACCATTCAGTATCCTACAGAAAACCAGTTCATCTCAAAAGAACAGCTCAGTCATTTTTATTTAAATGAAAGGGCAAGCCAATCGCCATCAGAAGGCCGCAGAGTGTGCCCACTTTGGTGCTCGTGCCGAAACCCATGGAAAAACCTTCGCATATTTCGAGAGCACGTACAATCCTCAACTGGTAACGCGCGGGCAGTCCTTCTTTGTCATAGTCACATCGGGGGGCCCTTGGACATATTGTTCTACAATTATTCTCACATCAATAATTCCCGTTGCCGAAAAACGGCATGCTCAGTTTCCAAGCTGATGCCAATGCGGCTAGAACATTTTACGTAACAGAAAATAAATCGGAATATGCGGCCAACCAGCGCCTGTTTCAGCGTTGCTTCGCAGTTTTAGCTCAGTGGCCCGATACGAGTGACCGCCGCGAGGGACAGGAATGTCGTAGAAACAAGTTTCTGCTTTACAATAACATGATGTGAACAGTGATACTTCAACCACTCACTAGGCCTATGATACCACAAGTTCTTATTTATGACAACGGCCCGCAAAATCTGCATAAACGGGTAACCAGCCAACATACTTTCTAAACGTTGATGGTCCAATTCCGCCTATTTCCGGCTCATTCCCACACCACTCCAACCGGACTATTCAAAGTTGTTTTTTTTTTTTGCTTGTAGTGGTACCTGAGTATTTTTATTCTTTTCGTTTAAGACCGCTATACCTCGTAGCATGGGCTGCGAGCCATTTTCGTTATAACTTTTTTTAGGGGGTGTCAAAATACAGCGTTTCGTTTTGCATAAACCACAACCGGTTTAGTTTCGTTCATGGTTTTAACGTTCGAAACCGAATCAGGCGATTAGGAAGGCACGGAAATTTCGACCATCTGGGGTTCGTAACGTGTTTCTTCGTCTGGCCTAGCGTAGCTTTTGAAAAAGCTACGTGCTGATAAACACTCTTTACATTAATATGTTGGGGCAGATGCTGATTTTAGATCTCTGCGTGAAAGTGACAGGGTGGCTTGTGCGCGGCGCTACGCAGCAATAATACACTAGCCCTGACCAGTCGAACGCGACAGCAACAAGAGAAGATCCAGCCTAGTCTTGCAACTATAAGGTGACTGGCAGAACACGAGGAGCACTGAGGACACAGGTTTGAAGCCGCTTCTAGATCGGCTATGCCCCGCTATTGAGCGAATAATTTTTCCACAAAGGTCTATTATTTTGACATTGTATATTTTCGACTTACAATAAAGGGGCTTTTTTAGCATTCAGGTGAACATGATGAGATCACATGTTTAATGAAAGCGATGCAGAAAAAAAGTGGTTCATTTTCCAAGGCATTGACACTCGTTAAGAAGCCTAAGGTGATTGTAAGAAATCTTCACTGCCTCATCGTGGTTAACAAAATGCTACACTGGTTTTCTCGAACACTTGAAAGCCTGTAAAGTCAATAACAAATGTGGTACTCTGAGTTTACTTGTAGAAGCAAGCTCTAAGCAACAGTTCCGAGTTTATACGCAGTGATAAGACTGCTAATACGCAATACATTTTTGAGTATTGAGGACTTGGAGATTCCAAACAAATGGGATGACTGTTTTGTACCTCTTGCTGGAATTCAAGGAAGTGACGTTGGGAAACCTTTGCAGGTAGCTGGTGTGTTCGTGGCAGTACTCTAAACTCAGTGGCATGTGCGGTGATCTGAGACCATCTCGAATTCTTAGCCACATTAAACACAGCTGAAGGCCAAACATTAGCAGCGTCGAAATTCCTGCTCCCTGAAAAATAACCAAAACATAGACACCACTTGGTTATCTGAGACACTTTACTGGCTGTTTATGAGAGATGTGTTCGCAAAAAATATGTGAAGAAATCGTAACATCTTTAAATGCATTCTCAGAAGACAACTTTGAAGACATTTCACATAATTTACAATACCCTGCCGGTGCTTCAAGTACGCTGCACTCCTGTACTTCTTAATATAAGAACCCATTAGCCGCTGAAAATTGTTTCTCTTATGAATCTACAATAAACAGTAGTGTACGCCCTTCGTTATAGTGATATAGGCTTTAAAGGGTACCTTGGAGTGGACGAAGGGGAAGGCGACAGCGAGCAGCAAAAGGCCGACACAAGGACCGGTTGTTGCTGCACTCACCATGATGATTGCCTGGAAAAATGTAATTGGCGGGTTAGTTTCACTGAGTGCCATCTTAGATTTAAGAATCTTTTCTGCTCCCACGAGAATTAAATTTCGCCGCTTCGTAAAAACTTTTTTGTCCGGTCCCATCACATTTTGTACAAACACATTGCCCAAGAAACAACCAGGAGGGTATCCCTAACAACACACTCACATGCTTATTGGTATTACTCACGGAGCAGAAATAATATGAAATCTCTATTTACGTTACTACGCGGGTGATATGATGTGGCTGAATTTGCTTAGAAGAAGAAAGGGTCAAGTTGAAAAAGAAAACTTTGCGCCCGCTTTAAGTTTCGCAAATCTCGCTTGCAAGTAAGGGAATTCTCAGTTAAAATTGGTCGCACAATTAGGTAATGACATGTTACAGAAGTAACTTAATTAATTTCCTGCAGATATGAGAGTAAATGGTTAAAAACAACCCTGTAGAGGCTTGATATACCAGGCGGTTCATGAGTGTAAGTTCTATGCATAACTGAAATGATGTACTTACACCAACGACTGACCCGAGGTATAGGCAGATGCAGCTGTAGAGTGTCATAACAATTCCAAGAAGAAATGCTATAGAGAAATAAAAGTGGGAACATTCAAAACGAATAAAACTCGAACATAGCGCCAAGTTATGCTGACTCTGTACGTGCCATATAAAACGTTCAAATGATTTAAACCAAGCTTGCGAACTGTTCTTAAGTAAGCAAAGATTAAAATCATAGCTGAGAGTGAGTGCGTGCCATTTCGATGAAAATTTATGCATTGTACCATAATTTTCCCGAAAGTTTTTGAACTTGTACCTATCTGCGTATGAACGTCGCAAAAAAGCTTTCACAACATCCGTTTTAGGTATATCGTATCGTTAACCTGCAAGTAGCAATATAAAGAGGTGGTGCTGACGCGAATGTCCTGGGAATAAATGGTAGTGCGACACTGCTTCTTTTAAGAAACCACTAAAAAGAAAGGCAGAGCCAGAATGCAAGGATGCAGTGCTAGAGTCGCCGGAAAATGAGACCAAGCAAAGAGCTAACATAGGCAAGGAAATAATAAACAACGATGCGCAACGAACAAGTCGATACCTTTTAACGCTAGAGAGGCTGCGTCCACAGGTAGCGTACTATCGTTCCAATTGTTCCAAAGCACAGCAACACTTTGAAGTAGAGAGGAAGGCAATAGTTTTCTATCGTGACGCCAAATACTACTCGGATCAAAACATATTGCTTCAGATGCCGAAATGGCAGAGAAAAGGGCTGCTTTTCTGCTTCACCAAGTTGACGGATACCAGCAAAAGTTCCAGTCTTATCACGAAGAAGTAATCAGAGAATGTATCTTATAGCGCTTTCTGTCGCCAAAGGTTATGATCATGCCTGTACCAAACTGATCACACTGCCACATGAGTGCATACGACAGCGCTGTGCAGGTCTCAGCTCAACTCCTTCAGGAATGAGCGGCCCCGTGAAGGAAAGGCTCCATGAATGAGGCTTCCTTTCTCAGCCACAAACAGCACACGGCCTCGTAAATAATTGAAGCTGCATTAAAGACAAAACGTATACATGACCGGAAGTCTGGCGTAGTATTTGAGATTAGAGAAAAGCGGGAAAATGGTGCACCGCTTTCCAAGAACACTTGCTAACCATGTCTTGTGTTTTATGCCCCACGTAGCGGCCAGCTCCTACAAGAACCCGTGTTCGTACTACTTAGCCAAGCAGCTGAGCGGAAGATACTTGTATGCGTGTCATCTTTGCAGCTGAAGAATGCGTCTTCGTAGTGATTCGCATCGTTACTGACAACTACTCAGCGAACAAAATCTTGTTAAAGCTCACTGGGAATAGTTCTTTGTTAACTATAGCGATGCATCCTCACGAAGATGAACGAGAAATGTTTTTAAACTTCGAGCCTTGCCATGTTTGCAAGGATATCAGCACCCAATTGTGGAACGGGAGCTCACAGACTGCACTGGTGGCATGAGGGGCACATGTGTCAACAATCTTTATGAGCACCAAAAGAATATGTCGATGAAGTAGGCGTTAAATTTGTCGAGAAAACATGTGTACGTGTCTGAAACTTCGTGCTGCGCGCCGTGCAGGTGTTTTCGCCCCAAGTAACTGCCGCTCATGAACATCTCCGGCAGAACTCTCACGAGTCAGCTCCCGTTACTTCATTTTTAAGGACGCCACATCGACATTGAGCTTTAAAAAAGTGATGAAGAAATGGTTCGATATTTACGACACGAGAAGACGCTGAACGAATACTGTGACTGCAAAATGACGTTTGCAGCTATGTGAAAAAGATTCAGGAATGTTGCATTGCCACTGGCGTTGGGATCTTCATAGTACAAACGTACATCGCCCTACTATTCAGCACCAAATCTACTGTAGACGTAACCGATATTCTGCTAACAGGCATCAACTACGTCCTGACTAAGAAATTTAACAGCGACTCTATAGAGGGATTGTTCAAAACACTGCGTTTCATGTGTGGAGGTAATGACGCGCTGAATGCAAGAGCTGTTACAATAGCTTTGGACCACAATAAGAAAGCCGTCCACAGCAATCACTATACAAGGATAAGCTGTAGAAGAGGCGTGTGCCTGTATTCGTAAAGATGTCTCTCAAGAACTGAAAGCTCTGCGAGCACATCTTCCAGCTCCAGCTCAGTCTGTTGCTTATTCAGGCCTAATTTACGTCGGTGGATGTATTACCAAGCTTATAGGTGATCCTGGGTGTGACGCTTCCGCCATGCTTAAGACGACGAACAAGACCAGCAGTCCTTTGAACAAGCTTTTTCGCGCACAAGAGAAAGGTGAACTTCACTATCCGAGGCCGGAGTTTCTAGCTCCCCTGGAAAAAAGGCGACCAAGAATCTCCCACGATCAAGAATTCTAGAAGACTTGCAGCTAATAGTTGAGCCACATTTAGAAGATTTACAGCTCCTAAGCTGCCCAGAAGGTATTGACAGGAGTCACTCCAAACGCTTAGCACATGCGATCTCTGACACGTTTCTACGAATTCTTCTGGTAAACTACGCAAAGCAATTAACAGACCAGAAACACAAGCCATCCGGATTCATCCACACATCAACATGAAAGTATTTCAGGTTGTAATTAATATCTGTCCGAACTGCAAGTCGGACGACAATGTTGCAGACGCCAGTACAAGCAATACCTATCATTGCGCTCAGTCCTCTTAGGTGTGGTGAAACGTTGTCTGAATTTCAAAAAACAAATGATCTGGCTAAGCTGGTGTGTTTCGCGCAGTGAGAGTAAATTGAACTTTTTGGAGTGGCGAATGCTATTATTGTCATAATACACTTTCAAGTGCCGACAAACACTGTGCCGGCCTTCAAGAGGAAAATAAATGCTTGCTAACGCTGGTTTCCCACAGAAATATCCTGCTTCACTTTCACACAAACCAGTCGCATATGAACTAGTTGTGCAAACCAATACTTTTCGCCATCCTACAATGCCAACTTCAGCGTTTTCAGATCCACATACTTGTCCCCTATTTTGCACGCCGTGTCTTCGTAAGACATGATTGCCTTGTGCTTGCTCAACGCGCTTGGAGCAGCCATTCAACAAATATCACACAAGGTGTCTCAAACAGATCTAGTGCACCAAGTCTATCTCGCGCATACCATATAATGGCCCTCTTCGAGCGGAGCAGGGCTAAGCGGGGGTTAGAGTAACTATATATGCAAAGCCTATATAGCATGAAGGAGCACTGAACAAGGATAAATGGGGTACGCCTCAGTTCGCAGGTCGAGCCAACGTTTCGGCAAGTGGACTTGTCGAAACGTTGGCTCGACCTGCGAACTGAGGCGTACCCCATTTATCCTTGTTCAGTGCTCCTTCATACCGTGTAAACCATCTTCTCCCTCTCGTTCTACCCAAATCCTATATAGCAACTCTAAGCGGTGTTGGCCCGCAGCGCTCCGGAGAATAGCGGCTAATGGGTAGCAACTGCCTCTCCTGCACAAGCCATAAGAGGGGAGGGAGTCGGGGAGTGCAGCGCGCTCCTCGAGACCAGCCACGAAAGAGCAAATGAACCTGGTGGGCCTGTGGCTCGAGGAAGACGACTACCCGGTTTCGTAACTTAATCTAAAAGTATTTCAAGCCACATCAGATCCGAACTAGAACTTATTTGGTGTAACGCCACTCAATCGTTCTAGGCCGATGTAATAATTTCTGTTGTTGTATTACTTCAAATCGCCCAAGACATAACACCTATTATGTGCGCATAATTCTAGCTCATTAAAGGGACAAAGTGAACTTCCCAACTACTCGTATTCCATGTTGAATACGTTCTGCTATATAGAAGTGTAAAGGGGTAAAGAAACGGAATTTAAGAGAATAACACCATGCTTTTCTGGGAAACTTCTCGCTTAGAATTTGGCTCAGTGCTTGCACTTACATTGAATTTTCAAAAGGGACTTGTTAGAATAATATTATTATCAGAAAAACTAAGTTCTAATGTTATTTCCGGATTTCAACGCATAGGCAATAGTTTCTCCGTTCTCGTCTTGATAATCTTTACGCATATTTATTGAACTAGGAGTTCTATTCAGAGCTGACTCTGTAAACGACCAAATCGTTTCACGCATTCACTCGCCCTTATGACGTGCTAGAATAATTCGCCCATCTCTGTTTTTCCGTCACCATGAGCCCGCGACATGATAAATGGGTATATTGACTCGAAAAAATTAGGAAAAGGAGATGTTATCTTGTTTGTGCTTTACGCGTGGGAACATAGAATTGCAACACATACTTACCAAGGCCTCGTGTAACATGGCCAATGTTGAGACACTTGATCCTCGATGACAAGATATCTACGTAGATGACCGCAGCCATAGTGTTTATAGCCGAAGATATTGTGCTACGGAGAGAATCGCGGATGTCAAAACATGCGAAGATCACAAGTGAAGGATCGCAACGCATGGTATAGCATGTGAGAGATAATGAACAGAATGTCTGCACGAATTATACGGAACACGGTAGTCGATACCTCAGAGGATATTTCGGGTGCAGGAGGTTTGTGTGCTCAAAGCATGAATATTTTACAGGGACTAATTATTCATTGACATCTACCCAGCCTCAACCATAGGGCTACAAAGGAAAGGTTTACAGCTTTCTTCGAAACTTCGTAGTTAAAGGAAAAATTTTCCTGGTTCGGATACCAGGGTGTGGACCTATACCCAAAAGGGATCAGAGGGTGCCACATAAAAGACGTGAAGCAATAGTTTATGGCATCTGCACTAAAGAACATCTGAGTGCAAATAATAGGAATTCGTGCAAAAACCTTTGTGCGAGCCTCTTATCTTATCAGTTCTGTTGAGAGCAAGCATGGGCACGCTCTGCAAATATGTTTACAAAGTTGATTAAATATCAGATTATTGAACTATTCTTCAAAGCCAGTCATCCTAGGAAGGGCCCAACTGATACTTTAGACGACTGCGGGTGCCTCTTATAGTCAGATGTACCTTATTTCTGGAGTTATAACGTTTTGTGAAATAAATTAATAAATCAAATTTGACAATATGTTGATTCAGCTCTCATATCATGACATACCTATAGCAGCACAATCACACTCAGGCCAAGAAGTACCTAAAATTGTCTTCTGAGTATTCCAAGCGAATTAGGTAGGACTAAATTAATAAGCATGTTAAAACGCAATTGCCTGAATTAACGTATCAGGGAAAACTAACACAAACTTATTTCTCCCAAAGAAACAATATTTTATTCATCTCGAGCGAAATCGCCAACTATACCTAACGCTCTGAAGGAGCGTACGTATACCAACTCGGGTCAGGTGCCTTATAAAAAGTACTTGTTTACATATAATGAAACCCCTTAGTATTGCAAGTGTGGGTAAACAAAGAACCGCATAGTTGATAGCCAACAGCAACAGATAAACAAATATACAGTAAAAGTAGCTAGCAGCAGAAAAGGGATCCTCAACCACGTTCAAAGAGATCTGATTGTAATGGTCGGCTTCAAAACAATACCGCATAAAGAAATATTCAGCAATGTCAAAACGGTCTTGTTCCAACAAGCTTATATATCACCGGCACTGAATTCATGCTGAATGACACGAGGAATAAACTATCTTTGAATTCGTCTCTGTGTGCGCATTGTGACGAAACATTGAAATAATTAAAAAAGGGATGGTGGTGGTGAAAACTTTATTTCCGTAAAGAAAGAGAGAGAGAGAGAGAGAGAGAGAGAGAGAGAGAGAGGGGCGTGTCCGTATCTCGTCCTTCTCGTGTACTTCTCGTCCGTGTCTTTTTTAGCGCAATTCCCTTTTTTAAGTATGTATGACCGACTAGCCCTACAACGTGCTCTGTTAAATTGAAATAATTATAGTACAGTATATCAAAAGTTTCTAAATTTGCAGCTTTGCAGTCGATAGAGAAAAATGAAATGAATGAACAGTACTTTGAAATCACTTCGAATAAGTGCTCGTGACTATTACCAGGAAGAGATATACTTGGGGTATGCGAATAAATATTTCTATTAAATCAATGATTATTATCAGAGATTGGTTTTACAGTTTCTTCTAGGCGGTGGCAATTAGCCGCTCCATTTAGAACAAAACCAAATACAGCTTTCCATGAAATGTGAGTGCAATACTTTCTGTTTATTTCTTAGTCGCTGAAAATATGATAATGAGCTAGATTATTGTATAATATTACCTTTCTACAAAAGTAGTTGTTTAAATCTTTGATTAGTGACACAATATCATAAGGTTGCCTTTGCGTTGCTCTTTTACTTTGATGACAATGTATTTGAAGTTTATGGAGTTTTCAGGCAAGATATCCAATCAGATTACAAACTTTTCCAAGCATGTAGTTAGAAAATTATTCAAATTTACTTTCCAGTACTCAACAAAATAGCGACAGAAGTTTGTGAGTATACATGAATACTTCATCACTATTCTGAGAGTGTCGATTATTACTATACTGAAGGTAGCAGTTAAAAAAGTGCATATCTAGGAGCTGATGTAAATATTATTGTGAAATGCCCGGGAAGCCACTGTAGGGATGTTGATACGGTGATTATATGAGCGAAAATGTATACCAAAAAGTGACTTGACATGTCTGAAGACGCCAAATTGCTGCGGCGATGGCGAGAGAATCAACAAAAAAATCACAACTGCTGGGTTTCCATGATAGCACAAAAGAAGGAAGATGTTTGAGCAGTATGAAAGATCACTGAAAAAGGTTTGAGGGGAAGCCTCAGTTCAGACTTCGTCCGGGCCGAGATGAAGACAAGTCCCCTTGTCGAAACGTTGTTTTCGCTTGCAAACTGAAACTGAGAGTCCCCCTCAACACTTGTTCAGTGCTCTTTCATACTGCTGAGTATCAAACATATATTAATAATTTGGACATAATGGCCAGCTTCCTCTGCGAGTGGCAGAACTGCAGATTGACATCACATAGCATGATTATAGAGTCTACGAATACAGTGATCTTAGTTCTTGCGCTCATCCTGGTATTGAGCGGCATTTAAACTTGTTCAAAAAAGAGCAGTGGAGTGACAATGCACTTGTGCGGCCGAGAACGATTTCAGAATCCCAATGAGCGGAATAAAATTATGGGGAAAACGATTAACTAGTCGGCTGCCAGGCAGGTGCTATAGAAAAATTCAGATAGCTTGCTCGAAAACAAATGCTTGGCTTCAAGATTCGAAAATGTTCTTAGCATCGGCACGAGGAGCCCCTCGCTTCAAAGCATAACTACTGATTGTGCCATAAGATAGGATCTAGGTGGACGACATGTAAGCGTTCTCAAGAAGTAAAGGATGCAGTTAAACAGAGCACAAAAATAAACCTATGTGTACGTGATTTAAAATAGCTTCAAGTTAAATTGCGGTCAACGCGGGAGCATAGCGATAGGAAAGCGAAGGGGGAATGTTACAGGGGTGCTAGGAATTAGTTGAATTTTAGTTTTATATAGAGGCCACCGCTTTTCGATGCATAGGTTCTTGTCGCACCAGATATAAACCAGAAGAGGAGAAATATTATTTACACGTATCGGCAGTGTTTCCGCTTTCACGACGCGAAGACAATTCTTTTCGCAATTTCCACAAGCGAGGCACACAGGCATTGAGTTTAAAATGAAAATAACCTTATCGTGTCTGTCATGGTATTCGCGAGATTCAATGAATTGGATAAAATATTTGAAATAAATTATCATCAAATTTAAGCGTCTTTTGCTATTAGAAAAATTTTCTGTGTATCCTCGAAAGATTGCAATCACGCGGAAAGCCCTATATTTATGCCTCATATATCGGACACTAGAGGCTAACGTTATTCCCAACGTCCGAACATCACAATGCTCATACTTCACATCCGACAAGACAAAGTGGAAAGTGCATCCTCCAGCACCTCAGTCACACAGCCACGCCAGCCATGCAAGTGATCAACTGCGTCACGAATTCATATTACTAAATGAAAGAAGAGCTACTTTGTGTTCCGCATCTTTTAAAACAAGCAGCGCCAGATACGGAAGTTTATTTCTTGTTTTGATATAGAGTTTTAGCTTACCGTGATCTGCGACCCGCTACCGTGATCCGCCACCGCGCTTTCCACTGCGCACGCCCAGACCCCCCTTGCCGCCGACAGATGGCGCCACATACTGGATGTCGGGATCAATCAGCTTGAGCGCCCCGCCTACGCGCGGTAGAGAGTCACGGTGGCGGTTCGCGGATCACGGTAAGCTACATCTTTCTGATATCTGCTCGCGAGAATATCCGCGGAAATCAGCGAGTGCGTGCCATCTCCCGAGCTTCCTCCGACCGAACGCAGAGCAAAGCTCAAAACAAATGATAATGGGGCTTATCCAGTACAGCGATATGTTACCACATCAGCCGCTCAAGGAGAAAACCTACCGCCTCTACATAATAAACCATTAAACTGGAATGAAGCAGTAGCGTGGAAACAGCTCCGAATTACATCATACCCGCGTCTCGGCCTACTCCAATTGACACATTCATCCCTGATAAATTTTCCCATTGCGACACCTGTTCCAACCGATACCATACCCCATGGGCTCGCTGGAAATAGAAAGCCGCGCCAGTAGTTCTCACCCGAAACCGAAGCAGTGATGGCCGCGCTGGCCAGCCCTAACTTGGAAGACGGCAGCTGGTGAACTATATAGGCCCCGCGGAAAGAAAGCGGAACGGGGGACCTGAACTGAGGCTCCTGCCCGGACAGACCCAGTTTTCCGGAAATAATTGTTTTTCATCAATCGATATATACCTTTCTCTAGAGCTGTCACCGACGCTACCAGAATGGGTAGATATTTATTTGTTATAATTGACAAAACCTGTACATGCAGAGTTGTCTCCTGCGCACCTTTAAGAAGTAGGAAGAAACCATATTCTGTTAGAGATATTGCAGCTGAAAATAAGAGAAAAAGAAAATAATTTGTCCGGAGATTCCTGCGTGGGCGATAACTGCTTCCCTTATTGTTACTAAAGTGGATTACGTAATATGATATCACTGCACAGGCATCATGAAAGCCATGTAGAGTATAGAGATTACGATAATTTAGGGGCCGAGCGCTAGCAGCCCCGGAAGCGAAGTGATAACAGAAAATAAAGTTGGTTGGTTAGTTGGTTTGTGGGGTTTAAGGCCCCAAAGCTACTCAGACTTTTAGAGACACCGTAGTGGAGGACTCCGAGAATTTCGACAACCTGGCGTTCTTTAACGTGCACTGACATCACGCAAAACACGGGCACCTTGTCTTTCGCCTCCGCCGAGGCCGAGAGTTTCGATGGAGGCGAAAAGCAAGGTGCCCGTGTGCTGTGAAAATGAAGTGTCGCCACCTTCGTCATGCAGTGCACGAAGTCGAATGGATGATGGCGACCACCGTGAAGGACAAGGAAATTGGTTTCTTCGGTAAACAGAGTAAAGGGAAAACTCATCCATGCATTACCAGCATTTCACTTCAGGACTCACCCAACAAAGTACACTAAGCGGCGGCAGGAGTTTTGTCTTAAAGTGTGGTCAAAGATGACTATTTTTTTTTTTCATATCCCGCCGGGGTGACGCAGTGGTTAAGGCGCTCGACTACTGTGCCGAAGGATGTGGTATCGAATCCCGGCTTCGGCGGCAGCTTTTCGATGGAGGCGAAAAGGAAGGCGCCCGTATGGTGTGCGATGTCAGTGCACGTTAAAGAACCCCGGGTGGTCGAAATTTCCGGAGTCCTCCACTACGGCGTCTCTCATAGCCTGAGTCGCTTTGGGACGTTAAACCCCACAAACTAAACCAACCAAACTATTTTTTCATAATAATTACCTTGTCGCTGCAGTTACTACTGCAGCGAGAAAAAGTCCTGTGAATCCCGGGAAGGTGACGAGGTAGGTCTTTATGTAGAAGGGCAAGATCTGTTGAAATACAGAGAAAAACGGTAGTTTTGTCAAATTCCTGCTTCCTTTTTCTGTATACTGGGTATATACTGCGTGTAGGTTCTGGCCTTGTCTAGAGCGAAAGGTGTGGCAAATTCGTTCTTGTCGCTGTCTTTCAAGAAGAATAAGGCCCAGAAAAATATTCACCGCACAAGGTGGATTAGTTTTCCACGGATGAATTTTGAATACAGGAGGGAGTGGGCTGATCAGATCCTATATTTATGGCGAAAGCCTTTCTTGGCTCATGAGTGGCTTCCGCAGGAACGTGTCAAATGAGGCAGATCTTTAGCCAATCCAGCAGTAGCCACATTACAACCAATGGTTAGTCCACTGAATATAGTTATAATAAACACATAATATTAACAATAATAATAACAAAAAGGCTTTCATCCTAATGAACATTGAGGTCTGAAGTTCCTCCGAGAATTTTTTGAAACATTTCCGCCAAAGAACCGAACACCTGGCCAGTAGAAACCGTATTCATATTAAAAAAAAAAAAAAGTTTGTGTGGAGGCACTAGACATCGAACCCAAAATCTCCCGAATGGGAGGATACTCAACCGAACGTTCATCGGTTCGCTGAAATGTGTTTGAAATTCAGGTTTAATTGTTTGTTTCATAATGGTTGGCCAACTTGTCGCCATAGATGTGTTTTAACAAAATACTGGAATGGAAAATAATGAGATACTGGATTAATAGGACCACTGAAGGAAACGGGGCGTATTGATGCATCTTCATATGAAAAACAGTGAAGCAAACTCGGACCGAGGCAACGCAGAGACAGAGCGCTTGTCTTGTATCGGTCGTTCCTCTGTCTGTGTTTGCTGCTCCGTTTTCCATCACGAGTATCAGGACCTGCATCACGTTTCTACACGGGGTTGAATGAACCGGCTTGTCTGGACAATCAGGATATATTCGTCTACAGCACATCTACCCTGTCGCATACTGAACAGGATAAACCAGTTTCTATGGCTAAACACGGCATTAACGTGACTATCTACAAGTGCACCTGCCCTAAGTTAAAACCTACATGTGCTCTTTGGAAGCTCAGTGGCGCCCTCATAGGCGACTAAAAATTCGAGAACACTTTCGCGATTAAAGTTATGAAAGGCGAAAGCGTGATTGCTGCATTCTGCTATGCGACTGTTGCGCATTTAGCGATGAATGCTGGTACGAGTAAAGCGAGCGACTACTCTTTCACATTCAGTGAATTCTGCTTGGCAGCGACGAGATCGCGTTCCTTGTACCTTCGCAGCTCTACGTTTACTGTTGTGTGGTTGATTTGACCGGGTGCGCAACATTAATTAGTAATTGAGGAAATATTAGCACAACGGTCACTAATTAGCAGGTAATTATCAATTTGTCATTGATTAGTAATTAGTATGATTAATTAGTCATCAATTAGTAATTGAGCACTGATTGACCTATGGCTATATAAGGCACGCATTCGCGCATACTGTAGTGGTGCTCTGTGATTGGTCGAGACCTCCATGACGTCATCCCGTCTTGAACAATCAGAGCCGCCGCAAAGGCGTGACACTTTTGCTGACGACAACGATGAGGCAATAAAGGGTTGCGCCTTAATATTTAAAATGTCGCGTCAGGGCAAGTTTTCTCCTCCTCCCCAGCTACACATGTACCGGCAGCTGGGGAGATGTTCGAAGAAGAGGCTACGGCGGCACGCTTGTACTCCTTGTTTAAAGCAAAAGCTTTATATCTATGATGGGCATCCTTTCTCATAATAGAGTTACGACGGCCTCCTAATCCGCATGTTTGAGATAAAGAGGCAAGAATTTTGGGAGTACGCGCCATCTCGTAATCATGCACCAAATTACTAAACTGCTGGAGAGTCGAGCCGACAACTTAATATACCTTATTGATAGTGATGATGCTGAGGACCATACCCTTTGAAACTGGTCGGCCCCATAAATGGTGCACAAGACAAGGTGTAAAGGAGAGAGAAGTAAAAAAAAAATGAAAAGAAGTGAACAAAAAGACTGACTAAAATGGGACCGCGAAGAGGAAGATGTCAATGTCCCATAGGATGGGGAGGGGTATAGGAGGGGGAGGGGGTGGAGGGGCTGCTCATTTTACTCACTTCCCTCGTGGCATAACATTTGATAGGTTTCGAAGCGCCATCCGGAGAACATGCAGCAAAATAGGAAACTGCGAGAGCTTTCAACCGGAAGCTTGAATTCTCACTCCTGTGCTTTGATGCGTGACGTGACTCACGTGAGCACATGTTGATGAAGAGAGAGTACAAGCGAATTAGGATCGGGAAATGAAGTCGGTGTGAAAAGCCATTAACGGTATCCCGTTAATACTGCTCTGATGTTGCCCCACCCATTTTTGGTCCACACCTGAAGCCCTGTTCCTAATATTTATGATTTTTCCTGCTGAGTTTGCCGACGATAGTAATAAAGCCTTTGAAACTTTGCAGTTGGCCCATACATTCTCTATACCATGTACATATCCAGTAGTCTTATGATAGCGACGAACTTGTACTTAGTTTACAAGACAAAATACCTTCTTGTTCCCAGATAACTTTTCTCAAACATGCATATTATTTGCTTATAAGCATCCTTGAAATCTAAATTCAGTACTGTGCATTTACCTGATCATAGCTTCTGACAGCACCCGCCAGCAGGGGGTCGCATCCTCTGAACCACAGTACCAAGGCAAACGCCATCGCAAGTAGAACAAGGTTGAAAACATTTAGGAGCAATGCCCCAATGTACGTGGTTCTGTGAGAAAAAAAATTGGATATATCTGTAACATAGGACAGGAAAGAAAGTGCGGAGTACGGTGCTTACTTTAAATGCACGTTGGAGACTAATCGTTGGTATATACAAATACATGTACAAAGTAAGCAATTATTTTAGTATAAAACACCCCTAACTTTAGTGGCCCTAAACGTTTGTCATAACTTAGAGAATTTATTTTTAGGCTAAAGACGTTGCATGTACCATCTGCCAATGTTGTTCGAAAAGTGCTGCACTAGTGTCTAGTGGGGATCTTAATTTTGATCTAACAGTCGAAGCAAAGTACCGATAACCGGCAATGTTAATAGATGATAATCTCATCCTTAGCATACAAAACTTCAGCTCTCCACTATATGCCCCATCTTAAGAGATAGATTGAGCCAAGATACTTTTGAAGAGTATAGATGACACTTGTACTTTCGATAACGGCAAAAAGTTCTCAGGATAGAGGAACTGGTTACGTGAGAAATTATCTGTCCTGTCCGTTAACGGTCCATGCTTAATATATTTTCTATTTATTCGCATGCCTTCTCAATTTATAGACCGAAGCAAAGAAGGCATTAGTAACAAAAGGCAGAAAAAAGTATCATAATAGCAATTCAGTGTTAAACGTATACTCAGATTACTATCTAGCAAAAATGAACGTAAATTCTGGAAAGTAGCGTGTGTTATCACCACGCTTTCGTACTAAACGTAGAGGCAGAATATAGTCATAAACGCTAAATTCTCTCTTATATTGTCTAGCCCGAAATATTGAAGTGTCGTAAACTTTCGCCCGAGTTGAATATTTGGAACGCTCACTATGGAATGGTTTTAAATACGGCTTATATTATCTTGAGAATGAAAGCGTGGTAAAAAAAGGAAGCACAATTACAAGCATTCTTGTATGGAGGATACGATATTTCAAACCTTCGTGCACTAGCGAGAGTCCTTGAAGCCATGCATCTCTGGACGACGACTTGGTCCATGCCGACTCGGTACAGGGCGACCGTAATTGAGGATACAGCTGACCACACATTCTCGTCATGAGTGATGTCAAATTTCAAGCTTGGTGCATAAAAAGAGGAAAACAGTGCAGAGTTAATATTTTATCAGTTCACATGTTCATTTTGATATCTAATGCATTCTTGGGGTATTCCACAGTGTGGCCTACGTTTCGAACTGACTTAAATTAACCACCTTTCGATAAGGAAGCCTGTAGAAAAAGCTTCTGGCTTTTGTTGCTGTTGAGTTTGGCAGAGTATTGGTTGTCGACTGATGGGTACATGTATTTGTTACTATAGCCTTTGCCTAACTAAAGTATTACTTGAAAACGGAATGCGGAGTATTAGGTTATCTATGCGTAGGAAAAGTAATTATGGCTATTGCAATTGTTGCTGCTACAACTTTCGACCAATACACCTTTCAGCCATTTGGATACGCTAAAGATTGATTGCTTAAGATATTCCTACTGCACAGGATATTTCCGGAAAACGCTCCAGTATGTTAAGCACATACGCTTTTAAAACATTAAGATCCTTGGGGAGCATATTATTGGCGGTTTCCGATTAACTTCACAACTAGAAAGCTGTTGTAGGCAGCTGCACTGGGTAAAATATATGATAGTATAAGTAATAAAACTGCACGTTTAAATATGCACGTTTATTCTTTGTACTTTAAAGAGACGTTTGAATATACCGAGTGCCATATGGCGGCTGCCTACGACCAATAAAATTGCTGATGGAATTTCTTGTGCTGTTTCGATTTTCTCAGCAAGTCGCTTGCTGTTGTTTACGGCTTATAGTTAAATCGCGCCACTCACAGACTTGGCATATAACACTTTGCGAGTAGCTTTGTCAACAGCAACGCGCGATCCAGCATGTTAATGAAGAGCGGATGAACAGCAAAATAGTTGCGAGGTATTATATTACAGTTGTTTCTTGTCTAACATCTTTCTAACGCCACCTTGGACGTCGCAGCCACCGTTCGATTGCGAAAAAAAAAGCAGCACTGCAGAATCTCTATTGGAGTAATGCGAAAGCACGAATATTGCTGTTGGTTGCTTCTGGTTGCTTAATTCCCTTCTTGTTTACACATTTTAGTCTTTGGTAATTTCATTTCGGGCGCCAATCCCTTCATATACCATTTTTCGGCTCCACTTCCAGTTGCGTGACGTCACATACTCTACGTCAAATTAATTCACTTCTTGTTTACCAATTTAAGTCTTTGGTACTTTCAAATTGTGAGCCAATCCCTTCCTATGCTCTTTTTCGGCTCTACTTCCGGTTGCGTGACGTCACATCCACTACGGCACCCCTTTCTTTTTTTCCGCTTTCAATCCCACCTTCTCCTTTCCATTACGGCGCGGTTCAGGTGTCCACAGAACAAGTGTGACAGATACAGCACCTTTCTTTTCCTGTGAACCATTTATTCTAATTATTTACTTATTAGCATATTGGCTTAATTATGTTTGTTAATATATCAATACGCCCCCCTTCATCGATTGACACCACTCATTATCCTCTACCGCTTCTCAATTGCACACGATTTTGCGGACATGTAATGCGGACAGAAATCTGTGAACATAGCCAAGTAATGCTTTCGCATTAAAAAGACACCAAAATGGAACCAGAAAGAAATTTAATTTACTCATTTCATGGGGTAATATGCACATATGAATTTATTTCCATCGATCAAATAGAAAACAATTCAGCTTCACCTTTAAGGGCATCACGCAATAGTGTTAAGGCTCCAACCAGCATGCGGTATCTCTGGCGTATCCTAGTTGTTCTAAGCCAATTTTTCGACTCGCTAAACAAATGTTTAGCTTGAACTGATGAGGGAAAGCGATATAGACCTTAAGATTAAACTACACTACCCACATCCAAGAAACGACAATTTCGAAAACACTAATTTACCTTAACATAATTTATTCCCTAGCACTGTGGTGACGTTAAAAACATTTCTAATATCATGTGTAAAGAAGCTGCTATTATCATCGGTCGGCTGATGCACTTCTCTTAACTTTACTGTCCACAGCTTTGCTATCAAAACGGCACTTATGTTACCAATGCAGTGTTTAAGATGGCTGACGGCGTTTTTACGTGTACATTTGTACATCTCTGAAATATTCGACACATAGACATACTGGCTCTCGTACAATAATTTGAACAATAATACTCCTAATAAACTTTCATCAGCGAGGTACGCAGTTAGTAAAACAATTTTGCACAAAAATTTCAGTGATGCCTTGAAAGGACGAGGTGCCTTCGCATGCTAAAAGGGAGGACTTAGAAATAGTTCGCAGTGAATGTTATGATTGAAGATTTCTTAAAGTGTATTGACATCTCCAACTTGTCCTTCCTGCGCCGAAGCCGCTAACAAATTGTACGGAAATATACCTCAAGTGAATGTGTAGCGCCTTGCATGAAATGTATTCTTCTGGTTTTGATATCCTCATTTATGAAGTAGGGATTAATTGGTGAAAAAGAAAATGCGCGTCTTAAAATACTTACTTTGCAAAATATGCACGCAGATCAATGTCTGACAGAGGTTGCGGAGAGGCTCCAGGACTGTTCCAATCGAAGATAATTTTTGCTATAATGGTCGCGGGTCCAATTAAGATGAAGACGAGCTGCATGCAATCTGTCCATACTACGGCTCTCAGTCCACCCTTTTTTTTTACAAGAAAAAAAAAATAATAATTCATCGGTATTATTTCTCCGCATTATTTAAAAGTAGTATTTTAGCAGATGTGTCCCCACTGTGCAGGTAAGCACCTATTTTATCTCGGTATTTGATATACATTCTAGTATTGGATATTTACAGACTAGCCCAAAGCAAAATACCTCCACACTTTTTAATTGCTACACTTCCCATGATATTCCAATAGGTTTATGAAGTTAACCTTTTTCTTTTTCGGTAGTGGTAAGTTTTGTAAAGAACGACAGGAAGAGGTAGTTCTAAGTAAAACCAAACTCGGCTGGAAAGGGTGCCTCAGTGCTTTAGCGGATGTTTCGATACCTGTCTTGTTTTAGGGCGAAAGCCCTAATTCAGGGGTTTCTTATATGCTCGACATTCCCCTGCGTCGTCGAAATGGCCGCTGCTTCTAACTAGAACTGCGCTATCACTATCGGAGGGGAAGTTTAGAATAAAGCGTTCCAGGACCCTCGGATCCCGAACTGAGGCTTCATATCTACGTGGCTTCGGACAACTATCACTGCATACGCATTACGGTCCTCTTCTCCGAGCACGCCTCTGACAGGTGCTGGCGAGAAGACAACGACGTGTACTCGTCCTGTGTGTGTCTTCCTGCGTCCCCGTTGTTTTTGATTCTGCTGCTTCAAAAAACTTGACATCATTTACATCTGCTATATTAACTTCGGGATACTATTGCTTTAAAGCAATAGTATGCCGAACCAAGAAAGGGGACTCTAAGGACCTTAAAAATTACAGACCAATCAGCTTACTGTCTGTTACGTATAAGGTATTTACTAAGGTAATCGCTAATAGAATCAGGAAAACCTTAGACTGCAATCAAGCAAAGGATCAAGCAGGGTTTCGGAAACGGTACTCTACTATCGATCATATCCATACCATCAATCAGGTGATAGAAAAATGCTCGGAATATAACCAGCCCTTATACATAGCATTCATTGATTACGAAAAAGCATTTGACTCAGTTGAAACCTCGGCGGTGATGCAGGCATTGCGAAATCAGGGGGTCGACGAGCCGTACGTGAAAGTGCTGGAAGATATATATAGTGGCTGCACAGCAACCATAGTTCTGCATAAAGAAAGTAACAAAATTCCCATAAAGAAAGGTGTTAGGCAAGGAGACACAATCTCCCCAGTACTATTCACAGCTTGTTTAGAGGAAGTATTCAGAGACTTGGAATGGGAGCAGTTAGGGATAAGGGTAGATGGAGAATACCTCAGTAATCTGCAATTTGCTGATGACATTGCCTTGCTAAGCAACTCGGGGGATGAACTGCAAATAATGATTGATGACCTAGACAGGAAAAGTAGAAAGGTAGGCTTGAAAATCAATATGCAGAAGACTAAGGTAATATTCAACAGCCTCGGGAAGGAACAGCAGTTTACATTAGGTAGCGAAATACTGGAAGTAGTAGGCGAACATGTCTACTTAGGACAGGTAGTAACCGCAGATTCGGACCACGAAAAGGAAATAACAAGAAGAATACGATTGGGATGGAGCGCATTTGGCAAGCACTCGCAGATTATGACTAGCAGCTTACCGGTATCGCTCAAGAAGAAAGTATACAACAGTTGCATCTTGCCTGTACTCACCTATGGGGCTGAAACGTGGAGGCTAACCAAGAGAGTTCTACTTAAGTTAAGGACAACCTAGAGGGCTATGGAACGAAAAATGGTAGGGGTAACATTAAGAGATAGAAAGCGTGCAGAGTGGGTCAGAGAAATAACTCAAGTTACCGACATTCTAGTAGAAATTAAGAAGAAGGAATGGACATGGGCAGGACATGTAGTGCGAAGAGAGGATAACCGATGGTCGCTGAGGGTAACAAATTGGATTCCAAGGGAAGGAAAGAGTAGCAGGGGGCGGCAGAAAGTTAGGAGGGCGGATGAGATAAAGAAGTTCGCAGGGGTCAAGTGGATGCAGCTAGCACAGAACCGAGTTAAGTGGAGAAATATGGGAGAGGCCTTCGCCCTGCAGTGGGTATAATCAGGCTGATGATGATGATGATGACTATTGCTTTAGACCGTAGCACTAAACTGAGCAACATTAAACATCTTCAATGTTTTTCATCCTGAGAGCCTCAAATTATCGTGTACATTTTGCTCTGCAGCCGTGGTACATATGCCAGGAGATTCGCTCATTGATCGCGAAGATGCAGGTAGGTTCCTGCATGGAAAACGTATTTCTGTGTAGGCCAATCACATGGCGTCCGTGAACTATGCATCACTGCAAGACAAAAACACAAAGACAAAACTGAGGTGGTCGAAATTACCGGAGCGCTGCACTGGAGATTCTCATAGCATGTGTAGCTTTACTTAAAACCCTAAAAATCACACCAATATGAACCCTAATTTGTTGAGGTCGAGAGTAACGGCCGCAGAATGCGTGCGTTGCATGTGTGCGTGTGTGTGTCTGCGTGTCACACACACACACGCACGCGCGCACACACACACACACACACACACACACACACACACACACACACACACACACACACACACACACACACACACACACACACACACACACACACACACACACACACACACACACACACACACACACACACACACACACACACACACACACACACACACACACACACACACACACACACACACACACACACACACACACACACACACACACACACACACACACACACACACACACGCACGCACGCACGCACGCACGCACATACACACACACACACACACACACACGCACGCACGCACGCACATACACACACACACACACACGCACGCACGCACACACACACACACACACACACACAAACACACACACACACACACACACACAAACACACACGTATAATGTCACGACTCAAGCCACAGGGAGCCGTCAAGGTACATGTAGACGAGGACCCTTCGTCGTTGTCGGCACCAAGCACGGCAGCCGCGCGGCGCTGGGCACGTGGCAATATATGTATTTCGAATTTTATACATTCATTTAATGTTTTATGAGGATATAACCCTCGATGCTAGAGAAGGGATAAAGCGCAATGCAAATGAATGCGGTCTGCAATAATCTGTCCTCACCTAGCTATTAGATGCCACCTAGATGCTTCTGCTGCAGTATAATGCGTTCGAAACCTAGCTGGTTTAAAATACTCACCAGTGCTGTGTACAACGTTCCGCACAACCCTATTCCAATATTACACCACATAAGAGGAGCTCCGAATACTGCAAGAGAAACAAAAAAGTTATTCAGTATTTCCTCGGTACTTGCCTAAATATATATATTGAAATGTTACATTTCTAGGGATGATGCTAACATGCGACAGTTCGTAAGGACAGAGTAGATTGAGACCCTAAGTTGAATCTCTCCTAATGTATTGCGGGTGAGAAAATTCAAATAAAAAATAAATAAAATTGTCTAGTACCACAAGGGCTTTTATAAAATAAAAACAATAAATTAGAGGAGGAGGGTCAGTAGAGGTATGAAAAGAGGGAAATAGAGGGAGGAGTATACCATCATAGCGTCCCCCAACCAAGGGAGCGGGTCAGTGCAATCAACGGCGTTTGTTCATGAGTAAAAGAGTCATCAATTATACAGATAAATACAACAAAACACTGCAACACTGTAGTGAACTTATGACATAGACTAAATACAATACTGATGCTGTTATACATATTTTAGCAATTACACGAACATAAAAATGGATACATAAATCAACAATTGTTATACATAAATCAACAATCAACCAACACAGAATTGTACCGGACACATTAAAAAACAGCAAAACTTCACATACTTCAGTTGGACACAGGCCTTGAAAGTCTTGCTCGTACACTTCCCTTCCTGAAACACTTTTCAACTGAGTTTCATGTGCTTGAAATGTTTGATGCATTCCACACATCTCAATACACCATCACTGCACTTCACTGCACTGCAAAGATATTGTGCTAACATGCGACAGTTCGTAAGGAGTAGGAATGTAGGATTTATGAAAGTTTGGCAGTTTTAACACGCTAGTGTGAAAAATAAAACCGTTATGCCAGAAAACTGACACCGCGGCTTTTCGTGGCAGGTGTTGTGACACAAAAATTGGAAGCATGTCCCTGGCCGCTCGCGGCTGGCCGTCAGCACGGCCTGCACAGATTACTCTGCGCATGGCGTGATCTTGCGACACCTCGTGACATGAGTGAGTTGTATAGAGCTGTCTTTTCCAGCCCCTAGTTTGACATGCGAGAGTCGCCTAGCATTGAGCCTAGCATTCCTGTATTCCGAGCGCGACGCGCATACCTTATGCTTCGCAAGCACATTCTTATGGATCAGTTAATTAGTGATATCGTGGCTTTATTTATATACGGCGCACTTTTAACAAAATAGCCCCTTTTCCGTGTCTCTAATAAACAACCACTAGAAGCGGGGCGGGCAGGTACTAATACACCCTTTTAATGGGTACAGCAAGCAGCCCTGAACCATTTTAATCTGTGCAGAAAGCAGCACTGCACCCATTCATAAGCTCACACCCTGCAGAAACGATGCATCTTACTATTCAATCACCCTTTGAATGGGTGCTGCAAGAAGAATAGCACCCATTAAAAGTGTGATTCAATACTCCATGCACCTTTTCTGGAGTGTGCGAGCTAGTGACACGGAAATGTACATTTAATTGTACCATTGTATTTACAGTGTACTTTTTTATATTATATACTACTAGGCGTGAGTGAGGTAATCGATGCTAAAATTGTAGTTACGGAATAAACTAGACGAAATGTGCGTCTACTCGAAGCCAGGTTCTGAAGGCAGTCGGCAAACGGATACCAATAAAGCTGTTGAGCCGAACACTTAGATATGAAGTTTAAGTGTAACTCGAATGTTTCACTGACTGACGGCATACCGAACAGTTCCTGCTATGAAACGGGTAAGGCGAGGTTAAATTTGTATGCTGCTAAATATAGTGGCAGTGATTTGAAAGAAAAATGTGCTAATACGACACCCAGATTAAATTAGTCCTCACGTTTGAGTTTCATACACAAAGAAAATTATTCACATGGCCATATATTGCCGTGTGAACAATAGGAGACGAGAATAAGACAAGAACACAAGGAAACTGATGGTGAGTACACAAGTAATGAAGAATGAAACAGCAACACGGTTGTTCTAAAGAAATCCTACTGATCGAACTGCCCTGACAATATTGAACTTTAACGCAGGTAAACGAATTCGGATCAAGACCGTAATTTAAGAAGGTTTTTCAAACGTTACTTTCAAACCAGTACTTTCCTAATGCAGCGAACGTCACCCATTCGAGTCGTGAAGCTATGTCAGCTGTCCACGAGTAACAGTATTATAATTATCAGACAATTTGACAAATCAAAAACTCGACAGAAGGTGAAAGGTAGTGCATTAGACATACAGTAAATTAATCGTTTAATCTTAAAAAGCGGTTTTTTACATAAAAAGCGTCCACTACAGCACAAATAATTTTATACTTTTTCAACAGAAAGGAATGAGAATCAGAAGTTTATTTCAGCATCGGATACACGATGCTACGGGTGTAGGCAAAAAGCCTCCTGCAGGCTTGACGAGACCTACACCCCACAGAGAGACATTTGGCAGGAGCAACAACGATGATCATAGTAGTGAAACCAAGAATACAAGACATTGAGAACATTCACGTGAATTGGAAATCAGGAAAAACAAAACATCGATAACCTTCACAATCTGCTGTCTCAATGAGGAGGCATATTATGAGTTAGGAGTGATTGGTAAGCAGTATTTTAAAGTTTGTCGTCCGTAATTTGTTCCGGTGCGAAGTACTACCAGGAGCCAGCGCTGCGTGTGTTGTATACTTTTGTTCGTAGTGTTACCGATGTAGGATTTTAAGGTATGTGTCATTTATCGCTATGCCGGAACGGTAGCGTGCGGTAAGAATAGAATTGTACAAGGTGGGAACAGGTAGTATCTTTAGTTGATCAAATATTGGTTCTGTACGGGTGTCAAGTTTAGCATTAGTGATGATTCGTATTGTTTTGTTTTCTATAACCTAGAAAGAACGTTAATGTCAGTTTGTGTGGTAGTGCTCAAGCACACGTTAGTGACTATGTTCAGCATGTATGCATGAGATGCCATGAAGAATGTTAAAACGCACATGTAATTTAGTGACGAGACAATAAGAAACATTTTCAATTATTGTTCTCTGCAAATATAAATCATCTAGCTAGCGCTGTCCAGTTAATATACATAATGCTCAAAGTATTGAGAATCCCTTTAAGACACAAGTGTTCAATAAAATGAAAAACCTAGATGCCGTGGAATCAACTTGTGTTTCTAAGGCACACATGACGCAAGAAACCCCCAAATATTAGATTGCTGCCTTTTCGTCGGCACTAAAAGGATGAAAGAGAAGCTATTAAGTTCGATGTTTTATGAAATTTACTTATTCATGAGCATTGAAACAACACTTAAAAATTATTTTATTAACACTTAAAATTATTATTATTAAGGAAGGACACCGGTGTGGCAAAACGAGGAAAATAGAAATCGGAAGTTCTTAACAGTGGACCGATATGTCTTCGAGAAGCGGTCCTAGTTATACGTCTTTTTTTTTTTTTAAACAAGTTGTCAGCAGTTATTTGCTGCGAACATTTGTAAATTTCACGAAGGCCATGTGTTCGTTTCACTACTGGGTTCTTTTGATTCTAGTCATTTTCCATTTGTTTTGAACGCATTGCACCGACGCTGTCTCAATACTTGACTGCGAAACAAAAATCAACAGCTGCCTTCTTTCCTTATATATAAACGCCGAAAACCGTCATCTGCACACCTTGAAAAATTATACTGTGAGCGCGTAATGCAATTAGATACTAGCTGACGAAGTGCAGTTCGTGTTACAATTGCTATCGCTTCTCAGGCGACCATTAGAATCTTTAGTTAGAATAAAACGAGCTAATATATTTACTCGAATTTCGTAACAACTGATTTTTCGGTTCATGTTTCGGCGCTGTATCAATAATAACGGCCGCATTTATTTCAAGTTGGCTAGACAGGTTGTATGGCGAGTGCTTCAGTACGGCGATAAATGATCGTATGAATTGGTAAACGAGGAGCTGCGGGAAACACGAAATACATTGAGGTGAAGCGATAAATGCGCGCGATTGGCTACCCCACAAGTTCTGAAGCGTACGAAAGCCGAAAAGAAAACAGTGATGCAAGTTGAATTATGGCCGCCGTTTGGAAAATCTTAATGCTGGCATGTAAGTATGGAAAACAAAAAAATGACCGAAATCAGTAAACATGGGTCTCTAGCATAATTAAGCAGCGTTATGACAGCGCTCTTTGCCGATTATGATTAGAAATAACGTCTCAGACGTATATGGTGTCTGTTAGGGAAAGAGTTACTGAAATTAGACTAGTCCTAGGAGCAATTCGATTAGCCAGGACAGCATGTATCAGGTTAAACTTACCTGTCACTATCGTGAGGCTTGCTGCATAAATGGTCAGGGCACCGATGCTTTGCTGCAAAATAATAAGGGCGCAAATAGCTGTCAATAATGCAAAGAAATAATTTTGTGCTCTTGTGCTCTCTTGAAGCGTTTATTGTCCTTCCGCTTTGTATTTATTGTTCCTTATTTTGATTATCCCCATAAGAATAATTCCTGTCAACTCCAACAGTATAAGCAATAAAAAATTACAAAAAAGGACCCAACGTTTGCCTCGAACTCGTAGACTGTTCGCTCCTTTATATATATTTAGATTTATTTATTTATTTATTTATATAATTTCAACAATACTGCCTGCATACATATAGTACGGGAGACACCGTTTTCATGAATGCCTTGATCACAGATATTGCTTCGAGGTGTCGCTATTTCCACAAGTCGCAACAACGAAGCGCAGTACCTGAAGATATCTACTCACAGCATTAATCGCGATGTTTAGTAATAGCCTTGCACTGTGTAACTGACTACAATTTGATCCGCGGCAATTTAAATTATTACGTAGTGATATTAGTGTTGGCTGGTCGTCAACGGCCCGTAACACCCTTCTTTCTGATAATAATACGTCCAAGCCTTGAATTTAACCTTCAATTCGCCCTCCTTTTAAATTCCATAAGTGTCCTTGTGAAAGTTTTATTTTTCTTGAATTACAGAGCTGAATTTCAGAAATATATGATACACTGCAGGAAAAAAATCAGTACAAAGGGATGCAAAGTTTTTCACTTATGTGAAACTCCAGGCTGCCTTCTAAGTAAGAGAAATAAACAGGTTCCTTGAAGACAGTGTGAATGCTGCTATATAAACCGTTTAACGGGACAAAAATCTGGTTTACATCAATATAATTGTTATGCAGGCAATACTTTCAATTGCTTACCGTGAGTAGAACGTAGATAACACAGGTGGTAATTGAGATGACCGAATTGAATCGGAGCCGAAGGTACTGAAAAGCGAAGTTTCCACCCGGTTTTAGTATTTTCGGTTTAAAAGACTAATTAGGAGAAATTCTCCCAGGAAAGGGATTATATGCTCATGGGAGAAAAAGGGTGCAGGTTCGATTTATGACTAAAAATCAATGCCGTTGGTCATAAAACGTCGCCGAACTCTGTTACAGTTGATTCGGTGGAATTTAAACAAGAGGTGTGGCGCTTTGATTAAAATAATATGCTTTCAGGTCTGCCTGGGACAGACAACTCATTTAGTTTTTAAACGAACCTTTTCGTCATCGAGGAGTTCATCTGTAGTTAACAGCGTTTACAGGGTATCTTCTCAAAGACATTATCTATGCTGGTCCCACGTTCGGGGGAAGGGGGGGGGGTGGAGGGGTGCTCCTGACAGTCTCAAGAGAAGGATATGGATGAAAGCCAGTTAGTGATCCAGTACCAGAAATTGTTGCGCTAGAAAAAAAAAAGCAATGCACTCAGGAACTAGTTGACACTGAGGCACTGACCTTCACTGGATAATTTTTAGATGTAGCTTCGATTTATACACGGTTTTTCAACAAAATAACACTTAAAATAAATGAACGTCTCTTACCACATTATGATTGCAAAGATCGCAACACTCCTTTTGTCAGGGTAACAGAAGGTGTGCTGACATGGCAGTAATGCCACTCTGGTTCATCGAAACTGCATGGCAGCTGGTGTTTCAACGGAGTCACACTGTACCGCACACTGTACAGCTCCATTGAGGCTTGGTTATATTATACTCATTTCTTCCCAACTTGATACCCCAGACAAATTTTCTCTACTCCTGGTATCTTCTTAGGTAAATTCCCTAAAAATCCCAAAAGTTCACCAGCCCATAAAATTAAATGCTTTCTTTCAAAGAACCGCACAGCAGAAGTCTTTAATACCTATTGAAAATACAGGAAGGTCTTGTTGCACTACCTCTGATACCTTATTACGTCAATCAGGCATTGGGCTCAAGATGAAACATCAATGCATTGCATGCTGAGCGATTGCTGAAGTATTGAAAGGAATGTATTGTTGCTGGCTTCCGCTAAAGGAAAATAGTGCGGAAGAAGGTCGCTCCGGATTGTAAGTTTTCTCACTACACATTACATTGGGAATCTGATTTCGCACTGTTCTCAAATCAGTGCATCTGTTTGTTCAGGTTTAGTTGTTTGCATAATCTCCTTGGCCTGCATCTAAAACATAATGCTATTTTTGAAATTTAAGAGGGCGTCAGGCGTTGGGAATCTTTGCATGACAAACCTGCCCTCTTCATTCACAGTTATAAATATCTGTCATCACCTTTTTAAAAAGGGAGTTTCAGTTGGAAAATGTAAATTCATGTTTGGAAATTCGTAGTGTGGGAGTAGGCCTACATAGTCTGCGCAAATACCGGCATGCAGAGCTGAGTTCGAAGCCCGGATCACAAATTCTGAGCAGTTTAATCTCCTGTTTCTGCATGGGTTCTTGGCTATCCCTAATGAAAAAAACCTTTTGAGTCACAATACCCTCATACAATTTCTTATACTAAACTCATGCTAAACTCGTACAAATCTCTTATCATCTCATACAAATCTCATTCAACCTATGGGAATTATATGAGATCGAATAAAATTTTTATGAGTTTACTATGAAAAATCTGTATGAGCTCATTGTGACTCATACGGCTTTTTTCATTAGGGTAAGTGCCCCGACCGGTTAGTTTTGCTCGGAACCAATTTCATTAATATATGAGTTATGGACAGCAGCCTCGCAGAGGCTCAGGCCACCTTTTGCGCAGTCTTGTAAGTGTCACAATTGAAAATGCACTGCACCAGACGATCCCCGAGACGTTTCGGTATTGGTTGTATGCTTCATAAATATGACCATAAATACAGCGTTTCATTACGTGCGCTCGGTGGTGAAAATCGGTTATGAATTGGACACGACGCTTGCTCATGGGCGACAGACTCACACGCACCTAGCAGTGCAGTATGGTGACTGCCGAGACGCTATGCGCTTACAATGTTTTTGTTAAGGCACCCTCCGTTTCTCTGATAAACTCTGCTAGAGTGCAAAATTTTTATTAGACGTGCATGGAGATGCATGTATCTTGGAAATGCATGTATTTGGATCCAAAGCTGACAACTTCAATTTTTCTATAGCACCATCTAGTATTGCAGTCGCCTGTAACAGCAAAGAGTGCGAATGACGCTTACCTCGAACACTGATGTCACGCGTAGTTCGTACAAGACTGGCAGGAACAGCCAAGATGCTATTGGAGCAGCAGCAGCCAAGCTGAGGCAGACCCACGTGAAGTGGAAGCCGTACGCATAGAAGTGCCCAGTTAGGCCTACCAAACCGGTCGAAGAAATCAGGCTGGCAACCACAGACGCAGCCAGAGGGAGTGCTCGCAGAGCTCTGTTCCCAAGGAACATCTCGACCGGGGTGTTTCCGGAACGTCCCTTTCCGGGTAACGAAAAGTAAAGGCCCAATCCGAGATTCAGTGCCATCAAGACTCCAAACAATGCGTATTCCACGACAATCATCATTTTGTGATGTTGCAACTGCTTTTAATGCCCTTGAAGACACTGTTCTAAAATGCTCCACGGTAGACCTGCAAGCAAGGCATATACAGTAGCGTTGGTGCGACTCTGGGATGAGACAGGAAAAAAAAGTACCCATTCCGTTTAAAAGAAATCAAAGCCGCGACAGCCATATTATGCCATGTTTAGATGACATTTTCTCTGCTTTCCTCTCACAATGTTTGACTCAGTGTATTTGGAAACTGCGTTGTAGCAATCTTCTTTCAGCTTTTAATGTTGCCAAAGATGTTTCCTTACCATCGCATTACACATCGATCACCGGTGATCGATGGTTGAAAATACATTTTAGTGTTGCTGGGGTCATTGCATGCATGCTGCACCGAATACAGTGGAATACCACTTGAACGAAGTCACTTAAACAACGTATTCAGTTGTACGAACGTTATTAAATCCCCCCACCGAAGATCTACTGAACGCTTTACAGGCGACCTTCACTTTAACGAAATCAGTTATTGCTCATTTCAGTACTACGAACATTTTCTGCGGCATCATTCTATATCTTCCACATCGTATTCAGCACTTCAACATGCACAGATCGCACTTTTTGTGGCACATTTTTACGTTGACAACCACATTCCATTACCGCGTGACTATAAGTGGCCGTCATTTAGCTTAAAACTAAATTAGCTTGTAGAATGCCGAATCCATATCTGCCTATGCACACTTTGTTGGCTCCACAGTCACAGCCAGTCATTACGAGAGCATCAGCCCTGTTGGGCTTTTAACTTCAAAAAAGGCGTACGTACGCATGTAAGTTAACCATGATTTGATGAAGCAGTGATCTGCTTGGAGAAAATGAGGGCCTTCGCTGCCCAGCAGACCGTTGTGCTGGACAAGGTTAACGGGAGCTTGCACACACTGAGCGATTTCAAGAACACTGCAGGACTAAGTTCGAAAGCGGTGCAAGTGGTTACTGCATTCTTTGCTTGTAAATGAGCGTAGTTACAAAAGGTTTATACATTATTCGGACACCCAATGTTCTTTGATGCTAATAGAATCAACCTTGCTCGCGCTTATTTCAATTTAGTGCACTTTCATTTTAATACATTTTAATAGACTGTTTACTGAGGCTCATTGAAGTTCGTTTAAGGGAAGTTTCACTGTAGTAGGTTCTTCAGACAATATTTCGTTTTTATGCCAGTTCTCGAGGGGATCGTACGCCAGGCTGATGCAGAAGGCAACATCTAAGTTCTTTTTCTCTTGTGGGGAGGGGCAACAAGCAAAGCTGTTTCACGGTAGCACGGCCCTGGAAATATATTTAGAAGCAGTGAGATATTTACTCCGGGAATCGTGCTTTCCGTCAAATATATAGGGGCGAAAAGGCCCACCGCTCGCTCTTCATATGCTTCCCGAAGGTGGTTAGAGTATACATGCCTCATTTCATGCTGTTCGTAGCTAGCACAGCATATTATAGGTTACAAAAAGCAAATGTTTTAGTTGCATAAAGGCAACGTAGTCCAAATGTGCACACGCTCTTGACCACGAAATGTAGGTAAGAAAAATGTTTAGGCAACATGAAATCAGAATTATGGCTTGCATCATGCTTTTAAATGAAGACGACCATACTAAAGCTCTACTGCATTGGTCTGATGTCCCAACAAAAGCGACAGCTGCACTCAAAGAGCGCGCAAAGAAAAAAAAAGACAATGTTCTGCACTTCGGCCGTCCAGTAAAAATTAACTGTTTGGGACAGACGTCTGTCTCTCAGTACGAGTGACCGGCAAGCCGATTGCGTCATCCTTCAGCGGGTGGCCTGAGAAGGTACGTATAGTGGCGTACATTTACCCCAACTTTCCTGTAAATTCATATCTTGGATACATTTAGTATTTGCATGCCGAAATCGCTTTTCGCACAACCTGAATGCTGTTATCCCTTTTAATTTGAGTCTTTTCTCATCCATTTACAGCTCAAATGCATAGTAACGAGCAACTTATTTTAGAGATATCGCGAAGAATTGTAATGCATTGTTCGCTTCTGTCTGCACTACTGTTATGCTTTTGTTGCTTTAAACATTTGCCATGTATATGCTTTTTGTCGTACATAATCTTACATGCGGAATAGGGCATGCCTGGCGACAAGCGGTCTGTTTATAGACACATTGGTAGGCCCAAAGACGTCTGTACCAGGATAAAGTATGCTACCATGCACCGTTGTAATAAAGGCAACCTCTCACAAATATCCTTGTCTCAGACCTGTCAGAAGGAAAGTTCACATAATACTATGCGGTGTTTTTCTATAAACGAAGGTGTGAAATACCATGGCCTGACTGTAATCAATCCCACCGACCATCTTGGGTCAAGTAAACGTTCGCGTTTCGTTTAGAAACACTGCAGTGGCACCATAGCCGTGATGCTGTTGCACGGAGTGAAAAGCTCTTAGGAGGCGCAACTGCAGTCCCGGCCTGGGCGACCAGAATAGGTCATGTTGTAAAGGGGTGAGGATCGACGGTTTTCTTCGCGCATGGAAAATGGCATAGCTGCGATGTGCCTGAGGAGCACCCTTTCGTAGCGGATACGCATGAAGAGAAAACAGCGGGAGGATTTTTAAAGCGGCGTTACGAAGAAACTTTCATATTTGGTTTTCCAGAGCGTGTTGGCTTGCAAAACCGGTACGATTATAGAATGCCTGCAAAAAGGGGATGACTAAGCGGATGTAGAGGTCGATATTCTAGCCGCCTGTCCATTCCTGGCGACCAGCTGAGCCTTCAAAGTACACTGCTTTCCGTGTGGAGAGGTCGAATGCCACTAAAAGACGAACCCAGCGGAATCGTCACCTCAACCGGCATCTTAAGGTACAAGGGAATTCCGATAGCAAGATACCGAAACCCAGTTAATTTTTAAATTTAGACTTTTTTATGCTACTTGTGCCACGAAACTACCAAAAAGAGGACATGCGCATTAAAATAATCGAAAAATCACTTTTTGACTTGGCCATTCAAAGCTACGCGTATAAAATAAAACTTGGGCATGAACAAAGAACGACATGAAACACAGGTGCACAAATATACAGACAGCCTGTTTTTCCCGCTGATAATGCTTAGAAATTGTGTATTGAGGCTCGTTTTCTTAGATCTGGGTTCATTTCTGGGTCTCCCTGACTCAAGGTCGGGGGGATAGCGACACTTTTGGTAGCGAAGCAAACTCGGAATATGGACCCTGAAATAGCGCTCATTATTCACGAATTGTAGATAAAGGAGTATTTCTCCATTTCCGTAGCACAGACCAAAACCCGTTTTCGAATAAAAAATTTACAAGTGAAGGAACTGAAAAAATACAAACCCCAGAGAAACCCTCAATCTCCATAAAAGAAGCAACAGCCTTGCACAGGCTGCTCTTGAACCGCTCGCGACTTCTCCGCCGGCCACAAAACAAGAACGGCTACCTTAACGTGCCGCCATTTTTTCAACTGTACCGGATGCTATGCTTGCCCACGTTGCTGAAACCTTCCGAGTTCGGAAAATGCGAAGCATGGTGGTGGACAGGTAATAGATATTAATTTTTCCGGGAAATTTTTAAGAGCGATCCAAATGATCACCAATAGAAGCAGTAAAACAGAAGTTGAACGGCATCACTTCAGGGGAATAATGGGAGCGCTGTCAGGTTCTGTGCCGTGCCAGCAACGAAGCGGAAGTCGTTAGCGCAGTTTTATATCCCGTGAAATGGTTTGTAGGTATAGGGCATAAAGCCTATTTCTGCGCTGAAAGCGCACTTTGTACGATACGCAGAACCACACAAAGGCCTCAGCAGACAGGAGGCAGTCGCCTGGAGGAACATACAGGCTAGTGCATTCCCAAACTTAGCAAAGTACCAGAAAATCTGGCCCGCAAAAATTCAAAAATAACACATGCACTGCATGCGGGGAAGTCTCGGACATCCTGCATATCATATGGAACTGCAAATAGCAATTAGAGAAATATAAAGCTGGAGAACTCAGCCAAGCAGAGTGGGAGGCGGAGCTGGCCCACAGGGGTCTCTCTGAGCAGCGCAGCCTGCTCACCAGGGTCTGGGAAGTAGTCCCACCCAATGGTATCCTGGACTAAAGAAATCATCCACGCAATTCCTTTAACCATAGTTTACTCTCTCTGTCTCTCCCTCTCTCTTCAGTGCAGAGGGATGACCGAAAATGAAAGAAGCCTCTTTTACAGATTCCAAGTCAAGCATAGAACCTATCCCCCTGAACACGACCCCAGCTGTATAAGTCCAACCTGCTAAGCCTCTTTTTTTTTTTCGAGACATATTTGCACGTGGTGGTGAAGATACCAAGGTAATAAAAGAACAGATAGGCATAGTCATAGTCCCACCGAAATCAACTACTTTTTGGGGCTGACTTACGTCCGCAAAAGAAATATGTAAACCGGTGGCAGTGATAGCAGTAAACATGCTCGCTTGTTTTTGACTACGAATGCCTAATGCATCTGCCAGAGCTTAATTGAATATCCGCGAAGAAACATCTATAGATAAAGCCGCAAAGGTGACTAGACCAACCTAATACAATATGAAATCAGATGCGAGTGACCACTGGAATCATACGAGATACATCTCGTTGCATCTTGCATGACAACGAATATGTTAAACCACGTCTCATCGACACTGAGCGTCAATAAACAAAGAACACAAGTTCTGTATGTGCTATAGGGCCGCAGGCCAGCGGTTTGCTAGCGGCAAAAAATGATTGCGATGTTTCGAAGACAATATGGATTTCTGCCATCTGTTATGGCGCACCATGAATCATGCAGTGGGCACTTCCAAGTTTTAAGCGAAAATAACGCCACTGGAAAGATTCTTCACTAGTCACGAGTCAACACCGCACTGGTGAAACATGGGATGGTCAGGTAATGTTTAATGAGATGCACGCGGCGGTTGTACTTTTATCTATTTGATATTGTGAACTGCTAGACTGCGGAGAATGAAGTAGAATAAAAAATGTAACCAAAAGGTTTGTCATAGATTGCCCTGAAACCGGCGTATACGAGCAAAATTCTATAGCGCCGTATACAACGTTCATCATCATCAGCCTAACTATACCCACTGCAGGGCGAAAGCCTCTCCTATATTTCTCCACTTAACCCGGTCCTGTGCTAGCTGCATCCACTTGACCCCTGCGAACTTCTTAATCTCATCCGTCCACCTAACTTTCTGCCGCCCCCTGCTACGCTTTCCTTCCCTTGGAATCGAGTATGTTACCCTAAGCGACCATCGGTTATCCTCTCTTCGTACTACATGTCCTGCCCATGTCCATTTCTTCTTCTTAATTTCCAATAGAATGTCGGTAACTTACGCTATCAATAAACGTTTCATGTGGAGCGTCCAGTTTTTAGGCAGTGCGTAAAAAATTCCGAGTAGTGTATACAGTCATTCATTCTCGAAAGTTGGCTGTAGATATACTCTGTAATGTCTGCGCTTTATGACTTCTATCTTCCAACCAATAAGCATCAGGACGCCAAGCCCTGACACTGAAAAAAAAAAAGATATAATTATCTGACTGAAGAGAACATAAAAAGCACCAGGACGCGTTAGCACTTTCCGAAGCCGTGCCTACAGCAGCATATACAATTGTCTTTATCACTTCCTTAACTTAAATTATATCAGTGCAGCAACCCCCCCTCCCCCCCCCTCCCCCGCTTGAACAAAAACGTTTTGGAATACTTGTTTCTCGCGGTCCTAGCGTCATTGAATCTAGGTGTCAAGGTAAGAATATTGCACGTGTTCATCTACCTGCAAATGTCCTTCAACGAGCTCATCTTAAACACGCTAGAGTGACCTTAGTGAAGGAACAGCGCAAACGACGGGACTCAGAGACACCCGAGGAAACACAAACACAGGGCCTTGTGTTTGTGCTTCCTCGTGTCTTTGTGTCCCCTCCTTTGCACTGTTCCTTCTCCATGCAAAACCGACTACCCCACGAACTCACACTTAGAGTGATCTGTCACATGATATATGATATTAATCTGCACCCCAACTAAACTCTGTAGTGCACTGGACCGCCAAGCGCTGCAATTCGAAATTACATTTGCTCCCTTATTGTGAACTCGCGTTTTAGCACAAGGTAGGTGACGGTAACATAACATATTTTTGAAGGAATGCTTGCAGTGCAGTACAATACTTCGCCAGGCAAGGACGGAATTGCGTGCCAACTCAAACGCGCGTCGTCCGTGGAAACGTGACGAGAGCGGCATCTGTTGGCAGTCGGAGGAAGCAGGCAGCACCCGTGACTTCTTCTGGTCGCGAAAGTGGGCTGACTTTCTGATCACAAAGACTTCCTAGACCGTGCGCGGCTGCGGTCGCACCAAGACTTCGCGGGAGGCGGCAATCGCCTCAATTTTGAAGACCATAAAAATATGTGCGCTTCATGCGTCCATTCTGTTTCTAGCTTAGGTTTTCCTTTTGGCCATTGATGCCACAAGTTCGAGCTTCCAGAGTAGTGCGCGTGCATCGAGACCTGAACCTCAGGAACGGATCACGCTCTAAAAAATTTAATATTGCGAAAACAATGAGGCAGATTGGACTGAAAAATTTGATATAACTTAATTCTGAGTGTGTAATGGGATCTAGTTTTCCATATTAGTTATTACGTGCGACATATTTACATGTGCCTGAGAAACTGCTTTGTTCGTAGTAGACTTTTTCTACCCATTAAACAGAAGTGATTCTGATGGGAATGTTACGTATTTCCATTTTGATTCTGCCAGCGAAACCAGGCAACCTCAGCCAGAAATGTCGATTAGGTTAGTTTTTTTACCTGTTTTTGTTCATAAAGGCGGCTCATGCCATGTCTTGACATTACGGATGACGTTTCTTGGATCTGTAGTGTCTCGACATGAAATGCTTAATTTCAGAAGCTTAGGGAATTCCGATCAGGTGCAATTCTGTCATCGCCTTTGGATTGACACCACTTAAAAGCCCGAAGCACTGGATGAAAGGACGTTAAACGTGTGGTTATATTGGGAAACGCCTTTAACATCAATTTATGTTTGTACAAAGAGGATATTTTGAAATGAAATCATTCTGCTGCTGTTAAAGTAGTTTTATATTTGTTTATTTTTAATATGTAGATTAGTAGAAATGTTAATAGGAATACAATTGTGGACAGTTTTCATTTCGTTGTCTTATGCAGTGTGGCAAACATACTCATGTACTCTCTCGCCGCGAGCTGCCAATCCCCCCTCCCCTTCGCCTTCGCGCTCCCCGGACCGGCTGTGAGGCCGCGGAAAGAGGGCCGAAAGTCGCGATGGTGGCGGCCCCTTCCACTCTATACTGGGAAACCCCATAAAATTGAGGTCCGCCTGCGAGCCATTGTTGCTGAAAAAGAAACTTTGTAAATAATAAACGGGACTAGCTTTATAGCAACCTGTAAACTATAGTTGGAAGTACTCTTTTCGTGCATTTTTTTTGTTGATCTCGAATTTATATATGGTCATCGATGGCACCTGTCCCCTGTGGTATTTATTTGGCAATGCTTGATATCCTGACGAACAAGGATTACCACTCTAGCCAAACGGCCGAGGTGGTAAAACATACTGAATGGAAACCATCGCAAGAGACAAACACCAAAGCAGAGAACCACAAGATGGGCGCTGCTCACAACTGAAAGTTTATTCAACGACGGAACACAATATATAGAATAAACTTTCCCGTCCTTTGAATAAACTTTCAGTCGTGAGCAGCGTTCGTTTTGTGGTTTTCTGCTTTGCTGTTTGTCTTTGGCGCTGTTTACCATTCAAGGATTACCACATTTTAGGTTGTGCGTGCCCTCGAATATGTGGCTGAATATTTTTGGCTACTTTCCTGACCCGAGAAGACAACCTGGAGGACGTTGTGACAAACTTTTTAGCCTATACTTATATCATCGTCCCGCGGCTTTACTTGCACCCACGATTTCGATACTGGCTGTAGACATGAGTACCTTCACTAGCTGAAGACCGAATATGCGTCTCAACACGTTTCGTTCATATGATCCAAGAACTAATAGGCCCAATTGCCGCCTAGAAAGGCATACTCGAAGCCCGTTACACGTGCCAACGTATTCTCAATCTGCCATTCTGCCCTAGAAAAATAATGCAGCCGTGCCAACGTATTCTCAATCTGCCATTCTGCCCTTGAAAAATAACGCAGCCATTAAATACAGACAGTCTTCAACCAGCAAGTACAGCGCGTCTGTCCTGCAGGTTATTCCCACCGTGAGGTCACCACATCATGTGGATGCTTAATAAAGAAGCTAAATGGAGCAAACCGAAGAATGAGAATGTTAAGAAAAAGCTGTTGGGTGTGATACCTCGCATTCACCAAGTTTCTTACAGCATCAAAAAAGAGGTACGAATCAGTGTGGCTTCCTCGGTACTGATTCAGCTGAGCAGCATTTCTCCGTTGGCGTCAACGGGATGAAAAGTAGCCATCAGTATAACACGAGTTACGAAACAAAAGCTTCCCGAGTACGTTGCAGGCCCTGTCTAAAAATACCCCTTACACGCGACAGATTTTATATCGAGCAAGATTGTCAATGTTTTAACGAATGAGCCAGGAAACATGCCTTGCCTAGGACCATCTAGCACGCCATTGCAAGAACTGTGAATGCAAGGGTAAGGGAAAGTAACAAAGTACCTTACGCACCGGGTTTGCGAAACACTACCTTTTTGTAACAAACTGGATTTCAATTGAAGGAAAGCGTAGCAGGGGGCGGCAGAAAGTTAGCTGGGCGGATGAGGTTAAGAAGCTCGCAGGGTTCAAGTGGACGCAGCTAGCACAGAAAAAGGAATTGAAAGAAAAATATATGGGAGAGGCCTTCGCCCTACAGTGGATATAGTCAGGCTGATGATAATGATGAGGACCGTTTTGTCTAGATTCAAAGGTAAGATTCAATGGGAGGCCCTTGAAGCATGCAACAGTATAAAAAACTAATAAAAGAAGTATCAGCACTTCGCCTATATCGCTTTCATCGAATGAACTCTATGTTTTACAAAGACGTTTATACGTTTTCTGGAGTCTACCGTGTCCCAGTCTTGGTCGAATATTGTTTTACAGCCTCTGAGACAGAATTGTATGCATTTCTAAGCCAAAGGAAATGGGTTATTTGTTCCTATGTCACTTAGAGTTTCCCAGCCGCGCAGTTATATTTTTTTATCTGGGATATTCTGGGATATATTCCCACTGTGTTTATGAACCACTAGCTCGACTAGCTCCTGGAGTCTATATACGCCGCGTCGTTTCAGCGCGGATTTCTGAGCCATACTTGATACTCTAAAGCGCCGCAGTACATCTGAAAGGAAAGCTCCTGCGAAAATAGACTCAACACATGAGGATGCACAGGGCCAGTGTGATAGAATGGAAACGGAGCGAATACACAGTTTGCATGTGGCGCGCATGAAACGTGCCAACTTCGGTTTCGTGACCACAATAATATAAGAGATTTATCTTACCGTGATCCGCTGCCGTGATTAGCCATCGCGACCCTCTACGAAGAGTGGGCGGGGCGCACAAGCTGATTGGTCTCGACGCGGCAGGTCTATGTGCGACATACAGTATGTAGCGCCATCTATAGGCGCCGAGGGGATCTGGGCATGCGCTGTGGAACGCGTGGTGGCGGATCATGGTAGCGGATCGCGGTTTACGGTAAGCTAAATCTCTCTATAAGTCCTTGGCACGGACTCTATACTCGGCATGTAAATCCACAATTCAGTTATGTGTCTGCCTAGTGTTCGCAATCAATACAGAAGTCTCGCATGTAATAGTTTGCGTTGAAATGCAACCTGCCCGATTAAATAGAATTTCAGGCTATAAATCTCCTCTCTTCCGCGCGCCGCTGATCCTTCGCTAAGGTGAGGACATTCCGTACATCACAAGCACTTAATGAAAAACGACGCAGGCGAAAAGCCGCAAGTGAGGTACAGAAACAGCATGCCCTGTCCGACAGAGCGCAAAAAGCAATCCAGCCATGACCAATCTTGTTCACAGGGCCACAGCGCACTTTAAATATAATTTCTTCCATCGGTGTGTAGAAAGGCAATAACGCTTGCAAGGATTTCTACATTAACGCCCGAGATAAGTTCCACTAGCTCAAAAAACTCAGAACTGAGGAAAAAAAACACTTGGGGCACTGACCTGTCCAAATAGGATACTTTTTCGAGTTGCCAACAGCCACTTTGTGCGCTCACGAGCTAATAACTCTCTGGTTTAAGCACTTAGTAAGCTTTCAATTGAGGGCCCCAAAGCAGCTGACAATGTGAGCTTTAATGCCGAAATGCGAATAGGCTTCATGCATGGTCTCGAATTTCGTTTCCTGTTCATCGCTATGATCAGCGTTCATACACTGAACTTGTACTGGTACACTCAACTTGATTTGTAGCACTCATAAAATGGAATTGCACTAGGAAGAAGAGGCATTTTCATTATATAACAAAAAAGAAAACCTGGAGGCAGTCGCAGTACAGAACTTGTTCATTTTCTATATCCCGAATAGAGAGACACAAGTAATTGATTGGAAAGGCAGAGAAGTCGACCGAAAAGTTCGGTATCTGGACTGAATATTTGGCCCAGAGAAGGACACAAGGAAAACAAAGAAAATCTTGATGTATGACGATGTGGGGAGAGATGCATGAAAATATACACAGGCACAGTAACTGGCATAACAAGCGAGTCAAGTCTTTTCTCGCTCAATAAGCCGCGAAAAGCAAGCATTGCCCGTACAGCTTTCCTTTTTGTTCCACCAAGCAAATGGTAGTAAATCCTCCGAAAAAGGCGGGCTGTCAAAACGCTTCAAGAAGCGGCTAGCGTATCCTGTCGAGAGCATGCTTTGGTCACACCAATAACACATGCTCCACAGTCTCCGTTATGCCACAAGTTGAACATTCCGTGGAGCTCGTCTGTTCAATTCAATGTACGATTTTGCGCATGAAAGTCACGTTTAAACGCAATCTGTGGAACAGGCATGCAGACGTGGAGAAATACGCGCGGAACAAAAAAAAAATGCATTTTCCGATCTGTCTTCTGAGAAACATGTTTCGGGCGTCTGGATGGGTCCAGTAGGCTGCTGCCGCACTCCACATACATTTCGGAAGAAAACACATGATGTCCGCTCTAGAAAAAAGGCATAAATGTTCGGAGGCAATTTGTTGTGTCGGTGTTTGCTTCAGATACGGCTTGCTCATTTCCGAGCATAAAGTATGCAGAGATCTATAGAAACACAATCATTTGCCCTTGGGCACAGGTGGGCGTAAGGAGTTAGTGATATTTGCCAGAGACCAGTTGGTGGGGTTGCAAAACTTCGAAACTTTGTACTGCAGTCTTTGATGCTGCGAATGTACCCACTATTGATGTGGAACCCAAAATATATAGCCAATCGGTTCCCGATGTCTGCCCCAAGCTCAGCAGCAGTAGCTGTAGAGTTATGGCAATGAGAAACTCGACAGTCGCCTAGCTAATATCAACACGGCTCCGGTCGATGCTTGTATTGACAATCACCCATTCTATAACGAGAGTTCAGATATTTTGAACTGATGCATGTCGAAGTTAGCTGCTTGAGACAATTAAATCATGTCATGGATTTGTTTTGTATGCCAGGAAAATGCAGGCACCGCAAATGTTGATTCATATATCTATGGCAGTTGGAGAGATTAAATAAGGGGAGGAGGAATGGGGGCATGCATGTCCTGACGGTATGTGAGATTGATGACAGCGGAATGCACGTGAAAAAACCACGTAGTGTCCTTCCGCTCTTCAAGAATTTTCATGAGTCGGGGGCAACAATGTTTTTTTTAAGCAAGCGCAATTAGGCGAGAAGTGGCTTATGTGGGAGGTATATTGATATTGGGTGGCCACGTTACTTTCCTGTAGTGCTTCTGTTAAGCATGGATCGTGGCAAGACAAGGCACATGTTTAGTGCCTTATGGGTACGCTCCCTAACACTTAATTTGCGCCCCATTTGTTGCTAGCTATAAACGAAACAACATTCCAAAATAATGTGTCAGTGGCTTAGCTCTGCTATGCCTGGATATAGACCTTTTCACGACCCTTGAAGAAACCGGTTTGACTGGGCTGAGAACCAGGTATGGGGGGAGAATTCGCAGCTTTTTCCTGTGTTATGAGCACAGCCCAGTCTCCAATATGGCAGCGTCGTTTGGCCAATTTTGAAAAGGTCTACACGTAGCGCAAAGCATGCGCAGTAGCGCGCGGCGCAACTGTCGCAAACACGGCTTCGGCTTAAGGTCACGCGTCGCAGAGGAGCGCACGCCAACGGCGGCGGCGGCGGCGGCGAGGAGCGCGTACACGCTGTGGAGAGAAGGCGACACACCTGCTCCTCTCATGACGTCACGCGACTCTCGCGCATGCGTATAACGGACGGCACACATTCGCGCGAAATTCTGCTCTGATCCGTATAGTGTAGTTTTGCTCTACAAAAATGTTCGGGGACATCTAAGCTCCGCATGAAGAGCATGTTGGAACAGATTAGGTGACCAACGGACATATTAAACCCCCCTTTAATGAAGCCGTAATAATGTGAATAAAATAGGTCTAGAGTGGCTGACTCGGCATGCAACAGCACCGGAAGGTTTATACTTACTCCATCTTCCCTCCTCAAGTGAGCAACTCGAGTTGGAAGCTCCTACTAACTTTCTAATATGATGTGGTATTGTTAAATCAATAGTCAATAAGGTTATTTCCGGGTTAAACTGGAGGGTTTCCTGGCTAAAGGCTTCCCAGGGATCTCGACAGCATCCAGGAAACCCTTGCAAGCAGCACCACGTGCGTGGTGCAGGAAATTCTCAAATCAGTCATACATACAGTGGTCACATTCAATAAAAACTTCAATACATATGGACACTGACCAATAAGCCTTACACTAAGTGGCACAAAGCTAAAAACAATAAAACGGGTACTATTTTAAGAGAAAATCTTAACAACTGAGCAAACATTCAACAATCTACAAGAGGAGGCATAAAATCAGATTTCAACCAAATGTTTGCCCAGCTCAACTATTGTGTATCCTGTTGTATTTTGATAAGTATTTATGACATGGGGCGGGTTATAAGATAACATCTGTAATTTAAAACCATTACAAAAACGTGGTATATTCGGTGTATTAGTACTTTGTCCAAACTACAAACACCAAACAGTTGCCCAAACTATCGAACAATTAGTGGTGTTCATTCCAGCTGTCAGCTAACGCTATCGTGTCAAAAGTGGTGATTCTTTTCTCAACATTTTGATAAGTTTCGAGCGTGATAACCTGCAGTCAATAATTATTCTGTAGACTTTGGGGTTTGAAGACATCAATATCACACCTTGGTGAAGAGTTATCGGGTTATCGGACCAACGAAAGCCGCTCAGAATTAACAGGAACAGTCGGATAAACAGCAATCGTTTCTACAAACTATACTAGTCTTACCAGCACCATTTTCTCCATAACGTTTCAAGCCCAGCTTGCTAAGGAAACTGGTGGATATAGCATACACTCGTAAACAGGCTTTCCAGGCAAGACAAATCGGGAGGTTCATCTTCCAGTATTATGAAACCGTACATAAAGCCCATGTCCTTGAAGTAATTATGCTTCGCAGTTCGACCCCTTTGCCAGAAAGAGTGGTGTGTCCGACAAAGGTGGAGCAGAAAGTCCGAAATGAAAGGTACTGCCGGGATGTGCCTTCCACCACTTTAGGTAGAATGAAAAGAAGAAGACAGTTTGCACGGTATGAAGAACTGAACAAGGGTAAATGGGGTACGCCTCAGTTCGCAGATGAGCCAACGTTTCGACAAGTGAACTTGTCTTCGTCTGACAAGTCCACTTGTCGAAACTTTGGCTCATCTGCGAACTGAGGCGTACCCCATTTACCCTTGTTCAATTCTCTTTTCCACCATTTTACAAATATCTCCTGGTACTTCGGCTTCTTGCAGTTTTAATAAAAGGCAGGGCACGAAAATGATACCTTGCTTGCAGAGGGGAATGAAAGCTTCTGACATGTCAAATAAGCGATAGTGTAATGCGAGGACCCAGGATTTGTGTCGATTTGTGTCGTCGATCTCGGCGAGAAAGGTGATATCGTACGCGAATTCTGCTATTCTGTATTTTCATTCGGCTCGCTGTTGAATTGCAGGTAGACTTTCAAAATCTACGTCAATGGTAGATACTGGCGCATAGACCACAAGCATACCACCAGTTCGCACCATCAGGGGACGTAATCAGGTCTTCTTTACATACCTTCTACACAGGTGTCCTTTAGGACACCTATGTAGTCTCCATAGGTGTCCTAAAGGTATACGCCCGTTTGTTCATTGTATGCTCGAAGAAATGGTAGGGTCGAACCAATTCATGCATCGTGCGTTACCATGTGATCACTGCACCAATTAATGGGGGTATGGAGACTTCTTAAAAGAAACGGTGCATCCAAGAGCTGCAGTAAAATGTTCCATGCAGAAAAAAACAGATGAGCCATTGTTTGTATTGAGGCGATCCCCCTTATGCATTCGGTCGGCCAGGTCACTTCTTCTATACCTCGTTACGGCACTTTGTCACTGAAGTTGGGGAGCATTAATGTCGCCTACAATAATCCCTGTACATTATCAAAGCAGATGATTCGATTAAGGAACGCTAACGAATGAAGGTTTCCAACTGAACAGACACAATAGAACTGCCAGAGATACCAAATTTATCGAATAGGCCTAAAGTGTTTGCCATAAGGAAATATAACATGGAGAAATCAAGCATGCTCTGATGAACGGTGGCAGCCTTAAAGCGGTGAAAATCAAATTAGGCAAAGATAAAAATCAGATGAATGCGATGAGATACAAGTGTCGACAAAATGGCAAAACAGCCGCTGAGTTCTATAGCGACTTATAGCTAAGGTAGTCAGGACACTAATGGGATCGCCAGTACTGCAGGGAATCCAAGGTTCCACCAGTAACAACGGACGACGTAACGAAGGCGTTAAGAGCTCTGAAAAAGAGAAAACAGCTGGAAAAGATGAGGTAACTACAGATTTGTTGAAGGATGGGGGATATCGTGCTAAATAAAGTGGCCACCCTCTATCGGAATGCCTGGCAACATCGACGGTACTGGAACATGGAAGAATGCTAATATTATCTTAATTTATAAGAAAGAGGATGCTAAGGACTTGAAAAATTACAGACCACTATGCTTGCTATCCGTTATGTACAAGCTGTTCACTAAGGTATTCGCTAATAGAAACACGGCAACCTTAGAATTAAAACTAAATCATCAAGCAGGGTTTCGTAAAGGGCACTGTACTATCTCTCATATCCATTCTATCAATAAGATAGAAAAATTCTCGGAAAAGAAGAAGCCCCTACGCATTGTTCAGAGAAAATTAGTTGTGGTTAAGCTCTGGTTGACCCTAGTTGAATTGCGAAAGCAACGGCGGAAGCTTCTTTTGCCTGCAACATTATTCCCCTATCGCGCCGTATCAGGGCAAGGTGCTACATTATTGGGGACACTTCAGCTCATCCTTTAAAGGTATGATGTGAGAGCGGAAGCTACCAACCCACATATAAAATCTCGCTTCAACCAAGCCGTATGGACGTGCCTAAGGGGGAACGAGAATGCAAACAGTTCTGGAAGGCTGATTCTGATGTCACCCTCCAATATGAAAGGAGCGACCCGAGTTGGCAGCTCCTGCCAATGGCGTAAGATAACGTGAATTCAAATGTCATGGAATGCTCATTTTTTTTATGAGGAGACCGTAGCTACGCCTCTTTGCGGCATAGCTGCGGCCACACGAGGTCTCGCTTTGGCTGTCGTAGTATTGCTTTCGGAATAAAAAATTACGAGACGCTTTGGCGACTAAAGTGGTGAAAGGCGAAAGCCTGAGTGCCGCATTCTGCTAAGCATTTTTTGCGAATGGGGCGGTGAATGCGGCTTCGAGTAAAGAGGGTGACTACGGTTTCACATTCCTTCCTTCCTGCACGTTAGCGTAAGTCATTTAAAGTCACGCTTCAACCAATTCGTATGAACGTGCCAGCATGCCGTAGGGGCAGCGAGAATGCAAATGGTTCTGGCAGGCTGATTCTGATATCCCCCTCCCATATGAAACTAGCGACCGGAGTTGGCAGCTCCTGCCAAAATGGTGACACTTTTGCTGATGACAATGATGAGCCGTTAAAGGCTTTCGTACTAAAACATTTGACTCAGTTAAAACCACGGCCGTCATGCAAGCATTGCGAACCCTGGGTGTAGGGGAGCCGTATGTGAAAGGCACCATAGTTCTATATAATGAAAGTAATAAAATTTCCACGAGGAAAGGTGTTAGGCAAGGACACAAGATCTCCAGAGTACTGTTCTCAGCTTACTTGGAAGTATTCAGATATTTGGAATCGGAGCGGTTAGGTATAAGCCTCGGTGGAGAACACATCACTATTCTATGATCCACTGAAAGCATTGCCTTGCTAAATAACTCAGGAGATGAATGGCAAATTATGATTGGTAGCCTAGACATACAAAGCAAAATGGTAGGCCTAAAATTAATACGCAGAAGAATGTTCAAAAGCCTCGAAAAAGAACAAAATTTACAACAGATGGCCGCAACATATAAGTACAACATCTACAGCAGGTGCCTTAGAACAGATAGCAACCGCAGATCCGGATCATGAAAGGGAAATAACAGAAGAATAAGATTAGAATGGAGCGCATTTGGCAAGTACTCGAAGATTACGACTAGTAACTTACCGGTATCGCTTAAAGGGAAAGTATACACCAGTTACATGTTACCTGTACTGACATATGTGGCTGAAACGTGGAGTCTAACGAAAAGGGTTCTACTTCAGTTTCTGACAACACAGAAAGCTATGGAACGGAAAATAACACGCGCACCTGTTAGGTGCGGTAAGCGTGCAAAGTGGGTCAGCGAAATAACAAAACATCAAGACCAAATTGGCGTGGATAGGGCATGTAGTGCGAACACAGGGTAATCGATGGTCGTTAAGGGTAACAAATCGGGAAATGTGGGCGGGTGAGGTTAAATTCGCAAGTGTCAAGGGGATGGAGCTACCAGAGGACCAGGTTGATTGGTTTTATATGGGAGAGGCCTTCGCCCTGCAGTGGGCATAATCCGGTTGATGATCATGGCGATAAAATGAGGACCTGCGCCACATGAGATCACTGAAGGTAGGTAAATAAATTGGCAACGTCATCTCTCTTTGTATTATAAGTGCGAAATAGAGAAAAGGCTCTCACCTTAGCATAAATGTCATGCATATGTAATCCAAAAAACACTACGAACAAACGGGGACGAAAGGAAGAAACCACAGGAACAAGCGCTGTTCCTGTGGTTTCTTTCTTTCGTCCCCGTTTGTTCGCGCTGTTTTTTGGATGATGTATCACCAACTCGCCCGCTTAACTATCCTGTTGAATGCATATGTAGTAGTTCGTGTTGTGGTGCTCTAGATCCTCACGCGCAATGTCTCGGCCTATACATACTCACATTTCTTGTTTTGAGTCTTTCTGGCGATCACAGTAGGAAATTTCAAGAAAAGCGGAATGCGGACGGGATGTTGGTCTCACAGATCACAATCCAAGGAAAGCGGTGCTTCTGGACGCAATCTCGGAAGCTACTCAGAAGAAGGGTCTCAGCATTCCATTGCACCACTACAGGTCGACGCATGTGCATCTAGAAAATTAGGTGTTAGTTTGTTGTTCTAGAGCGTATTACTGCAGTGCCACCAAGATTGGCTCAGATGTCTGCAAACGCAGAACAACAATCCTAGCTGTTTGAGTCTTAACGCCAGGAAGCAGCATCAACCCTCATAGAATATTCAACCTGTGTCAGCATTTCTTTGACCTGTGATTAGTAGGATTCATCGGCATTCTCGGGTGGTGTGGGAACCAAACTTGGACGTGGCATGTCGGCGGCCTTTGATGGCTGGCCAGACCACTTAGAATTAGGGGAGAAAAATATTACAAGGACTTCTAAGACTTCAGAATGTTACATTGCAGCTGACTTCACCTTATTGGGTTACAGCTCAAACTGCTATGGTACTTGACCTGACGATAACTGTGGTTTGGCTTTCTAGGCCAGTCTAGGCTTTCTCTATGTCTCATCCGGTCAATGCCTGGAGCGGAGCTTGCTGGGATGAATTTACGCAGCTGCATATTTGCGGATCGAACTATCTTTCACCATCTTCTTTTGGGTAGAATTCTCATACGTCATTTTAGGGCAATCTATAGCCGCCGCTTCATAGGCACCCGAGCAGTTGGCGCACTTAACAGTCTCCATCTCCCATATGCCATGTCGGTACGGACCTGGCATCGACGATAGATACCTCGCTTCGAAAAACAGCCCTCACGTGCCCAGTTTTGTCGCCCTTAACGTACTTAACAGGTTTGGGAACATGCATAAGAACTGGATTCTTCACACAAGCCATTTTAACGTTGAATGAGAAGGAGTCAGCTTCATAAGCTAATTTAACAGACTTGGATCACCTGAAACACTGACCTTCAACATTTAGCGTCATAGATATGATAAGCGTTCGAAGAGAGACGTATGTCTTATCTTAGAGTGAACACACGTAGTGATACCTGCGCTATTCCTTTTTCCGTTAGCAAGAAAGGAAACGACCGGCTGGTTGCCTAGCACGCCAGTTCCTTTCAGCTTGTCCCCTGTAGCTTAGAATTTGACTTTCAACGGTCTTAAGAATCTTACAGACATTGAATCTGACCTATGTGACTTGAACAGAAGTGAAGTGATCAAAAACCTGGGTCAAGCGCCGTTTGTTTTTAGCATTTAGATTACCCATCGCCGTTACTGTTACCAACGCCATACAAAACAAATTGGGTTTGCGAACAGCCTTTTAGTGACTGACCCGCTGCCGATATTGGTCGGATATTTACGGGGATCACCCAAGGTGGAGTAGATTTGTAATAAGGGAGTAATTACTCACTGACATCAATTCAAACTTCATTCCATTTATTCAGGTCAAATTAGTCCGGATCCCTCGATTAGGACGAATTTTTCGTTAACTTCGAAGTTTCTGCGTAAGCTGTATAGCTTTCCTTGGCAGCCGTATGGATGTGGCTGGGTGGATGTCAATGATAAATTACTCCTTTATCGCTGCTGATATTCTGCACAATTTCCTTTTCATACCCATAAGAACAACGCTGGGAACAGGACAAAACGTGGAAAGGACGTTCACAGGATCTGAATAAAAACGTAATATTTAATTCGAACCAAAACACATATAAATGTGCATAAAGGGCGTGGAGTCAATCCAAGCTGCACTGTCACCGAAGACCGAAGTCAATTCAAAAACCTAAAATCATAAAAATATAAAAAAGTCATTAAATCAATAAAAACCACGGTCTAAACGGTGAGACCGAAAAAAAAATGAAAACAGATGGCAAACCGATAAACGGATTAATTTTCTAACTGTTGTTTCTTCCTTGACTCTGCTTTTTGCACCGTGGTTTGTATTGGTTTTAGGTTTCGAGGTCTTTTTCGATCATTTTATCATTTTCTTTTTTTGACTTGACAACGCTTTCTTCGGTAATGACGCAGCATCACCTTGCTCTCGGCGTCTTACCTAGTCGCTGTTGAAGTATTTGTCAAATCTGTAACCTCCACGATGTTAGCGACTTTAAAGCAACCACCTGGGGGTGCCGCAGCCTGCTCGATATGGGCGCAAGGAACCTGAGCCCACCATCACGAAGGATGGTGAAATCACTGTTAACTTACAGAGATCGAAACATCTAAAATTGAAAGAGCGTTACCTAGCGAGATTCGAAAACCCTTCATGTCTCTAAGCGATTCCGCTTCTGAGTTGCTGGCCAGCCTCGCGAGCATGCGTGCGCGCTGCATCTGGTCTCACGTGAACGAGCTCGCTCACGTGAAAGGTCGAGTGATAAAATTTGAAACGAAATGAAATAAAACAGCAATAAAAGTAAGAAATGTGGTAAATGTTTGGAAATTTGCTCAAAACAATTTCGGGAGCACTGCAGAATCTACACTTCAGAAATGCAAAAGGCTGATCGTTAATGGGGCACACGCCGAGGTGGCGCAGTGGTTACGGCGCTCGACTACTGTTCCCAAAGACGCGGGATCGAATCCCGGCCTCGGCGGCCGCTTTTCGATGGAGGCGAAAAGCAAGGTGCCCGAGTCCTCCACTACGGCGTCTCTCATAGCCTGAGTCGCTTGGGACGTTAAACCCCCACCCCCAAAAGAAACCAAACTGGTGCACACGGCGCATTAAGTTTGCTCTCATTATCATCATAAACCAAATGTACTGTCATTATCATTGCTAATGTCATGATTGTTATTATCACCAATTGCAGCATCATCGACATCGCTACTATATCCTAACAGTAGACATGGAGAATTATGATGCGGGTTTCACGACTCCGGGTGTGGCGCACTTGGTCAAAAGCGCTGGGCTGGGTTTCCAAGGGACAGAGGTTTTATTCCTGGCGCAGATAGAATTTAAAAACATTATTACTAATAATGAGCAGCTGTAATTATTGCCAGTGATCAAATATTGACCGATGGTATCATCGCTATTGAATTACTGAGCTAGGGATGAAATCATAAGTTTGATTGAGCAAACTCCTGCTGACTAAATTTTATAAATTGCCGCCTAACCATATGTGACACCACATTACATATAATGTAACGGAAATGTTTACAGAATCGTGGCCGACAGTATGCACAGTTAAAGGCTTTCGAGTTATTGAGCTATCATGGCTCTCATGTATTGCAGAAAATTGCAGGCATCCCGCCCCGAGCACTGCGAACGAGTAAGCGTTGTCGATCTCCATGAGTAAAATGCACAATCTCGCTGTGCGGAGTTGAACTCTTGTAATTATAATAATTAATTTTTGCCAGTCTTGCCCTTGAGATAAATTTTTCGGCATAATAATTTTCTCTGTTCATTTCGAGTTGGCTACATGCTTGTGTTGTGCCTTGCTTGCAAGCTTCTGTTTTTAACTTTCCATGCTAAATGCTGGCTTGAGCTTTTTAGAGCCCGAATTTATGTTGTTGTACAGATCATTACATAAAATATTGAGAGTATTCAATTTGCTACATATGTTATTATGTTATTGTTTTTGCTGAGAAGCTTATACTTAAGTGAGTAGAATAAATGAGAAAGGTAGCGTTTATTGCAATTAAATCGAGTAGGACATACGAAAGCTAGTGGAGGCCGATAAAAGTTCATAGCCAATGTGACGCGCAATGCAATATACCCGCTTATTAGGAAGCGCGTCTGGGTTCGAATGCGCTTTTTCGAAGCTTTTTCTTTTTTCCGAGCTCGACACAGGGAAGGCTTCACCGCGAGAAACGTTTGCGAGAGAGTAGTACATTTTTTTTCATTGCAATGTTTTATGACAGCCGTTCCGCACTACAATGAGTCAAAAGTAAGACAGAGGAAGGATTGGAGTGACATTATCGCACTACCTGACATATCAGATACACCTCAATCGAGTGAGAATATAGAGTTACATCTGGCTATATATCAAAACATTTAAAGCCATACCAAATATAAGGCGGGCACTGCCAGATATGCCTTGATCAGGGGACTCAGGGCAGGCAGAATTTTAACAAATTTTTGCACCCACACCCGGTCTGGGATATGTAAGTTTAAAAGAAGGCTTGGTACAGCACCCAGCTTTATCTCTTTAAAATATAAACGCTGTAAAAGATGCACATTCCATGGGAAGCATTTTCTCACCTTAATGTTGTACTTTTTCTCAACAGCCTCAAAATTTTCACAAAAATTTGTAATGCGCAGTGCTGTGGACAACCACGAACATCACAGCAGAAAAATGTGTACTAGACGGGCGTACGAAAAGTCATGCCTTTCTATGCGGCGTTGGATAGTTTTCTTGCAAGCACCGAGAACTAAAATCGAACACTGATACCGCTGAGCAGTACTTTAAATCTCTACGGCAGCGCCCCTATGGCCCACGTTTTTGCTATCACTCGCATTCCCTCATATTTGTTTTAGCTTTGTTGTGAACTATAAATTGTAAACATATAAACAAAACAGTACGTTGTGTCGCGAAAGATTAGGGACACATCGTTACCACAAGGAGTGTCACTCTATAGATTTTTATAGGATCCATTCATCATCACCATAATTAGACTATCGTTTCTATGAGGAGGCCAGTTCACGAGGCCCGTGATTGTTGATAGAGTTAACGAGTTTTCACAGACGGGAAAATCATGTTGTCACTCTGTTCACAGGGTGTAAAAGCTTTGCGAACGCGGTGTATATAATCGTATCATTGGAATTAACAGTATTTCCTCTTTTTACTAATCGTCATGCCAAAAATTCAACTCTAAACGAAACATGCTCCTGTGAGTGCTTCACTGTTTTCAAACGTTTTATTATGTCTGTTACCAATGTGTTTCTCATCGTAATTAAATGAGGGCTTCGAAAGCAGCGTCTCGAGCTTGCCTTTGCCTCACAACAGTACTTTTGTACTTTAAGCGATGTCAGACAAATTTTTATGTCCCCACCCATATTGCTACTTTGTACTTTAAGCGATGTCAGACAAATTTTTATGTCCCCACCCATATTGCTACTTTGTACTTTAAGCGATGTCAGACAAATTTTTATGTCCCCGTCCGTATTGCTACTTCTTGATAGGAAGGCTAGAGATCAGCTGCAACTAAATTCGAGTGTGATGGACCTGTATAAGGCGGCGATATAAACAACCGCTGCTCTTTCTTAGAAGTAAAATTCGAGGAAGTCATTCTGTCTTTGTAATTGCAAATAACATCGTTTTCCGTTGTATTGTCACTCGGGCGTTTTGTGGAGCCGCACAAGAAGGAAAATGTAATTATTACAATGATACCATTAAAAAAACCTTGATTCTTGTAGGTCAAGCACACACTACAAAAAAGAGCGATATAGCCTAGAAAACCTACCATGGTTTCAGAATCCGGAATTGGATAATTTCCGCAACGTCGATCGGTCCCTGTTTGTCACCGCTTCACTTCACACGTGTGACTGTGGCCAGTTACTTGCGCTGGCAGCTGTTACGTTTCAGCCGCAAATAGGGCAGGCAGAGTGACAGGAAAAAGTCCTTGCAAAAACAACCTGCTCCCTCTTCTAGTAGATAGCCAGCTGCGGGCCTATACAAAAAAGAAAAAAAAATAACCACAGGGACTATGTGAGTGCCGCGTGTCATAAAAGTCACGAACTATGGAAAGAAATAATGAGTTTACCGGTATAGCAGAAGTATGACAGAAACAAAATCTAAAAACTCGACTGCTTTACACGTCTATGGAATACTTGTTTTCCACGCGTGTGAAAAGGCTGTTTAAAGGATGCAAATAGAATGTGATTTCTCGCTTTCTTCCTGTCCCGCCGGGGTGGTGCAGTGGTAAGATGCCCGACTACTGTCCGGAGTTCCCGGGTTCGAACCAGACCACGGCGGCTGCGTTTCGATGGAGGCGAAACGAAGCGGCGTCCGTGTGCTGTGCGATGTCAGCGTACGTTAAAGATCCCCAGGTGGTCGAAATTACTCCGTAGCCCTCCACTATGGCTCCCTTTCTTTCTTTTCACCTTCATTCCCTTCCCATAGGGCGCGGTTCAGGTGTCCACAGAGCAAGTGTGACAGATACTGCGTCTTCCATTCCTGTGAACCAATTATTAATTATATTCTCCTTCCTATCTTCGTCAGAAGGTGTTTACAGGTGAGTGGTACTGCTATATATTGCAGCTACAGCAATACAATAACGTAAGGAAAAGTCATGATCTGTGAAATAAGCAATGTGTAGTGTATGGCCAGATATAGTTAGGAATCGAGGAGGATAAACAATTGTAAAAAGAGCACTAAACATGTATACTACGCTCGTAGACAACGAACTGTTTGCGTCGAATGGACCCAAGAGAACCAGAGTTGAAGTAGAAACAAAAAAAGGATATGAATTGAGAGAAGATAAAATGCACGTATAAAGCCTTTATTATTTCAGGCGGGAAACAGTACAAAACAGAAGGAATCACAATGCCGGAAGTCACTAACGGTGTGCTGAAACACCGCTCCCCGATAAGGGCACACGAAGGAATAAGAAATAAAAAAAAAGAAATCTGGTGTTCGTTTATTGGACACGTAACTTATTCTACCTCTCAGTATTATATACCAGTATGTCAGGAGATGGTAGGCGGCCCCACTCCGCTGCGGTTTCAGTAGGAAAGTCCAAAACATAAGATAAAAGGCGAAATTCAGAACGATTAAAGTTGAATATCAATGGGATTTCAGCTGAAGCTACAGGTGTCGTGTTCGATGGGATTCGGTTGATTTAATATAATGTAGAAAATGTAAGAGAGGAAATTTTACATCCCAGCCAAGAAAGGTGGAATATTAAAGTGCTTCATAATTATTCATTCATTAAACACAGTATTCACTAAGGAGGAAACATGTGGCGCAAAGTTCAACCTACATGACAGGCATTATTAATTTCAAATTAAATCACTTCAAAATCATGTCACGCTTAGTCACGTGTACCCGGAGAGCTGGAGTGCAGCAAATGAGGCGGCGAAGCCTATGTCAATCTCGTCTTCCGGGACTGCCCAACGGAACCTCTCCGCTTCCACCCCCTCCTCCCTTCGTTCAGAATTGCTCGAAAGTCTCGTTCCTCCGGGCCCAAGGGACGGGTTGCTACTCCTGCTCAGCTCTGACTGACAACTCAAGTACAAGTCGTCACAACATCCCAAGAGGTCACCGCCAAAATACATTGGTGGCTATGAAGCAAGCCAAGGACCCATCAACACGTTAGGCACATAAGAAACGGTTTCCAATCTAGTGCAGTATATTACAGTTTCACATAATATACTAAACCCCTTAACGGTGGAACCATTGTATACAGAAATACTAAACTGCCACAGAGGGCGGAGATTCAAATACCCACCACCCCACACATCATTAACAAAGCACGAGGCGGTCTGCTGGCGGAGACTGCAAGCAGGGACTTTCCACAATCTATACATACTACACAAGATGTTCCCTACACAATACAGGAACACATGTCCGTGGTGCGGGGCAACCCCCACACTATACCACATCACATTGGAATGTGAACGAAACAGAGCCTTCCACAAACTAAATAACCCGAGTGCGGAACAATGGGAGGGTCTGCTGACCAGCAGCGAGCTCACGGCCCAAAGGGCACTGGTGCGGCACGCCTGCGAAGCAGCAAGGCTCAGCGGTGCCCTGGAATAGAGGCGCCGACCTTGTGAAGAGGCCGAAGATATGAAGACATCGGCCCGCCGCTAAAACCAGAAATTTTTAGAGCAATAAATGTTCTCTCTCTCTGGCGGTAATAAAAAAAAAGCATGCTCATTCTCTAAAAATGCTGTCATTTAGAGACTAAATGTTTCATTTTGCCTTTCTACTGATAAATTACAGACATGCATTCACCTGCTACATCAGATTTTTAAATGCACGTTATTTTATGCGAGCGGCTTCCGCATGCACTGCCTGTCCGTTGTATGGCGAATCCGAATACGAAAAATATAGAGGGGTTCGATGCGGCTGAACCGAATGTGCACCGAAAGCTTTGGCTGCGGACGACCGAGCGCTGCATCGAACACAACCAGCGTTCCCTTGAACGCATCAAAGTTCACCGGCGTCCTAGTTAAATTGGTTCACAGGATGGGAAAGGCGCAGTAACTGTCACACTTGCTCTGTGGACACCCGAACCGCGCCGTAAGGGAAGGGAGGAAGGTGGGAATGAAAGTGGAAAGAGAGAAAGAGGAGCCGTAGTGGAGGGCTACGGAGTAATTTCGACCACCTGGGGATCTTTAACGTGCGCTAACATCGCACAGCACACGGACGCCACTTCGTTTCGCCTCCAGGCGGAATCCACTTTCATGTCCTGCGGGAGGTAAGCCCCTGCGGGGCTGGGACTGGTGCTCCCCTGATGGGGCTGGGACAGGCCGGTCACCGCCGTTTGCGGCGGAGGCTAGCCTGCCACACAATTTTTATCGGTTGCAGGCCGTCATTGCACCCGCCATCGTTTTGGTGGTGGACGACGGCTGTTGGTGCGGCGCGCGTCTTTCTCTTGCTCTTCCTCTTCTTTCTTCTCTATTGTCTCTTCTGTCTGAATGAGGCAGCGGAGATGGCTAAGCTACAGAGCCAGTAGCAGGCCAGTGCATTTTACTTTCCTTCTTTCTACAGCCACAACAACAACAACAACAACATCTCCTGCGCTTGCGATGTCGGCAGACGCTTTCCTGCTCCACTCGGTAAGCTCTGCGCGGTGGCGCCCGCATGCGCATAGCGGGAACTAGCCTTCTCCTCCTCTCCGCGCCTGGATGCTGCTACCATCCCTCTCCTCTCTGTTGCAAGCGTAGCGGCGGAACATTTATGGGATGGTGAAGCTGGTTGCCATGATAACAGCGCATGCGCAGCAGTGGCCTCTGTAAGGCTTTGCGAAATCGCGTCTACTAGCCTAGTGTAGCTTCAACTACTAACTTTGGGGTGACGCGCTAAATCAGCGCACTCAAGGGTATCAATGATGGCTTCTGTTCGGAATTCCTATTCCGTATTCTCGTTTGAATGTATCTACTATTGCTGCTCGCCTAATCTAATGTTTGAAATTGTTCCTCCAATTCCAGTTTTGTTAAAGACCCCTCGATATTAATCTTTTTAAAGCACTGCTTTATCTAGCCTTGCACATATGCATGAATGTCCTAGAGGTGGTGTGAGTTGCCTATTTCTCAAGGGACCAAAAAGTTTGATTGCTACCTTCCTTAGCCATATAAGTAAGTAGAAGCTCGAGTTGGCTGCTCCTGCCATGCCTTATGGTGTTCTGACGACGCACAACCAGTCCGCCAGTTCGCACTCGGCCACATTTCCTCCCTGTTATCATCTGCCGCAGCCATGCCCGTAATCTTGCGCTCATAACGCTGAAAATGCGGGGTGTCCTGAAGTAAACGGTCTTTCACGTTTTCGCAATATTATTCTTGGGGCATATATTATACTACATGTGTTGATAATTCCAGTGCCAACGGAAGCTGTCCATGGCTTTCATCTAGTTTGTGTCACTATTTCATGGATATCTACACCGAACCGTTTTCTCTTTCCATCATCTAGCTGATGTTTAGATGTTTTCCTTAATGTGTCCACAGGTCACGACACCGCCACGGTGTCGTGGTACAGGAGTAGAGTATTTTCATGCACGAGTTGAGCTTATTCTTACGGCTATTATACAACTTTAGTTGTTCTGAATAAACGCGCCCTTCTGGTTATAGCGAAAATGTTACATAGCTTAATCAATTCAAGATTGCCACATTTTTATTTCATTTTTTTCACATGTGATGAGCAATAGGTCTGAAATTACTCAAAATTTTGTTGACAATGTCAGTTATGCGCTAGATCAGCACGCTTTTCTTTGACCAGTGCAATATCCGCACCTCGAGTGGTAATGTCCGCTGTTTCATTCAGCTTAAACGGCATTTAACAGAGATTTAAACCCCAGGTTTTCAGTCTATCGTGCGCAGCCTCATCTTAATCAGCAAAACTTATTTTCACCGAAATGGACCTCCTGTTTTAAGCCCCCCCTCCCCCCGCGGCACGCAGACCTAAGGGAGCCTACTCAAGCGCCTCGCACAGTAGGGTCTGGTAAAGATATTGTCGCTTCACGGCCTCAGCCACCATGCGGATGGCTTGATGCTGTTGGACGGAGTTCTCGCTTTGCAACAGGATTTCCCATGCCTCCAAGGTATCCAAGGTCTATATTCTATATTTTGCTCAGCGCCCGGGCTGCCAGTACATTCCCAAACTACGTGGTCGAGAGTGCCCCTCTCATCGCACGTTATGCAATTTGGTCTTTCTCCACTGTCAAGATTTTCATGTATACCCAGAAGGGGCTTATTTATTTATTTATTGTAAGTACCTAAAGCGCCCATGAGACATGATTGTAGGGGTATACAACTACGTACAATAATACATGCAAAGAACATATAGAGAAACTTGTTAGCAAGGTAACACAACACACTGATAGAACACTAAATGAATTCACAAGTAGTATAAGTGATAACAAAAATACATTAACACAGCACTGGCAAACGCACGAGATCTGGAAGAAATATGTCACAACAGTATTTCAACAGCACTTTGGAAGTCAGGTGCACAAACTACATCATTCGGAAGCTTATTCCAGTCCAGAATTGTGTTAAGGAAAAACGAATACTTAAATACATTAATGCGGTATTGATAACTCTTAATTTTTTTCGCGTTGTCTAGTCTCTCCGAAATGTAATATTGCTGCTTTAGATAAGTGTTTTCATTAATACTGGCACAATCAGTGTAAATGCTGTACAAGAACTTCAGCCTGCAGATTTTTCTTCGAGTTGCTAAAGTCTTCCGCCCAATACGGTCGCGAAGTTCAGAGCTCTTGATACGAAAATTATAATTGCCAGTCACAAACCTTGCAGCGCGTTTCTGTACCCTTTCTAACTTGTGAATGAGGGCACCCGTGAAAGGTTCCCGTGCAACACAAGCATATTCTAATACAGGCCTGATATTTGTTAAATATAATGTTTCTTTTAGTACCTGGGGAGAGCTTTTAAAATTCCGCTGGAAAAAATACAAAAAACGAGAAGCTTTGGCCGTTATCATGTCGACGTGGGCTGTCCGGTCTAGGGATGCTGTGAGTGTAACACCAATATATTTAACCTTATCAATAGTTTTAATAGTATCGTGGTTTAAAAGGTACGATCCAAGAATTTTCTTTTTTTTTTTTGTTTGTAAACTGCACATGGAAACACTTTGATACATTCAAAGCCATCCCCACTTCAAGCACCAGTCACAGACTTTGTCAAGGTCAGCCTGTAATACGTACACGTCATCAAGGCACGTGACAGGGGAATACAAAACGCAATCATCATCCCCCTTGTAATATTCTCTACGCAATTGCCTCGTCGATTCCGAGGGAAGGGTCGGGCGGCGAAAAGACTCTCCTGCTCCGCTTATAATATTCCGTGATCTCGTTGTATGAAATCAAGCCATCTTCCATGTCTGTGTGAGAGGGCTGCTCTACGGCCGTCCGGTGATGGAGAGCTCGAGCAAGCTCATGTGCAGTGCTTACGTGCTGTCACGAAATCGGCGCCCATTTCCATCAAGCCGGCACGGCGCGAGGCCCGCGCGGCGTCGCGTGGAAAGCATGTAGAGAAAGCCCCCTTCCCCGCGCGGGAGAGCGCGTACCTTTGTACGCGTTGCCGTCACCCTCTTTCCCATTGCCCGGGGAGGACGGTGATTCATCGGACTGGAATCAGCCAGAAAATTCTAGCATCTTCTATGGGACCTAGCCAATGACGACGCGCGGCTCGACGGGAGGAGAAGAGGGAGCTATAACCAGCGAAGCTATGTGTGTGTGCGCGCTAGCTTTGGCGCATGTTAACAAACAGACGCGGCGCGCCCTATTTAAAGCGACCGCACCGCTTGTTGAGTCAGTCAGTCAGTCAGTCAGCCAGTCAGTCAGTCAGTCAGTCAGTCAGTCAGTCAGTCAGTCAGTCAGTCAGTCAGTCAGTCAGTCAGTCAGTCAGCCAGTTCGTCAAGTGTTTTGCGACGTGCTCGCCTGTGTTTCGGCTGGACTCCCGGGGATCACCCACTGCTGGCAAGCCCACGGACTTTCAAGGGAGCGGCGCTCGTCTCGTATGGCGGCCACATCGTGACTCTTGAGGCGTCGGACTGCAACAGTGCCCGGTGAACAATTTGGTGTTTGTTTATGTAACTCTCTCGTGTTTGATCTGTTGTAAAGCCTGCGTTATTGAATCATTCTGTAGTTGCATGCTTAGCGTTTGTTATTCTGTGAACCTCTCGTCTGTTGTATTTCAAGTGACCTTGTGTATTCCTTTGTATCGTCTCTTGCTGTGCATAAATTGTGTTTTGTTTGTTATTTCTGACTCCGATCCTTACTCTGGTTTGAACCGGCGACCGCTGGGCACCAAACGACCACCCCCTTCTGTCACTACAAGGTAGTTGAATCCCGGCTGAGATTGCCACGCAAGTCGAGGGCATCTCCTTTGCGACCGGGACAGCTAACCCCACTCACTCTAAGGGTGTCTGGGAGTGTGCGCACCGTTAAGGGCGCATCGTTAATAATAATCCCCCCTAATTATTAACGGGTGACACGTGCAATGGACTCGGGCCCTGGATTCCATAATATTTCTATGTTACTTTCTTTCGGCCTCGCCTCGAGCACGCGTTTGGCCTCTTGCGTGATTCTTCCTTTCCCTTCATCTTTGCTGTCACTTAAAATCTTCGTGGTCATGGTACCGATGAAAGCGAGCGCTATCGCCAACTGTTCCGCCGCGTTGGCATCTCTCGTGCGGCTCGAAGCCGGTACCGTTGGTGATCCTGCCCCGTCGACAACCGCGGATACAGCCGCCGCGTGCTGTCAGCACGCCGCATTTACATAGGCCCCCTAGTCCGCGGGTCGCTCTCCCATTTTCCTTTCTTAGGCCTTAGACCTATGTTCTCGCCTTTCTTTTTATATTCGGTAGTGCATTTTCTGCGGCATCTTGGCCCTGATTCCTGGCGGGATGTTTATCACCTTGTGCGTGCTGCATTCTGGCCGGATTCCTACCCATTCGAGTAATGCCCTGCCCGTTTCAGACTGGCCGAGTTGTTCCAACTGGGATATTCTCACCCCCGTTGCCAGCTCAACCCATCTGTTTTGTACCCCATTTTCTCATGGCTCCGTCGCCGTGGATATGGAGAGTGCCAGAGCTCGCTTGACCAACTTCCTCAATAATCTGTCTACCTTCTCTATTTCTGCCTTGCTCATGCTTTGGTACGGCATTTTGTAGCAGATCCCACTAATTATGTAAGCCTGCGACATTTTCATATTTCTCTCTTTTAGTCCCCTCCTCTTTAGCGCTACCCCTCTGAATATGCCTATCACTTGGTCTACTTATGGGGCTAATTTCTTTATGGCGTTGGTGTTATCCTTCTTGTTGATAATATGCCCAGGTTCCTCATTTCCTCGACCCTGGGTACTTCCAGGCCTCCCACCACCACTTAAATTTGACTTCTGCCTGGTTCCCATAGGTGACATCATGAGGAGGGGCTCACTCACATTCTGACTCACGACCAGTGACACTCAACCCCACTCACTCACACTCATTCCCGCTGCCATTCACCGCCACTCACTCACACACATGGCTACTCCTGTTCACGGCCACTCACTCACACTCACGGCCACTATGGTACACGGCCACTCACTCACGCTCACACTCATACCCTGTTTTATTGATTGTCACTCACACTCAAGGCGACTCTCATACACGCCCACTCACTCACACTCAACCCAGGTCCCATTCACGGCCCTCACGCTCACACTGATGCCCGGCCCTCTTCACGGCCACTCACTGACACACACATTCATGACCACTCACCCACACTCATGACCGCTCCCATTCCCGGCCACTCGCACTCACACTCATGGCCTCTCCCATTCATGGCCACTAACACTCCCACTCACGACCACTCTCATACGCATCCACTCACGCGAGTGTGAGTGAAGCGACGTGAGTGCACTCATGGGTTCGCCGACCTATGCTTGTTCCTTCCGCCACTATTATATACATAGAGCTCTGACCTCTACGGTGAGCACGCCAGGCCTCTTTCGACCGCATACTTCCCCACTACGTCTGCTGCCCTTTGTAAACTCCACTCAATTTCCGCGTCGCTTCAGCTATTAATCCATACGCTTATGTCGTCGGCGTGCATGTTGAATTTTAGATCGAGGATTTTCTTCTGCATGATCGGGAGACCCTCATTGCTATGTTATATAGGAAAGGGGACAGTATAGCTCCTTGCGGGGTACCTTTGCTGCCCAACCTTATGCCTTCTGGAATTTAATAACTGCCGGCCTGCCTCGGAACAACTCCTTGATATACTCGTATGTTCTTTTGCCCACGTTTTCCACCACCAGACCTCTGAGAACTGTCTCGTGTAGGACGTTGTCGAAGGCCTTCGGGTGATCAAGACCTATTGTCACACTGGTATCTAATCCTTTCTTGTCTATAATGTCCTGTTGGAGACTGACCATGATTATCCGTGCTGAGCTTAGGCCTAAATGTCACCATCGCGTGCGGCCACAGGTTTCCATCATCCATGTATATCCTTAACCCCGTTTGCATTACGTGCTTCATGAGGTTTCCCACGTATGATGCCCGCAAGATCGGTTTTATGTTTTCCAATTTCGGTTCCTTCCCCAGCTTGAGGATGAGAACCACCTATGCCTGTTTCTATTCCTCTGACGACTTACCTTCCTTCCATGTAGTCTCTTATGTACCTAGAAGGGGGCCATTGAAGGAAGAGCCTGACAGCACTCATTTTTGTCCTTGTAAAGCAGTTTTTTCCTAATCGGCTGTAGCATTTTACCTAGAAAATATTTGACCTTCACCATGTTACTGAATTTATTATTAAACTGTGCCGTAGTATCTGCAGAAGGGGTCACCAGGTGCAGTGAAACATATAATGAGCAGAATCGAACCTGCACACTGTTACACAGAGGCAGATATAACTAATGGGAATGAAGATGGGACTTTTTTGTAAAATCTGGTGTGCCTGAAAAACACGACGTCATTATTTTGGCATGCCATCCTGCTCTTGCCTAGACTTTACACAGACAAGGTTACTTTGCAATCGTTTTTGTGCAGTGCTTCTACAAAAAAAAAAAAACTGTTTTTCTTTAATTCTTTGCCAGAAACTTACAGATCAGGGCCACTCTTGGCCATCGACACATGCAAATTTTACATGCCAGACCCGCCCTCATATGTGGGTTCATTCAGACTGCAAGATCATACAATACATTCCACCCTTCCAAGAAGAAAAACATTTTTGCTAAACTTCGTGCAGAAATGAAGGAAGTCGCTGACAAGCTAAAGGCAATGATAATGTATTGCTCTGAAAGGAATAACTTAGAGCAGGCCCACTTTCACCTCCTTGAAGCCCAAAAGTATTTGGCACAGGCTACATCAACTTCAAGGGGAATTCCTTCTCGTGGCTCTCGAGTGAAATGATGTTCTGGGCAGAAGAGAGTACGGTCATCTGTGTCCTTGAGCGCTGCAGCTCAAAAGAAAGCAAACCGCATTTCTCAGGAGAACTGGAAGTCGAGGGGCAGATTTCGACCAAAGCCTGAATCAATATGGAAAGGATACAGAGCTCCGTCAATATAAGTACCTTAGACCTCCAGACAATATTAGCACAGGCAAACTTTTTAAAGTCTTAAGTTTGAGTTAAGGATGATATTGTTGAACTAACAAGAACCATCTTTTTGCTGGAATGGTCACCTTGCATATCTGTGTACTGGATGTATTTAATTGTCCTAACTATGTTTTTAACATAAGCTTTTTGGATGCCTTTTTGAGCAAACAGTGTTTTGATTAAAACTGCATAGTTTCATTTTTTATGGCTGTTATCAGACTGCCTGAAGCAAGGCTTTCACGATATGCTGAATGCTGTCCATGAAGTGCTGCTATGCTTGCAAAACAGCAATGGAAGATGTAATACTCACACTTAGCTGTTTTTAAATAAACTATATGTCATGCAATCCTTTTGTGATATGTTTTATTGACTATATCAGACTATATACTATTGTATATGCATCTTGTTATATACGGATGCGCACCTCTCTACCTGCACAGATGTACAAAATGCGTCTCCTTTTTGCAACATATATGTTACCTACAACATAATTAACATGCACATTCGTTTAGATTTAATTTTCAGCATATTCTGTTGACAAACTTTGACAATTATTCTATATGTTTGCCTTATGATGCTTTTTTCATGTATTAGAATTTAATTATTGCCCACATCTAACCCTGCATTGTACTAACTAAACTTCTGTAGACTATTTAGTACGTGCCTTTATTTACCCACTCCTTTACCAAAAATTGTTTGCAGTCGGTGAATAAACATGTCTATCTATGTAATAGGTACGTAGCATAATTTTTGAGTGCTGTCTGATCATTACCGAATAAATTTCGGTTCCCTTGCAATGCTTTTCCGGTTCCCTAAATGTACGTTTCAGATTCTATTGCAATTTTTACCTATCCAAAAACAAATGCTATTGAGAATTTGGCTTTTCCTTGCAGCTCGCTAGAACAGTGAGTTACATTTATGCAAATGGTTCAATTTTAGCTGAGAGATGATATAAAAGAATAACTGATTGCATTTGCGCAGGTGCTGCGCGATCATGTCTTTATGGGAACATATGCAGTTATAACTCAACACGGCATGCAGATGGATAAATATCCTAGAATATATATAGCTCTTATTTATAAGAAAATGACACACACACACAAACACACACACACACACACACACACACACACACACACACACACACACACACACACACACACACACACACACACACACACACACACACACACACACACACACACACACACACACACACACACACACACACACACGCACGCACGCACGCACGCACGCACGCACGCACACACGCACACACACACACACACACACGCACGCACGCACGCACGCACGCACACACACACACACACACACACACACACACACACACACACACACACACACACACACACACACACACACACACACACACACACACACACACACACACACACACACACACACACACACACACACACACACACACATTCGGTCCTCACTGACGCGTAGCCCAGTTGTCTGACACTAAAATGTTAGGACTTGCTTTATACTTCAAAATTTCTTATTTGTAAATTACAAGTCTCCTTGTGGAATTTTTTTCAATTACCCAGTTTAATTTTCGACGAAAAACATCTAACATGAAAGATAAATATCAGTACAAAATAAAACAATTTATCCTCTATTGTGTAACTCCAGGCCACCTACGTTCTGGGTGAGAAAATTAAAGCCAGTTCCTTGAAGGCAGCAGTGTTAATGGCAGTGTTGTTAAAGAGACAGAAATATAATTTGCACCACCGTAATTATACTGCAGGTTATGCTTTCATTTCCTTACCGTGAGCAGAACGTAGATTACGCAGGTGGTGACTGAGATGGCCGAATTGAATCGCAGCCGAAGGTACTGTAAAAGCAAAGTTCACACTCGGTTTTGAGCGCTTTCGGTTTATAACGCTAAGTAATTAGAAGAAATTCGCTCAGGAAAGTGATTATCTGCTGATGGGTAAAAAAGATCCTAGGTTCGATTCATGTCGCTTGGTCATAAGACAGTAACCAGTACAGACACCAGACTCCGTTACCGCTGCTTCTCTAGGATTTAAACAGCAGCAGCGAAATTGATTAATATATTATGCTCTCAGGTCTTTCTGGGATAGAATATTTACTTAGTCGTTAAACGAACTTCTTCGTCCCCGATAATCTTATAACTATGCAAATAACTGCGCTTACGAGATATTTTGTCTCAGAGTCCTTTTCATTTTTCTTTGTTCTGATCACCGCCAGACCTCCGAAGCTTCAGGGGGCCAGAAGACGAAGATCACTTCACTACAGCGACATTCAGCCGGTTTGACATATGCACCAAAGGACAGCCGACTAAGCTCCTTTTCCGACGTTATTGTTCTAAAGCGTTCTTGAACGGATGTCGCTGTGATGGAGCGGTACCTTGTTGCCCAAAGACAAGTCCCCTGATCATCTAAGCTTTCTTAAATGAAATAGGTCGACGATTTTGCGATTGCATTACATATGCACGCAGTGGTGATCACTCACTGTCAACGTAGAATGGGCAGAGTGGATTGACAGCACATAGCTGTTTCTCGAAGGCTGTTATGTCCATAAGGTGGAACTTTCGAAAAAAGGCGCGCAATTGAAAAACTCAAAATGGACCTTCCAAGGCAATCGTTTTTGTCATTTTCAATAGATAGACACGTCTCCAAGACCTCAACTTTACAGTTTCGAGATTTCCTTCCATACGTTGCCGAAAAAGATCTTGACAATTGCCTACAAAAAAAATTGCAAATGGAGACACTGAGAACATAAAAGACAGGGATTCGATCGCTCAGGATATTCGCGGTGCTCTGTTTTGTGCCTTGCCTTTGTATGAAGAAGTATTCAAGTATATAGGAAGCTGTTTTAGCAAGAGTCTCACTGATCTGCTTGATCACCGTCATAATTAGCCTTACTACCCCTCCCTGCAGGACCAGTACCTTTTTTAGATGTCTCTCCAAATAACCTTGTCCTGATCTCTGAAAAGTGCCTAATTTCTTCTGCCGCTTAGTTTTTGCAGCCCTTTGCTATGCTTGCCTTATCTTGGAACCCAGACAGTTGCAGTGAATGACCACCAGCAATATCTCATTCTCATTGCACGTTTTGTCCATGAAGACCATGAGCATGGTGTTCGAACGCATGTATGTTTTGCTAATACAGAAATATCCGGAGCAATAATGCTTGTCATATAGCATGTTTTAGCTTCACATATGCTGCCAGCGGTGAAACGATGCCAATGATACACTTCCGACTACGCCTTTGGCATGTGTAAACACTCGAGAAAGCGTAAATCGATATGCGGCTGTCTCTGCATATTGGGATTGTTAGCGATGTGTTTCAGTTATGCTCGAACACAGTTTTGTGTCGCTAGCGAAACGCTACGGTCTTCCTTGCATTTTCGCATTGAAGGCTCCTATTCGGTTGTAGGTACGAAGATACACTGTAGGATCAGAAGAGCTGCAGCAAACATTGCAGGCGCAAAAGCGATGCGATGCGGTATGCACATGCTAGCGTACACTTCGATGGCTTCATGTCTTCGAGGTATTTGTGAAACAACGCGTACACATATACACAGAAAAGCTGTAACATATGTTGTGTGTGGTGTCAAGTTTATTTAGAGCGCTGGCATGCTCCGGCATGGTTATTCTGATTGAGCTTCATCGATCGGTAGGTCTTAACTTAAGAAGCGGAAATTATCTCTCGGATATCAGTTCCATAAATGACGAATTTGGGTGGTTGCAGTAAACCGGACTTGTTCTTTCCAGTATATGAGCGCAAAGCGGACTAGTCTATCATGTTTCAGATACATACTAGACCGGGATTCTCGGTGTGAGATGCATACTGGAAATGGTCTGTCCGGTATTAGCTATATACCGGACCGATCCGGCCAAATTGAGATCCATATCGGACATGGTCTGTCCGGTTCCGCCTGCATACCAGATATGGCCTGTCGGCATACATGGCAAAATTACTTTTGAAAAGGAATTAAATTACATTACTAATTACTTTGCCGATAATCGCAGAAAACTAATTAAATTACATTACTTATTACTGCTCGTAAACGTAATAAAATTACATTGCAGTTACTTCAACTGAGTAATTCAATTACTTTTAAATTACTTTCTAGTTTTCATCCATGCAAAAACTACGTAAAGCTAGTAAACAAAACAACAACTAGTTCTCCAGACACGAAGCACGCACATTCTTTCGTCTTCCCGCCAAATTCCGTCCCAGAGAACTATTCCTTCCCTCTTTCCTACAGCACTTGACGTTGAAAAAATAAGACAATCGCAAAAAAATAACAGCAAAAGTAGAAGCAGGTTGAACGGTAGTGAAATGAGCGGCGAACCTATAGCGTCTTGCTGGGTCCGCCGCCATTTGAAGGTCCCGAAGAAGCTAGGCTATTTATTGCTTCAGTAGTCCCAAGAATTGTCCTCGGCACCTTGCGCTCAGTAATGCTCACCTCACGGCGGCTCACGGCATGGACCCTTCTGCCTGTCTACCCCACCCCAACCCTCCCTCGCCCAGTGGTGACGAGTGTAACCAGGCACCACTGTGCCCTAGCCGACGCAACACGCCGCGCTTCCAACAAGTTTTCAACTCCGGCCTTCTTGCACCATCTGTCCCTTCGGCATTCCCTTGACGCCTTGTTTCTTGCTGCTTGGAGAAAGGTTGCCATGGGATAACTGCACAGTGAACTGCTACACAGGAGGTCTCAGGCGCACTGTTTTGCTCAGTTTTGTCTTGTTTTGCCGATCCGTTACGCTGGCTTCGGCTTGTGGCACGTTGTTCCTGCTTTCGCAGCACTCTACTTTGTTGTCTATTGAAGCAATAGTGGTGCATTTAAGTAAAAGTAATTTCGAAAGGAATTAATTACTTTTGCAGCGAAATTACTGCCATAAGTAATTCATTACATTACTAAATTACCAATCCGAAAACGTAATTCATTACATTACAAATTACTGAAAAAAAGTAATTAAATTTACTGTAATTCAATTACTGCCATGTATGCCTGTCGGTACCGATACTCCAACAGGACTGGTTTGTCAGGGTCGAGCGAGCGGTAAACAGGTTGGGTATGATCCTCTTTAAACTACATACAGGCCTGGTCACATCCGGTGTTAGGTTTATCTTGGATAATACACGGCCGATAAAAACCGGTTTGGCATGACACGAAATTTTTCGCTAGCTAGAGGTTTTGTGATAACATAACATGGCCGGCTTTTCAGGAGCTGACTAATCGGTTTGCTTTTTTAGATGGGAGCGAGAAATGGAAATAGAAAACTCTATCGAAAGCCTTGGATCCTGACTCAGTCAGGTTGATTCCAGGCGATGCAGGAACATTGCTTCCGCTTAGTTAACACACGGCTTTACATCCATATCGGGCAGTCTTTTACATAATGTTCTAATATATTACTCTATGCAAATGAGGGCGTTTGGGAGGCAGATACAAGTAAAGGAATTAGTAATGAAGGGCGTAGTACATTGCCTGCACGCGAAGCAGAATTCGCAGGGGAGCCATAGTCGGGCACCGTCGGGGTGGCGCAGTGGTTACGGCGCTCGACTACTGTTCCGAAAGACGCGCGCGATCAAATCCCGTCTGTGGGGGCGAAAAGCAAGGCGCCCGTGTGCTGTGCGATGTCAATGCACGTTAAAGAACACCAGGTGGTCGAAATTTCCGGAGTCCTCCACTACGGCGTCTCTCCTAGCCTCACGGCGGCTCACGGGATGTTAAACCCACCAAACCAAACCATGAGCCATTACAGCATTTACTCTATGCATTTAAAGGAGGAGCTTAACTATTTCTCAATCTTTTTATATATTGCCCATCTAATCTCTTGTTTATCCAAAGCTGCATGACGCTTGCAGTTTCAGCAAAGTCACAAGCTACTGTTCTCCCTACAGCTCCATTGAGGCCCGGATATGTTTTACTAATTTCTTGATCACTTGATGTTCCAGTAGATCTTCTCCTTTGTTGACATCTCCTTAATTAATTCTTCAAAAATTCTGAAAGTTAACGAACCCTTAAAATTGAATGCTTTCTTTCAATTCAGCCCGCAACTCCTCCAGAATGACCTAGCAACACAATCCTTAACACTCATAGAAAAAGCCAAAGATCCTTTGTTGGACTACCTCAGATACTTGATGGTGTGAATCAGTCCTTGTGCTCGAAATGGGGCATTGATGAACAACATCCTGTGCGATTGTTGAAGGATTGACAAGTAATTATTTTTACTGTCTTCCGCCAAAGAAAAGTATCGCTCCAAGAGGTTTCTCCAGATTGTAGGTCTTCTCAGTGCACATTACATTGCGGATCTGACTTTTAACTGTTCTCGAATCAGCGCAGTTGGTTGTTCAGGCTCAGTAACTTGCATAATCTCCTTGTTCTTCATCTCGAGCATGATGCAGTTTTTAAAGTTTAAGAGGGCGTCAAACGTTGCTGATCCTTTTGATGCCAGAAGGCTTTATGGAAGCATGCGTAACCTGCCCTCTGTATTCGCAGTCATAAGGGTGAATGATCATCCTTTTAAAATGGAAGTATCAGTTAAAAAGTGCGATTCAAGGTTTTGCAGCTCGTAGTAAGGGAGTAGGCGAACATCGTCTGCTACGGTTCAGATTAACCAAGCCATACGGACGTGACCACGGTGCCGAGGAGTAATGCCTTTAAATCATGGCCCATGGGTCTTGGAAGCATTGATTCACATCTGATCCTTATACGCAATACATGTCTCTGAGGTGGCAGTGCGTGCAATATTATGCGGCCTCGTGAGATCACAAAAACCGTGAGTGATAAGAACCTGGATTTGTCACATGCCAACTGTAGGCTGCCAGATTCATGCTTGGGATTTTTCACTTACAACACCGGTAACATCGAAGCCGACAGCGCCACCCCCTACAACGCCTAATTTCCTCCTGAACGGAGACTCACTCTATGGCATTAAATGTGCACAGCCAGGCTACACAGCTTATTGTTTATAACACACATTCCAAATATGACTGATATGAGAGGAGGTCTAGGTGTAGCTTCCGTATATGGCTCAAGATCCGAACTGTACGTTTCACCCAAGAAAATTCCACGGAATATTTGATATATTCAAACGGTGTGCGTTTATTCACTTTCAGACTCTGTTTCGCAATATTTTACAGCGTTACGCTTTTCTCGTGTCCTGCCACTCTTCCATTGCCTTTAGCGGTGTTTAGTTTCAGTACACATCACAACTAGTCTGTGAATCCTATACGTTGCAAACTAATCACAGGTAATGCCCAGAAAGGTTTTTGGGGGGACATTATGCCCCAGCCCCGACATCTGAGATAGATGTTTGCCGGGTAAGCAAATAGAGTTATATATGGCTATATATGAAAGCATCGATAAAGCTACACCAAATATATACACCAGATATAGTGCAGGTACCACCACGTAATGCCTTGATCAGACGATATAAAGCAGGCGCAATTTTAACAAAGTTTTGCGCCCACGCCGAATCTGGGATATCATAGTCTTAACAGCACCCTTGGAGCAGCACCCAGCTCTCCCTCCCCAAAAGCACGTACACTGTATAAAAATCAACGTTCTATGGGAAGAACTTTCTCCCCTTATTGATGCAATTTTCATCAACCACGTAAATTTTTCCTGCATAGGGCTGTTGAAAGTCATGGACATATAGTCGCAGCAGGAAAACATATACTATAAGGGCGTGCGAAAAGACCAGTCTTTCTATGCGCCGTCGGATATATTTCTGTTTAAACACCAAGAACAAAATAAGAACACTCTTACTGCTGGGAAGTATACTTTGTATTACCACCTCATCGGTCACGCTTTCGTTTTTACTATCATCCAGTTTTGCACATATTTTTCTCTTTTGTGTGAACTCGAAAACGGGGAACACATAGCACTATCAGTGCATTGTTTCTGCGCAAGACAAGGAGAAACACCTTTACTAGAAGGAGTGTTTGTCAATAGCTTTCTGTGGGATCCATTCACCGCAACTATCGTTGAATATTCATTCCTATGAGGCAGCCAGTTCACGATGCCCATGATTATATATGGAGCTTTCACCGACATTAAAATCATGCTGTCTTTCCGTTGAGGGGCGCAGAAAAGTTTGGCAAACTCGGGGTATATAGTCTTATCAGTCGAATAAAACTATTTTGTTGTTTTGACTCATCGCCATGCTAAGATATTCGATGAGTGTCGCTAAATACCTTCCTGCTCTCAATTTTACAGAGAATTGCGTGCGTTTAGAATTCATTGCATTTATACCATAAAAAACATGTGCGCCTATATTTTCACAAATAATTTTATGCTCAAGGAGACACGGTTTCAGCAGTACTAGAGTCAAACGTCTGGAGCTTCTTAGACAGCGAGAACTCTGCCATATTGTTGCTCATAAATTCTGATTTGAATGCGCTAAATTATTTGCATTTTGTCTGGGTACAGCTTACTTCGCATCGTAAATAATCTGGAGCGCCGAAAGCAGCGTCTGTAGCCTGCCTTTATTTGACACCAACATTTCTTCTCTACTTTAGGCGACGGAAGAAAAATTTTAAGTCCACGACCTTATTGCCAAAATTTGACAGAAATAATAGAGGTTCAGTTATAAACAAATTTGATTTTGATGGGCCTGCAACGACGTTTATGTATAACAACAGTTGCTTTTCATTAAGTAAAATTTAACTAAACCCTTCTGCCTATAGAACTGTAAAAAACCTTTTTGTTTGGTTTTGCTTCGGACGTCCCTCTGGAACCGCGCAAGAAGAAAAATGTAACTCTCGCAATGATGCCTTTAAAAAGCGTTTACCTCGCTTTCCATTCCTTATATTCCGTGTTGGCCGGGCACACACTAGTTAGAGCAAAATTGCGTAGTATACTTACCGCGGTTTCAGGACCCTGACTGATATTTTCTGCATCGGTTGTTTTCTTTTGGAACCCCTTCATTTTACCCGTGGCAGCGTCCAATTACGGGCGCGGGCAGCTCTTACGATTCAGCCGCAAATAGAGCAGCCAGAGTGACAGGAAACTGTCAGTGCAAAAACAACCTGCTCCCTCTTGTAGTAGAATACCAACAGCTGTGCTATATAAAAAAGAAAGTAACCACGGGGATTATGTGAGTGACATGCGTAATAAAAGCAGCAAATTAGAGAAAGAAATATTGTCACGCATCATAGCACATCGGCGGTAGAAGAAGATGACCGGTCGGACGATCGGTAGAGGAAGAAGAACAACGAGGGTCAGAAGGACGTTTGTAGTCGCGGTCCTACTTCCATCAATCCCTCTGTAAATAAAACCCCGTGTGCGTACTAAGCACGTAACAGTTGTGGTGAGAGGTGCTTGGGGTATCGACCACGGAGCCTTCTATCCATCGAAGGAGCCGTAGACTCGCTGGCTTGCCGCCGGTGCCATTGAAGATGAGGGAAGACGGCAATAGCGAGCAGCAGGGACTATCGACACGAACAACTGGCCACACTGCCGAGAGCCCCGGACATCTTTTGGAAAACCTGAGGAAGACGTTGACGAGTGGGTCAAACACTATGAAAGGGGGAACAAATACAATCACTGGAACGCGGCTACTAAACTGGCTAATGTGGTGTTCTTTGCTGCAACTGCCTCCGACTGATTCGACAATCATAAGGATTCACTAATTACATAGGCTACCTTTACAAGTGAGATAAAGAAAAATTTTGGGACGAACCTGCCAAGAAGAAGCGTGCAGAACAGACATTACTTCACCGGGCGCAGGTACCTGGAGAAACTTGCACTGCATACATCTAGGCTATTTTAAATCTAGCTTGTGAATTCCAGCATGCACGAAGATAAAGTTGGCCGTGTTATAAAAGGAATAGCGGAAGGTGTTTACAATTTCCTGATTAGAAAAGAGAGCCTGAACACCACCGCCGACGTTATAATATTTGAAGCTCTCAAGCTGCGACGAACCACCCCTAAATTCGGAAGACTGGCCAATGTAACCTCTGTAGCCAGTGTTGAAGTATGCTCTCCACTTCCAATGACTGATATGATAGGGAAATTGTGCGTGAGGAACTGTCCAGGTCCAGCGACACCATCTGCCGTGAAGAATATCTGCGGCCCATTAGTGCACCGCAGGCAAATGTCGCCGCCCTTTCCACTCCGTGGGCACAACATAGAGGCTCTTCGGATATGAACGATCGTAACAACTCTGCCCAAAGTTATGTCCATCAGCCAACAGGAAGGAGGTCCGCCTACCCTAGAGACGTGGTTCGTCCGCAGCGAGAGCCTGGCTACAACCAACGTCGCGACTTTTTGAGTCAGGACTCTTATGCTGATCGCTGGCGCCCTCAACCTGTCTGTTACAGTTGTGGCATTGCAGGGCACATCGCTAGATATTGCCTACGCCGCTTCCCTGCTCAAGACTACCGACCCCAGGCGAGCAATCACGGACGACTGCACACCAAACAGCAGCGATCTCCGACTATGCCCGCTTGGGACACATACCATCCGACACACTTGTGGAGTTCATCACCTGCATCTGATCGCAGAGGGACGCCGCCACCCCAGCACCAGCGACGGTCACCTCCCCGCAACGTCGTTTTTCGCCCCCGCCTCCGGTAAACTAGGAGGCGCGGCCGATGGAGGTGAGGCCGCAGGCGAGTCAATGACGTTAATACCTCTACCCGTGTTTATGCTAAATAACAAATTGGAAGTGTTTATTGATGGCGTGAGAAAAATGGCTCTTGTGGACACTGGAGCTACAGTATCTGTTATGAGTTTGAGTTTTAAGAACCGTTTGGGTAGGAAAATAATGTTTAGTGGTGACCGTGCAGTGTTATTCCGTGGTGTCGGTGGTGAACCTTTGGTTCCAGTAGGTGTGTGTGCTTCAGATATTCGTATTGGCGGTCCAAAGTTTAGAACAGAATTCGCAGTACTGCCTCGGTCAATGTGATTCTGGGGATTGATTTTCTGCAAGAGTGTGGCGCAACTTTAGACTGTCGTGCGGGAGAGATTAATTTGAATTCATCACTACTTTCGGCTCTTGTGGATGATTCGACACTTAAGTTTGGAGCATTTGCGGTGGAAGAAGACACAATTGCACCAGCTTTATCAACATTATTCGTGCAGGGTTTCTCTATCCGCAATCAACGTGAATCGTTTGAAGCTTTAGTAGAACCAACACTCACCTGCTCTAAGAAGAATATCCTCGTGCATCGTTGCGTCGTTCCTGAGACTGGAGGCCGCACTGAGCTGTGGACAGCCAACCACTTTGAAGAGCCAGCTGTGTTGCCTCGAGGCTTAAAACTCGTCCGTTTCGAGAAAGGCATCTCAGGTTCCGTCGCGGCGTTAAACAGCTCTGTCACAGAGCAGCAAGTGCAATCAGTTTTGGAGACCGAAGTTCAGGCAATAATTAATACGTCTCTTTCAACATCCGATCATCGCATTCTAAGGGAACTGCTTCTGAAGCACGTGACAGTGTTCGACTTTGCCAAAGACGACTCAACACCGCTGCCTACCAGTCGTATTCATCACACGATCACCCTTGGGTCCGCATCTCCGATACGCCAAAAGCCCTAGCGAGTCTCAGCAGCTGAACGTAAGGTAATCGATGATCAAGTGCAAGATATGCTAAAGCGCGTAATTATTCAAGAATCTTCTAGTTCTTGGGCAGCTCCAGTCATACTTGTTAGGAAGAAAGTGGCACATGGAGGTTTTGTGTTGACTACCAGCGTCTAAATACAGTAACGAAGAAAGGTGTCCACTGCAGATAAAGAAAAAACGGCATTCGTAACATCAGACGGTCTTTATGAATTTAATGCTATGCCTTTTGGATTATGTAATGCACCTGCGACATTCGAGCGGTTAATTGATACAATCCTGCGTGGACTAATGTGGCAAATTTGTTTATGCTATTTGGGCGACGTTGTAATTTTTAGCAAAACATTTCGGGGGGGGGGGGGGGGGTGAACAACTGTCGTCTGAATATCGAGCTTGATTGCATGGAACGAGCTGGACTTATACTGAATTCAAAGAAGTGTCAGTTTCGGGATCGTGAAACAATTGTTCTTGGTCATTTAGTTGACAGAGAAGGTGTTCGACCCGATCCAAAGAAAATTGAAGCTGTCAGAAGTTTTAAGGTGCCCCAATCAGTAGAAGAGCTGCAGAGCTTTTTAGGTCTATGCTCGTACTTTCGACGCTTTATACCAAGGTTTGCAGATATCGCTTACCCACTGACGTGTCTGCTGTATAAAGATGCACCATTCAATTGGACCAACGAGTGTGACGCAGCTTTCTGTCATCTCAAATTTCTTTTGACCTCGGGCCCCATCCTACGCCACTTCTGCCCACCAGCTCCAATTGAAGTACACTCTGACGCAAGTGGTATCGGTATTGGCGCTGTACTTATACAACGCCGTGGCCGTGATCAGCACGTCATAGCATATGCCAGCCGCTCATTGAGTAAGAGCGAAAGAAATTACATGGTTACTGAGCAAGAATGTCTCGCCGTTGTTTTCGCTATACAGCGCTTCTGCTCCTATCTGTACGGGAATACTTTCACCGTCGTGACCGACCACCATTCACCATGCTGGCTCGTTAGTCTTCGTGACCCATGTGGGCGGCTCGCTCGATGGGCTTTACACCTACAAGAGTTCAATTTTACTGTGGTGCATAAAAGCGGGCATAAACACTCAGATGCTGATTGTCTTTCGTGTTTGCGGCTTCAAACGACTGATGAAGCAGACAATTTCGATGAATATTTGGCTCCACTTTCGAAAACATTGCCCGATCTCCGAGTTTTCAGAACTGAGCAACACAAAGACCGAACATTAACCTCTCTGTTTGATTCTGCCAACGATCCTATGAAGAACACATTTAGCATTCGCGAAGGAGTGCTTTACAAAAAGAACTTCGCCTCTGGGGGAGAACGCATGCTTCTTGTCGTTCCAGAAAGCCTACGCGTCACAGATTTAGAAATAATGCATGATGACTCCACGTCTGGTCACTTAGGAGTGGCCCGAACATTCCACCGCACACAGCAGCGGGTTTACTGGCCAAAAATGCGTTCAACGATCGAGCGATATGTACCCAGGTGTGTGCAATGCCAACGCTTTAAGCTGTCGACTTCAAGTCCACATGAAAAACTGTGGCCAGTCACTCCTCCAAAAGCCCCGTTTGAGCAAGTTGGCATTGACCTTCTTGGACCTTTCCCATGGTCCTCGAAAGGAAACCGCTGGATTCTTGTGTGAGTAGATTGTTTAACCCGCTATTGTGAGACAGCCGATATACCATCCGCTACTGCGTCTGAAGTATCAAATTTCTTACTTCGATTCGTTATTCTTCGGCACGCCCCCCCTTCAGTCATCATTAGTGATCTTGGACGCCAATTCACAGCGGGGATTGTCGAAAAAGTTTTCGCCACTCCATACCATATCATCCCCAAACGAAAGGTGTGGTAGATGGCACTAATCGGACGCTTATCACAATGTTGGCTATGTACACCCCTGCGCAAAAGTAGAGAGACTACGCCACCTGTTTGAATTATTATTTTTCGGTACAAAAAGATGCACTTGACAAATATGCTTGAGCAAGATGACAAGTATATTAGTTAGGCTACCCTATGCATGACTTAGAAATCACCGGTACACCTTCGGAAAAAGCTGATGTGCAGTATTCTCAAAACACGTGGTCTCTCTACTTTTGCGCAAGGGTGTACATCGCTGCAGATCATTAGGACCGGGACGGCGTTTTACCGTTCATTACTAATGCATACCCTTATTGAATTGGGATAGCAACGGAGGAAGCTTTTTTTGCCTGCTACATTATTCCCCTATCACGTCCTATCAGTGTAAGGTGCTACATTATTGGGGACACTTAAGCTCATTCTTTAAGAGTATAAAGCGAGAGCGTAAGCTACTAGTCCACATATAAATGAGAAGGGTTCAATACTGCTGATCCGAACGTGGAGCGAAAGCATTAGCTGCCGGTGACCGAGCGTTCTTCTTCTTCTTCTTCGCGGCGGTTCAAGGTGAAACGTGGCCCGTCCCGAGACGACGTGACGGGCCGAAAGCTGGCACAGTACTGCTATCGCAATGAAATGCCAAATGACCCCTGTAGATCATGAAACCTGCTCATTTGTTCACCGATTATCTTCGCTTATTTTAAGGCAGAGAGGTATAGTAGTTTAACTCCCTGCATTACCAGTCATTGAGTACCGGCCGGGCAAGAAAATAGCGAGTGCCCGTCATCTCCTCTGCTCGGTGCGCGGCTGCAGGGGTGATATCTGCTCACAAAATTCAGCGGGGGGCCTTAGCCAGGTTGGCCAGGGTATACGCAGCGAAAGCTCCGCTCGGCGTGTCTCCGTCTGTGTCCTGACGCCGCCTCTTGGCGAGACGTTCTTCTCGTTTTTCCAGCGCCTCAGACACACGCTTAGCCTTACGTGTTTCATTTGTGGGCTGTCGGGCGTACTGACGCCAAATAATGATTGATTTCCGGATCGTCTGACGCCGCTTCTCGCAGTCTCCAAAGATGGAGCGGACTATACTTGCGCTCATCCTCAACTTCTTCATCCATGGCTCATCTGACTTGCATGCGCACACGATCAGGCGTATGTGTTCAGCTGCGCAGTTCAGCTGTGCAGGCTTATGTGTTCTGCTGTGCACACGGCGTCAGAAGCGATGGAGACTCGGCGCAGCGGAAGGGACTGGCGAACGGTTCCCGCATTCGCAGTGAGGCTGCATAATGAGACACGTGGCGTCACGAGTCAGCGCATGTGCAGTTGAGGCCTATGACAGGCACGGCAAAACTCCCTTCTACTAGTCTAGGTTAGCCTTCGCTTCAAAAATGCCTTCGGCGTCCCGGAGGCAAGGGAGAGGATAGCTTACTTTTTGAGTGAGGTGGAGGGGACGATCGCTAGAGATAACGGTGGAACCTTCGGTGAAACGCCGCGTCGTCTAATGTTTGACACGATCTCCCACAGGTGTTAAAAGGAATTAGTAGCCAGTGCAACAGAGCGACTATGGTCTGCTTGTTTACTGTGTTGTAGAGGTAGACCCGCCAATGTTGTAGGGCTGCTAAAAACGTGCCATTGCAGCGGCTACTAATTAAGAAATTGCTAATACAATACTGAAAGTTATTCAGGCGTATTGAATGCAAGAATAAGCTAAGAAATCGAGAAAATTACGCGCCACAATGTAAACAGACACACAAGAACGCAGAAAAACTAACGTATATAGGACAAGCGTGCCTAGCGAATAATTGTCTCGAAATGTTTAACACACTATAGCCTTCATCGCTGCTTGCTTACGTTAAGAATATTGATCAGAATGAAGCAGACACCCTAACACATGTCCTAGCACTAGTGCGGCTTCCACCAGCCAATCCTTTCATATCTGCTCCTCTTTTCGTAGTGTGGCAACCACTTTAGCAAAAACCTGACCTGCTCTGATTTCACTGTGCACTTACCTTCTCGCTCTTACTCAAACGAAATTGAAGGAAATATTACTTGAACCAGTTAGGTTTTGGCTACACGGAGAATGGCAAATGGAGTTTTTAATGGGAGGCAGTGCGAAACATATGCTAGAAGTACTCTAGGCCACCAGCTGAGGTTGGCCTTCCCCACTTTTTACGGATGTGTTGTATATTGTAGGCTTCAAATACAAAACGGTCACAAGAGTTTGGTTGAAACGTCTGGTTAGAAGGGAGAAGATCCTCAATCTGCGTAGAGTATCAACGGCCGAGGCAGTCTACAGGAGATTTCCTGTACGTAGTAGCGGTATGAGAAGCCCCCTGCGATATCTTCCGTAGTGGGTTGTATCATGCGGGACTTGCAGCCTGAGCTCTTAACCAGAAGCAGAGTCCTCAGCGACCATTACTTCCGGATCAGCACGCAGTAGATAAACGGAGACGTGACTCCTTTTTAACTTTAAGGAGCTCAATCAACGTCAATAAGAGAACAATGCGAAGCGTATGTTAAAGGTAGTAGGAGTATTTTTTGTGCTTGTATTTTTGCTTGCGTGGAACTGCTTCTCAAAATATTTGTCCTCATTTCTTACACCGAGGAGTTTGTGTGGTGATACAGCGGAACATTCAACATTATATTGTTATCGATAGTCATTTCATCCAACCAAGCCGATGAAGTGTTCATTGAACTAGATGCGGATGGGAGGCGGCAGGTTGAAACTGCTGCCGTTGGCTGTAGTAGCCCAGGTTGGCTGCTGTTCGGCGATGTTCGCTGGACAATAAGAGCCCATTAACACGGGCTCGAGGTCAGGGCGCGACTGGTTGCTGAAGAAAGTTGTGGCTGCTGGACGAAATCCATAAAAAGCAGGCGATAGAAAATATTCTTAACCGCTTGAATTTCGCTCGGACAGTAAAACTGTCCTGTCGCATGTGAATGTGACGTAAATTTGCATGTGAATATTAGCCATATACTGACTTCTCCTGAAACGCCTAATTGACGCTTCAGTGAAACGACCAGTTAATATCTCCATGCCAATAAATGACAATTTTTAAAATGAGAATATAATAAATTTTTTAATGAGCCTAGTTGGCTGGCTCGCGGCCACATGAAGAAACATTTACATTGACAGTTCGGTGCTTGTTCCTTTTCCGAAGTGAACCATGCATAGGTGCTAACAGAACCACTTGACCATCGTATACACTGCGCAGTATAAACAAATATTTTTTTTTATTGCGCAGGCATTAGAGACGACATGCCGCTCAGGAAGTTGCGTGAGAAGTAAGCGTGAGGTGAAGCTATGAGAGCGGAAGTTGAAAAATAATATTGATAATCTCTGATAATCTGATGGGTTGGCTGATGTCACCAAGCCACATGACATTCTCGATGGCGCCAACTCGTGCGTATGCTGCGCGATGTAAGGGTTGAAAGCACACATGCCAAAATTACTTTTGAAAATGCATAAATTACGTTGTCAATTATTTTGCTGGAAATCGCAAAAATATAGTTAACTGTTCCCAAAAAGTAATGACATAATATTACTATTACTTCAGCAGAGTAATGCAATTTCGTTTAAATTGTTTGTTAGCTTTTGTCAGTAAAACTAAGAAACCTTGTAAACAACCTTTCCCAGACGTGACGCATGCATTCTGTCATCGATTTGCTGAATTCCGTCCGACACAACTATTTCGCCTGCTTCGTACATCACGCACTATTACAAAGATGACGAAACGGCAATAAAACAATAAATATTAGTTGTGATTTAGCTCTGGTTAACCCTAGGTGACTTGTGAAAGCAATGGCAGAAGCTTCTTCTGCCTGCTACATTATTCCCCTATCAAGCCCTATAAGTGTAAGGCGCTGCATTATTAGGGACACTTATCCCCATCCTTTGATGGTATGATGAGAGAGCGTAAGCTACCAGCCAACATATAAAGACGCGCTTCAACCCAGCCGTATAGACGAGCCTGCGTGTCGTAGGGGTAATGGGAATATAAACTCAAGAAGTACTTTGCTTATGTGTTGTGGCACAAAGATTCTGATCTCACCCTCCCATATAAAAGGAGTGACCCGAGTTGGCAGCTCCTGCCTTTCAAGGTAACGTGAGTTGAAATGTCATGGCAGGCTGATTTTTTTTTTAGTAGACCGTAGATACGCCTTTTCACAGCGTAGCTGCAGCTACCCGAGGTCTCGCTTTGGCTGTCTCAGTATTTTTGTTTTTTTTTGCAATGAAACATTCCTGGTGGAACATTCTTCAACTCCTGTACGGTCAAGACAGAAACTATACCGGCGAACCCAGCGCCTTCCTTGCTGGTCCGCAGCTGCCTCCATCGTTCCAAGCCCTAGAAGAAGGTCATTTATTGCTTCAGTAGTCCCAAGAAATCACTTCGACACCTAGCGCTCAGTTTTACACCACTGTCTTTCCCGCCTGTCCCTCCCGACTTTCTCCTGCCCCGTATCGACGAGTGTAACCATGGCACCATGTACCCTAGTCGACGGAATAACGAGTGCCAATGCACCTTCCCGACTAGCTTTGAACTGCGCTAGTCCTGCACCATATCTTCCTTCGGCGATCCCTTGGTGTCATACATCTTGCTGTTTGGCGAATGGTTGCGGCTGGCCGCACGACAGCTGCAGTTAGTCACCAGGCAACATAGGACATCGCATATCTCAGACGCCCATTTCTACTCAGTTTTGTCTCATTTGTCGATTCGTTTCACTTGACTGGCTTGCCGCGCGTCTTTCCTGCTTTCGCGGCACTGAGCCTACATCTGAAATACTTGCAATATCTGCATGTCAACATATATCTGAGTAATTGAAGGACAACGCAACCAGAGCAACATAATTGATGCTAATTTAAATAAATTTCAAGTCAGCAAACGCGAAGAATATATATTGCAGAGAACAGAGTTCAGATGCCCATTCGTCTCATTAGTGGCGTCGGCATCATCGTCGCCGTTGGCGTCGGCGCAGCCGGTTGGAAGCTGAAGGGGAAATGTACTACGCTCAAAGCCTAGCGCAATCGTATAAGCCTCGCGCCGTTTCTCTGATTGCATGTGTGGCTTAGTGGGTTTGTGAGGTCTCTGCAACGTGGCATCGCGTGGGCGAATTAAATTTACGTCAGACCGTTAACCTCCGCCATTAAAGGTATGACGCGACATCATAAGTTGCTAGCCCACATATAATGACCCGCTTCAACGAAGCCGTCTGAATGTGCCTGCTTAGTCTGGGAGTAATGTTAATGCAAGGGTCCTGACAGGCTGATTCTGATATCACTCTCCCCATGTACGGGAGGACAGACTCGAGTTGGCAGCTTTTGGAAACGTAACGTCAGTCAACCCTACGTCCAGTGAGGGCGCGGCCATGTCTGCTGCCATCTACCGCCTGCCAGCGCAATGCTCGCGAATTTTCGCTCAAAACGCCAACGCCTAGGCAGACGGCGGATTTTCAGTAAACAGGATCTTTAACGCTGTCTCATCAAAATGACTCCGGTGTATATATATAGTGACTCCAAGGCGCTTATCTCCCCGACTGGTCTTTAAACTTTACCAGACAACAAAGAGAGTGATGGAACAAGTGACTAATCAACGACCGTTAATAATCATTTAAGGCGAAAGCCTTTAACGATTCATACAGTCGGCCACGATTCTTCCACACACCTCCGTCGCACTAATGTGACGTCACGCTATGTGACGTCACATCTGGTTAGGCGGCAGTTTCGGAAATTTAGCCACCAGGAGTATGGTCAATCATAGTGGTGACGTAGTCGACGTAACTCAGTAATTAAGTAGTGATAATATAGAAATAACTAGGCGTTATTTAGGAATTATTTATTTGATAATTAATTAATGAAAATTTAGTAACTAAGTAGTTAAAATCCTATCTGCACCGCAAATCTAACCTCTATCCCCCAGATCCCCATCCGAGCACTTTAGCCAAATGCGCCATACCCGGGATCGTGAGACGGACATCATAATTCTCTTTGTCTACCGTGATGATGATAGTAACGATGATAATGACGTTGTAATTAGTGATGATGACAATGATGACATTATTTATGATAATGACGTATTTAGTTGACGATGATGATGAGAGCAAACGTGAGCACCGCTTGCACCAGCAAAGCTCAGGCTTTCGCATATCTGCTTCACAGGGCTTTCGGAATTTTTTATTGCTTTCACATGAAAGAAATTATTAGGCGACTTGAACCGGTCTGGTTCGTACCAGGGTACTTGTGTTGAGGGGAAGAGTATCTTTATCACTGAGCCAGGCATAATGCTAACTATGATCCCGCTCGCAATCTCTGTTGTGCTATGTCATAGTGGCCTGCAAAGAGCACTTGAAGTGATCGGTTACAGTGGCGCTTCTGAGCGAACAAATTTTCTGGATAGCTGCTACTCCACAATTTCGAACGACTGACGTAGAAGAGACCAAAAAATATACTGTCTGATTGCAATATCTATACCTTACAGTGGGTATAGTCAGGCTGATGATGATCATGATGATGATGACGATGATTGCAATGTAACAAGACAAGGTGATATGGTCGATTTTGAAGGAACTACCAAGCGGGTAGCTCCTTAAATCAGAACGGTGAGATACGTAACGAACTCACGGAGCACTTTCACCCACTGCCTGGGCCCTGTTGCTTTGAAGAGGTACGAGTATGCTTGTGGCACAGGGTAGTTGGCTGGGTTCACAGGTGCAATGGCGCACCGGCACACATTTCTATTTGCATATCATATTCGTGTAATTCTTATGTCAAGATACCAGTGGCATAGGCGAGTTGGAAGGGTGCTGCGAGACACCTCTTTTCAAGTGAAATTGATAGATTGGAATAAACACATGGGAACCTTGCACCCCCAGCAGAAGCCACGAGGGGCTGAAAACGTAAAGAGCGCTTCTGAAACGCTCAATTAAGCGACACCTTTTAGCACCCTCATCACTCCAAAATATTTTAGGTGGTGAAATCACTGAGAGCGCAGCGGGTATCCGTAGTTCGACGACTGATGAGCACGTTTGTTTTTATGGCCGCCGTCGAGTGTCTTGGTCCTTTCGAGGTTGCAAGCCTGCCAATAACGTGCTAATTTAATTCAGAAACAAGCCTCTTCGATTGTTGGCTATATTTAGGTGACATTATGCTATTTTTCACGGGTATCTAATTTGGGGCTGTTGATTATTCCATACTTTCACGTTTAATTGAGGAGTTTGCTGAAGTCCGGCAATCTGGCACACATTTCAGCAGTGAGGCAGCTGTGACGTTTTAAAAGATATTGTGGTGCACATGTAGATGGAGATTGTCTAAGCTTCCGATGAATGAAAAAAATGTTTTAAAATTTTTGCTGAATTTGCACTAAATTGTTAAAACTGCCAACATAGGATCAATTGGTAGCGTTTTAGATAATTTGGAGGCAACTAAGCAATATTTCAAAATAATTCTCTCAACATGTTAGTAGAAATGAAGTAATTGAAGAAATGAAGAAGTTGTCCTGCGTGCACTATAGACTAATTACGAATTTTCATAAAAAAACTATGGGCGTGGGCGTGCTTATGTTCTGAAACCTTAATACCGCAACATTTTCATGCGCTTTCTTCCAGCTTTTATTTACACATTTATTAACCGCGAAAAAGTTGCAACACCAAAAATTATTGCTTCCTTGACGGTCGTAGCCAACATGCGAGCACAATTCCCAAGTGTCTGTCGCTTTCCGCTCCACTCTCTTCTACGATGAATACCTCCTGTGTTATAGAGACTCTGATTTTCTCCAAACAAGCCTTGGAAGGCTATTTCCAAACAAGCTTGAATGTAAATAATGAAGACAATTTACAAATTTACAAGATTTTGACAGTTGAAATGTGATGCAAAAATTATTTTACCCGAAGACTTTCGCAAAGATTTTTTCTTGGCCGCTCATACCAGCGGCGCTCCAGGGTGCATATGTTACATATGACAGATTTTTTTTGCACGAGCGTTACCTTTCAAAAAGAATTTAAGATTTCAATTGTAATCAACAAGTCCCGATAACTTCATCCACGCAATACCAGCGAGCGTAATAGTGGCTGTTCACAGAATGGTTACAGCAGAGCATTGTCTCCGTACTTCCTTACTGCATCACCACTAAAGAAATTGTTAGCTATTCCAGCATTCTGCAAACAATAACTGCTGCGTCACCAAGTATAGAGATTTTGGCGCTCTCCACCCGTATCACACCTTGATTATTATAATTAAATATAACTTCTGTGAAAACTGCCGACAACGTTGTTACTGTGCCTACTGGGAGGTGTTTTTCATGAGAAAAGCATGCATAAGTAGGCGAGCTAACCTAAGGCCGTTCAAAGGTGACAAGTATATTCAGGCACATATTCCCGTGATAACGTATGAAAAAGCTAGGTAAATTTAAAGGTGACGAAAGTGATAAGGCAGCACCAGAAAGGGCGATTATTTACAACAAAGAGCGAGGTGGGTGATTTCTAAGCAAGCACTGCACGGTTTCAAATACGGATTCGGTCATCTACGAACGGAGCTTGTGGAGCAGTACTAGCAGATAACTATTTCCGATATTTTCGACATATCACTCTTACCCGAGCTTGCCGCAACGTTTCTTCAATAATTTACCGAAAAATATTAGAACTAGTTATTCTTTACCCTCGCATCTAATCTTAGAGCAAACTGCACAGCGTGTATCCGCAAACATCAAGTGGTCAGTTACCAGGTAGAAACAAATATATTGATACCTGGCAAGGTTACAATATTTCACAATATTTTACGCCGACATTACTTAAACTCATTCAAGATCGACACCTTTCTACACTTGTGTACATTGAAGAAAAAAAAAATACCGGGCGTCACGAAACTTGACCGATGGGGCTTCTTCTCTGCTTCGTGGAATTTATTCGCCATCATTCTTTACAACATTTCTGAATATCTCTAAAACCATTGCCGCAAAGAAACTGCGTCATGTACCCAGATATTTTGACCTGAAGAGGATTCGGCTTCGTATCCTGAAGATGCCATTAAAACGACACATCCGCATCAAATGCAGAGGGCTACAACTGTCCTCTGTATTTATAGACCTTATGCAAAAACTGTCATGCTCTTGCGCTGATCCCGCGCGTTTCCGCTATGTTGGGGAATTCTGGATACTACAGTATATAGTAGAAGGGGAATAACGATGAGCAAGGTGGTATTTATCATCGTCTAAAGAGGTCAACCTTTGCTATGTACCTTGATGTATACAATGAGCCGTTGAAGAAAAGGGAAGTTGTCATCTTCGTACAGTGTTTTTTTTTTTGTATTATTGCGTAGTATTACTTGGCTTATGCGCGCCATGTACGTAATCCTCGTACCGAATCTGTCAGCAGTCGCTGTTAGCTTATGTCGAGTATAAAAGCCCCAAGTGTTATATCGCTGGATAGCTTTTGTAAAGTATGATTGCACTGGACTAACTCTAGGTCTTCATGCCCTACCTACTATCGTACGTTTTGTACCCATTTGGAATCAGGCTATTGCTCTTGGGTTCGAATCGCCATCTTTCCATAACAGCGTCGCAGCCGGCAGCTGATCGAGTCGCACATCCTCCTGCGTCCAGAAGAAAAAGCGTAAAGTTGATTATTTTTTCTTTGAGACAGGTCACATTTTATGATCTTGTCTGGAGTGGTGTACCACATGCCTCTTTTTAAGAATGTTTTTTGCATCCGAACATGTTGAGAAACGAGAGTCACAGGCGTGTAGAAGACAATAGAAACAAAATCTCGTTGAAGTATTTGAACCTACTATTATTAGGATTAGTAAAAACAAAGGAAACGTATATGTCTATATTTCATGCACACTCGAACTTTGAATAAAAACGAAGAGGAAATGTATACACACCTGATCTGTTTCTTTGGCTTCCATTACTCCTAGCCTCCTCCACAGCCCAACCAGTGGTCTGCTCAGATGCTTCACGCTCGCTCTGGGCTTCTTTAGCTCACCTGGAAGAGCAGAGGAAGACAATTTTATTGTGCCCTCAGGCAGAAGTATTTGCAAGAGCTGCAGCGCGCACATTTAAGAGTCTATTGGCTCGACTTCTCAGCCATTAAATCCCTATTTGTGTACCTGATATACACGGCGTAATAATGGTAATGAGGGCAGGATTTATATGCATAAAAAGTAAATGCAAAATATAACGAAATTGGGCTACTGTTATAAAGGCGATTGGAGACGTGCCTAGTCATACAATGGCATGCAAGGCATTTTTGTAAAGTTTGCCATCTTGAATGGCAGCTATTTGCGCGGTAGTGGGATCCCACACTGGTGCGGCACATTTTAAAACTACGGGTAGAAAGCGTTCGTTTTGCAGAATGGAAAAGCCGGGTTTGTAAGCTTTTTGTAATTGCGGTGACAAGTGATGCACGGGAGGTATTACCATAGTTCGAAATTCATTATTAATATAAACAGCGCGAACACGAAGACAAGGGGCAAGAAACAAGAAAGCCACAGTACATGCGTGGATTTCTTGTTTCTTGTCCCTTGTCTTCGTGTTCGCGCTGTTTATATTAATAATGAATAAGTACCAACTCGCCCAACAGAGTATCTTCGTAAGTCATAATTCGAAAATGCAGCAGAGGAATTATCCTAGGTAATAGAGAGTTTTAGCTTACCGTGATCCACGATCCGCTGCCGTGATCCGCCACCGCGCGTTCCACTGCGCATGCCCAGATCCCTTGACGCCGATAGATGGCGCCACATACTTGATGTCGGCACATAGACCTGCCGCGGCGGGACCAATCAGCTTGTGCGCCCCGCCCACGCACGGTACCGGGCCACTGTAGCGGATCGCGGATCACGGTAAGCTAAATCTCTCTAATAACTGCGAAACAATTTCCGCTGTGCTGGTATGCTAGTCGCACTTTTATATTTAAAGTGTAAGGGTGCGTTGAAGCTCAGGTCGGTGTTCCGGTCGACCGTTTAACTAGCGCGTCAGTCTTTTGCGTCTTCGTCTTTGTCTGCCGTCTTCTTTGTAGCACGCGCCTTTCGACATACGCTCGTCGTTTTTGTCACCGTCGACAGTCACCGAGCGTTGGTGTGACACTACAATTATGCCCGGGAGAAAAAGGAGGCATCCTGCCGACTCATGGTGTGGACACAACAGGCGGGTCGTAACAGGGCTTGAGGCGGTCAACATGCACTGTTTCACGCCCGCGGCGACGCATATCCGGTATCGGTACAAGTGGTTCTATAACTTAATTCACCGGAGAGGTCTGGCAAATAACCCGATATGGGCCATGGTATTTGGAAGTGGAAGACAGCGGCGTACGCGTAATTTGAGGGCTTGGCGGTAACACTTCCGCAACTTGCTCCTGGATGGTGCGTCGAAGTGCAGAATCTATCGATGGGGTGGTTGCGGCAGAAGCAGGGAGGAGCGATAGTTGGCGAGCCACTTCCTCCCGTGTAAAGGCCTTGATCTCAGGAAGGAGGGAAGGTGGTTCAGAAGGGAGACCGCATGCTGTCGGAGGCACGAATAACCGGTCGTTCACGAGTGAACGCCGTTTAGAAGCTCGTTGCCTCTTGAGGACGTCGTAACTCTGACAGAGCTGAACCACTTCGACGACGGTTTGGGGGTTTCTGGCCGTCAACATGTGAAATGCATCGTCGGAGATTCCCTTCCGGATTTTGGTGATCTTGCCAGCTTCGGACATGCAAGGATCGACACGTCTACAAAGATCCACAATGTCCTCTATGTAGCTGGTGAACGTTTCATCGGGATTCTGAGCGCGGGCTTCGAGGCGTTGTTCGGCTCGCAGTTTGCGCACAGCGGGGCGGCCGAACACCTCGGTGAAGCTCGTTTTGAAGGCCGACCAGGTGGGTAAGTCGGGTTCGTGGTTGCGGAACTATAAATTTGCTACATCGGCCAGGTAAAAGAGGACGTTGGCTAATTTCGTGGTGTCGTCCCATTTGTTGTAGGCGCTTACGCGTTCGTAGGAGGATAGCCAATCGTCTACATCTTGGTCGTCGGCGCCACTGAAAAAGCTGGGGTTACGCTGGCGAAGCCCACCAGAGCACAGGATGGTAGGGGAAGCGGTGGGATCAGTCGAGCGTGGAGTGGCGGTCTGGCTTGTTGCCTCAGGCATAGTGGATGGCGGAGCGAGTGTGCGGCTGCGAAGCTCCAGCGCGAGAGAAGGGAACGAAGAGCAGCCTCCACCAAATGTAAGGGTGCGTTGAAGCTCAGGTCTGTGTTCCGGTCGACCGTTTAACTAGCGCGTCAGTCTCTTGCGTCTTCGCCTTTGTCTGCCGTCTTCGTTGTAGCACGCGCCTCTCGACATACGCTCGTCGTCTTTGTCACCGTCGACAGTCACCGAGCGTTGGTGTGACACTACAGACGTAATAAAGACTAAGACCGAATGAATTAGGGTGGAGCATTAGCAGTTGATGAATAACATTTCTTTAATGACATACCAGGTAGATTCTGAGCATTTATTTGCAGGTGTATTATTATTTTACACAAGGCCGCGATGTAAGCGATGTAGGCGCTTTCCTCAGTCAGGTTATGGCTGATTTATACCTGCACACAGTATTAGCATTGTTGGCTGCATTTTTGTATATGCGAAAACCACATGAGAGCTCAGGTGATGTGTAAGCTAAGGTACCTCAATGAACACGTATACCGTAAAGAAAATAGCTGGAGGAGTAAACCGGAATATTGGGCATAGTTCTTCGTAAGGAAAATGAGTCCATTGATATTCAATTAGACATGTGTTACACTTATAATGAAGCTTTGAAATCTAATGCATGGTAGTTACACCATCGCTAGATGGCAGTATGCAAAACAATATGCAGTCTTCGCCAAATAAAGGCATGCCGATTCGACAGAACATGCTAAATTTCTGATATAAATTAGGAAGTGATGAAAACGACCAAGGACGAAACTAAGTAAAGCCGCAGTGAAAATAATTTGAATACGAGCCTACGTTATTATTTGACGGGTACTGTGAACCGGCTCGCAAAATATAAAATATAACATTCGTTACAGGTAAGAAGGGTGGGGTTCAGATTGACTGGACTTACTTCTTGAGGTAAAGTTTTATGGAAGACGTTTTACAGCGGTTTGCTATAATCGATGGAAAATGAGTTAGGTAAAGACTGGAAAAGTAAGCAGACAAGTTAGGGGAGTAGTTAATGTCTGCCTGCAAGATTAGTATGGCTTTTATTGGGAATGCCCCTTTTGCGTACATGCACTCTCCTGCTAGTTTAATCGCTAATTTTCTAATGTGTGCCTTTCTTATCCCGTGTATACTCCTTAGCATAAACAAGGCGTTAGCGAAGACTTCTTCACATTGATATAATGTCTCGCTTTAACCGAGAAATAATAATTTGCCTTTATGGCACAGGATTAGTGTGCTTTTCTCAGAAAGGTTAACCTCCCTTTCTTTCCTCCTCCTTGCGGAAAGGGGAGACGGAGGGTGGGGATTGGGATGCGGTTCTTGCATTCTACCAGGTTCCAGAAACGGGCTGGTGAGCTTTCGCCGACCGCACTTACACCGACAACACAGACGCCAGACTTTCTGCACAACTTACGTAACAACGATGAGTCTGGGTAATTAAATCTTGCTAAATAAAAGCTCCTTCCCATAGTGCTTGAACCAAGCCTCTGATAAGCGATCAACTTAAAACATCCTAATTTCAGGCCAGCAACAGAGTAAAGCCGATTATGCCTGTTGCGTGAAGCTTGTGTTGCAAATAAATTGAACAGTTAACAGAGAAGCAATAGGGGGCCAGTATATGTGCTTCCTTACTGCAATAACTCATTTAAGTACTGCGTATGTTTGAATCAGCGGCTTAACCAATCGAACTCACCGCCTAGCCTACAACCTGCCTGAAAGGAACACCAAGTACGTGGACGAAAGTAGCCGAAGTAGTAAGCTATCCGCAAAGAAGAAAAAAACAGCACTTGACATCAGTAGTACACAAAAGACCAGCACGACTCAAGGGGTATCGAGCACATTGTTCATGTGGAAACGAGTGAATGCCCAATGGCTGTGGCTGTTGAGCCATGAAGGAGGCCGGGCAGACCAAACGCGCTGCCCAGCGCCGAGAACAAAAGCGTCCGTTTGAGCATCCCATGCGCTGCTGCTGCTGCGGCTGCCTACGAGCCCTACATTCAACGTAAATATTCGGGATATCTCGGAACCCATTGTGTTCAAGTTCAACCTGATGTACGACATCTGTACGCACATCAGGTTGGCTGGAAAAAATTGAAAGCCGTATAAGGCGTAATATTATTAAGCGATGCCAGAATACGATACTTGGTACTCACCAGTAGCAAGACTAATGACTACTCCCAAAACGACGGTGCCACAAGTGCTAAAGAAGCAGCTCCAGAACGGTGAAATATGAACAAAGCTTCCATCATGTTGCACTCTACGGGAGGAAAAAAAAAGAAAAGCAGGAATTTCTATTAAGCGCCACTTATTCGAGCGTATGGTAATTAATTATCTATCGGCAGGATTCCTCTTTTACACATTCAGAGACTAAAGTATCTATTTCTGCTAAAAAACAACAAACTTGCTATGAGCCCTGAACCTTACCTTACGCCCCTTACAACACGTCCAACAAGACATCATCATGCACAATCTGTAACTCCGTATCAAGCCAAAATCAATGCATTTAAGTATTCATTTTTCCCTCGTACTGTTGAAGAATGGAACAAGCTGCCTTCTGATGTAACAATGTCCATTGAATCTATTGATAAATTGTTGGCGTTTTAACCATAGTCGTGCTTCATATTGGTGTATATTTTCTTGTTAGTGTTGAACATGTCTTATCGTAATTTGCTTGCAACTTGTGTTTAGTATGTTACTTTTCCTGAATTCATATTTTATTGCATTGTATTCTTTTCGCCCCTCCTGATAGGGCCCAGTTAGGGCCTGCAGTATTTGGTAAATAAATAAAATAAATAAAAATATGTAGGAATAGGAGAAATTTTCTGCGTGTGTAAATAGGGATTAATAGAGCATTATACAAAGGTAATAGCAGCAAAATGCTGAACTTGTTGGAAGTTTCTCCTAACTTCACCCCTGTGTTGAATAGCTGCGACATTTGTGAAGCTGTGAAGAACATATGATAATTTGAAGAAAGAAGCAGGAGAAAGAAGCTCGCGCTGAGTAGTGCGAGCTTCTCTCTGGGTTCATCCGCTGGGCACCAAGCGTTCCAGGCTGTGCTGGTGCGCTGTTCTGCATTCTTCTCCTGACTGTTGATCCTGTCTTGTCTGCAAGCGTGACCGTTCTCTCTGCCTGACCGTTCTCTCTGGTGAGGCCATTTCACGTCGGGGGATTGGCCAGTATTTGTTTTAAACCGAACCTAGGATTCATGTACAATTAGGCCTGTAATGTCTCTAGCTTCCCCGGGGGGGGGGGGGGGGGGGGGGGGGGGGGGGGGAGGGGGGGTTCGGCATCCTGGTTTGCCAGTCTGCCGGCCCAAAGCTTGGACTTGGAATCTTCGGACGAAATGGAATAAGTATAATACCGGTGACATTTGTACCAATTGGGGATGGATTCCTGAAGTTGAAAAATCCAAAAATAATCCAGGAGCAGCTAAAGGCTGTCACCCCCCACTACCTAGAAATCTCTGTGGTGCGTCCGTTTGGCAGGAGAGGTATCCTATGTAAGTCCTCGAATATACAGTGTGTGTCGGACTTGCTTCGATGCACATCGTTTGCATCATTGCCTGTTAAACCTTTTATACCTGAACAGCTGGCATGTGCAAAAGGTATTATACGCGGCGTGGATTCGTCGGCTTCTCCGCAAGAAATAATTGAAGAATTTAATGAGGCTGGCATTGGCATTTTATCACTATTCCGTTGCAGCAGGGATGCTGGTGGCTCTAGGGTGCCGACAGAATCAATGATAGCGACGTTTGCCGGGGCTAACTGTCCAACAGAGATTAAAGTATGGCCCATTGTGTACCGTGTAGATCCCCTGCAGCCTCGCCCTTTGCAGTGCAAAAACTGCTGGCGATTCGGACACAGCAGCAAGGCGTGCAAATCCGCATCACGCTGCAGACTGTGCGGAGACAACCATTCATCTGACATGTGCACTTCTGCTGTGGTAATTTGCGCACTGTGTCACGCACTGTGTCACAGGTCATAGCAACAAAGATTGGTCCGACCGAAATTGCAGCTTTGCAAGTTGGCAACCCTGGTATAGCTGAATGCCATGCTCCTATGGTTGCTAGGGCCTCAGTTGAGGGAGATTCTACTTAGACGACGCCTGCTCCTTTTTTGTCAATGAAAGTACAGGGACAGGGTCCTGTGGATACCCACGTGTCCACCGTTTACCCATTGGATGTAGAGATGCCATGTTCGTCCCAGAAGCGTCGCGCTTTTTCCTCTCCCTCAAAATCCGCCCATTCTAACACTAAACGTAAAAAAGGTTCCCCTAATCCTCAGAATAACATTGATGTCTTAAATGAGGCTGTTACAGCCTGCCGGATTCTACAATAATCATGGCGGGGTTAAAAGTACTACAGTGGATTTGTCGTTCAATTGCATCTTCGTTTCACGATTTACAGAATCTTATCTCAAATTTCAACCCAGACATAGTTTTATTACAAGAAACTTGGCTTTTGCCAAATCGGCCATTTTCTCTAAAGTATTTTAGAACTTTTAGATCAGATCACACTAGCGGCCGGGGTGGCGGCTGGCTAACATTAATTTCGTCAAAAGCAATTCATCGGGCGAAGGTGTCACACAAAATTCTACAAGACTGCGAACTGCTTGCAGTTGATATCGCAATTACACAGTCTGCTCCTCTCACTATTGCAAATGTCTACTTCCCAACAGGTGTCCGTACAACAGATGATTTGAGTGATCTTTTGAGTTCAACAAACGGACTGATTATTGCTGGCGATTTTAATTCACACCATGTTATTTGGGGTTACCGTTCAGATATATGTGGGCAGCGACTTTGGAACTGGATGTCTGTAAATGATGTGCATTGCTGTAATAGTCCAGGCATAACCTTCATGCGAGCAGCTGCTAGGTCAGTAATTGATTTAACGTTAGCAGCAAATGGAGTAAGGGTCTCATCATGGGCTACGGTGGATAGTGGTACATCTAGCGACCACTTTCCAGTTACGTTTAATATAGAATCTACTCCCCTTAGAGTAACTACTTGTGCACAAACATTTATCAACCATAAACTCTTTAAAAAGTTTGTGAACTCCTCTTTTTCCTCAATAGCATCATCTCAGCCTCCTGAACGTGCTCAACAAGCACTCTCTTCACTGCTAGATGCCACTGAGCGTTCAGTGTTCACTGTGAAATCGTCTGTCCCTAACAAAATGTCATGCCGATGGTGGAACGAAGAATGTGAGAAAGCATTCCGTCGTTGAAAAGCTGCGTGGAAGAGCCTTTCCCATAACCAGTGTCCCCAAAATTGGATAAATTATAAATATTATGCGGCTTCATTTAAACAAACTATTCGTATAGCAAAGGATGAGTATAATGCTAATATGAAGATCTATCTCTCTAATCCAATTAATCGGAAGGCATTGTATAGGTTCATGGAACGCAACCAAAATTCTTCTCCACCACATGTAACCGAGTCAGAGGTGTTATCCCCCAATGAAGCAAAAGCGAAACTTGAACAAATTGCGAACGGTCTTGCTATTCGCTTTCAAGCGCAAATGGTGGCTCCCTTACTTCGACCTACACCATGTGCTGATTTCGTTGCAGTTGAGTCACCGGAATTACATTGTATAGCGGCTGCTCTGAAACCTGCAGCTCCTGGGTGTGACGGTATTACAGTGGCTATGCTGAAAGCTTTAGTGCAAGACCACAGCTCGGAGGTGTTGAATATTGTCAATTTTTCTCTGGAAAATGCGTGGTTACCTCAAGACTGGAAAGTTGCAAAAATTATACTAAGCCTCAAAGATCCGAAAAAAGGCTTTGATTTGGATAATATTCGGCCAATTTCTCTGACTTCAAATCTAGTGAAACTTATTGAACGCATAGTTCACCGCCGCCTCACAAACCATGTGATGACCCTGAATGTATTTAATGATGCACAAATTGGTTTTCGTCAAGGGTGCTCCATTTGGACGGCTCATACAGATTTGGAAAGTAGAATTAGGTTAGCAATGAAGAAGAAAGAAGTGTCGGCATTGGTCACTTTGGATGTCGCCAAAGCATATGACAGTGTAGAATATTCTATTCTGTTGAATAAGATAAACGAAATTAGGTCGCCTTCTTACATGTTTGCATGGTTGAAAGAATTCTTAAGCAATAGAAAATTTTTCTGCACGAGAGGTTCTATAACTTCTGAAACTTATTACCAAACTAGAGGCGTGCCTCAGGGATCGGTGCTGTCTCCATTGCTATTTAATATATTAATGAGAGATATTCCTGTTCATCCAAATATAAAATTGTACGTGTATGCGGATGATATCTTTTTCTCTTCTGCACGAGATGTTCATTCCTTATATCAGCTATTGCAAGCCTACTTGAATGCCCTTGAAGTTTGGCTCGGTAAAGTAAAATTAACTCTCAACGTGAAGAAATCCTCAGTACTTGTTTTCCCACCGGCACACCCTCTTTATATCTCCCTTGTATATTGCGGTTCACAAATCTCACAGGTTGAATCATTAAAATACTTGAGTGTATTATACCACTCCCAATTAGACTGGCGGCCTCATATCAAAAGTAATTGCCTGAAAGGTGAGCGAGCCCTTGGTCGCCTGATTTGAATTAGCCATAAGAAATTCGCTATGCGTAGAGATACTCTTTTGTTTCTCTATAAAACTTATTTGAGACCAATTCTGGAGTTCGGCTGTGTTCTTTTCTCGGGCAGTCCTAATTACAAACTACGACCTTTGTTGCTACTGGAGAGGCGCGCTTTACGACTATGTTTGGGGTTGCCAAGAACAGTTTCAAATGCAGTCCTCTAGAGGCCCGTGTACGTGACTTGAACTCTCGATTTGAGCTGCTAACTGTGCGAACCTTTTTAAGAGCACTGGAATCTCTGTCTGGAGTGGCTTCTCCAATTTTTATTACACACCAATCTCAGTTTCTAGATTATCATTGGCCGCAGTATAAGCAACCACAATTTGTATTTACTCAGTCCTTGCTGTCCGAAATTGCAGTTTCGCTAAGGTCAGTAAGACTTGTTGGCAATGTTCAAGCTACTTCCACACTATGCTTTGACCAGTCGTTGCCATCTAATGCAAAACACTTGACTACCACGGTAATAAAGGGACACCTTGAAGATTATTTATTACAATATCCACGACACGTACCTATTTTCACAGATGCCTCACAACGAAATGAAAAAGCAGCAATAGGGATTTACTCCAAAGCACTTGATTGGAGTTTTTCTGTACGGATCCCTGATTACACACCAATATTTACTGCTGAATTGCTTGCAATTGGTTTGGCCCTTCAAAAAGTTCCCGGTAATGTTACTCACGTAATCATACTATCTGACTGCCTGTCAGTCTTAGCAGCAGTAGAAAGTCCGAAAATGCGTCTTTTGAAACAAACCCTGATGTTTTTCCTTCCGATACACTTACAGGAAGTACGTTTTCATTGGGTTCCGGGACACTGCGGCATCGCTTCTAATACAATGGCGGATTATTTAGCAAATGCAGCTCTCAGTGGGCCTGTTGCCGATGTTGTACCCAATATTATCTTGCTAAATATATCCCGTTTTGAACGATTTCAAACGTTAAACTCCTTGAGCCATGAGCCACTCCTTGCGACTACGGATTTTAATCATTTAAATTTCCATTGGAATGTCCGATGTTGTACCTCGAGGCAATGTGAGGTTTCCATGATGCTCATGCGTTGTAGAATGCCTTCCCTCAATCTTTATTTATGTCGCTCTGGATTCACGCCGTCGAATCTTTGTGCGTCATGTAATGACGTGGAAACAATTGAACATTACATCCTTTCCTGCGACAGGTATGCTACTCAGAGAAAACATTATCTAGAAGTACCTCTTGCTCGCCTAGGACTGCCATTTACAGTTCCTGTCCTCCTCTCCTTTGGTGCAACCGTCAAAGGGTATGCCCTAAAACCGGTGTGTGAATTACTTCATAATTATAATATTGCTACTGGAAGATTTGTGTGTTAGCGCTGAGCTGCCTGAATTGTATTTTTTCTTCTTATTATTTTTAGTAATTTACAATTTTATTCCCTTTTTTCATTGCTTTCTATTACATCGCCTTAAAACTTCAAGTTATTTCAGCAACGCTAGCTCCCAATTATTAGGTTATTTATACCATATAGTCAAATCGACATTATCAAAAATAGTATGTCACCTACAACGAATTCTGGCCAATCCCCCACTGTGGGTATGTGCCATTACAACGAGGGAGAAGAAGAAGAAGAAGAGGAGCGCGAGGCACGAGCAGGAGAGAACAGGCGACAGCGGGGCTTTGGTTCGGTTGTCCACGGAGCTCGGGCGGTTCGTGTTCCGCCAGCCTTGACCTGGGTATCCAGACTGCATCCTACTGCATCCTGTCCTGGCCCGCCTCCTGTCCCGGGTGATCAGACCTGGGAGTGCTGCAGCTGCAGATCATCGCCGCTGCTGTAACTGCGGCTCATCACTGACACGGACGCTCGGCGTCGTGCTGGGCCCCTGGCACGTCGGGGAAGCCTGAAGCATCGGCTGCGGAAAGGCAACCCGAGGCCTCTTGTCCCTACTGGGCCATCCGGGGGCCTAACCTTCCGCTGGGCTTACCGAGGCCCTACCGCACCGACCCTTCAAAACTCTGACTACCCGGAGCGTCTGCACCGGCTTCTCCATCCAACATCTTGGTGACTTTTTGACAATTTGTGTTTTGTCATCGTCCCACTTGTTCGTTCTGCGCTCGTCCCGTCCATGTCTGTACATAAACGTATTCGTCGTTAGCTTGGTCAGTCTGGTCGTCTACTTAGATTACTGTCTCGGAATAAGCCACAGAATAAGGTGGCCAGAAGATCTAAAGAAAAGAACCTCACAGAAGCTTAAACAACATCCAAGAAAGCTAAAAAATATAACGCCTCTCTCTCCTGAGAAAAACTAGAACATTAATAAGCATAGCATTCCAATTAGATGCGAATATCCATTCATATAAATGACCTGAAAAAACGAATACTGACCATTCAGTATCCTACAGAAAACCAGTTCATCTCCAAAGAACAGCTCAGTCATTTTTATTTAAATGAAAGGGCAAGCCAATCGCCATCAGAAGGCCGCAGAGTGTGCCCACTTTGGTGCTCTTGCCGAAACCCATGGAACAACCTTCGCATATTTCGAGAGCACGTGCAATCCTCAACTGGTAACGCGCGGGCAGTCCTTCTTTGTCATAGTCATATCGGGGGGTCCTTGGACATATTGTTCTACAATTATTCTCACATCAATAATTCCCGTTGCCAAAAAACGGCATGCTCAGTTTCCAAGCTGATGCCAATGCGGCTAGGACATTTTACGTAACAGAAAATAAATTGGAATATGCGGCCAACCAGCGCCTGTTTCAGCGTTGCTTCGCAGTTTTAGCTCAGTGGCCCGATACGAGTGACCGCCGCGAGGGACAGGAATGTCGTAGAAACAAGTTTCTGCTTTACAATAACATGATGCTCACAAGGCCTATGATACCACAAGTTCTTATTTATGACAACGGCCCGCAAAATTTGCATAAACGGGTAACCAGCCAACATACTTTCTAAACGTTGATGGTCCAATTCCGCCTATTTCCTGCTCCTTCCCACACCACTCCAACCGGACTATTCGAAGTTGTTTTTTTTTTTTTTTGCTTGTAGTGGTACCTGAGTATTTTTATTCTTTTCGTTTAAGACCGCTATACCTCGTAGCATGGGCTGTGAGCCATTTTCGTTATAACTTTTTTTAGGGGGTGTCAAAATACAGCGTTTCGTTTTGCATAAACCACAACCGGTTTAGTTTCGTTCATGGTTTTAACGTTCGAAACCGAATCAGGCGATTAGGAAGGCACGGAAATTTCGACCATCTGGAGTTCGCAACGTGTTTCTTCATCTGGCCTAGCGTAGCTTTTGAAAAAGCTACGTGCTGATAACTCTTTACATTAATATGTTGGGGCAGATGCTGATTTTAGATCTCTGCGTGAAAGTGACAGGGTGGCTTATGCGTTGATCTACGCAGCAATAATACATTAGCCCTGACCAGTCGAGCGCGACAGCAACAAGAGAAGATCCAGCCTAGTCTTGCAACTATAAGGTGACTGGCATAATACGAGGAGCACTGAGGACACAGATTTGAAGCCGCTTCTAGATCGGCTATGCCCCGCTATTGAGCGAAGAATTTTTCCACAAAGGTCTATTATTTTGACATTGTATATTTTCGACTTACAATAAAGGGCTGCTATAGCATTCAGGTGAACATGATGAGATCACATGTTTAATGAAAGCGATGCAGAAAAAAAGTGGTTCATTTTCCAAGGCATTGACACTCGTTAAGAAGCCTAAGGTGATTGTAAGAAATCTTCACTGCCTCATCGTGGTTAACAAAATGCTACACTAGTTTTCTCGAACACTTGAAAGCCTGTAAAGTCAATAACAAATGTGGTACTCTGAGTTTACTTGTATAAGCAAGCTCTAAGCAGCCGTTCCGAGTTTATACGCAGTGATCAGACTGTTAATACGCAATACATTTTTGAGTATTGAGGACTTGGAGATGCCAAACAAATGGGATGACTGTTTTGTACCTCTTTCTGGAATTCAAGGAAGTGACGTTGGAAAATCTTTGCAGGTAGCTGGTGTTTTCGTGGCAGTACTCTAAACTCAGTGGCATGTGCGGTGATCTGAGACCATCTCGAATTCTTAGCCACATTAAACACAGCTGAAGGCCAAACATTAGCAGCGTCGAAATTCCTGCTCCCTGAAAAATAACCACGACATAGACACCACTTGGTTATCTGAGACACTTTACTGGCTGTTTATGAGAGATGTGTTTGCAAAAAATATGTCAAGAAATAGTAACATCTTTAAATGTATTCTCAGAAGACAACTTTGAAGACCTTTCGCATAATTTACAATACCCTGCCGGTGCTTCAAGTACGCTGCACTCCTGTACTTCTTAACATAAGAACCCATTAGCAGCTGAAAATTGTTTCTCTTATGAATCTACAATAAACAGTAGTGTACACCCTTCGTTATAGTGATATAGGCTTTAACGGGTACCTTGGAGTGGACGAAGGGGAAGGCGACAGCGAGCAGCAAAAGGCCTAAACAAGGACCGGTTGTTGCTGTACTCACCATGATGACTGCCTGGAAAAATGTAATTGGCGGGTTAATTTCACTGAGTGCCATCTTGGATTTAGGAATCTTTTCTGCTCCCACGAGAATTAAATTTCGCCGCTTCGTAAAAGCTTTTTTCTCCGGTCCCATCACATTTTGTACAAACACATTGCCCAAGAAACAACCAGGAGGGTATCCCTAACAACACACTCACATGCTTATTGGTATTACTCACGGAGCAGAAATAATATGAAATCTGTATTTACGTTACTACGCGGGTGATATGATGTGGCTGAATTTGCTTAGAAGGAGAAAGGGTCAAGTTGAAAAATAAAACTTTGCGCCCGCTTAATGTTTCGCAAATATCGCTTGCAAGTAAGAAAATTTTAAGTTAAAATTGGTCGCACAATTAGGTAACGACATGTTACAGAAGTAACTTAATTAATTTCCTGCAGATATGAGAGTAAATGGTTAAAAACAACCCTGTAGAGGTTTGATATACCAGGCGGTTCGTGAGTGTAAGTTCTATGCATAACTGAAATGATGTACTTACACCAACGACTGACCCGAGGTATAGACAGGTGCAGCTGTAGAGTGTCATAACAATTCCAAGAAGAAATGCTATAGAGAAATAAAAGTGGGAACATTCAAAACGAATAAAACTCGAACATAGCGCCAAGCTATGCTGACTCTGTACGTGCCATATAAAATGTTCAAATGATTTAAACCAAGCTTGCGAACTGTTCTTAAGTAAGCAAAGATTAAAATCATAGCTGAGAGTGAGTGCGTACAATTTCGATGAAAATGTATGCATTGTACCATAATTTTCCCGGAAGTTTTTGAACTTGTACCTATCTACGTATGAACGGCGCAAAAAAGCTTTCACAGCATCCGTTTTAGGTATATCGTATCGTTAACCTGCAAGTAGCAGTATAAAGAGGTGGTGCTGACGCAAATGTCCTGGGAATGAACGGTAGTGCGACACTGCTCTTTTTAAGAAACCAATAAAAGGAAAGACAGAGCCAGAATGCAAGGATGCAGTGCTAGAGTTGCCGGAAAACTAAACCAAGCAAACGGCTAACATAGGCAAGGAAATAATAAACAACGAGGCGCGACGAACAAGTCGATACCTTTTAACGCTAGCAAGGATGCGTCCACAGGTAGCGTACTATCGTTCCAATTGTTCAAAAGCACAGCAACACTTAGAAGCAGAAAGGAAGGTAATAGTTTTCAGTCGTGACTCAAAATACTACTCGGATCGAAACATATTGCTTCAGATGCCGAAATGGGAGAGAAAAGGGCTGCTTTTCTGCTTCACCAAGTTGACGGATACCAGCAAACGTTCCAGTCTTATCACGAAGAGTTAATCAGAGAATGTATCTTATAGCGCTTTCTGTGGCCAAAGGTTATGATCATGCCCGTACCAAACTGATCACGCTGCCACATGAGTGCATACGGCAACGCTGTGCAGGTCCCAGCTCAACTCCTTCAGGAATGAGCGGCCCCGTGAAGGAAAGACTCCATGCATGAGGTTTCCCTTATCAGTCACAAACAGCACACGACCTCATTAATAATTGAAGCTGCATTAAAGGCCAAACGTATACATGACCGGAAGTCTGACGTAGTATTTGGGATTAGAGAATAGCAGGAAAATGGTCCACCTCGTTCCAAGAACACTTGCTAACCATGTCCTGTGTTTTATGCTCCACGTAGTGGCCAGCTCCTACAAGAACCCGTGTTCGTACTTCTTAACCGAGTAGCTGAGCGGAAGATACTTATATGCGTGTCATCTTTGCAGCTGAAGAATGCGGCTTGGTAGTGGTTCGCATCGTTACTGGCAACTACTCAGCGAACAAAATCTTGTTAAAGCTCACTGGGAATAGTTCTTTGTTAACTATAGCGAAGCATCCTCACGAAGATGAACGAGAAATGTTTTTAAACTTCGAGCCTTGCCATGTTTGCAAGGATATCAGCACCCAATTGTGGAACGGGAGCTCACAGACGGCACTGGTGGCATCAGGGGCACATTTGTCAACAAATTTTATGCACACTAAAAGGATATGTCGATGAAGTTGGCGTTAAATTTGTCGAGAAAATATGTGTACGTGTCTGAAACTACGTGCTGCGCGCCGTGCAGGTGTTCTCGGCCAAAGTAACTGCCGCTTATGAACATCTCCACAGAACTCACGAGTCAGCTCTCTTTACTTAATTTTTAAGGACGCCACACGACAGTGAGCTCTAAGAAAGTGATGAAGAAATGGTTCGATATTCTCGACACGACTGATTAGGGCAGTGGCTTCGAATTACGGATCGTGAAAGAAGACGATGAACGAATACTGTGACTGCAAAATGACGTGAGCAGCTATGTGAAAAATATTCACGAATGTTGCATTGCCACTGGCGTTGGGATCTTCACAGTACAAACGTACATCGCCCTACTATTCAGCCGCAAATCTACTGTAGAGGTAACCGATTTTTTGCTAACAGGCATCAACAAAGTTGAACTAAGAAATTTAACAGTGTATCTATCGAGGGATTGTTAAAAAAACTGCGCTTCATGTTTGGAGGTAATGACGCGCTGGGTGCAACAGCTGTTACAACAGCTTTGGACCACAATAGAAAAACTGTCCACAGCAATCACTATACAAGGATAAGACGTAGAAGGGTCGGCTGCCTGTATTCGTCAAGATTTGGTTCAAGAACTGAAAGCTCCGCGAGCAAATCTTCCTGCTCCAGCTCGGTTTGTTGCTTATTCAGGCTTAATTTGCGTCGGTGGATGTATTACCAAACTTATAAGTGATCTTGGGTGTGAGGCTTGCGCCATGCTTATAACGACGAACAAGGCCAGTAGTCCTTTGAACAAGCTTCTTCGCGCACAACAGGCTGGTGAACTTCACTACCAGAAGCCGGAGTTTCTAGCTCCCCTGGAAAAAAGGCGACCAAGGATCTCCCATGATCAAGGATTCTAGAAGGCTTGCAGCTATTAGTTGAGCCACATTTAGAACATTCACGCCTCCTAAGATGCCCAGTAGGTATTGACAGGAGTCGCTCCAAACGCTCAGCACATGCGATCTCTGACACCTTTTTACGAATTCGTCTGGCAAACTACGCAAACAAATTAACAGGTGGATAGATTAAATTAACAGATGGATAACGGATAGAAACTGCCTCTCCTGCACGAGCCATAAATGTGTGTGAGGGGGGGGGGGGGGGGGGGGGGCAGCGCGCTCCTCGAGACCGGCCGCGAAAGAGCAAATGAACCTGGTGGGCCTGTTCGTAGCTTCATCTAAAAGTATTTCCAGCCATATCAGATCCGAACTAGATCTTATTTGGTGTAACGCCGCTAAATCGTTCTAGGCCGATGTATTAATTTCTGTTGTATTACTTCAAATCACCCAAGACATAATAACACCTATTATGTGCCCATAAGTTTAGCTCATTGAAGGGACAAAGTGAACTTCCCAACTACTCGTATTCCATGTTGAATACGTTCTTCTATATAGAAATGTAAAGTGTTAAAGAAATAGAATTTAAGAGAATAACACCATGCTTTTCCGGGAAACTTTTCGCTTAGAATTTGGTTCAGTGCTTGCACTTACATTGAATTTCAAAAGGGACTTGTTAGAATAATATTATTATCAGAAAAACTAAGCTCTAATGTTCTTTCCGGATGTTAACGCATAGGCAATAATTCATTCGTTCTCATCTGGATTACCTTAACGCATATTTAATGAACTAGGAGTTCTATTCAGAGCTGACTCTGTAAACGACCAAATCGTTTCACGCATTCACTCGCCCTTATGACGTGCTAGAATAATTCGCCCATCTCTGTTTTTCCGTCACCATGAGCCCGCGACATGCTAAATGGGCGATAATATTGACTCGAAAAAATTAGGAAAAGGAGAAGTTATCTTGTTCGTGCTTTACGCGTGGGAACATGGAATAGCAACACATACTTACCAAGGCCTCGTGTAACATGGCCAATGTTGAGACACTTGATCCTCGATGACAAGATATCTACGTAGACGACCGCAGCCATAGTGTTTATAGCCGAAGATATTGTGCTACGGAGAGAATCGCGGAAGTCAGAACATGTGAAGATCACGAGTGAAAGATCGCCACATATGGTATAGCATGGGAGAGATAATGAGCAGAATGCCAGCACGAACTATACGGAACGCGGTAGCCAATAGATTAGAGGATAATTCGGGTGCATGAGGTTTGTGTGCTTAAAGCATGAATATTTTACAGGGAGTAATTATTCATTGACGTCTACCCAGCCTCAATCATAGGGCTACAAAGGAAAGGTTTACAGCTTTCTTCGAAACTTCGTAGTTAAAAAAAAAAAAATTGTCCTGGTTGGGATACCAGGATAAATTTTTTTTTAACTACGAATTTTCTGAGAAAGCTGTGTAGCTTTCTTTTGTAGCCATATGGAGGCACTTAGGGGATTTCAATGTGTAATTACCCACTATTACAAATCTACGCTGCCTTGGGCGAATCGCCCCAATATTCGACCAATAGTTTTGCAGGCACAGCTCTTTTCTGATGCCGCCTATTGTGTGCACTTATCCAAACGGGGTCAGAGGGTGCCACATAAAAGAAGTGAAGCAGAATTTTATGGCATCTGCACTAAAGAACGTCTGAGTACAAATAATAGGAATTCGTGCAAAAACCTTTGTGTGAGCCTCTTGTCTTATCAGTTCTGTTGAGAGCAAGCATGGGCATACTCTGCAAATATGTTTACCAAGTTGAATAAATATCAGATTATTGAACTATTCTTCAAAGCCAGTCATCCTAGGAAGGGCTCAACTGATCCATTAGACGACATCGGGTGCCTCTTATAGTCAGATGTACCTTTTTTTGGGAGTTATATTGTTTTGTGCAATAAATTATTAAATCAGTTTTGACAACACGTTGATTCAGCTCTCATATCATGATGTACCTATAGCAGCGCAATCACACTCAGGCCAAGAAGTACCTAAAATTGTCCTGTGAGTATCCCAAGCGAATTAGGTATGACTAAATTAATAAGCATGTTAAAACACAATTGCCTGATTAACGTATCAGGGAAAACTAACACAAACGTATTTTTCCCGAAGAAACAATATTTTATTAATCTCGAGCGAAATCGAGCGAAACCTAACGATCTGAAGGAGCGTACGTATACCAACTCGGGTCACGTGCCTTATAAAATGTACTTGTTTACATATACTGAAACCCCTTAGTAATACAAGCGTAGGTAAACAAAGAACCGCATAGTTGATAGCCAACAGCAACAAATATACAGTAAAATTAGTCAGCAGCAGACTAAGGGATCCTCAACCACGTTCAAAGAGATCTGATTGTAAAGGTCTGCTTCAAAACAATACCGCATAAAGAAGTATTCAGCAATGTTAAAACGGTTTTGTTCCTACAAGGGTATGTATCACCGGCAGTGAATTCATGCTGAATGACAAGAGGAATAAACTATCTTTGAATTCGTCTCTGCGTGCACATTGTGACGAAACATTGAAATAATTATAGTACAGTATATAAAAAGTTTAGAAATTTGCAGCTTTGCAGTCGATAGAGGAAAATGAAATGAATGAACAGTACTGTGAAATCACTTCGAATAAGTGCTCGTGACTATTACCAGGAAGAGATATACTTGGGGTATGCGAATAAATATTTCTATTAAATCAATGATTACTATCAGAGATTGGTTTTACAGTTTTTCCTGGGCGTTAGAAATTAGCCGCTCCATTTAGAATAAACACAAATACAGCTTTCCATGAAGTGCGAGTGCAATATTTTCGGTTTATTTCTTAGTCGCTGAAAATATGGCAATGAGCCTCCATCGAAAAGCGGCCGCCGAGGCCGGGATTTTCGATGGAGGCGAAAAACAAATTGCCTGTGTGCTGTGAAAATGAAGTGTCGCCACCTTCGTCATGCAGTGCCCGAAGTCAAATGGATGATGGCGACCATTGTGAAGGATAAGGAAATTGGTTTCTTCTGTAAACAGAGTAAGAGGAAAACTCATCCATACATTACCAGAATTTCACTTTAGGACTCACCCAACAAAGTACACTAAGCGGCGGCATGAGTTTTGTCTTAAAGCGTGGTCAAAGATTACTATTTTTTCATACCCCGCTGGAGTGGTGCAGTGGTTATGGCGCTCGACTACTGTGCCGAAGGATGTGGGATCGAATCCCGGCTTCGGCGGCAGCTTTTCGATGGAGGCGAAAAGGAAGACGCCCGTGTGCTGTGCGATGTCAGTGCACGTTAAAGAACCCCGGGTGGTCGAAATTTCCGGAGTCCTTCACTACAGCGTCTCTCATAGCTTGAGTCGCTTTAGGACGTTAAACCCCACAAACCAAGCCAACCAAACTATTTTTCATAATAATTACCTTGTCGCTGCAGTTACTACTGCAGCGAGAAAAAAGTCCTGTGAATCCCGGGAACGTGACGAGGTAGGTCTTTATGTAGAAGGGCAGGATCTGTTGAAATACAGAGAAAAACGCCAGTTTTGTCAAATTCCAGCTTCGTTTTACTGGATACTGGGAATATACTGCATGCAGGTTCTGGCCTTGTTTAGAGCGAAAGGTGTGGCAAATTTGTTCTTGTCGCCGTCTTTCAAGAAGAATAAGGGCCAGAAAAATATTTACCGCACAAGGTGGATTAGTTTTCCACGGATGAATTTTGAATACAGGAGGGAGTGGGCTGATCAGATCCTATATTTATGGCCAAAGCCTTTCTTGGCTCATGAGTGGCTTCCGCAGGAACGTGTCAAATGAGGCAGATCTATAGCCAATCCAGCAGCAGCCACATTACAACCAATGGTTAGTCCAATGAATATAGTTATAATAAGCAAACAATAATAATAATAATAATAATAATAATAATAATAATAATAATAATAATAATAATAATAATAATAATAATAATAATAATAATAATAATAATACCAAAACGGATTTCGCCTTAATGCACATTGGAGTCTGAAGTTCCTCCTAGAAATTTTTGAAACATTTCCGCCAAAGAACCGAACACCTGGCCAGTAGAAAACTTATTCATATTAAAAAAAAGTCTGTGGAGGCACTAGACATCGAACCCAAAATCTCCGGAATAGGAGGATACTCAACCGAAAGTTCATCGGTTCGGTGAATTGTGTTTGAAATTCAGGTTTTATTGGTAGTTTCATAATGGTTGGCCAACTTGTCGCCGTGTTTTAACAAAATACTGGAATGGAAAATAACGGAAGATACTGGATTATCAGGACCACTGAAGGAAACGGGGCATATTGATGTATCTTCATATGGAAAACAGTGAAGCAAACGCGGACAGAGGCAACGCGGAGACGGAGCGCTTGTCTTGTATCGGTCGTTCCTCTGTCTGTGTTTGCTGCGCTGTTTTCCATCCTGAGTATCAGGATCTGCATCACGTTTCTACACGGGGTTGAATGAACCGCCATGTGTGGACCATCAGGATATATTCGTCTACAGCACATATCTACCCTGTCGCATACTGAACAGGATAAACCAGTTTCTATGGCTAAACACGGCATTAACGTGACTATCTACAAGTGCAGTTAAAACCTACATGTGCTCTTTGGAAGCTCAGTGGCGCCCTCATAGGCTACTAAAAATTCGAGAACACTTTCGCGATTAAACTGATGAAAGGCGAAAGCGTGAGTGCTGCATTCTGCTACGCGACTGTTCCGCATTTAGTGATGAATGCTGCTACGAGTAAAGCGAGCGACCACTCTTCCACATTCAGTGAATTCTGCTTGGCAGCGACGAGATCGCGCTCCTTGTATCTTCGCAGTTCTACGTTTACTGTTGTGTGGTTGATTTTACCGGGTGCGCAACATTATTTAGTAATTAAGGAAATATTCGCACAGCGGTCACTAATTAGTAGGTAATTATCAATTTCTCATTGGTTAGTAATTAGTAACTATTAATTAGTCATCAATTAGAATTTGAGCCACTGATTGACCCTATGGCTATATTAAGGCACGCATTCGCGCATACTGTGGTGGTGCTCTGTGATTGGTCGAGACCTCCATGCCGTCATCCCGTCTTGAACAATCAGAGCCGCCGCAAAGCGTGACACTTTTGCTGACGACAACGATGAGGCAATAAAGGCTTTCGCCTTAATATTGTCACGAAGACAGGGATTTATGGGAATCGGCAACGGGGGCAGATACACACAGTCAAGACAGAGGTTCCTGGGAAACGGTAACACAAAGACACAAGCTCAAGAGTGTACAGTTCTAGCTAGCCGAAGCGCGCGGGAGTCTCCAACTTCTTCGTCTTTCAAGCGCTACCTCGAGCCGCCAGGTGGCCATTATTCCCCCCTTCGAAAAAAAAAAAAAAAAACGCAAGCTCACAGAAAAAAAACTGATCCGGATGGGAATACGACTTTCAGCGGATAAAATACGCCTTCATGCGAAGCACATGCACTAGGTCAGACGAGCACTGACGACTAGGAGTGGGTAGAGTTTCGTCTGGAATAACCTCGTAAGTAACTTCTGAGAGGCGACGCAACACTCTGTAGGGTCCGAAGTAACAATTGAGAAGTTTTTCTGACAGGCCTGGGCGCCGGACAGGTGTCCACACCCAGACTTTGTCACCAGGCTGGAACACGACATAGCGATGGCGGTCGTTATATCGGCGTGCATCTGTTGCTTGCTGTTTTATAATGTGATTACGGGCGAGTTGCGAGCTTCCTCAGCGTAGTTGGTGAATTCGTCTGCGTCAGCGGTAAGCAGCTGGTCGTCAGCCACACATGGCAGCATAGCGTCGAGCACGGTCTGTACATCGCGTCTGTATACTAGGCAAAACGGAGTGAATCGAGTTGTTTCTTGGACGGCCGTGTTATATGTAAATGTGACATAAGGCAATATCTCGTCCCATGTTTTATGCCGGACATCCACATACATGGCGAGCATGTCCGCTATTGTTTTGTTTAGTCGCTCCGTAAGGCCATTAGACTGAGGATGGTAAGCAGTAGTCATTCGGTGATGTGTCTGGCTTAGTTGGGAAAACTTCTTCAAGAAGACGCGCTGTAAATGCCTTGTCACGATCAATGATGACGTATGAAGGGGCGGCATGGCGGAGGACAATCTGCGCCATGAAAAATTGTGCCACTTCGGAGGATGTTGCACGTGGCACCGCCATAGTTTCCGCGTAACGTGTCAGATAATCTGTAGCCACGATAATCCACTTATTGCCAGCTGACGATAGAGGAAAAGGGCCAGAAAGTCCATACCAATTTGGTCGAATGGTACTAGCGGTGGGGTAATAGGCTGCAGGAAACCCGCTGGCTTCAATGGCGGTGTCTTGCGTCGCTGGCACTCGCGGCAGCCTCTAACATATCGATGAACGGTGGCGGTAAGTTTGGGCCAGTAGTAGGCCTGGCGCACTCTGGTAAGAGCGCGTGCAAAGCCCAAGTGTGCAGCGGTGGGTTCATCATGGCAAGCATGAAGGTTTTCATCGCGGAGACCTGCAGGGATGATTAGAAGATAGGCTCGGTCACTGTTGCCGGCGCTTTTCTTGTAGAGGATTCCGTCGCGCGTAGAGAAGAATGACAAGTTCTTAACAAACAGTCGAGATACTGTAGAATCCAAACCCCCCTGATGATCGATCGCAGTTTCGAGGTCTAGATCAGTCCGTTGCCGGGCCTTTAAATCTGAGGAACTGATAATGCCAAGAAAATGGGCGTCTTCATCCCTACTGTGATGGGCCAACTCCACGGGTGATCGAGACAGTGTGTCAGCATCTTCATGTTTACGTCCGGATTTATAAACGATAGAGTAATCAAATTCCTGCATCGAAGGCTCCACCGTGCAAGACGTCCTGATGGATCTCGAAGACTAGCCAGCCAACACAAAGCATGATGGTCTGTCACAACTTTAAATTTACGGCCGTAGAGGTAAGGTCAGAATTTAATTGTGGCCCAAACGACGGCGAGACACTCCTTTTTAGAAGTTGAATAGTTTGATTCTGCCCGAGAAAGGGCGCGGCTGGCATAAGCGATCACTTTTTCCTCGCCTTGCTGGTGCTGGACCAGAGCAGCACCCAGACCGACGTTGCTGGCGTCGGTGTGAATTTCGGTGGCAGCGTCCTCATCGAAGTGTGCAAGAACGGGAGGATTGTGCAGCCGTTGGCGCAGCTCGGTGAATGCCTTCTGCTGCTCGGAAGACCAGACATACGGGACGTCATCACGTGTCAGGCGCGTCAAAGGTTCTGAAATCTTGGCAAAATCGGCAATGAAACGGCGATAGTACGCGCACAGGCCCAAGAAACGTCGCACTGCTTTCTTCGTGGTAGGGATGGGAAAATTGGCTACAGCGGCTTTTTTGTCAGGATCAGGCCGGACACCGTCAGCGCAAACCACATGACCGAGAAATTTCAGCTGTTGATATCCAAAGTGACATTTTTCCGGTTTGAGTACGTGTCAAATCGGCCGAGCGAAGATCGTCCAATACCGTTCGCAGCCGCTTAAGATCTTGGTCAAACGTTTCTGAAAACACGATGGCGTCGTCCAAATAAACCAAACAGGTTTGCCATTTAAGACCAGCAAGTACGGTGTCCATCATTCTCTGGAACGTCGCTGGCGCTGAACACAGACCGAAAGGCAACACTTTAAATTTATATAAGCCATCGGGTGTCACAAAGGCAGTCTTTTATCTGATCGCGCTCATCCACTTCTATCTGCCAATAACCACTTTTTAAATCAATGGAGGAAAAGAACTTGGCGTTGCGAAGTCGATCGAAAGAATAGTCGATACGGGGCAACGAATTTACATCTTTTTTTGTGATGTCATTCAGTTTCCTGTAATCAACGCAAAAACGCAGCGTGCCATCCTTTTTCTTAACCAACACGACTGGCGACGACTACGGACTTTTAGACGGCTGAATAACATCATCATTAAGCATTTCCTTGACTTGTGTCCGAATTGCCTCAAGTTCTTTGGCCGAAATACGGTACGGCTGCTGTCGAATAGGTCGGGCATCGTCAGACGTGAAGATGCGATGCTTGGTGATAGAAGTTTGCCGGACTTTCGATGATGAGGCAAAGCACGGGGCGTACTCCAGCAGTAAAGCACGCAGGTCGCGTTGTTGACAGACAGAAAGGTCACTGCTAACATCGATGTGGTCTAGAACAGTAGGAGTATCAGTAATGTCAGACGCAAACCATTCTGAAACTTCCTTTAACAGTTCGCCGAAAGCGATGGCAGTAGAGCGATAGAGGTGGCGAGATTCATTCGTGAAGATCGTGACGAGAAGCTCAGAGTGACCATTGGTGAGTATAATTAAGCTTCGAGCTGTACAAATGCCATGAGAAAATAAAAGCGAACGGTTGCCTTCAGCTATTATCTGCTCGTCACGAAGTCCGTCGCACACAACACTCACAAACACGCTGGAGCGGGGAGGCACTGAAACACACTCGGCTGAACTCGTAGGGCGCACGTACGTTGGCCATCGGAAGGGCTGGCAGCCGCTTTATCCGTTGAGAAAGAGACCGTTCGCTATCGGAGATCGATGATGGCGCCATATTCCCGCAGGAAATCCACACCGAGAATCAAATCACGAGAACATTCCCGGAGAACGACGCAGCTGCCAACTAACGTTGACGTACGAATCTGGATTCTAGCCGTGCATTGTCCAATAGGAGTAATTACATGCCCCCCAGCCGTGCGTATCTGTGTGCTACACCATGGTGTCATAACCTTCCTAAGGTGCGCTGCCAGTTTCCCACTCAAAATCGAAAAGTCTGCTCCGGTATCCACTAAAGCGCTGACGTTATGACCATCGATGCACACAGGGATGTCCAGCGATAGCCGGTCTCGTGAACCAAATGCTGTCTTGTCTGCTCCAAAATCCATATCTGTTCTATTTGGTTGGACTTCTTTGTGCTGACGTTTAGCGGCCCCACCCCCGGAGGTCGCTCTACTCAGTTTTCCCGGTGGGGGCTTGGCGAGTGACCAGGCGGTGCTCGCGGGAAGTCACCAGTTGTTGAAGGGGATTGCTGACGTGGGGATGGAGACCTGGATTGTCGGCGCGCCATCCGGAGGCTCTCTTGTGCGAGGTTGTCTCCAATGTCACGAGGCAGTTGACCGAACGTGCGTCTAGGTGCGTTGGTGTAAAATCCTCCCGTCCGAGTTCCCGATAAGGGCACCACCGGAAAATGTGACCAGGTTCCCCACAGTGGTAGCAAAGGCGGCGCCTCCGAGGGGCCCGCCAGACGTCCGTTCGTCGAATGTTTGACCGCGGTGGCCGCACGTACCGCGTTGGCTGCTGTGCAGGAATGTATTGCGTTGGCTGCTGGACGGGCATGCTCTGGGTTGGTGGTAACGTAGACAACGGAGCTTGGACGGGAACTGGGCGTCGTAGAATGTCAGCGTAAGTCGGACGAGAATAATCAGGAACAGGAGTACTTTGAGCTTCAGCAAAATGCAGAGATGGCTGCGTGACTTGCTGAATCTCTTCGCGGATAATATGTGCGAGAGAATCACCCCTGGGTTGGAACGTGCCACAAACCTTCTGCAGTTCCTCGCGTACAATTGCATTAATAAGATCTCGGAGGTGTTCAGTATTGCTTACATCAGCTGTAAGAGGCTCGGCAGCAGTCGTAGTGAGGATTGGGCTGTCGTAGACCGCCGAGTGGCGCTGGTGTAGGATCTTTTCCATGGTGACCGCCTCTGTTAAAAATGAGGTAACTGTAGTTGGTGGGCTACGTACAAGACCAGCAAAAAGCGGTTCTTTAACCCCATGCATGAGGTGGCGCAGCTTTCTGTCTTCAGACATGTTAAGATCCGCACGTCGAAATAGTTTCGTCATGTCCTCAACATACATCATGACGGACTCGTTTGGCATCTGTTTCCGAGATTGTAGAGCACGTTCTGCTCGTTCACGCCTATACAGGCTGACATACGCCTCTATGATAAGATGGTGGAACTGAGGCCATGATGTTAATGTGCCTTCTCGGTTCTCATACCATGCCAAAGCATGGTCTTCCAGGCAGAAAATGGCGTTCCGTAGCTTTAAGTTGTCGTCCCACTCATTAAAGGATGCGACTCGCTCGCACTGAGTTAGCCAATCCTCAACATCTTCATGCGCAGTGCCATGGAACGATTTCGGCACTCGGGGGTTTTGAAAGTAAACAGGAGTACCTTGCATGACCACGTAGTGCTTTGCGTGACTGGCCGGAGGCTCGTTGTTGAAGTTGACTCAGAGGGCCCGTGTTCGGGAGTAAGGCCCAGGTTCCTCCGGCTGACGCGATGAACGGGCGTGTCCACAGGCAAAAGCTCGGTGTCGTTGGTTTGCGGAGGGGTGTGCGACATTGAGAGGGCAATTACCCGGCGGCTCCACCAAAACTGTCACGAAGACAGGGATTTATGGGAATCGGCAACAGGGGCAGATTCACACAGTCAAGACAGAGGTTCCCGGGAAACGGTAACACAAAGACACAAGCTCAAGAGTCCACAGTTCTAGCTAGCCGAAACGCGAGAGAGTCTCCAACTTCTTCGTCTTTCAAGCGCTACCTCAAACCGCCAGGTGTCAGTATTTAAAATGTTCCGTCAGGGCAAGTTTTCTCCTCCTTCTCCCCAGCTACACATGTACCGGCAGCTGGGGAGATGTTCCAAAAAGAGGCAAGAGCTTTGGGAGTACGTGCCATCTCGTAATCATGCACCAAATGACTAAATTGCAGGAGAGTCGAGCCAACAACTTAAAATAACTTATTGATAGTGATGATGCTGAGGACCATACCCTTTGAAACTGGTCGGCCCCATAAATGGTACACAAGCCAAAGAGTAAAGGAGAGAGAAGTAAAAAAAAAATAAGTGAACAAAAAGACTGACTAAAATGGGACCGCGAAGAGAAAGATGCCAATGTCCCATTGGATGGGGAGGGGTATAGGAGGGGGGAAGGGGGGGCTAGAGGGGCTGCTCATTTTACTCTCTTCCCTCGTGGTATAGCATTTGATAGGTTTCGAAGCGCCAGCCGGAGAACATGCAGCAAAATAGGAAAGTGCGAGAGCTTTCAACCGGAAGCTTGAATTATCACTCCTATGCTTTGATGCGTGACGTGACTCACGTGAGTACATGTTGATGAAGAGAGAGTGCAAGCGAATTAGGATCGGGAAGTGAAGTCGGTGTGAAAAGTCATTAACGGTATCGCGTTGATACTGCTCTGATATTGTTCCATCCATTTTTGGTCTACACCTGAAGCCCTGTTCCTAATAATTATGGTTTTTGCGGCTGAGTTTGCTGACGATAGTAATAAATTTTTTTAAACTTTGCACTTGGCCCATACCTTCTCTAGACCATGTACGTAACCAGTAGTTTTATGATGGCGACGAACTTGTGGTTAGTTTACAAGACAAAATACCTTCTTGTTCCCAGAGAACTTTTTTCAAACATGCATATTATTTGCTTAAAAGCATCCCTGAAATCTCAATTCAGTACTGTGCATTTACCTGATCATAGCTTCTGACAGCACCCGCCAGCAGGGGGTCGCATCCTCTGAACCACAGCACCAAGGCAAATGCCATCGCATGTAGAACAAGGTTGAAAACATATAGGAGCAATGCCCCAATGTACGTGGTTCTGTGAGAAAAAAAATTGGATATATCTGTAACATAGGACAGGAAAGAAAGTGCGGAGTACGGTGCTTACTTTGAATGCACGTTGGAGACTAATCGTTGGTATATACAAATACATGTACAAAGTAAGAAATTGTTTTACTATAAACATCGCAAACTTTAGTGGCCCTAGACGTTTGTAATAAGTAGGAGAATTTATTTTAAGGCTCAAGACGTTGCATGTACCATCTGCCAATGTGGTTCGAAAAGTGCTCCACTAGTGTCTAGTGGGGATCTTAATTTTGATCTAATAGTCGGAACAAAGTACCGATCACCGGCAATGTTAATAGATGATAATCTCATCCTTATCCTACAAAACTTCAACTCTCCACTATATGCCCCCATCTTAAGCGATAGGTAGAGCCAAGATACTTTTGATGAGCTTAGATGACACTTGTACTTTCGATAACGGCAAAAAGTTCTCAGTTAGAACAAGCGGTTACGTGAGAAATTATCTGTCCTGTCCGCTCACGGTCCATGCTTAATATGTTTTCTATTTATTCGCATGCCTTCTCAATTTATAGACTGAAGCAAAGAAGGGATTAGTAACGAAAGGCAGAAAAAATTATCATAATAGCAATTCAGTGTTAAACGTATACTCAGATTACTATCTAGCAAAAATGAACGTAAATTCTGGAAAGTAGCGTGTGTTATCACCAAGCTTTCGTACTAAATGTAGAGGCAGAGTATAGTCATAAACGCTTAATTCTCTCTTATATTGTCTAGCCCGAAATATTGAAGTGTCGTAAACTTTCGCCCGAGTTGAATGTTTGGAACGCTCACTATGGAATGGTTTTAAATACGGCTTATATTATCTTGAGAAGGAAAGCGTGGTAAAAAAAAGGAAGCACAATTACAAGCATTCTTGTATGGAGGATACGATATTTCAAACCTTCGTGCACTAGCGAGAGTCCTTGAAGCCATGCATCTCTGGACGACGACTTGGTCCATGCCGACTCGGTACAGGGCGACCGTAATTGAGGATACAGCTGACCACACATTCTCGTCATGAGTGATGTCAAATTTCAAGCTTGGTGCATAAAATGCATAAAAAGAGGAAAACAGTGCAGAGTTAAGTTTTTAGCAGTTCACATGTTCATTTTGATATCTAATGCATTCTTGGGGTATTTCGCAGTGTGGCCTACGTTCCGAACTGACTTAAATTAACCACCGTTCGATACAAAAGCCTGCAGAAAAAGCTTTTGGCTTTTGTTGCTGTTGAGTTTGGCAGAGTATTGGTTGTCGACTGATGGGTACATGTTGCATTTGTTGCTATAGCCTTTGCCTAAATAAAGTATTACTTGAAACCGGAATGAGGAGTATTAGGTTATCTATGCGTAGGAAAAATAACTATGGCTATTGCAATTGTTGCTGCTACAACTTTCGACCAATACACCTTTCAGCCGTTTGGATACGCTAAAGATTGATTGCTTAAAACATTCCTACTGCACAGGACCTTTCCTGAAAATGCTCCAGTATGTTAAGCACATACGCTTTTAAAACATTAAGATCCTTGGGGAGCATATTATTGGCGATTTCCGATTAACTTCACAACTAGAAAGCTGTTGGAGGCAGCTACACTGGGTAAAATATGTGATAGTTTAAGTAATAAACTGCACGTCTAAATATGCACGTTTATTCTTTGTACTTTAGAAAGACGTTTGTATATATCGAATATCATATGGTGGCTGCCTACGACCCATAAAATTGCTGATTGAATTTCTTGTGCTGTTTCGATTTCCTCAACTAGTTGCTTGCTGTTGTTTACGGTTTATAGTTAAATCGCGCCACTCACAGACTTGGAGTGGCTTTGTCAACAGCAACGCGCGATCCAGCATGTTAATGAAGAGCGGATGAACAGCAAAATAGTTGCGAGGTATTTTATTACAGTTGTTTCTTGTCTAACGTCTTTCTAACGCCACCTTGGACTTCGCAGCCACCGTTCGCTTGCAAAAAAAAAAAAAAAAAAAAAAAGAAGCAGCACTGCAGAATCTGTATTGGAGTGATGCGAAAGCACGAATACTGCTGTTGGTTACTTCTGGTTGCTTAATTCCCTTCTTGTTTACACATTTTAGTCTTCGGTAATTTCATTTCGGGCGCCAATCCCTTCCTATACCCTTTTTCGGCTCTACTTCCAGTTGCGTGACGTCACATCCTCTACGTCAAATTAATTCACTCCTTGTTTACAAATTTTAGTCTTTGGTACTTTCAAATTGTGTGCCAATCTCTTCCTATGCTCTTTTTTGGCTCTACTTCCGGTTGCGTGACGTCACATCCAGTACGGCACCCCTTTCTTTTTTTCTGCTTTCCCTCCCACCTTCTCCTTTCCCTTACGGCGCGGTTCAGGTGTTCACAGAACAAGCGTGACAGATACAGCACCTTTCCTTTCCTGTGGACCATTTATTCTAATTATTTACTTATTAGCTTATTTGCTTAATTATGTTTTTTAATATACCATTACGTCCCCCTTCATCGATTTACGCCACTCATTATCCTCTACCGCTTCTCAATTGCACACGATTTTGCGGGCATGTAATGCGGACAGAAACCTGTGAACATAGCGAAGTAATGCTTTCGCATTATGAAAGACTAAAATGGAACCATGAAGAAATTTAATTTACTCATTTCATGGGGTGATATACCCATATGAATTTATTTCCATCGATCAAATAGGAGACAAGCTTCACCTTTAAGGGCATCACGCGATAGTGTTAGGGCTCCAAAAGCATGCAGGATCTCTGGCGGATCCTAGTTGTTCTACACAAATTTTTCGACTCGCTAAACAAATGTTTGGCTTGAACTGGTGAAGGAAAGCGATTTTGACCTTAAGATTTAACTACACTACCCACATCCAAGAAACGAAAATTTCGAAAACACTAATTTGCCTCAACATAATTTATTTCCTAGCACTGTGGTGACATTAAAACATTTCTAAGATCATGTATAAAATAGCTGCCATTATCATCGGTCGGCTGATGCATTTCTCTTAACATTACTGTCCACAGCTTTGCTATCAAAACGGCACTTATGTTACCAATGCAGTGTTTAAGATGACTGACGGCGTTTTTACGTGTAAGACTGTACATCTCTGAAATATTCGACACATAGACATACTGGCTCTCGTACAATAATTTGAACAATAATACTTTTAATAAATTTTTATGACCGATGTACGTAGTTAGTAAAACAATTTTGCACAAAAATTTCAATGATGATTTGAAAGGACGAGGTGCCTTCGCGTTCTAAAAGGGCGGACTTAGAAAGAGTTTGCAGTTAATGTTATGCTTGAAGATTTCTTGAAGTCTATTGACATCTCCAACTTGTTCTTCCTGCACCGAAGCCGCTAACAAATTATACGGAAATATACCGCGTGTGAATGTGTAGTGCCTTGCATGAAATGTATTGTTCTGGTTTTGATATCCTCTTTTATGCAGTAGAGATTAATTGGTGAAAAAGAAAATGCGCGTTTTAAAATACTCACTTTGCAAAATATGCACGCAGGTCAATGTCTGACAGAGGTTGCGGAGAGGCTCCAGGACTGTTCCAATCGAGGATAATTTTTGCTATAATGGTTGCGGGTCCAATTAAGATGAAGACGAGCTGCATGCAATCTGTCCATACTACGGCTCTCAGTCCACCCTTTTTTTACAAGAAAAACAAAGATTAATTGACCGGTCTTAATTCCCGGCATTATTTAAAAGTAGTATTTTAGCAGATGTGCCCCACTGTGCAGGTAAGCACCTATTTTATCTCATTATTGGATATACATTTTAGTATTGGATTTTTACAGACTAGCCGAAAGTAAAATACCACCACACTTTTTAATTGCTACACTTCCCATGATATTCCAACAGGTTTATGAAGTTAACCTTTTTCTTTTTCGGTAGTGGTAAGTTTTGTAAAGGACGACGGAAAGAGGTTGTTCTAAATAAAACCGAACTCGGCTGGAAAGGGTGCCTCAGTGCTTTAGCGAATGCTTCGATACCAGTTTTGTTTTAGGGCGAAAGCTCGAATTCAGGGGTTCTTATTTGCTCAACATACCCCTGCGTCGTCGAAATGGCAGCTGCTTCGAACTAGAACTGCGCTATTACTATCGGAGAGGAAGTTTAGAATAAAGCCTTCCATGAACCTCGGATCCCGGAATAAGGCATGCTGCCCCAATGCTGCACGTACATATGCATGCGTACCCCGTGGTTAAACTGGGGGCTTCATATCTACGTTGCTTCGGACAAATATCACAGCATACGCATTACGGTCCTCTTCTCCGAGCACGCCTCTGACAGGTGCTGGCGAGAAGACAACGACGTGTACTCGTCCCGTGTGTGTCTTCCTGCGTCCCCGTTGTTTTTGATTCTGCTGCTTCAAAAAACTTGACATCATTTACATCTGCTATATTAACTTCGGCATACTATTGCTTTAGATCGTAGCACTACACTGAGCTACATTAAACATCTTCAATGTTTCTTCATCCTAAGAGCCTCACATTACCGTGTACGTTTTGCTCTGCCGCCGTTGTACATATCCCAGGAGATACGCTTACTGATCGCGAAGATGCGGGTTCATTCCTGCCATGGAAGACGTATTTCTATGTAGGCCAACCACAGGGCGTCCGTGAGCTATGTATCATTGCAAGACAAAAAGCAAAAAACTGAGGTTGTCGAAATTACCGGAGCGCTGCCCTGGAGATTCTCATAGCATGTGCAGCTTTACTTAAAACCCTAAAAATCACGCCAAAATGAACCCTAATTTGCTCAGGTCGAGAGTAACGGCCGCAGAATGCGTGCGCGTGTGTGTCCGTGCGCATGTGTGCGTGTGCGTGCGTGTGTGCGTGTGTCTGCGTGTGTGTGCGTGTCACATACACACACACGTATATTGTCACGACTCAAGCCACAGAGAGCCGTCAAGGTACATGTAGACGAGGACCCGAGAATAAGGTCGGCTTCTAGCTCCGATAACAGAGTCCAGCACTAGCGCTCCTCTCGAGCCAGTAGCCGCTTCGTCGTCGTTGCACCACGCCGCGCGGCGCTATGCATGAGGCATTATCCTCCCCCCCCCCCTCCCTGCCTCCCTCCCCGCTACGTGTAAAGACATCGTCCGTGCATGTGTCTGTGTGTGTGTGCGTGTCACATACACACACACGTATATTGTCACGACTCAAGCCACAGAGAGCCGTCAAGGTACATGTAGACGAGGACCCGAGAATAAGGTCAGCTTCTAGCTCCGATAACAGAGTCCAGCACTAGCGCTCCTCTCGAGCCACTAGCCGCTTCGTCGTCGTTGCACCACGCCGCGCGGCGCTATGCATGAGGCATTATCCTCCCCCCCCCCCCCTCCCTGCCCCCCTCCCCCCTACGCGTGAAAGAAGAACATCGTCCCGATGACAAGGTGAGAGGAGGAAAAAAATTAGGTGTGAGGTGAACTGTACAATAACTCAAGGTCTAACGTGCAAAAAGCGTCAATGTAACGAAACGCGATGTTGACACAGCGCTCAGTCACGCGAACAGTACGGCTTTAAGCACACCACATGCACAATTTCAGGCCGCTGACGCTGAACACTGACGATTACAGTTCCATCTGGAATAGCTTCGTAATTAACGCTTTTTAAGCGGCACTGGATTTTATAGGGTCCGAAATACCGGTGGAGCTGTTTCTCGCACAAGCCTTTGTGGCGCACGAGGGTCCACACCCACACTTGGGCCCCTGGTTCGTAGTGGGCTGCCCAGTGCCGAAGATTATAGTGTCGACGTTGGTGGTATATATGCTGCTCCTTGTTGTGCAAGCGGGCCAGCTGACGGGCTTGCTGAGCCTGTTCCGCGAAGTGGACGGCACCGGGTTCGGCCGCTTTATCCCCGTACGGCAGCATCGCGTCCGAAATCGTGCAGGTCTACCTGCCATAAACGAGGCGGAATGGTGTAAACTTCGTGGTTTCCTGCGGCGCCATATTGTAGGCGAAGGTGATATAGGGCAGGGTCTCGTCCCACACTTTATGTTCAACGTAGATGTACATTGAGATCATGTCCGCCAACGTTTTGTTTAGTGGTTCCGTTCCATTTGTCTGAGGGTGATACGGTGTTGTGGTGCGATGCTCGGTATGGCTGAGAGTTAAGGTGTCCCGCTGTAACCGAGATGTAAACGCCTTTCCTCGGTCAGTAATAATGGCCGACGATGGACTGTGTCTAAACACTATGTCGTTCATAAAGAATTGAGCAACTTCGCCGGCAGTACCTTGGGCAAGGGCCTTTGTTTCAGCGTAGCGTGTTAAGTAGTCTATGGCGTCTACGATTCACTTATGTCCGTTCGAAGATAAAGGAAATGGGCCTAAAAGATCCATGCCCACTTGCTAGAAAGGTGTGCGGGGTAGCTCGATAGATTGCAACATGCCGGATGGCTTGAGCACGGGCTTTAGTCGCCGCTGTCATTGTCGACAGGTCTGTACGTAACGTTTAACGCTCGGAGAAAGATGTGACCAGTAATAGTTCTGCCGGACACGGTTTAGCATGCGTGTGAAGCTAAGATGACCGGAAGTTGGTTCGGCGTGGCCGACAAGGAGGATTTCGTGCCTTAGATCAGCCGGTATGACTAGCAGGTATGTTTTTGCACTCGAAGCAGAAGTCTTCTTATAAAGTACCCCATTGCGAAGGCATTACGACGACAGCCCCCGAGCAAGACACCGGGATATTGTAGGGTGCCCACCTTCAAGATGGTCGATGATCAGTCGCAGCTCAGCGTCGGCGCGCTGTTTGGAAACGAGGTCAGACGTAGTGACTGCTCCAAGGAAGCTATCGTCGTCGGTGGCATCTGACGAAGGAGGGTCAACGGGCGCGCGGAACAGGCTATTAGCATCGGTGTGCTTTCGGCCGGACTTATAATTAACGTCAAAATCAAACTTCAGCATGCGCAATGCCCAACGTGCTAAGCGGCCGCAAGGATCTTTTAAGTTTTTCGGCTAACACAACGAGTGATTGTCAGTGATGACATGAAGCGGTCAGCCGTAAATGTGCGGACGGAACATGGCAGCGGCTTATATTACTACCAAACGTTCTTTTTCAGTGGTAAAATAGTTGCACTCAGCACGGGAAAGTTAACAGCTGGCGTAGGCAATTACTTTCTCGACCCCGTTTTGGTGCTGAACTAGAACGGCACCAAGGCCGACATGGCTCGCATCCGTGTGTAGCTCAGGGTCGGCATCATCGTCGAAATGTGCCAGAATCGGGGATGACTGGAGCCGGCGTCGTAACTCCTCGAAAGCCGTCTGCTGCTCGGCGCCCCAGAAAAATGAAGCGTCATCTCGAGGCAGGAGTGTCAGAGTGCTGGCCATCTGTGCAATGTTTTTGATGAAGCGGCGATAATCGGAGCACAGCCACAAAAACCGCCGGACTGCTTTTTTGTGTGCAGGGAAGGGAAAAGCAGCAATGGCAGTAAGTTTCTCAGGGTCAGCTCGGATGCGATAAGGACTCACGATGTGCCCAACAAACTTGAATTCGGTGCACCCGAAATGGCACTTTTGAGGCTTGAGAGAAAGATTGGCAGACCGGACAGCTTCGAGAACAGTTCTCAAGCGGCACAGGTGTTCAGTGAAGTTCGGCGAAAAGACTATCACGTCGTCGAGATAAACAAGGCATGTCTGGCACCTACGACCTGTGAGCACAGTGTCCATCATCCGCTGGAAGGCGGCAGGAGCACAGCAGAGCCCGAATGGGATGACGTTGAATTCATAGAGCCCATCTGGTGTCACGAAGGCAGATTTCTCACAGTCCCTTTTACCAACTTCGATTTGCCAGTAACCACTCCTGAGGTCAATGGAGAAGTACTTGGCTCGGCGAAGTCGGTCGAGAGAGTCGATCCGGGGCAGCGGATAGACATCCTTCTTTGTCATACTGTTAAGCTTCCGGCAGTCAACGCAGAAACGAAGTGTTCCGCCTTTCTTTTTAACGAGGATTACAGGCGACGATCAAGGGCTGCTTGAAGGTTGAATGACGCCACCGGCAAGCATCTTCATGACTAGCTGTTGGATAGCGTCTCTCTCCCGAAGAGACACACGATAGGGCTGCTGATGGATGGGTCGAGTGCCTTTATGCGTGGTAATCCGGTGTTTAATGACCGACGTTTGCTCCAATTTAGACGAAGGCCTGAAGCACGCACAAAACTCCAGCAACAGATCCCGGAGTTGCCTCTTTTCAGCGGAGGAGAGCCTAGAATTGATGTCGACAGCCTGCACGGCATCATCCAAGTCTGTGCTTAGCGTAGCTACCTCTGAAGCAAAACATTCGGCGACTTACTTCAGATGGTCAACGTAAACAATGACAATGCCACGGAACATATGTCGATGTTCATTGGGGAAACTGGTGACAACACCTGCGTCTCTCTGCCACAAAAGAAACAAAGACCTCTTGATGTAGAAACTCCCAAGGCGAGTGAGAGGGAGACGTTAGGCTCAACAACGCGGAGGCCGTGAGGTGGCTCGTCACAGGTAACTCTGGAGAGGATGCTGGCGCGTGGTGGCACTGTGAGGCTATCATCGGCGACTCGCAGTGTGGAGTGGGCCCCACGGTACTCATGCTTTTCGGTAGCCAGTTCGGCAGAAAACGTCACCAAGCGGTTCGGCACATCTATAGTGGCACCGTGCTGAGGAAGGATGTCGATGCCAAGAATAAATTCGCGAGAGCATTCGCGTAGAACAAGAAAGGTTGCGACAAATGTGCAGACTCGCCCCATAACCCGGACCATACACATACCCAGTGGTGCAACCACATGTCCGCCTGCCGTACGTATGTCTAGTCTGTTCCATGCCGTCATCACTTTTCTCAGTGTCTTTGTAAGCCGCCCGCTAAGGTTAGGATATTCGGCTTCGCTATCATCTGAAGCGGTCACCTCCTTCGTGTCGACGATAACAGAGATGTCCAGGAAGATCCGGCCTGACAGGGCCTGTCTACGTCGGCTCGGAGTGAAGCGAGTGGTGTGGCGGCGAATGCTGGACGGCAGTTGGGTGGTCGGCGTCGCGGCAATTTAATCGACACGGTGGTCATAACTGGTCGGCGATGCGGACGACATCGGGGCGATCTGGTCTGTGGGGCAAAAACGGGACGGGAATTCGGCGTTCGACGTCGGAGCGAATCGAGCGGTGCGGCCGTGGAAAGTTTGCGGCGAATCAGTGTGCGGCGGCATCGCCTCCAAAGGTCGCCGGAGCTAGTCTTCCCGACGAGGGCTCTAGGAACCACGGTGTGCAGCGGTATTACGTGGCCCAGAGAGTGAAGAGCCACGAGGCGAAGGCGAAGTGCGAGTGAAAGGAGAATGCGGCGGACTACGCTGACGGGTGACGTACTCGGCGATGTCCAGAGGCCGCTGACCGGGCCGTGGACGAGGGCTGTCGGGAGAAAATCCTCTCAAGCCCATCTGGCGATAAGGGAACAGCGGGTAGAGGTGATATGCCTCGACAGAGTGGGAACAGAGAGGGCGGTTATCTGGAGCGCGGCAGAGATGAGTCTTACGGGGCGCCTTGCGCCGATCTGCCCTGAGGGGCAGCGGTTCCGCAGGGTGCATAGCGACGTCAATAGCGTGTAAGGCGAAGGGGTAGTAAGCAGGGCTTGGCGGCGTGTGACATTAGCTTAAGTCATCGGCTGGATGAGGCAGGGCGGTGGCGGTGGAACGACTGCCGTTATCGGTATCGTGAGTGCGTTCTGGACCTCCTCACGGATGACGCTGGCCAGATAATCCGTTCTGGAGGAAATGTCCCATGAATTTGCTGGAGCTCCTCGCGAACCACGGTGTGAATGGGATCGCGAAGGGAGCTCAGGTCTGCTCCGGGATTGTAGTCGGTGCGGGCAGTCGGCGGTAGTGCGGAGATGGAATTCAGTGGCTGAGCGTACTGGATGCATCTCTGCTGTAGCAGTTTCTCCATAATCACAGCTTCCCCCAGAAACGCCACGACCGTGGTGGGCGGGTTCTGCACAAGGCCGGAAAAAAGCTGGTCTGACTCCGCGCATCAGGTGCCGCACCTTCTCACTAATGGACGGGTCAGCGCGATGGCAGAGACGCAGGAGGTCTTCAACGTAAGTGACCCCTTCGTTCGAACGCTAAACTCGAGAGGTCAGGTCCCGGAGGTCACTGTTGGCGTACGTACCGAGGAGCTGGCTTCGGAAGGCCGCACACGTAGCGAATGTGGCCTCGCGGTTCTCGAACGACGTCCGAGCAGCGTCTTCAAGGCTCAAGTAGACGTTCCGCATTTTTGCAGCGTTGTCCCAGCCGTTAAACGTCGCGACCCTTTTGTAGTGAGCTAGCCAGTCCTCGGCGTCTTCGAACTGTTCACCGTGAAATGGCTTAAGGGTACGTGATGTCTGAAGGAAGAGACAGGACGAAGGGGTGGGAAGGACAGTCGTAGTACGTGTGGCTGGTGTCGTTGCACTTTTGGTGGAAGCTAGGGTTTCTTCATCAAAAGGGAAGGTCTCAGGGGGGCAATTCTAGGAGCCGCCGTCTTGCACGATGAACAGGAGTGGTCACGAGAGGCTGCCACGTCGGGTCGTCCGCAGGAGAAGGGATCATTAATGGTACCTCCAACAGTATCACGACTCAAGCCATAGAAAGCCGTGAAGGTACACGTAGACGAGGATCCGAAAATAAGGTCGGCTTCTAGCTCCGATAACAGACTAAAAGCACTTGCTGCTGGGCTAGTTGGTTTTGGTTCATATTTAAAATTGTTTAAGGTTTTTTTCAGTGGACGTTGTAGATCTATTCTATTCAGTCCCTCATGGCCCCTTGTTCTCAGCCGTTAGGGAGTGCATTGAAAAAAAAAATGACCCGATTGCTTTTCAGAACTCCGCTGGTATTTCCATAGATGAGTTTTTAACCTTATTACAGTTTTACCTGGAATCTACTTTTATCACTTTTGACCAGCAGTTTTTTCTGCAGAAATCTGGCATATGCATTGGCTCCTGTGTGGCACCGGTGCTATGTCACATCTTTTTATCTCGTATTGACCAAGCTTTGCAGCAAGTTTTACCCATTTACAAGGTTTTTAAAGTTTTTAGGTATGTAGATGATTTTATGATTGTTTTAACTAAAGAAGGTCTTTACAACCTTAAGGAAACAGTGGACAGTGTTTTATCTGCCTTTAAAGAGCATGGAAAAGGTATGGAATTCACACACGAACTACCTGACCATGACCATTCATTACAGTTTTTAGATTTGAAGCTGGAGTTCTGTGGTGATCGGGTCTGTTGGACATATTCCCCGCGTGCAAAGAAGCAGCTGTTACCCTTTGACTCCTGCCATTCTAAACTGGTGAAACGCGGGATTGCTTCGCTTTGCCTAGAATCGGCACTCAAAAAGTCATGCCTTCACAAAATGCGGGACAGTTTTAATCACCAATTGGCTAGGCTTTTTGCAGCCGGGTTCCCCCGTCCGCTCGTGACCGCGGTGGCTGAATGTCTCCTAAACAAGACAAAGAATGGTACTGGTAGAGCTAGGCCGGAGGTCCCTCGAGATGAGGTAAGGCAGTGGTGGTGCCATACGTGCATCGTGTGGCCCATAATTTGAAAAAAGTTGCCAGCCGCCATGGTGTGCGGCTCACCTTTTCTGCACCGAGAAGGCTAGGTGGTCTTTGCTCCCGTACCGATAAAGAAAATACCAAGGAACGCGGCTGCGGAACGAACCACAGGAGACCTTTCATGAAATGTGCTGAAGGGGTGTTATATGAAATCCCCCTGTCTTGCGGCTACTCCTACATAGGTCAGACAGCCAGGTGCTTGAATGAGCGGACGAGGGAACATGAGAGAAACGTACAACAGAACAAGGAAGGCACCCATATAATTAAGCACATTAATGAATGCCCGTCCCGCAATTGTGAGCCATGCTTCACTGGTGTGCGCATTCTGGGCAAAAGCAAAGATAAGAATGCCAGGGAATTGATAGAAGCGTTTTATATCAAAAAGAAAGGCGACATGTGCGTAAGCGACACATCAATTGTTTTATATAACCGTGAAAAGATATTCCTGGAGCGCGCCTTATCAGGTCGTTCCTGAGCTTTAGGTGACACCTACGCATGTGACTACAAAACTATTTAAGTACGTTTTCTTGCATGCAATAAAATCAGTTGGGAGTTGGCGCTTCGTCCTGTCACTTACCTTTGTGTCTGTCTGTTTTTTGCGCCTTAAACAATTTTAAATATGATCCGATAACAGAGTCCAGCACTAGCGCGCCTCTCGAGCCAACAACTGCTTCGTAGTCGTCGGCGCCAATCACGGCAGCCGCGCGGCGCTGGGCACGTGGCAATATATATACGTATTTCGAATTTTACAGATTCATTTAATGTTTCATGGGGATATAACCCTCGTGGCGCGAGAAGGGATAAAGCGCCAAGCAAATGACTGCGGTCTGCAATAATCTGTCCTCACCTAGCTATTAGATGCCACCTAGATGATTCCGCTGCAGCATAAAGCGTTCGAAACCTAGCTGCTTTAAAATACTCACCAGTGCTGTGTACAACGTTCCGCACAACCCTATTCCAATATTACACCACATAAGAGGAGCTCCGAATACTGTAAGAGAAACAAAAAGTTATTCAGTGTTTCCTCGGTACTTGCTTAAATATATATATTGAAACGTTACATTTTTAGGGATGATGCTAACATGCGACAGTTCGTAAGGACAGAGTAGATTGAGACCCTAAGTTAAATCTCTCCTAATGTATTGCGGGTGAGTAAAGTAACATAAAAAATAAATAAAATGGTCTAGTAACACAAGGGATTTTATAAAATAAAAAAAAATAATTTAGAGGAGGAGGGTAGAGTAGAGGTATGAAAAGAGGGAAATAGAGGGAGGAGTATACCATCATAGCGTCCCCCAGCCAAGGGAGCAGGTCAGTGCAATCAACGGCGTTTGTTCATGCGTAAAAGAGTCACCAACTATACAGATAAATACAACAAAACACTGCAAAACTGTAGTGAACTTATGACATAGACTAAATACAACACTGATGCTGTTATACATATTTTAGCAATTACACGAACATAAAAATGGATACATAAATCAACAACTGTTACTATACCAACACAGAATTGTACTGGACACATGAAAAAACACCAAAACTTCACATACTTCAGTTGGACACAGGCCTTGAAAGTCTTGCTCGTACACTTCCCTTCCTGAAACACTTTTCAACTGAGTTTCATATGCTTGAAATGTTTGATGCATTCCACACATCTCAATACACCATCACTGCACTTCACAGCACTGCAAAGATATTGTGCTAACATGCGACAGTTAGTAAGCAGTAGGAATGTAGGATTTATGAAAGTTTGGCAGTTTTAACAAGCTAGTGTGAAAAATAATACCATTATGACAGAAAACTGACACCGCAGCTTTTCGTGGCTGGTGTTGTGACACAAAAATTGGAAGCATGTCCCTGGCCGCTCGCGGCTGTCCGTTAGCACGGCCTGCACAGATTACTCTGCGCATGGCGTGATCTTGCGACACCTCCTGACATGAGTGAGTTGTACGGAGCTGTCTTTTCCGGCCCCTAGTTTGACATGCGAGAGTCGCCTAGCATTGAGCCTAGCATTCCTGTATTCCGAGTGCGACGCGCATACCTTATGCTTCGCAAGCACATCCTTATGGATCAGTTAATTAGTGATATCGTGGCTTTATTTATATACGGCGCACTTTTAACAAAATAGCCCCTTTTTCGTGTCTCTAATAAACAACCACCAGAAGCGGGGCGGGCAGGTACTAATACACCCTTTTAATGGGTACAGCAAGCAGCCCTGAACCATTTTAATCTTTGCAGAAAGCAGCACTGCACCCATTCACAAGCTCACACCCTGCAGAAACGATGCATCTTACTATTCAATCACCCTTTGAATGGGTGCTGCAAGAAGAATAGCACCCATTAAAAAGGTGATTCAATACTCCATGCCCCTTTTCTGGAGTGTGCGAGCTAGTGACACGGAAATGTACATTTAATTGTACTATTGTATTTACAGTGTACTTTTTTATGTAATATACTACTAGGCGTGAGTGAGGTAATCGATGCAAAAAGTGTAGTTACGAAATAAGCTAGACGAAATGTGCGTCTACTCGAAGCCAGGTTCTGAAGGCAGTCGGCAAACGGATGCCAATAAAGCTGTTGAGCCGAACTCTTAGATATGAAGTTTAAGTGTAACTCGAATGTTTCACTGACTGATGGCATACCGAACAGTTCCTGCTATGAAACGGGTAAGGCGAGGTTAAATTTGTATGCTGCTAAATATAGCGACAGGGGTTTGAAATAAAAATGTGCTAATACGACACAGAGCTTAAATTAGTCCTCACGTTTGAGTTTCATACACAAAGAAAATTATTCACATGGCCATATATTGCCGTGTGAACAATAGGAGACGAGAATAAGACAAGAATACAAGGGAATATATGGTGAGTACACAAGTAATGAAGAACGAAACTGCAACACAGTTGTTCTAAAGAAATCTTACTGATCGAACTGCCTTGACATTATTGAACTTGAACGCAGGTAAACAAATTCTGATCAAGGCCGTAATTTAAAAAGGTTTTTCAGACGTTACTTTCAAACCCGTACTTTCCTAATGCAGCGAACGTCATCCATTCGAGTCGTCAAGCTATGTCAGCTTTCCACGAGCAGCAGTATTATAATTATCAGACAATTTGACAATTCAAAAACTCGCAGAAGGTGAAAGGTAGTGCATTAGACATACAGTGCATTAATCGTTTAATCTTAAAATGTGGTTTTTTACATAAAAAGCGTCCACTACAGCACAAATAATTTTATACTTTTTCATCAGAAAGGAATGAGAATCAGAAGTTTATTTCAGCATTGGATACACGATGCTACGGGTGTAGGCAAAAAGCCTCCTGCAGGCTTGACGAGACCTACACCCTGCAGAGAGACATTTGGCAGGAGCAGTAACGATGACCATAGTAGCAAAACCAAGAATACAAAACATTGAGAACATTCACGTGAATTAGAAATCGTGAAAAACAACACATCGATAACCTCCACAATCTGCTCTCACAATGACGAGGCATATTCTGAGTTAAAAGTGATTGGTAAGCAGTATTTTGAAGTTTGTCGTCCGTAATTTGTTCCGGTGCGAAGTACTACCAGGAGCCAGAGCTGCGTGTGTTGTATACTTTTGTTCGTAGTGTTACCGATGTAGGATTTTAATGTACGTGTCATTTATCGGCATGCCGGAACGGTATACCATGCGGTAAGAATAGAATTGCACAAGGTGGTGACAGGTAGTATCTTTAGTTGATCAAATATTGGTTCTGTACGGGCGTCAAGTTTAGCATTAGTGATGATTCGTATTGTTTTGTTTTCTATAACCTAGAAAGAACGTTAATGTCAGTTTGTGTGGTAGTGCTCAAGCACACGTTAGTGACTATGTTCAGCATGTATGCATCAGATGTCATGAAAAATGTTAAAACGCACATGTAATTTAGTGACGAGACAATAAGAAACGTTTTCAATTATTGTTCTCTGCAAATCTAAATCATCTAGCTGGCGCTGTCAAGTTAATATATATTGTGCTCAAAGTTTTGAGCATCCCTCTAAAACACAAGTGTTCAATAACTTCAAAACCCTAGATGCCGTGGAATCAACTTGTGTTTCTAAGGTACACATGACGCAAGGAACCCCCCAGTAGTAGACTGCTGCCTTTTTGTCAGCACTAAAAGGATGAAAGAGAAGCTATTAAGTTCGATGTTTTATGAAATTTACTTATTCTCGAGCATTGAAACAACACTTAAAAATTATCAGCATATATGTGGTAACACTATATATAAGGAAGGACACCGGTGTGGCAAAACGAGAATAATAGAAATCGGAAGTTCTTAACAGTTGACCGAAATGTCTTCGAGAAGCGGTCCTAGTTATACATCTTTTTTTTTTTTTTTTTTTAAAGAAGTTGTCAGTAGTTATTTGCTGCGAACATTTGTAAATTTCACGAAGGCCATGTGTTCCTTTCACTACTGGGTTCTTTTGATTCTAGTCATTTTCTATTTGTTTTGAACGCATTGCACCGACGCTGTCTCAATACTTCACTGCGAAACAAGAATCAACAGCTGCCTTCTTTCCTTATATATAAACGCCGAAAACCGTCATCTGCACACCTTGAAAAATAATACTGTGAGCGCGTAATGCAATCAGATACTAGCTGACGAAGTGCAGTTCGTGTTAAAATTGCTATCGCTTCTCAGGCGACCATTAGTATCTTTAGTTAGAATAAAGCGAGCTAATAGATTTACTCGAATTTCATAAGAACTGATTTTTCGGTTCATGTTTCGGCGCTGTATCAATGATAACGGCCGCATTTATTTCAGGACCCATTGCAAGCATGTAATGTTAGCTAGACAGGTATGTACGGCGAGTGCTTCAGTATGGCGATAAATGATCGTGTGAATTGGCAAACGAGGAGCTGCAGGAAACACGAAATACATTGAGGTGAAGCGATAAATGCGCGCGATTGGCTACCCCACAAGTTCTGCGTACGAAGGCCGAAAAGAAAACAGTGATGCAAGTTGAATTATGGCCGCCGTTTGGAAAATCTTAATGCTGGCATAAAAGTATGGAAAACAAATAAATGGCCCAAAGTCAGTAAACACGTGTCTCTAGAATAATTAAGCAGCGTTATGACAGCGCTCTTTGCCGATAATGATTAGAAATAATGTCTCAGACTTATATGGTGTCTGTTAGGGAAAGAGTTACTGAAATTAAACTAGTCCTAGGAGCAATTCGATTAGCCAGGACAGCCAGGACAGCATGTATCAGGTTAAACTTACCTGTCACTATCGTGAGGCTTGCTGCATAAATGGTCAGGGCGCCGATGCTTTGCTGCAAAATAATAAGTAAGCAAATAGCTGTCAATAATGCAAATAAATAATTTTGTGCTCTTGTGCTCTCTTAAAGCGTTTTTTGTCCTTCTGCTTTGTATTTATTGTTCCTTATTCTGATAAGCACCATAACATTAATTCTTGTCAATTCCAACAGTATAAACATTAAACAAATACAAAAAGAACCCAACGTTTGCCTTGCACTCGTAGACTGTTCGCTCCTTTATATATATTTAGATTTATTTATTTATTTATATATTTTCAACAATACTGCCTGCATGCATATAGTACGGGAGACACCGTTTTCATGAATGCCTTGATCACAAATATTGCTTTGAGGTGTCGCTATTTCCACAATTCGCAACAATGAAGCGCAGTACCTGAAGATATTTACTCAAAACATTAATTGTGATGTTTAGTAATAGCCTTGCACCGTGTAACTGATTACATTTTGCATTTGATCCGCGGCAATTTAAATTATTACGATGTGATATTAGTGCTGGCTGGTCGTCAACGGCCCGTAACACCATTCTTTCTGATGATAATACGTCCAAGCCTTGAATTTAACCTTCAATTCGCCCTCCTTTTAAATTAAAAAAGTGTCCTTGTGAAAGTTTTATTTTTCTTGAATTACAGAGTTGAATTTCAGAAATATATGATACACTGCAGGAGAAAAATCAGTACAAAGGGATGCAAAGTTTTTCACTTATGTGAAACTCCAGGCTGCCTTCTAAGTAAGGGAAATAAACATGTTCCTTGAAGACAGTGTGAATGCTGCTATATAAACCGTTTAACGGGACAAAAATCTGGTTTACATCAACATAATTGTTATGCAGGCAATACTTTCAATTGCTTACCGTGAGTAGAACGTAGATAACACAGGTGGTAATTGAGATGACCGAATTGAATCGGAGCCGAAGGTACTGAAAAGCGAAGTTTACGCCACGTTTTTAGTATTTTCGGTTTAAAACACTAATTAGGAGAAATTCTCTCAGGAAAGGGATTATATTTTCATGGGACAAAAAGGGCGCAGGTTCGATTCATGACTAAAAATCAATGCCGTTGGTCATAAAAAGTCGCCGAACTCTGTTACAGCTGATTCTGTGGAATTTAAACAAGAGGAGTGACACTTTGATTAAAATAATATGCTTCCAGGTCTGTCTGGGACAGACAACTCATTTAGTTTTTAAACGAAACTTTTCGTCATCGAGGAGTTCATCTCTAGTTAACAGCGTTTACAGGATATCTTCTCAAAGACATTATCTATGCTGGTCCCACGTTTGGGGGGGGGGGGGGGGGGAGGGGGGAGGGGTGCTGCTTACAGTCTCAAGACAAGGATATGGATGAAAGCCAGTTGGTGACCCAGTACCAGAAATTGTTGCGCTTGAAAAAAAAAAAAAAACAATACACTCAGGAACTAGTTGACACCGAGGCACTGACCTTCACTGGATTATTTTTAGATGTAGCTTCGATTTATACACGGTTTGTCAACAAAATAACACTTAAAAGGAATGAATGTCACTTACCACATTATGATTGCAAAGATCGCAACACTCCTTTTGTCAGGGTAACAGAAGGCGCGCTGACATGGCAGTAATGCCACTCTGGTTCATCGAAACTGCATGGCAGCTGATGTTTCAACGGAGTCACACTGTACCGCACACTGTACAGCTCCATTGGGGCTTGGTTATATTATACGCATTTCTTCCCAACTTGATATCCCAGACATAGTTCACGAGCCCATAAAATAAATGCTTTTTTTCAAAGAACCGAACAGCAGAAGTCTTTAATACCTATTGAAAATACAGGAACGTCTTGATGCACTACCTCTGATACCTTATTACGTCAATCAGGTATTGGGCTCAAGATGAAACATCAATGCATTGCATGCTCAACGATTGCTGAAGTATTGACAGTAATGTATATTCGCTGGCTTCCGCTAAAGGAAAATAGTGCAGAAGAAGGTCGCTCCGGATTGTAAGTTTTCTCACTACACATTACATTGGGAATCTGAATTTGCACTGTTGCCAAATCAGTGCATCTGTTTGTTCAGGTTCAGTTGTTTGCATAATCTCCTTGGCCTGCATCTAAAACATAATGCTATTTTTGAAATTTAAGAGGGCGTCAGGCGTTGGGAATCTTTGCATGACAAACCTGCCCTCTTCATTCGCAGCTATAAATATTTATCATCACCTTTTTAAAAAGGGAGTTTCAGTTGGAAAATGTAAATTCATGTTTGGTAATTCATAGTGTGGGAGTAGGCCTACATAGTCTGCGCAAATACCGGCATGCAGAGCTGAATTCGAAGCCCGGAGCCCAAATTCTGAGCAGTTTATACCCCTGTTTCTGCATGGGTTCTTGACTACTCTAATGAAAAAAACCTTTTGAGTCACAATAACCTCATACAAGTTCTCATACTAAACTCATGCTAAACTCGTACAAATCTCTTATCATCTCATACAAATCTCATTCAACCTATGAGAATTATATGAGATCGAATGAAATTTTTATTAGTTTACTATGAAAAATCTGTATGAGGTTATTGTGACTCATACGGCTTTTTTCACTAGGGTACCCCGGCTAACCCAGAGAGTTCTACTTAAGTTGAGGACAACCCAGAGGGCTATGGAACGAAAAATGGTAGAGGTGACATTAAGAGATAGAAAGCGGGCAGAGTGAGTCAGAGAAATAACTCAAGTTACCGGCATTCTAGTGGAAATTAAGAAGAAGAAATGGACATGGGCAGGACATGTAGTGCGAAGAGAGGATAACCGATGGTCGCTGAGGGTAACAAACTGGATTCCAAGGGAAGGAAAGCGTAGCAGGGGGCGGCAGAAAGTTAGGTGGGCGGATGAGATTAAGAAGTTCGCAGGGGTCAAGTGGATGCAGCTAGCACAGAACCGGGTTAAGTGGAGAAATATGGGAGAGGCTGATGATGATGATGAAGTACCCCGACCGGTTAGTTTTGCTCGGAACCAAAGTCATTAATATATGAGTTATGTACAGCAGCCTCGCAGAGGCTCAGGCCACCTTTTGCGCAGTCTTGCAAGTGTCACAATTGAAAATGCACTGCACCAGATGCTCCCCGAGACGTTTGGTATTGGTCGTATGCTCGAACACCCAGTATACACCCAGTATACAGTGTTTCATTACGTGCGCTCGGTGGTGAAAATCGGGTATGAATTGGACACGACGCTTGCTCATGGGTGGCAGACTCACACGCACCTAGCAGGGCAGTATGGTGACTGCTGAGATGTTATGCGCTTACAATGTTTTTGGTAAGGCACCTTCGGTTTCTCTGATAAACTCTGCTAGAGTGCTAAATTTTTATTAGACCAGCATGGAGATGCATGTATCTTGGAAATGCATGTATTTGGATCCAAAACTGACAACTTCAATTTTTCTATAGCACCATCTAGTATTGCAGTCGCCTGTAACAGCAAGGAGCGAGAACGACGCTTACCTCGAACACTGATGTCACGCGTAGTTCGTACAAGACTGGCAGGAACAGCCAAGATGCTATTGGAGCAGCAGCAGCCAAGCTGAGGCAGACCCACGTGAAGTGGAAGCCGTACGCGTACAAGTGCCCAGTTAGGCCTACCAAACCGGTCGAAGAAACCAGGCTGGCAACCACAGACGCAGCCAGAGGTAGGGCTCGCAGAGCTCTGTTCCCAAGGAACATCTCGACCGGGGTGTTTCCCGAACGCCTCTTTCCGGGTAACGAAAAGTAAAGGCCCAGTCCGAGATTCAGTGCCATCAAGACTCCAAACAATGCGTATTCCACGTCAATCATCATTTTGTGACGTTGCAACTGCTTTCAATGCCCTTGAAGACACTGTTCTAAATTGTTCCACGGTATACCTGCAAGCAAGGCATATACAGTAGCGTTGGTGCGACTCTGGGATGAGGCAGGAAAAAAAAGTACCCATTCCGTTTAAAAGAAATCAAAGCCGAGACAGCCATATTATGCCATGTTTAGATGACATTTTCTCTGCTTTCCTCTCACAATGTTTGACTCAGTGTATTTGGTAACTGCGTTGTAGCAATCTTCTTTCAGCTTTTAATGTTGCCAAAGACGTTTCCTTACCATCGCATTACACATTGATCACCGGTGATCGATGATTGAAAATACATTTTAGTGTTGCTGGGGTCACTGCATGCATGCTGCACCGAATACAGTGGAATACCACTTGAACGAAGTCACTTAAACAAAGTAATTCAGTTGTACGAACGTTATTAAATCCCCCCACCGAAGATCTACTGAACGCTATACAGACGACCTTCACTTAACGAAATCAGTTATTGCTCATTTCAGTACTACGAACATTCTCTGCGGCATCACTCTATATCTCCCACGTCATATTCAGCACTTCAACATGCACAGCTCGCACTTTTTGTGGCACATTTTTACGTTGACAACCACATTCCATTACCGCGTGACTATAAGTGGCCGTCATTTAGCTTAAAACTAAATTAGCTTGTAGCATGCCGAATCCATATCTGCCTATGCACACTTTGTTGGCTCCACAGTCACAGCCAGTTATAGCGAGAGCATCAGCCCTGTTGGGCTTTTAACTTCAAGAAAGGCGTACGTACGCATGTAAGTTAACCATGATTTGCTGAAGCAGTGATCTGCTTGGAGAAAATGAGGGCCTTTGCTGCCCAGCAGACCGTTGTGCCGGACAAGGTTAACGGGAGCTTGCACACACTGAGGGATTTTAAGAACACTGCAGGGCTAAGTTCTAAAGGGTTGCAAGAGGTTACTGCATTCTTTGCTGGTAAATGAGCGTAGTTACAAAAGGTTTATACATTATTCGGACACCTAATATTCTTTGATGCTAATGGAATCAACCTTGCTCGCATTTATTTCAATTTAGTGCACTTTCATTTTAATAAATTTCAATAGACTTTTTACTGAGGCTCATTGAAGTTCGTTTAAGGGAAGTTTTACTGTAGTAAGTTCTTCAGACAATATTTCGTTTCTATGCCCGTTCTCGAGGGGATCGTACGCCAGGCTGATGCAGCAGGCAACATCTAAGTTTGTCGTACATAATCATACATGCGGAATAGGGCATGCCTGGCGACTAGCGGCCTGTTTATAGATACTGTGGTAGGCCCAAAGACGTCCGTACCAGGATAAAGTATGCTACCATGCCCCGTTGTAATAAAGGCGACCTCTCACGAATATCATTGTCTCAGACCTGTCAGAAGAAAAGTTCACATAATACTATGCGGCATTTTCCTATAAGCGAAGGTGTGAGATAACGTGGCCTGACGGTTATCAATCCCACCGGCCATCTTGGCGCAAGCACACGTTCACGTTTCGCTTAGAAACACCGCAATGGCGCCAGACCCATGATGCTTTTGCATGGAGTGAAAAGATGTAAGGAGGCGCGACTGCAATCCCGGCCTGGGCGATTAGAATAAGTCGCGTTGTAAAGAGGTGAGGATCGACGGTTTTCTTCGCGCATGGAAAATGGCATAGCTGCAAAGTGCCTGAGGAGCACGCTTTCGTGGCGGAGACGCATGAAGAGAAAGCAGCCGGAGGATTTTTAACGGGGCGTTAGAAAGAAACTTTCATATTTTGTTTTCGAGGGCGTGTAGGTTTTCAAAACTGGTACGATTATAGAATGCCGGCAAAAAAGTGATCCCTAAGCGGGTGTAGAGGTCGATATTCTAGCCGCCTGTCTATTCCCGGCGACCAGCTGAGCCTTCAAAGCACTCTGCTTTCCGTGTGGAGAGGTCGAATGCCACAAAAAGATGAGCCCAGCGGAATTCTCACCTCAACCTGCATCTTAAGTTACAAGGGAATTCCGATAGCAAGACACCGAAACCCAGTTATTTTTTAAAATTTAGACTTTTTATGCTGCTTGTGCCACGAAACTACTAAAAAGAGGACATGCGCATTAAAATAATCGAAAAATGACTTTTTGACATGGCCATTCAAAGCTACGCATACAAAATAAAACTTGAGCGTGGAACAAAGAACGACAGGAAACACAGGTGCAGAAATATACAGACAGCCTGTTTTTTCCGCCGATAATGCTTAGAAACTGTGTATTGAGGCTAGTTTTCTTAGATCTGGGTTCATTTCTGGGTCTCCCTGACTCAAGGTCGGGGGGATAGCGACACTTACGGTAACGACGCAAACTCGGAATACGGACCCTGAAATAGCGCTCATTATTCACGAATTGTAGATAAAGGAGTATTTCTCCATTGCTGTAGCACAGACCAAAACCCGTTTTCTAATAAAAGATTTACAAGTCAAGGAACTGAAAAATACAACCTTAGAGAAACCCTCAATCTCCATTAAAGAAGCAACAGCCTTGCACAGGCTGCTCTTGAACCGCTCGCGAATTCTCCGCCGGCCACAAAACAAGAACGGCTACCTTAACGTGCCGCCGTTTTTTCAACTGTACCGGATGCTATGCTTGCACACGTTGCTGAAACCTTCGGAGTTCGGAAAATGCGAAGCATGGTGGTGGACAGGTAATAGATATTAACTTTTCCGGGAAATTTTTAAGAGCGATTCAAATGATCACCATTAGAAGCAGTAAAACAGAAGTTGAACGGCATCACTTCAGGGGAATAATGGGAGTGCTGTGAGGTTCTGCGCCATGCCAGCAACGAAGCGGAAGTCGTTAGCGCAATTTTATATCCGGTGAAATGGTTTCTAGCTATAGGGCATAAAGCCTATTTCTGTGCTGAAAGCGCACTTTGTACGATACGCAGAACCACAGAAAGGCCTCAGCAGACAGGAGGCAGTCGCCTGGAGGAACATACAGGCTAGGGCATTCCCAAACTTATCAAAGTACCAGAAAATCTGGCCCGCAAAAATTCAAAAATAACACATGCACTGCATGGGGAGAAGTCTCGGACATCCTGCATATTATATGGAACTGCAAAGAGCAATTAGAGAAATATAAAGCTGGAGAACTCAGCCAAGCAGAGTAGGAGGCGGAGCTGGCCCACAGGGGTCTCTCTGAGCAGCGCAGCCTGCTCACCAGTGTCTGGGAAGTAGTCCCACCCAATGGTATCCTGGACTAAGGAAATCATCCACGCAATTCCTTTAACCATAGTTTACTCTCTCTGTCTCTATCTCTCTTCAGTGCAGCGGGATGACCGAAAATGAAAGAAGCCTCTTTTACAGATTCCAAGTCTAGCTTAGAACCTATCTCCCTGAACACGACCCCAGCTGTATATTGAACCTGTTGAGCCTCTTTTTTTTTTTTTTTGAGACATATTTGCACGTGGTGGTGAAGATACCATGGGAATAAAAGAACAGATCGCCATAGTCATAGTCGCACTGAAATCAACTACTTTTTGGGGCTGACTTACGTCCGCAAAAGAAATAGGTAAACCGGTGGTGGTGATAGCAGTAAACATGCTCGCTTGTTTTTGACTACGAATGCCTAATTCATCTGCCAGAGCTTAATTGAATATCCGCGAAGAAACATCTATAGATAAAGCCGCAAAGGTGACTAGAACAACTTGATACAGTATAAAATCAGATGCGAGTGACTTCACTGGAATCATACGAGATACATCTCGTCGCACCTTGCGTGACAACGAATATGTTAAACCGCGTCTATCGACACTGAGCGTTAATAAACAATGAACACAAGTTCTGTCGGTGCTATAGGGCTGCGGGGCAGCGGTTGCTAGCAGCACACAATGATTGTAATGTTTCGAAGGCAATTTTCGAAGGCCCTATAATTCATATTGTGGGCACTTACAAGTTTTAAGCGAAAATAACACCACTGGGAAGATTCTTCACCAGTCACGAGTCAACGTCGCACTGGTGAAACATGGGATGGGGAGAAACTAAGAAAAGAGAAGAAAATTTCAGGTAATGTTTTATGACATGCACGCGGCGGTTGTACTTTTATCCGTTTGAATTGTGAAGTACTAGACTGCGGAGAATAAAGTAGAATAAAAAAATTCAACCGAAAGATTTGTCATAGATTACCCTGAAGAACGGCATATACGAGCAAAATATAGAGGCGTATACAACGTTACGCTATCAATAAACGTTTCATGTGGAGCGTCCAATTATTAGGCAGTGCGTAAAACATTCCGAATAGTGTATACAGTTATTCATTTTCGAAAGTTGGCTGTAGATATACTGCTCTTTATGACTGCTAACTTCCAACCAATAAGCATCAGGACGCCAAGCCCTGACACTGAAAAAAAAAAAAAGATATAATTATCTGACTGAAGAGAACAAAAAGCACCAGAACGCGTTAGGACTCTCCGAAGCTGTGTCTACAGCAGCATATACAATTGTCTTTATCACTTCCTCAAATTATATCAGTGCAGAATCCCCCTCCCCCCCCTCCCTCCCCCGCTTGAACAAAAACGTTTTTGAATACTTGTTTTTCGTGGTCCTAGCGTCATTGAATCTAGGTGTCAAGGTAAGAATATTGCACGTGTTCATCTACCTGCCCTTAAACGAGCTCATTTGAAACACGCTAGAGTGACATTAGTGAAGGAACAGCGCAAACGACGGGACTCAGAGACACGAGGAAGAACTAACACAGGGCCTTGTGTTTGTTCTTCCTCGTGTCTCTGTGTTCCCTCCTTTGCACTGTTCCTTCTCCATGCAAAACCGACTACCCCACGAACTCACACTTAGAGTGGTCTGTCACATGATATATGATATTAATCTGCACCCCAAATAAACTCTGTAGTGCGCTGGACCGCCAAGCGCTGCAATTCGAAATTACATTTGCTCCCTTATTATGAACTCGCGTTTTAGCACAAGATAGGTGACGGTAACATAACATATTATTCAAGGAATGCTGGCTGTGCAGCAGAATACTTCGCCAAGCAAGGACGGAATTGCTTGCCAACTCAAACGCGCGTTGTCCGTGGAAACGTGACGAGAGCGGCATCTGTTGGCAGTCGGAGGAAGCAGGCAGCACCCGTGACTTTTTCTGGTTGCGAAAGAGGGCTGACTTTCTGATCACAAAACTTCGTAGACCGTGGGCGGCTGCGGTCGCACCAAGACTCCGCGGGAGGCGGCAATCGCCTAAATTTTGAAGGCCATAAAAAATATGTGCGCTTCATGCGTCCATTCTGTTTCTAGCTTAGGTTTTCCTCACGGTGTAAGAATAATTACACCGTGGTTTTCCTTTCGGCCATTGATGTCACAAATTTGAGCTTCCAGAGTAGTGCGCGTGCATCGAGACCTGAACCTCAGGAACGGATCACGCTCTAAAAAATCTAATATTGCGAAAACAATGAGGCAGATTGGACTGAAAAATTTGATATTACATAATTCTGAGTGTGTAATGGGATCTAGTATTCCATATTAGTTGTTACGTACGACATATTTCCATGTGCATGAGAAACTGCTTTGTTCGTAGTAGACTTTTTCCTTTTCCACCCATTAAACAGGAGTGATTCTGACAGGAATGTTACGTATTTCCATTTTGATTCTGCCAGCGAAACCAGGCAACCTAGCTCAGACAGAAATGTCGATTAGGTTCGTATTTCTTAACCTGCTTTTTTTTTCATAAAGGCGGCTCATGCCATGTCCTGACATTACGGATGACGTTTCTTGAATCTCTAGTGTCTCGACATGAAATGTTTACTTCCAGGAGCTCAGGGAATTCCGACCAGGCGCAATTCTGTCATCGCTTTTGGATTGACACCACTTAAAAGCCCGAAGCACTTGATGAAAGGACGTTAAGCGTGTTTTTATATTGAAAATTGTCTTTAACATCAATTTATGTTTGTATAAAGAGGATGTTTTGAAATGAAATCATTCTGCTGCTGTTAAAGTAGTTTTATATTATTTCTTTATTTTTAATAAGTAGATTACAAGAAATATTAATAGGAATACAATTGCGGACAGTTTCCATTTCGTTGGCTTCTGCAGTGTGGTAAACACACTCATGTACTCTCTCGCTGCGAGCTGCCCCTCCCCTTCGCCTTCGATGGTCATCGATGGCATCTGTCCCCTGTGGTATTTATTTGGCAATGCTTGAAAGCCCGACGAACAAGGATTACCGCTCTAGCCAAACGGCCGAGGTGGTAAAACATACTGAATGGAAACCATCGCAAGTGACAAACACCAAAGCAGAGAACCACAGGATGGGCGCTGCTCACAACTGAAAGTTTATTCAACGACGGAATACAATATATAGAATAAACTTTCCCGTCCTTTGAATAAACTTTCAGTCGTGAGCAGCGTTTGTCCTGTGGTTTTCTGCTTTGCTGTTTGTCTTTTGCACTGTTTACCATTCAAGGATTACCACGTTTTAGGTTGTGCGTGCCCTCCAATATGTGGCTGAATATCTTTGGCTACTTTCCTGAACCGAGACGACAACCTGGATGACGTTGTGACAAGCTTTTTAGCCTATACTTACATCATCATCCCGCGGCTTTACTCGCACCCACGATTTAGATACTGGCTGTAGACCTGAGCACCTTCACTAGCTGAAAACCGAATTTGCGTCTCAACGCGTTTTGTCATATGATCCAAGAACTAATAGGCCCAATTGCCGTCTAGAAACGCATACTCGAAGCCCATTACACGTGCCAACGTATTCTCAGTCTGCCATTCTGCCCTAGAAAAATAACGCAGCCATAAAATACAGACAGTCTTCAACCAGCAAGTCCAGCGCGTCGGTTCTGCAGGTTATTCCCACCGTGAGGTCACCACATCATGTGGATGCTTAATAAAGAAGCTAAATGGAGCAAACCGAAGAATGAGAATGTTAAGAAAAAGCTGTTGCGTGTGATACCTCGCATTCACCAAGTTTCTTACAGTATCAAAAAAAAAAAGAAGAAAGGTACGATTCAGTGTGGCTTCCTCGGTACTGATTCAGCTGAGCGGCATCTCTCCGTTGGCGTCAACGGGATGAAGAGTAGTCATCAGTATAACACGAGTCACGAAACAAAAGCTTCCCTAGTACGTTGCAGGCCCTGTCTAAAAATACCCCTTACACGCGATAGATATTATATCGAGCAAGATTGTCAATGTTTTAACGAATGAGCCAGGAAACATGCTTTGCTTGGGACCATCTAGCACGCCATTGCAAGAACTGTGAATGCACGGGTAAGGGAAAGTACCAAAGTACTATACGCACCGGGTTTGCGAAACACTACCTTTATGTAACAAACTGGATTCCAGTGGAAGGAAAGCGTAGCAGGAGGCGGCAGAAAGTTAGGTGGGCGGATGAGGTTAAGAAGCTCGCAGGGTTCAAGTGGATGCAGCTAGCACAGAACCGGGTGAATTGAAAAAAAAATATGGGAGAGGCCTTCGCCTTGCAGTGGGTATAGTCAGGCTGATGATGATAATGATAATGATGACGACCGTTTTGTCTAGATTCAAAGGTAAGATTCGATGGGAGGCCCTTGAAGCATGCAACAGTATAAAAAACTAATAAAAGAAGTATCAGCACTTCGCTTAATTCGCTATCATCGAATGAACAAAGACGTGTATACGTTTTCTGGAGTCTACCGTGTCCCAGTCTTGGTCATAGATTGTTTTATAGCCTCTGAGACAGAATTGTATGCATTTCTAAGCCAAAGAAAATGCGGATCTTTCGCGATCTGGGACAGTGTTGGGGTTATTTGTTCCTATGCCACTTAGATTTTCCCAGCCGTGCAGTTATATTTTTTATTTGAGATATCCTGGGATATATTCCCACTGTGTTTATTAACCACTAGCTCGACTAGCGCCTGGAGTCTATATACGCCGCGTCGTTTCAGCGCGGATTTCTGAGCCATACTTGATTCCCTAAAGCGCTGCAGTACATCTGAAAGGAAAGCTTCTGCGAAAATAGAATCAACGCATGATCATACACAGGGCCAGTGTGATAAAATGGTAACGGAGCGAATAAACAGTTTGCATGTGGCGCGCATGAAACGTGCCAACTTCGGTTTCGTGACCACAATAATATAAGGGAGATTTAGCTTACCGTGATCCGCTGCCGTGATCCGCCATCGTGACCCTCTACCGAGAGTGGGCGGGGCGCACAAGCTGATTGGTCTCGACGCGGCAGGTCTATGTGCCGACATACAGTATGTGGCGCCATCTATCGGCGCCAAGGGGATCTGGGCATGCGCTGTGGAACGCGTGGTGGCGGATCAGGGTAGCGGATCGCGGTTTACGGTAAGCTAAATCTCTCTATAAGTCCTTGGCACGGACTCTATACTGGCATGCAAATCCACAATTTAGTTATGTGTCTGCCTAGTGTTCGCAATCAATATAGAAGTCTTGCATGTAATAGTTTGCGTTGAAATGCAACCTGCCCGATTAAATACAATTTCAGGCTATAAATCTCCTCTCTTCCGCGCGCCGCTGATCCTTCGGTAAGGTGAGGACATTCCGTACACCACAAGCACTTAAGGAAAAACGACGCAGGCAAAAAGCCGCAAGTGAGGTACAGAAACAGCATGCCCTGTCCGACAGAGCGCAAAAAGCAATCCAGCCACGACCAATCTTCTTCCCAGGGCCGCAGCGCACTTTAAAAATAATTTCTTCCATCGGTGTCTAGAAAGGCAGTAACGCTTGCAAGGATTTTTACATTAACGCCCGAGGTAAGTTCCACTAGCTCAAAAAACTCAAAACTGAGGAAAAAAAACACTTGGGGCACTGACCTGTCCAAATAGGATACTTTTTCGTGTTGCTAATAGCCACTTTGTGCGCTCACCAGCTAATAACTCTCCGGTTTAAGCGTTTAGTCAGTTTCAATTGAGGACCCCAGAGCAGCTGACAATGTGAGCTTTAATAACAAACTGCGAATAGGCTTCATGCACGGTCTCGAACTTCGTTTCCTGTTCATCGCTATGGTCAGCGTTCTTACACTGAACATGTACAGATATACTGTCACTCGTTAATAATTAGGGGGGTATTATTAACGATGCGCCCTTAACGGTGCGCTCACTTCCAGACACCCTTAGAGTGAGGGGGGGTAGCTGTCCCGGTCGCAAAGGAGATGCCCTCGACTTGCGTGGCAAGCTCAGCCGGAATTCAACTACCTTGTAGTGACAGAAGGGGGTGGTCGTTTGGTGCCCAGCGGTCGCCGGTTCAAACCAGAGTAAGGATCGGAGTCAGAAGTAACAAAGAAAACACAATTTATGCACAGCAAGAGACGATACAAAGGAATACACAAGATCCCTTGAAATACACAGACGAGAGGTTCACAGAATACAAACGCTAAGCATGCATCTACAGAATGATTCAATAATACAGGCTTTACAAAAGATCGAACACGAGAGAGTTACATAACAAACACCAAATTGTTCACCGGGCACTGTTGCAGTCCGACGCCTCAAGAGTCACGATGTGGCCGCCATACGAGACGAGCGCCGCTCCCTTGAAAGTCCGTGGGCTTGCCAGCAGCGGGTGATCCCCGGGAGTCCAGCCGAAGCACAGGCGAATACGTCGCAAAACACTGACGAACTGACTGACTGACTGACTCAACAAGCGGCGCGGTCGCTTTAAATAGGGCGCGCCGCGTCTGTTTGTTAACACGCGCCAAAGCTAGCGCGCACACACACATAGCTTCACTGGTTATAGCTCCCTCTTCTCCTCCCGTCGAGCCGCGCGTCGTCATTGGCTAGGTCCCATAGAAGATGCTCGATTTTTCTGGCGCATTCCAGGCCGATGAACCACCGTCTTCCCCGGGCAAGGGGAAAGAGGGTGACAACAACGCGTACAAAGCTACGCGCTCTCTCGCGCGGGGAAGGGGGCTTTGCTCTCCATGCCTTCCACGCGACGCCGTGCGGGCCTCGCGCCGTACCGGCTTGATGAAAATGGGCGCCGATTTCGTGACACTGCCCCTCCCTTAAAGAATATTGTCCCACAATATTCACAACAACCACGAACATCGCGCGCACATGCATGCGCTCACAAATATATGGGGCAAATGACCATATCACACACATTGCACAAATTTCACAAACTGTAATAACCCATTACAAAATTTACACATCAATGCCATGATGTTCACAAACATAGCACCACGCTGTCGTCAGATACACATAGGAATAAACAACACACAGCTCTTCAAATGCGAAGCGCACAAACCTAAATTTGCGAGCGTAATTATAACCCGCGATCAGTGCGTGACACGCTTCCGTCCGCCAGGAATTCCGCCTTCGCTCTAGGCTCTCGCATTTGAGACGCTTCTATGTTCTCCGATCGGGCTACTGGAAATTCCCTGAGGCAGGACTTATCCACTTGCAAATCACACAACCAATGTGCGCCCATAATTGCCCCTACAACCAGTAGCGCCGACGGATACACGGGAACCTGTGCCAACGCGCACAGACCAACAAAAAGAATCACTGTAATAGTGTTCTTTCCTGGGCACCGGTATTCCTTCCGCTGAAGGTGAAATATCCCAAGTAACGCCCCCATAAGTAGGACAAACACTTGGGCTGCCTGCATCAACGAAGGCCTAGGCATTGCTGACTTTATTTCCCGTGTTGTCTCTTTCTTTTCGGTTTCCTCCTGAGGTGCTTCCATTTGCTTATTCTTGTCTCGAGGCTTTTCTTCCGGCTTCTCATGGCCTTGCTTTCCTCGCCTTGCCCTTTTCTTTTTAGATTCCTTGCAGCGCACAGGCGCGGGACTTTGATCAGGATCCTCGGGAAATGTCGCGCCCTTGATATTTCCCAACACCAAATCATAAATGGGGCGTTCCATGCATAGGGCTGTCAGTTTTCCAGAATAGTATTGCGTCTGCACTTCCAATTTTGCCTCAGGGAGTAATTGAATTGAGCCGTCAATTAGCCTCACAGGGCATTTCTCGCCAGTCAGATCACTCTCATGAATCAAGCTTCGTTTCACGATTACGGCACTACTACCTGTATCTCGTAGCACAGACACTGACTTTCTTCCTATCTTTCCCCTCGAAACCGGCATCCGATTCACCGCAGATCCAGGTTGTGCATGTACTACGGCGTTCACCACCCGGATTTTCTTGTCCTTCCGATTAACCCCTCTCTCTGCTTCCTCCTCCTCTTGGCCGTGCACCACGCGGACTTTCTTGCCGTTCTTAAGCTCAACGAAGCCATCGGCATCTTCTTCCTCCAGGCGATATTCCGACTCTGACGGAGTCCTCGCGCATGCCGCCTGCGGAGCTGCCTTGTCAGCGTCGGGACACGACATTGCTTTGTGGCCCTTCTGTCCGCATTTCCAACACGAGGATGGAGTGTTGGTTACGAGTTTACGGCAGTTAGGTGCGATGTGGCCTAGTTGTCCGCAGAGATAGCACCTCGAGGGTGACTTTACGCTAGGTTTTGTCTGTCGGAATTCGGGCTTTCGAGGGGTTTCAAAATTTACAATCCTGCTCAAATTTTCGCCTCCCTGGGCTTCCAAATACTGGTCTGCGAGATCCATCATTTCTTCCAGGTTATCCATTTTTCTTTCTTTTAAATAAAGCGACAGACCAGGGTGACAGCTGCCCAGGAATTGCTCCTTAATTAGGAGTTCGCAAAGTGCGCCATACTCTAGTTTAATTTTTGAGAGTTCAGTCCAGCGGTCGAAATAATGACTCAGTCGCGCAACATACTGTGTTGCCGTTTCACCGTCCATAGGTTTTCCACTCCTGAACTTCTCACGAAACCCATCCGTCGTAAATCTAAACCTTTTAAGTAATGCAGCTTTCACTTTGTTAAAGCTGCCTGCATCCTCAGGAGGAAGTCTTCCAAACACACTTAATGCTTCGCCGCTAAGGCAAGTGCTCAAGATGGTAGCACATTCACCGTCTGTCCAATTGGCATTTATGGCGATCCTTTCGAAACGCAAGAGGAACGCGTCGAGATCGTCTCTTCTCTCGTCGTATTTCGGAATCAATTTACTTGCGTCTATCCGCAAGCTGCTATGTCTTTCACTGCAGCTATGCACTTCAGCTAAACCATTGCTGTTCCCGGAGTTTTGGAGCTGAAGTTTCATAGTCAGTAATTCCTTTTCTCGCTGAAATTCCTCTTCCCGCTCCTTTCGAGCCTTCTCTCTTTCTTCCTCGGCTTCCTTTCGAACCCTCTCTCGTTCCTTTTCTTCTCTCTCTCTTTCTTCTTTTTCTCTCTGGCTAACCCATTTGCGCAGTTCGGCAGCGGACAACCCCAGCTGGGTGCCAGTCTCCACCAACTCTTTCAGATTCATATCTGAAGCGCGAACCGTCTGGGTGTAGCCTAAACACTGCTTAGCGAACTTCGCCTAAACGCTTCCGCGCGGCACAACCTCTCGCTATCGCTCTGCTGTTACACAGTTTACGACCTCTTCGTAAACTCTTCCAACTCGTTCTCCGTCCTCTGAGCTTGAATGCACCAAACGTCCTGTCGCGGACGCCAGATTAATTGTCACCCGTTAATAATTAGGGGGGTATTATTAACGATGCGCCCTTAACGGTGCGCACACTCCCAGACACCCTTAGAGTGAGTGGGGGTAGCTGTCCCGGTCGCAAAGGAGATGCCCTCGACTTGCGTGGCAAGCTCAGCCGGAATTCAACTACCTTGTAGTGACAGAAGGGGGTGGTCGTTTGGTGCCCAGCGGTCGCCGGTTCAAACCAGAGTAAGGATCGGAGTCAGAAGTAACAAAGAAAACACAATTTATGCACAGCAAGAGACGATACAAAGGAATACACAAGATCCCTTGAAATACACAGACGAGAGGTTCACAGAATACAAACGCTAAGCATGCATCTACAGAATGATTCAATAATTGGCTTTACAAAAGATCGAACACGAGAGAGTTACATAACAAACACCAAATTGTTCACCGGGCACTGTTGCAGTCCGACGCCTCAAGGGTCACGATGTGGCCGCCATACGAGACGAGCGCCGCTTCCTTGAAAGTCTGCGGGCTTGCCAGCAGCGGGTGATCCCCGGGAGTCCAGCCGAAGCACAGGCGAATACGTCGCAAAACACTGACGAACTGACTGACTGACTCAACAAGCGGCGCGGTCGCTTTAAATAGGGCGCGCCGCGTCTGTTTGTTAACACGCGCCAAAGCTAGCGCGCACACACACACATAGCTTCGCTGGTTATAGCTCCCTCTTCTCCTCCCGTCGAGCCGCGCGTCGTCATTGGCTAGGTCCCATAGAAGATGCTCGATTTTTCTGGCGCATTCCAGGCCGATGAACCACCGTCTTCCCCGGGCAAGGGGAAAGAGGGTGACAACAACGCGTACAAAGCTACGCGCTCTCCCGCGCGGGGAAGGGGGCTTTGCTCTCCATGCCTTCCACGCGACGCCGTGCGGGCCTCGCGCCGTACCGGCTTGATGAAAATGGGCGCCGATTTCGTGACATATACTCAGCTTGATTTGTAGTACTCATAAAATGGAATTACACTAGGAAGAAGAGGCATTTTCATTATATAATAAAAAAGAAAACCTGGAGGCAGTCGTAGTACAGAACTTGCTCATTTTCCATGTCCCGAATAGAGAGACACAAGTAATTGATTGGAATGGCAGAGAAGTAGACCGAAAAGTTCGGTATCTGGACTGAATATTTGGCCCAGAGAAGGACACAAGGAAAACAAAGAAAATCTTGATGTATGACGATGTGGGGAGAGATGCATGAAAATATACACAGGCACAGTAACTGGCATAACAAGCGAGTCAAGTCTTTTCTCGCTCAATAAGCCGAAAAAAGCAAGCATTGCCCGTACAGCTTTCCTTTTGTTCCACCAAGCAAATGGTAGCAAATCCTGAGAAAGTGGCGTGCAGTCAAAACGCTTCAAGAAACGGCTATAGCGTATCCTGTCGAGCGCATGCATTGGACACACCAATTGCACATGCTCCAAAGTCTCCGTCATGCCACAAGTTGAACATTCCGTGGAGCTCGTCTGTTCAATTCAATGTACGATTTTGCGTATAAAAGTCACGTTTAAACACAATCTGTGGAACAGGCATGCAGAGGTGGGGAATTACGCGCGGAACAAAAAAAAATACATTTTCGGATCTGCCTTCTGAGAACCATGTTTCGGGCGTCTGGATGGGTCCAGGAGGCTACTGCCGCACTCCACATGATGTCCGCTCTAGAAAAAGGCATAAATATTCGTGTCGGTGTTTGCTTTAGCATTTCCGCATTTCCGAGCATGAAGTATGCAGAGATCAATAGAAACACAATCATTTGCCCTTGGGCACAGGTGGGCGTAAGGAGTTAGTGATATTTGCCAGAGACCAGTTGGCGGGGTTGCTAAACTTCGAAAATTTGTACTGAAGTCTTTGAGGCGGCGAATGTACCCACTATTCATGTGGTACCCGAAATACATAGACAATCGGTTCCCGATATCTGCCACAAACTCAGCAGCGGTAGCTGTAGAGTTATGCGCTATGAGAAACTGGACAGTCGCCTAGCTGATATCAACACGGCTCCGGTCGATGCTTGTGTTGACAATCACCTATTCTATTCACGAGAGTTCAGATATTCTGAACAGATGCATGTCGAAGTAAGCTGCTTGAGACAATTAAATCATGTCATGGATTTGTTTTGTATGCCAAGAAAATGCAGGCACCGCAAATGTTGACTCATCATATATGGCAGTTGGAGGGAATAAATAAGGGGAGGAGGAATTGGGGCATGCATGTCCTGACGGTATTTGAGATTGATGACAGCGGAATGCACCTTCAAGAATTTTCATGAGTCGGGAGCAACAATGTTTGTTTTAAGCAAGCGCAATTAGGCGCGAAGTGGCTTATGTGGGAAGTATATTGATATGGGTGGTCTCGTTACTATTCTGTCGTGCTTATGTTAAGCATGGATAGTGGCAAGACAAGGCACATGTTTAGTGCGTTATGGGTACGCTCCCTAACACTCAATTTGCGCCCCATTTCCTGCTGGCTATGAACCGGAACAACATTCCAAAATAAAAATTTGGAGGACGCTTAAGCTTCGCCTTCAAGAGTGGAACGCGATAGCGTTATTACACGCAGGGGACGCTTTCCCAGCAGAAGCGCTACGGCGCAGCGATTACGTCAGAGGCGTCCGGCATCAGACGCTGCACCTAGCAATCGCGCTGTGAGCGGAAAGAGGAGCCGCGTCGCCTAAACACCACTGGTCGAGTGACGCACGCTGGATGTTGGAAGGGGAGAGAGCGAGAAAACTTATTAAACGCAAGGGTATTGGGCATCCTCGCACCGGTACCCGCGCGGCCCGAAGGGGAGAAGCGGGTGAGCAAAGATAGTGATCTAAAGAAAGGAAAGACGCTTGATTTTACAACCCGTGAGGGTGCAGGGCGAAACGTCAAGGGCGAGTGGCGCGCCACGTGTTGGGGCAGCGCCGCACATGGAAGTTGCTTTTTATTTATGAAGTGCATGCCGGGATTTATCGCTCACGGCCAACGCCGCCGCCGACACCGGCTTTTCTGCGACACGAGCTCCTTAACGCTACCGCGTTAATATGTCAGTGGCTTAGCTCTGCTATGCCTGGATATACGTAGCGTAAAGCATGCGCAGTAGCGCGCGGCACCCCGCCGGGGCGGCGCAGTGGTTACGGCGCTCGACTACTGTTCCCAAGGACGCGGGATCGAATCCCAGCCTCGGCGGCAGCTTTTCGATGGAGGCGAAAAGCAAGGCGCCCGTGTGCTGTGCGTTGTCAGTGCACGTTAAAGAACCCCAGGTGGTCGAAATTTCCGGAGTCCTCCACTACGGCGTCTCTCATAGCCTGAGTTGCTTTGGGACGTTAAACCCCACAAACCAAACCAAACCAGTTGCGCACGGCGAAACTGTCGTAAACACAGCTTCGGCTTAAGGTCACGCGTCGGAGAGGAGCACACGCCGGCGGCGGCGGCGGCGGCGAGGAGCGCGTACACGCTGTGGAGAGGAGGCGACACACCTGCTCCTCTCATGACGTCACGCGGCTCTCGCGCATGCGTATAACGGGCGGCGCACATTCGCGCGAAACTCTGCTCTGATCCGAATAGTGTAGTTTTACGCTCCGCATAAAGAGCATGTTGCTACAGCTTAGGTGATCAACAGACATATAAAACCCTCCTTTAACGAAGCCGTATTAATGTGTCTGAATAAAATAGGTCTACAGTGGCTTACTCGGCATGCAACAGCACCGGAAGGTTTATACTTATCCCATCTTCCCTCCTCAAGTGAGCAACCCGAGTTGGAAGCTCGTACTAACTTTCTAATATAATGTGGCATCGTTAAATCAATAGTCAATAAGGTTATTTCCGGGTTAAACTGGAGGGTTTCCTGGCTAAAGGCTGCCCAGGGATCTCGACAGCATCCAGGAAACCTTTGCAAGCAGCACCACGTGCGTGGTGCAAGAAATCTTCAAATCAGTCATACATACTGTAGCCACATTCAATAAAAAATTCAATACATATGGACACTGACCAATAAGCCTTACACTAAATCGCACAAAGCTAAAAACAATAAAACGGGTACTAATTTAAGAGAAAATCTTAACTGAGCAAACATTCAACAATCTACAAAAGGAGGCATAAAATCAGATTTCAACAAAATGTTTGCGCAGCTCAACTATTGTGTATCCTGTTGTATTTTGATAAGTATTTATGACATGGGGCAGGTTATAAGATAACATCTGTAATTTATAACCATTACAAAAACGTGGTATATTCGGTGTATTAGTACTTTGTCCAAACTACAAACACCAAACAGTTGCCCAAACTATCGAAAAATTAGTGGTGTTCATTCCAGCGGTCAGCTAACGCTATCGTGTCAAAAGTGGTGATTCTTTTCTCAACATTGTGATAAGTTTCGAGCGTGATAACCTGCAGTCAGTAATTATTCCGTAGACTTTGGGGTTTGAAGACATCAATATCACACCTTGGTGAAGAGTTATCGGGTTATCGGACCAACGAAAGCCGCTCACAATTAACAGGAACAGTCAGATAAACAGCACTCGTTTCTACAAGCCATTCGAGTCTTACCAGCACCATTTTCTCCATAACGTTTCAAGCGCAGCTTGCTACGGCAACTGGTGGATATAGCATACACTCGTAAACAGGCTTTCCAGGCAAGACAAATCGGGAGGTTCATCTTCCAGTATTATGAAACCGTACATAAAGCCCATGTCCTTGAAGTAATTATGCTTCGCAGTTCGACCCCTTTGCCAAGTTAAAAAGAATTGAGCGAGGCATACTGCTAGGACGAGGTGCATATGAATGCTTACACGAAGAAAGAGTGGTGTGTTCGACAAAGGTGGAGCATGAACTCCGAAATTAAAGGAACTGCCGGGATGTGCCTTCCACCACTTTAGGTAGAATGAAAAGAAGATAGTTTTCACGGTATGAAGAACTGAACAAGGGTAAATGGGGTAGGCCTCAGTTCGCAGATGAGCCAACGTTTCGATAAGTGAACTTGTCTTCGTCTCACAAGTCCACTTGTCTAAACGTTGGCTCATCTGCGAACTAAGGCGTACCCCATTTACCCTTGTTCAATTCTCCTCTCCACCATTTTACAAATATCCCCAGGTACTTCGGCTTCTTGCAGTTTTAATAAAAGGCAGGGCACGAAAATGATACCTTGCTTGCAGAGGGGAATGAAAGCTTCTGACATGTCAAATAAGCGATAGTGTAATGCCAGGATCCAGGATTTGTGTCGATTTGTGTCCTCGATCTCGGCGAGAAAGGTGATATCGTACGCGAATTCTGCTCTTCTGTATTTTCTTTCGGCTCGCTGTTGAATTGTAGGTAGACTTTCGAAATCTACGTCAGTGGTAGACACTGGCGCATAGACCACAAGCATACCACCCGTTCGCACCATCAGGGGACGTAATCAGGCGTTCTTTACATACCTTCTACACAGGTGTCCTTCAGGACACCTATGTAGTCTCCATAGGTGTCCTAAAGGTATACGCCCGTTTGTGCATTGCATGCTCGAAGAAATGGTAGGGTCGAACCAATTGATGCATCGTACGTTACCATGTGATCACTGCACCAAGTAATGGGGGCATGGAGACTTCTTAAAAGAAACGTTGCATCCAAAAGCTGCAGTAAAATGTTTCATGCAGAAAAAGCAGATGAGCCATTGCTTGTATGCAGGCGATCCTCCTTATGCATTAGGTCGGCCAGGTCACTTCTTGTATACCTCGTTACGGCACTTCGTCACTGAGGCTGGGGAGTATTAATGTCGCTTACAATAATCCCTGTACATCATCAAAGCAGATGATTCGATTAAGGAACGCTAACGAATGAAAGTTTCCAACTCAACAGACAGAATAGAACTGCCAGAGCTACCACTTTATCGAATAGGCCGAAGGTGTCCGACATAAGGAAGTATTACATGGAGAAATCAAGCATGCTCTGATGAACGGTGGCAGCCTTAAAGCGGTGAAAATCAAATTAAGCAAAGATAAAAATCAGATTAATGCGATGAGGTACAAGTGTGGACAAAATGGCAAAACAGCCGCTGAGTTCTATAGCGACTTATACAGTAGCTAAGGTAGTCAGGACAATAATGGGATCGCCAGTACTGCAGGGTAATCCAACGTTCCACCAGTAACGACGGAAGACGTAAAGAAGGCGTTAGGAGCTCTGAAAAAGAGAAAACAGCTGGAAAAGATGAGGTAACTACAGGTTTGTTGAAGGATGCGGGATATCGTGCTAAATAAAGTGGCCACCCTCTATCGGAATGCCTGGCAACATCGACGGTACTGGCACATGGAAGAACGCTAACATTATCTTAATTTATAAGAAAGAGGACGCTAAGGACTTGAAAAATTACACACCGCTATGCTTGCTATCCATTATGTACAAGCTGTTCACTAAGGTATTCGCTAATAGAAACACGGCAACCTTAGAATTCAAACAACTAAATCATCAAGCAGGGTTTCGTAAAGGGCACTGTTCAGTTCAGTTCAGTCAATCAGTCGTGTCCGACTCTTCGTGACCCTATGGACCATGTCACGCCACGCTTTCCGGTCTCTCACTATCTTCCTAACATCACATAACTTCATCTGCAGTGCCTCGAGGATGCCATCTAACCATCGCGTTCGCTGCCTACCCCTTCTCCGGCGACCCTCAACCTTTCCCAACATCAAATCTTTCTCCAGCGACTTCTCTCTTCTCATCAGATGACCAAAGTAGCTGAGCTTTAACTTTAAAATTTGACCCTCCAATGAGCAGTCAGGGTTTATGGTCGACAATATCGACTGATTTGATCTTCTGGCAGTCCAAGGAACTCTCAAGAGTCTTCGCCAGCACCACAATTCAAACGCGTCAATTCCTCGGTGGTCAGCCTTCTTCACAGTCCAACTCTCGCATTCATACATCACAAATGGAAAGACCATACATAGCACGGGTTATACGGATATTGGTTGGCAGACTAATGTCTCTGCTCTTTACTAGGCGGTCAAGGCAAACCATTGCTCTCTTTCCCAGAAGCAGGCGTCTCCTAATTTCATGACTGCAGTCTCCTTCCGAGGTAATCTTGGAGCCCAAGAAGAGAAAATCTGTCACAGCTTCCACTTCTTCTCCATTGATGCTCCAGGACATGATAGGGCAAGACGCCATAATCTTTGTCTTTTTAATGTTCAGTTTAAGCCCAAACTTCTCACACTCTTCTTGTACGCGCATCAGAAGTCTGTTGAGTTGCACTTCACTTTCTGCCATTAAAGGGGTATCATCCGCATATCTAAGGTTGTTGATACGTTTTCCAGAAATCTTCACTCCAGCTGAAGAATCGTCCAGACCGGCCTTCCTCATGATGCACTCTGCATATAGGTTAAATAGGCAGGGCCACCGTATGCAGCCTTGCCTCACTCCTTTCTCGATCGGAAACCAATCAGTAAGATCATGCTCAGTTCTGACTGTGGCCTCTTGCCCTTCTCTGTCTTCTAGATCTAATTCTTGAAATCGATTCCTCACTTCCACAGCATATTCTAATGAAATTTGATCCAGATCATACCTGAAAGTTCTTCTAGTTTTCTGCGTTTTCCTCAATCGAAGCTTGATTTTGGCAACAAGAAGCTGATGATCGGTGCCACAATCGGCCACAGGCCTCGTTTTTACTGGTTGTATAGCGCTTCTCCATCTCTGCCGGCAAAGAATATAATCGATCTGATTCCTGTACAGACCGTCCGGTGAAGTCCATGTGTACAGGCGCCTCTTGTGCTGTTGAAAATGAGTATTCGCTATGGTCAGGTTGTTTTCTTGACAAAACTCTACTAGCCTCTGCCCAGCTTCATTTGGCTCGCCAAGACCGAACTTGCCTATATTTCTGGATATTTATTCACTCCCGACCTTAGCATTCCAGTCTCCTATGAGAAAAACGACGTCTGATAATAGGGTGCGGCCTAAAAGGCATTGTAGGTCCACATAAAATCTCTCAACGTCAGCTTCTTCAGCAGTAGTGGTCGGTGCAGACTTGGATAACTGTTATGTTGAAAGGATGACCTTGGATCCGATGTGAAATCATTCGGTCGTTTTTGGGATTGTACCCTAGCACTGCTTTGCCCATTCGTCTGTTTACTATGAGAGCGACCCCCTTCCTTCTCTTGGATTCGTGCCCACAATAAAAGACATAATGGTCGCCGGAGTTAAATTCTCCCATTCCGGTCCACTTGAGCTCGATGATACCCAAGATATCAATGTTCAATCTGTCCATTTCTCGCTTGACGACATCCAGATTACCTTGCGTCGTAGATCTTGCATTCCATGTTGCAATGTGATATATCTCCTTGCAACATCGGACTTTCCGGTCGCTTCCCGACACATCCGCAACTGAGCGTCCTTTTGGCTTTAGCCCAGCCGCTTCATTCGTCCTGGAGCTACTAGGAATAGCCCTTTGTTCATCCCCAGTAACATGTGGGACGCCTTCCAACCTGGGGGGCTCATCTTCCGGCGCCATATCATTAATGGTATCGTGACTGGCCATAGGGTTTTCTTGGCAGGAAATACTGGAGTGGGTTGCCATTACCTTCTCCAGTGAATCACATTTTGTCAGAAGTCTCAGCCGTGACCTGTCTATCTTGGGTAGCCCTACACAGTAGAGCTCACGCGAGTTTCGCAAGCCCCTCCGCCACGACAAGGCAGTGATCCATGAAGGGGAAAGGGCACTGTACCATCTTTCATATCCATACTATCAATAAGATAGAAAAATTCTCGGAAAATAAGAAGCCCCTACGCATTGTTTAGGGAAAATTAGTTGTGGTTAAGCTCTGGTTGACCCTAGTTGAATTGCGAAAGCAACGGCGGAAGCTTCTTTTGCCTGCAACATTATTCCCCTATCGCGCCGTATTAGGGTAAGGTGCTACATTATTGGGGACACTAAGGCTCATCCTTTAAAGGTATGATGTGAGAGCGGAAGCTACCAACCCACATATAAAATCTCGCTTCAACCAAGCCGTATGGACGTGCCTAAGGGGAACGAGAATGCAAACAGTTCTGGCAGGTTGATTCTGATGTCCCCCTCCCATATATATGAAAGGAGCGACCCGAGTTGGCTGCTCCTGCCCGTGGCGTAAGATAACGTGAATTCAAATGTCATGGAATGCTCATTTCTTATGAGGAGACCGTAGCTACGCCTCTTTGCGGCATAGCTGCGGCCACACGAGGTCTCGCTTTGGCTGTCGTAGTATTGCTTTCGCAATAAAAAATTACGAGACGCTTTGGCGACTAAAGTAGTGAAAGGCGAAAGCCTGAGTGCCGCATTCTGCTAAGCATTTTTTTGCGAATGTGGCGGTGAATGCGGCTTCGAGTAAAGAGAGTGACTAGTGTTTCACATTCCTTCCTTCCTTCACGGTATGGTACAAGTGTACGCGGAGAATTATGTGGAGGCGAAACGAAGAGGCGTCGTGTTCTGTGCGATGTCAGCGCACGTTAAAGATCCCCAGGTGGTCGAAATTACTCCGCAGCCCTGCACTACGGCTCCTTTTCCTTGTCTTTGCCCGTTCTCTCCCACCTTCCTATCTTCCCTTACGGCGCGGTTGAGGTGTACACAGAAAAGCCCCGCCGGGGTGGTGCAGTGGTAAGACGCCCGACTACTGCGCTGGAGTACCCGGGTTCGAACCCGACCTCGGCGGCTGCGTTTCGATGGAGGCGAAACGAAGAGGCGCCCGTGTGCTGTGTGATGTCAGCGCAAGTTAAAGATCCCCAGGTGGTCGAAATTACTCCGCAGCCCTCCACTACGGCTGCTCTTTCTCTCTTTCCACTTTCACTCCCACCTTCCTCCCTTTCCTTACAGCGCGGTTGCGGTGTCCACAAAAAATAAGTGAGACAGTTACCGCGCCTTTCCCTTCCTATAAATAAATCAGTCCACAGAAAACAAGTGAGACAGTTACCGCGCCTTTCTCTTCCTATAAAATAAAAAAAGAATTATGACAAATACTGCGCCTTCTTTATCCTGTAAAGCAACTTCAAACGCCGTTGATGCCTGCTGCACTAACGCCTCCTATCATTGTAAGGCCTATCAGTGTAAGGCTCTACATTATTGGGCACACTTAAGCTCATCCTTTAAGGGTATGACGCGATAGCGTAAGCTACCAGCCCACATATAAAGTCACGCTTCAACGAAGTCGTATGAATGTGCTAGCATGCCGTAGGGGCAGATACTGCGTCTTTCCCTTCCTGTGAACAAACCTTTACACCCTGTGAACAGAGTGACAACATCGCAGGTTTATATATAAAGGGGAGACGTTTGCGCTCGCCTCCAGTAGACCCTCACAAAAGGTGGCGATGCCTCCAGGGAGTGCAGCAGAGCGGTGGAATGAAAAGCGAAGGCTGCGGCGTGCTGTAGAGAGCCCAGAAGAGCCGAGTTTAGCAATCAATATGCTTCGCATCTGACCAGGCTTAACCGAGCTAAGCCTGAGCCATTTTTCGATTACATATGGATGACGTTTATGCTAAGGTGGTGAGCCTTTTCTCTATTTCGCACTTATAATACAAAGAGAGATGACGTTGCCAATTTATTTATCTATCTTCAGTGATCTCATGTGGCGCAGTTCCTCATTTTATCGCCATGATCATCAACCGGATTATGCCCACTGCAGGGCGAAGGCCTCTCCCATATAAAACCAATCAACCTGGTCCTGTGGTAGCTCCATCGCCTCGACACTTGCGAATTTAACCTCACCCGCCCACATTTCCCGATTTGTTACCCTTAATGACCATCGACTATCCTGTGTTCGCACTACATGAACTGTCCACGCCAATTTGGTCTTGATGTTTACGTTATTTCGCTGACCCACTTTGCACGCTTATCGCTTAACATTACACGTACGCGTACTATTTTCCGTTCCATAGCTTTCTGTGTTGTCATAAACTGAAGTAGAACCCTTTTCGTTAGCCTCCACGTTTCAGCCACATATGTCAGTACAGGTAACATGTAACTGGTGTATACTTTCCCTTTAAGCGATACCGGTAAGTTACTAGTTGTAATCTTCGAGTACTTGCCAAATGCGCTCCATTCTAATCTTATTCTTCTGTTATTTCCCTTTCATGATCCGGATGTGCGGTTGCTATCTGTTCTAAGTAGGCACCTGCTGTAGATGTTGTACTTATATGTTGTGGCCATCTGTTGTAAATTTTGTTCTTTTTCGAGGCTTTTGAACATTACCTTAGTCTTCTGCGTATTAATTTTAGGCCTACCATTTTGCTTGGTCTGTCTAGGCTACCAATCATAATTTGCAATTCATCTTCTGAGTTATTTAGCAAGGCAATGCTTTCAGTGGATCACAGAATAATGACGTGTTCTCCACCGAGGCTTATACCTACCTGCTCCGTTTTCAAGTATCTGAATAATTCCAAGTAACCTGAGAATAGTACTGTGGAGATATTGTGTCCTTGCCTAACACCTTTCCTCGTGGAAATTTTATTAATTTCATTATATAAAACTATGGAGTCTTTCACATACGGCTCCCCTACACCCATGGTTCGCAATGCTTGCATGACTGCCGAAGTTTTAACTGAGTCAAATGGTTTTAGGGCGAAAGACTTTAACGGCTCATCATTGTCGTCAGCAAAAGTGTCACCATTTTGACAGGAGCTGCCAACTCCGGTCGCTAGTTTCATATGGGAGGGGGATATCAGAATCAGCCTGCCAGAACCATTTGCATTCTCGCTGCCCCTACGGCACTCAGTAGCCCTCCACTACGGCTCCTCTTTCTCTCTTTCCACTTTCATTCCCACCTTCCTCCCTTCCCTTACGGCGCGGTGCGGGTGTCCACAGAGCAAGTGTGACAGTTACTGCGCCTTTCCCTTCCAATGAACCAATTTAACTTTAACTCTTCTAGTAGATAGCCAGCTGCGGGCCTATACAAAAAAGAAAAAAAATAACCACAGGGACTATGTGACTGACGCGTCTCAGAAAGGCCGCGAACTATGAAAAGAAATAATGAGTTTACCGGTATAGCAGAAGTATCACCGAAATAAAATCTAAAACCTCGAATGCTTTACACGTCTATGGAATGCTTGTTTTCCACGCGTGTGACAAGGCTGTTTAAAGGATGCAAATAGAATGTGATTTCTCGCTTTCTTCTTCCTGTCCCGCCGGGGTGGTGCAGTGGTAAGATGCCCGACTACTGTCCGGAGTTCCCGGGTTAGAACCAGACCACGGCGGCTGCGTTTCGATGGAGGCGAAACGAAGTGGCGTCCGTGTGCTGTGCGATGTCAGCGTACGTTAAAGATCCCCAGGTGGTCGAAATTACTCCGTAGCCCTCCACTACGGCTCCCTTTCTCTCTTTTCACCTTCACTCCCTTCCCTTACGGCGCGGTTCAGGTGTCCACAGAGCAAGTGCGACATATACGGCGCCTTCCATTCCTGTGAACCAATTATTAATTATATTCTCCTTCCTATCTTCGTCAGAAGGCGTTTACAGGTGAGTGGTACTGCTATATATTGCAGCCACAGCAATACATTGACGTAAGAAAAAGTCATGATCTGTGAAATAAGCAATGCGTATGTATGGCCAGATATAGTTAGGAATCCAGGAGGATAAACATTAGTAAAAAGAGCACTAAACATGTATACTACGCTCGTAGACAACGAGCTGTTTGCGTCGAATGGACCCAAGAGAATCAGAGTTGAAGTAGAAACAAAAAAAGGATATGAATTGAGAGAAGACGAAATGCACGTATAAAGCCTTTATTATTTCAGGCGGGAAACAGTACAAAACAGAAGGAATCACATTACCGGAAGTCACTAACGGTGTGCTGAAACACCGCTCCCCGATAAGCGCACACGAAGGGATAAGAAATGAAAAAAAAGAAATCTGGTGTTCGTTTATTGGACACGTAACTTATTCTACCTCTCAGTATAATATACCAGTATGTCAGGAGATGGTAGGCGGCTCCACTCCGCTGCGGTTTCAGTAAGTCCAAAACATAAGATTAAAGGCGAAATTCAGAACGAATAAAATAGAATATCAATGGGATCTCAGCTAAAACTGCAGGTGTCGTGTCTGATGGGATTCGGTTGATTTAATGTAATGTAGAAATATAAGAGAGGTAATTTTCCATCCTAGCCAAAAAAAAGTGGAACAATAAAGTGCTTAATATTTATTCATTCATTAAACACAGTATTCACTAAGGAGGAAACTTGTGGCGGAAAGTTCAACCTACATGACAGGCATTATTAATTCCAAATTAAATCACTTCAAAATCATTTCACGCTTAGTCACGTGTACCCGGAGAGCTGGAGTGAAGCAGATGTGGCGGCGAAGCCTCTGTCAATCTCATCTTCCGGGACTGCGCAGCATTCCCGCCGCCCCCATCCCCTCGTTCAGAATTGCTCGAAAGTCTCGTTCCTCCGAGCCCACAGGACGGGTTGCTATTCCTGCGCAGCTCCTACTGACAACTCAAGTTCAAGTCGTCACAACATCCCAAGAGGTCACCGCCAAAATACATTGGTGGCTATGAAGCAAGCCAAGGACCTATCAACACGTTAGACCGATAAGAAACGGTTTCCAATCCAGTGCAGTATATTATAGTTTCACATAATATGCATAGGGCAGTTGCTTTTCTTGAACCCTCGCCCATGGGCATTGTTGGCGGTAACAACAACAAAAAAAATCGTGGTCGCGTTCTCTAAAAATACTGTCATTGCGAAACTAAACTTTTCATTTTGCCTTTCTACTAATAAATTACAGACATGCATTCGCCGGCCACATCAAATCTTTAAATGCACGTTATTTAAGCGAGGGGCTTCCGCACTGGCTCTCCGTTGTATGGCGAATCCGAATACGAAAAATATAGAGGGGTTCGATGCGGCTGAACCGCATGTGGAGCGAAAGCTTTGGCTGCGGACGACCGAGCGCTGCATTGAACACAACCAGCGTTGCCTTGAACGCAACAAAATTCACCGGCGTCCTAGGCAATCCACTTTCATGTCCTGCGGGAGGTCTGCCACTACGGGGCTGGGACAGGTGGGTCACCGCCGCTTGCGGCGGGGGCTAGCCTGCCACAGAATTTTTATCTGTTGCAGACCGTCATTGCACCCGCCACCGTTTTGGTGGTTGACGACGGCTGTTGGTGCGACGTGCGTCCTTCTCTCGCTCTCCCTTTTCTTCTCTATTTCCTCTTCTGTCGGCACGAGGCAGCGCAGGTGGCTAAGCTACAGAGCCAGTAGCAGGCCCATGCATATTCTTTTCCTTCTTCCTACAGCCACAACAACAACATGTCATGCGCGTGCGATGTCGGCAGATGCTTTCCTGCTCCACTCGGTGAGCTCTGCGCGGAGGCGCCCGCATGCGCAGTGCGGGAACTAGCCTTATCCTCCTCTCCACACCTAGATGCCGTTACCATCCCTCTCCTCTGTGTTGCAAACGCAGCGTCCGCGGAACATCTATGGGGCGGCGAAGCTGGTTGCCATGATAACGGCGCATGCGCAGCAGTGGCCTCTGCAAGGCTTTGCGAAATCGCGTCTACTAGCCTAGTGTAGCTTCAACTACTAACTTTGGGGCGACGCGCTAAATCAGCGCACTCAAGGGTATCAATATTGGCTTCCGTTCGGTGTTCCTATTCCGTATTCTCTTTCGAATATATCTATATTGCTGCTCGCCTAATCTAATGCTTGAAAGTGTTCGTCTAACTCCAGTTTTGTTAAAGACCCCTTGATATTAATCTTTTCAAAGCACTGCTTTATCTAGCCGTGCACATATGTATGAATGTCCTAGAGGTTGTGTGAGTTGCCTATTGCTCAAGGGACCAAAAAGTTTGATTCCTACCTTCCTTAGCCATATAAGTAAGTAGAAGCTCGTGTTGGCTGCTCCTGCCACGCCTTACGGTGTTCTGACGACCCACAAGCAGTCTGCCAGTTCGCACCCGGCCACATCTCCTCCCTGTTATCATCTGCCGCAGCCATGCCCGTAATCTTGCGCTCATAACGCTGAAAATGCGGGGTGTCCTGAAGTAAACGGCCTTTCACGTTTTCGCAATATTATTCATGGGGCATATATTATACTACATGTGTTGATAATTCCAATGCCAACGGAAGCTGTCCATGGCTTTCACCTAGTTTGTGTCACTATTTCATGGATATCTACACCGAATCGTATTCTCTTTCCATCATCTAGCTGATGCTTAGATGTTTTCCTTAATGTGACACCGCCATGGTGTCGTGTTACAGGAGTAGAGTATTTTCATTCACGAATTCACCTTGTTCTTACGGCTATTATACAACTTTAGTTGTTCTGTTAAACACGCCCTTCTGGTTATAGCGAAAATGTTACATACCTTTATCAATGCATGATTGCCACATTTTTATTTCATTTTTTTTCACATGTGATGAGCAATAGGTCTGAAATTACTCAAAATTTTGTTGACAATGTCAGTTCTTCACTAGATCAGCACGCTTTTCTTTGACCAGTGCAATATCCGCACCTCGAGTGGTAATGTCTGCTGTTTCATTCAGCTTAAACGGCATTTAACAGAGATTTAAACCCCAGGTTTTCAGTCTATCGTGCGCAGCCTCATCTTAATCATCAAAACTTATTTTCACCGAAATGGACCTCATTTTTTAAACCCCCTCCCCCCGCGGCACGCAGACCTAAGGGAGCCTACTCAAGCGCCTCGCACAGTAAGGTCTGGTAAAGATATATTCGCTTCACGGCCTCAGCCACCATGCAGATGGCTTGTTGTTGTTGGACGGAGTTCTAGCTCTGCAACAGGGTATTCCATGCCTCCAAGGTCTCCAAGGTTTATATTCTATATTTTGCTCGGCGCCCGGGCTGCCAGTACATTCCCAAATTACGTGGTCGAGAGTGCCCCTCTCACCGCACGTTATGCAATATTGGTCTTTCTCCACTTTCAAGATTTTCATGTATGCCCAGAAGGGGCTTATTTATTTATTTATTGTAAGTACCTACATCGCCCATGAGGCATTATTGTAGGGGTATACAACTACATACAATAATACATGCAAAGAAGTATAGGGAAACTTGTTAGCAAGGTAACACAACACACTGATAGAACACTAAATGAATTCACAAGTAGTATAAAAGATACCAATAAATACATTAACAGACATTAACACAGCACTGGCAAACGCACGAGATCTGGAAGAAATATGTCACAACAGTATTTCAACAGCACTTTGGAAGTCAGGTGCACAAACTACATCATTCGGAAGCTTATTCCAGTCCAGAATTGTGTTAGGGAAAAACGAATACTTAAATACATTAATGCGGCATTGATAACTCCTAATCTTTTTCGTGTTGTCTTGTCTCTCCGAAATGTAATATGGCTGCTTTAGATAAGTGTTTTTATTAATACCGGCATAATCATTGTAAATGCTGTACAAGAAGTTCAGCCTGCAGATTTTTCTTCGAGTTGCTAAAGGCTTCCACCCAATACGGTCGCGAAGTTCAGAGCTTTTGATACGAAAATTATAATTGCCAGTCACAAACCTTGCAGCGCATTTCTGTACCCTTTCTAACTTGTCAATGAGGGCACCCGTGAATGGGTCCCGTGCAACACAAGCATATTCTAATACAGGCCTGACATTTGTTAAATATAATCTTTGTTTGAGTACCTGGGGAGAGCTTTTAAAATTCCGCTGGAAGAAATACAAAAGAAGAGAAGCTTTGACCCTTATCATGTCGACGTGGACTGTCCAGTCTAGGGCTGCTGTGAGTGTAACACCAAGATATTTAACCTTATCAATAGTTTGAATAGTATCGTGGTTTAAAAGGTACAATCCAAGAATTTTCTTTTTTTTTTGTTTGTAAACTGCACATGGAAACATTTTGATACATTAAATGCCATGCCCCACTTCAAGCACCAGTCACAGACTTTGTCAAGGTCGGCCTGTAATACGTACAATTCATCAAGGCACGTGACAGGAGAATACAAAACGCAATCATCATCCCCCTTGTAATCATCTCTACGCAATTGCCTCGTCGATTCCGAGGGAATGGTCGGGCGGCGAAAAGACTCTCATGCTCCGCTTATAATGTTCCGTGATCTCGTTGTATGAAATCAAGCCGTCTTCAATGTCTGTGTGAGAGGGCTGCTATACGGCCGTCCGGTGATGGAGAGCTCGAGCAAGCTCATGTGCAGCGCTTACGTGCAATGGACTCGGGCCCTGGATTCCATAATAACTCTAAGTTACATTCTTTCGGCCTCGCCTCGAGGACGCGTTTGGCCTTTTCCGTGATTCTTCCTTTCCCTAAGTTCCAAACTGCATCTTTGCTGTCACTTAAAATCGTCGTGGTCTTGGTACCGACGAAAGTGGGCGCTATCGCCAACTGTTCCGCCGCGTTGGCATCTCTCGCGCGGCTCGAAGCCGGTACCGTTGATGATCCTGCTCCATGGACCACCACGGATACAGCCGCCGCGTGCTGTCAGCACGCCGCATCTACATAAGCCCCCTAGTCTGCTGGTCGCTCTCTCATTTTCTTCTCGTAGGTTTTAGACCCATGTTCTCGCCTTTCCTTGTTATATTCAAGGTGCATGTTTTGCGGCATAGGTGGGAGGTGTATCTTGGCCCTGATTCCTAGCGGGATGTTTACTATCTTGTGCGTGCTGCATTCTGGCCGGATTCCTACCCATTCGAGTAATGCCCTGCCCGTTCGAGTAATGCCCTGCCCGTTTCAGACTGGCCGAGTTGTTCCAATTGGGATATTCTCACCTCCTTTGCCAGCTCAACCCATCTGTTTTGTACCCCCATTTTCTGATGGCTCCGTCGCCGTGGATATGGAGAGTGCCAGAGCTCGCTTGACCCACTTCCTCAATAATCTGTCTACCTTCTCTATTTCTGCCTTGCTCATGCTTAAGTGCTGCATTTTGTATCAGATCCGACTTATTACGTAAGCCTGTGACATTTTCACATTTCTCTTTGGTCCCCTCCTCTTTAGCGCTACCCTTCTGAATATGCCTATCACTTGGTCTACGTATGGGGCTAATTTCTTTATGGCGTTGGTGTTGTTACCCTTCTTGTTGATAATATGCCTAGGTTCCTCATTTCCTCAACCCTGGGCACTTCTAGGCCTCCTACCACCACTTTAATTTGACTGGTTCCCAAAGGTGACATCATGAGGAGGGGCTCACTGACATTCAGACTCACGACCAGTGACACTCAACCCCACTCGCTCACACTAACACTCAAACCCGCTGCCATTCACGGCCACTCACTCACACTCAGGGTCACTCTGGTACACGGCCACTCACTCACGCTCGCACTCATCCCCTCTTTCATTGATTGACACTCACACCCAAGGCGACTCTCATACACGCACACTCACTCACATTCAAGCCCGTTCCCATTCACGGCCCTCACACACACTGATACCCGGCCCTGTTCACGGCCACTCACTCACACACACATTCATGACTACTCACCCACACTCATGACCGCTCTCATTCATGGCCACTAACACTCCCACTCACGACCACTCTCATACGCATCCACTCACGCGAGTGTGAGTGAAGCGATATGAGTGCACTCATGGGTTCGCCGACCTATGCTTGTTCATTCCGCCACTATTATACACATAAAGCTCTGACCTCTACGGTGAGCACGCCAGGCCTCTTTCGGCCGCATACTTCCCCACTACGTCTGCTGCCCTTTGTAAACTCCACTCAATTTCCGCGTCGCTTCAGCTATTAATCAATACGCTTATGTCGTCGGCGTACATGTTGAATTTTAGATCGAGGATCTTCTTCTGCATGATCGGGAGACCCTCATCGCTATGTTATATAGGAAAGGGGACAGTATAGCTCCTTGCGGGGTACCTTTGCTGCCCAACCTTATGCTGGGGACTCTGCCTTCTGGAATTTATTCACTGCCGGCCTGCCTCAGAACAAGTCCTTGATATACTCGTATGTTCTTTTGCCCACGTTTTCCACCTCCAGACCTCTGAGAACTGTCTCGTGTAGGACGTTGTCGAAGGCCTTCGGGAGATCAAACCTATTGTCACACTGGTATCTAATCCTTCTTGTCTATAATATCATGTTTGAGATTGAGCATGATTATCCGTGCTGAGCTTAGGCCTAAATCTCACCATCGCGTGCGGCCACAGGTTTCCATCATCCATGTCCTTAACCCCGTTTGCATTGCGTGCTCCATGAGGTTTCCCACGCATGATGCCAGCAAGATCTGTTTTATGTTTTCCAATTTCGGTTCTTTCCCCAGCTTGAGGATGAGAACCACCTATGCCTGTTTCTATTCCTCTGACTACTTACCTTCCTTCCATGTAGTCTCTTATGTACCTAGAAGGGGGCCATTGAAGGAAGAGCCTGACAGCATTCATTTTTGTCCTTGTAAAGCAGTTTTTTCCTCATCGGATTGCAGCATTTTACCTAGAAAATATTTAAGCTTCATCATGCTACTGAATTTATTATTAAACTGTGCCGTAGTATCTGCCGAAGGGGTCACCAGCCGCAGTGAAACATATAATGAGCAGAATCGAAACTGCACACTGTTACACAGAGGCAGATATAACTAATGGGAATGAAGATGGGACTTTTTTTTGTGAAATCTAGTGTGCCTGAAAAACACGACGTCATTATTTTGGCATACCATCCTGCTCTTGCCTAGACTTTACACAGACAAGGTTACTTTGCAATCGGTTTTGTGCTGCTCTTCTACAAAAAAAAAAACAGTTTTTCTTTAATTCTTTGCCAGAAACTTACAGATCAGGGCCACCCTTGGCCATCGACACATGCAAATTTGACATGCCAGAACCACCCTCATATGTGAATTCATTCAGACTGCAAGATGATACACTACAGGCCACCCTTCCAAGAAGACAACATTTTTGCTAAACTTTGTGCAGAAATGAAGGAAGGCGCTTACAAGCTGAAGGCAATGATAATGTATTGCTCTGAAAGGGACAACTTAGAGCAGGCCCACGTTCACCTCCTTGAAGTCCAAAAGTATTTGGCACAGGCTACATCAACTTCAAGGGGAATTCCTTTTCGTGGCTCTTCAGTGAAATGATGTTCTGGGCAGAAGAGAGTACGGTCATCTGTGTTCTTGCGCGCGGTAGCTCTAAAGAAAGCAAACCGCATTTCTCAGGAGCACTGGAAGTCGAGGGGCAGATTTCGACCAAAGCCTGAATCAATACGGAAAGGATACAGAGCTCCATCAATATAAGTACCTTAGATCTCCAGACAATATTAGCACAGGCAAACTTTTTAAAGTCTTTTAAGTTTGAGTTAAGGATCATATTGTTGAACTGACAAGAACCATCTTTTTGTTGGCATGGTCCCCTTGCACGATTGTATACTGGATCTATTTAATTGTCTGTACTGTGTTTTTAACATGAGCTTTTTGGATGCCTTTTTGAGCAAACAGTATTTTGATTAAAACTGCATAGTTTCATTTTTTTTTTATGTCTGTTATCAGACTGCCTGAAGCAAGGCTTTCATGATATGCTAAATGCTCTTCGTGAAGTGCTGCTATGCTTGCAAAACAGAAATGGCAGATGTAATACTCACACGTAGCTGTTTTTAAATAAACTATATGTCATGCAATCCTTTTGTGGTATATTTTATTGACTATATCAGTCTATATACTATTGTATATGCATCTTGTTATATACGGAGGTGCACCTCTCTACCTGCAAAGATGTACAAAATGCGTCTCCTTTTTGCAACATATATGTTACGTACAACATAATTAACATGCAGAATCGTTTAGATTTAATTTTCAACATCTTCTGTTGACAAACTGTGACAATTATTCTATATGTTTGTCTTATGATGCTTTTTCATGTGTTAGAATTTAATTATTACCCAAATCTAACCCTGCATTGTACTAATTAAACTTCTGTAGACTATTTAGTACCTGTCTTTATTTACCCACTCCTTCATCGGAAATTATTTGCAGTCTGTGAATAAACATGTCTATCTATGTAATAGGTACGCAGCATAAGTTTTATGATCATTACCGGAGAACATTTCGGTTCCCTGCATGGCTTTTCCGGTGAACGTATTTACGCATATTAGACAAGCCCTAAATGTACGTTTCAGATTGTATTGCAATTTTTGCCTATCCAGAAACAAATGCTGTTGAGAATTGGGCTTTTCCTTGCAGCTCACTAGAACAGTGAGTTACATTTATGCAAACGGTTTAATTTGAGCTCAGATGATATAAAAGAATAACTGATTGCATCTGCGCAGGTGCTGCGCGATCGTGTCTTTATGGGAGCATATGCAGTTATAACTCAACACGGAATGCGCATGGATAAATATCCTAGACTATATATAGCTCTTATTTATAAGCAAATAACACACACACACACACACACACACACACACACACACACACACACACACACACACACACACACACACACACACACACACACACACACACACACACACACACACACACACACACACACACACACACACACACACACACACACACACACACACACACACACACACACACACACACACACACACACACACACACACACACACACACACACACACACACACACACACACACACACACACACACACACACACACACACACACACACACACACACACACACACACACACACACACACACACACACACACACACACACACACACACACACACACACACACACACACACACACACACACACACACACACACACACACACACACACACACACACACACACACACACACACACACACACACACACACACACACACACACACACACACACACACACACACACACACACACACACACACACACACACACACACACACACACACACACACACACACACACACACACACACACACACACACACACACACACACACACACACACACACACACACACACACACACACACACACACACACACACACACACACACACACACACACACACACACACACACACACACACACACACACACACACACACACACACACACACACACACACACACACACACACACACACACACACACACACACACACACACACACACACACACACACACACACACACACACACACACACACACACACACACACACACACACACACACACACACACACACACACACACACATTATGCAGGCGGGTGAAAATCACAGTACGCGTGTGCAAAGTTCAGAGCGTGCACCAACTCACACTGTATATTTAGACTATGATGCTCTCTTTTCCTGAGAATAACTCGGATCACCTAGGCACTGCATGAGATAGCAATAATATGCAGCGCCGCATGTCTTTATAGTACGCCTGCATATATATATATATATATATATATATATACATACATTTATATATATATATAAACAGGATGTCACAAAATTTTCTTGATTGTCTATTTTATTCCAACAGTTTCGGATGGTGGAGCGTCCTTCTTCAAGGTATAAAACAGACAATCAGGAAAGTTTTGTGACATCCTGTTTGAATTTAACTCTGGCTCAGTAGTAACAAGCAAACCATGTCTATATATATATATATATATATATAGATATATATATATATATATATATATATATATATATATATATATATATATATATATATATATATATATATATATATATATATATATATATATATATATATATATATATATATATATATATATATATATATATATATATATATATATATATATATGACACAGCAAATGCACAATCTCTGCGCGCGCTTCATGCGAAGAAGACTTTACGCTCTCCCTACGCTGCCTTGCATTTCAGCCACACGTCAAACCGACGGAAGAAAAATAACTAAATTAACAAAATGCGGGTGCATATAAACGGCGCAATTCTTACCACGCATCACGCCTTTTGACCGAGCAGGCCGCACCTCTCAAGACAAAAAAGAACATGCATATGCTCTGTCTTGGCAGTTATTTCTTTTCCGCCACTCCAAAACTGCATGTACGGACGTAAGCGTCATACGTGTGCAAATAACTCATGCGCAGCTAGGTATTCAACCGCACACATGTACAATCAGTGCTTTTAAAAAGCAAACGCACATGATACCTACGCGCTGCGAGCAAGCAGGCTCACTCTGGCCTTCAAACCTCTACGACCAAACGCAAAACCAGTGGGAGTGTGCCTTGCACAAGAAAAAACAAACTTCATGAGGTACGTGTCTGTGACGTATAATCTACGTCACCCACGTGTCACGCGCTCAACCTGCACAGACATCCTCCCAGTCAACAAGGCCCGTGCACCCCCCTCCCCCCCCCTCCCCCTCTTTTTTTCCCCTGTTTCTCCTCATCCACTCAAGTCAGCAAAATGCCACGTTTTTCAGCTCGCGGATCCCGGCAGTGCTGCCCGTGCAGTCGTCTTTCTCCATCAGTGCTTTTGTGCTGTAGCTGCGACGCTTCTGTTCATGCTCATTTGGCACGAGAACGAGCGCTATGCAATCTGAGAAGACGCTCTGCAAAAGTCCTCACCACGGGACATTGGATCCAAACTGCGGTAGAACGAAGTTGTATGAAGATTTTGGGAAGGCGAAGAAATTCACGCGGCACCCATTACATTGCACATACTTATAATTCATATCACAGGTCAGCTCCTCTTTGCTACGATGCGTTTTGAATTGTATTCCGAAGCGATTAATGAATCGTAACGCTGGTACTTAACCTCAGATACAGACGAAGAAATGGATGGATGGAGGAGAGTGCTTACAGGCTGGACCTGATGCGCGGAAGAAGGTACCTATTGTGATGTTTGCCTTTGTTTTCTGCTTTTAGTAGGTACGATGACGGGTAACGTTTCTAAAACCCTGTTACCCTAAGCAGCCACCTGATCTTGAGCCCTGTCTCTAGTCTCTTAGCACGAAAAACGCCATGGCGTCAGACTACAGTTCGCGAGCAGCCAAGTACGGTGGTGATTAGGCTTGTGTAAGGAACTCGAGCTGGGCTATGTGTTGCAAAATATTGCCGCCAACCTTACAGATCTTCAATGATAACGCCTTGTAGTGCACGGATCGATTCTGTACTTTTTTCATGCTTGTCGCGAGATGCAGTTTTTTTGACGCTACATGTACGCGAAAACTCGCTCGAATGCGACGGCGGAAAGCATCGCGCGAAGCCTTCGCGCAACAGAAATGCGTGTGTCAGTTGGTTCATCACTCCGAGCTGCAGAAATAGAATATTTCGCTCGTTCCCCGGAATCGAATGCGCGATCAGCCAATAGCATGAACCGAAGCGTACGTCACTGCCGCTCATTTCGCACCCTCGCTCCCTGTTTCTTTTTTTTTCAGTGTTGGATCGTGATTGCGTAGTGGCGCGTAAATTTCCCGCTTTGAACAAACAATGGTGAACGGCCAAGGATTCTACTAATGTATAATCACAACAAAAAAATGAAATAAATGAAAGCTCAAGTGACTACTCTTATTTATTTATTCAATTATTCAATAGACCCCTAAAGGCCCGCAGTCGAGGGTATTACATGGGGGGGGGGGGGGGGGGGGAGCATTGACACACAAGAATGCGAAACAAAAATGCGTAAGCACCAAGGTGCAATACATAAATACAGAACAAAACACAAGTAGAAAACAAGCAAAAATAACCTGTAATATGCATTATAATTAACACGAAAGGAACAGAAAGTGCGTTAGAGGCTTAATAAAACCGCTGGAACAAAACGAAATAAAACTGCTGAATGCAGCATGTGCTACAACCAACCAACGAGTAATGCTAGACAGACATTTAGGTCAGAAGTTTCTGAAACATTAATATTCCTTTCTGAAATGATATGTGATGGTAGACTGTACCAGTTGACGATACTACGATGTATGAAAGAGTTCGCAAAAGAAGTGTGGCATGATATTTGCTTAACTTTCAGTGGGTGGTCATGCAGCAAAACATGATAGTAAAGTTTATGGAAAAGAGCCAAGCGTGTTAGTTTGCGACGATGTGCTAACGTATCAAGTTAGGCGCGAGCCTTTAGTGCAGTGACGCTTGTATGACTAGAATAATCCGAGGAGATGAATCTAACGGCACGGTTTTGCAATGCTTCCAACTCATCTATAAGGTATGCTTGATTCGGGTCCCAGATGACCGATGCATATTTGATTTTAGGCTGTATTAGGCTAACGTATGCTAGTTATTTTAGTTGAAAAGGCGCATTACGTTTTTGAAGACCAAAAGAGCGGTTAGCAGCTGCCAGAGTTTGGCTAAGATGGTAATTCTATGTTTAATTAAGTTGAAGAGGCAGTCCCAAATACATGTACGAAGTAGAACGTTCCACAGGGCTATTATGAAGAGTAACATGTCGGGATGCGGCATGACATGCGAGTGAAAGAGAAGTTTTGTTTTAGAAGAATTTTGTCATTATAACCAAGATGAACACCAGTTGCTAATGGAACCTAAATCAGTTTGCAAAGATTGGCGGTCAGAGTCATTAGTGATGTTACGATATAAAGCACAATCGTCAGCGAATAATCTGATTTCGGATGAAACGCAAGCGGGTAAGTCATTTATGTAGATTAGAAAAAGTAAAGGTCCCAGAACGCTTCCCTGTGGAACGCCAGACGGAACAGGTGAGGAAAAAAAAAAGATGATTATTGTCATAAATGAACTGAGATCGGCATACAAGAAATGCCTTAACTTAGTCAATAACGTCAGAATGAATATTTAAGTGGGTTAGTTTAAGCAAAAGTCTGTGATAGCTAGGGACCCGGTCGAATGCTTTAGAAAAGTCAAGGAATAGCGCATCGACTTGTTTGCCCGCGTCCACTGATGAAAAAAGGTCGTGAGTGAATCCGGAAGGTTGAGTCACATGAGGAACCCTTTCGAAATCCATTCTAATATATACATATGATGTGGTGGTGCTCAAGATAGCTTATAATATTAGTGAAAACAACACGTTCCATGAGCTTAGATATGGAGCTAGTTAAGGATATTGGACGATAGTTGAGAGGATTAGAGTGGTCACCAAATTTGAATACGGGTATTACTTCAGCTACGCGCCAATTCCTAGCAATCGATCCAGGTGATAGTGATTGAGGAAAGAGGGATGGAAAAACTAGATAAAGGCTCTCAGAGATGATCAGAGCCAGAAATTATATTAACATTATTCAGGAGCAATTTAATTACTTCATCATTATTAACTATTTGAGGCAAAGAAACAACAAGATATGAATCAAGGCTGGGCGCTGAAGTGATGTCTTCAAAAGTAAATACAGATGACAATGCTTGAATAAACATCTGTAAACATTCGGATGCAGGAATCGGGGTGTTATTAGAGTATTTAAGGATAATGTCATCAGAAGTGCAGGTATTGATAACGCACCAGAATCTTCGTGGCTTATTTGAGAATATTGTTGGCAAAGCATTGCTGAAAAATTCCATGCAGGTTTTTTTTTTTTAGTAAAACTTGGTATTTTTTATCGCTTTACTTTTATCTGTCAAATGAATGAGTAGTTCTATGCCCTTTGGCTTGTCTGTACAGACGTTTTGTCTTGTTATTAGCTCTACGAAGCCTGTTATTCAACCAGAGCACACATAGGTTGCACTTAAGGTATAGAAGTGATGAGGTTAGTAAGTGTAGTTTTGATTAGCATCCAGTTCTTCTAAACAGAATGAGAGGACCAATCATAAAGGTATTGCACTGAAAAGGTGGTTGATTCGGAGTTCATTCTGAGAAAGTTAGCCCTGTTGTAACATCTTATCTTTTTTGGAACAGTTTCTTTCGCTGAACAGATAGTTGATGTGCCCGGAGATAATGTCGTGATCGCAATGCCCTTCATGATGAAGGACATGTGAGCAAACATTTAGGTCACTGGTAAGAGTGAGGTCCAGAATATTTGAGGAATGCACTCATAACCGAGTAGGTTTAGAAATAACTTGACTGTGAAAAGTCAAGACATGTCTTTATGAAGGCATGACCTTCTTTGCGACTAGCAGGGGTATAGAGCATAACCCACTTGATGTTAGGAAAAGTAAAGCCACCAAGAATTAGGAAAACAGAATTTGGGACACGCGCACACATTTCACCTAAAAGGCGATGTAAGTAATCAACAAAATTGTCATACATGCCAGGAGATCGGTAAAACACCCCAATTATAAGGTTAGTAATGCCGCATTCCAAAAAAAAAAAAATAACAAACACACATTCAATAAAAGAGGTGACTATTACGAGTATAGCAACAATTTCTTTCCTTAGTGCAATGAGGACATCGCCTTCTCTTCAGAACTTCCAGTCGCAACTAAAAAGATTAAAGCAAGATTCGCTCAGCAGCCCACTACTCTCTGGAATGGTATCGTGTAACCACGTTTCCGTCAATCCAAAAATAGAGGCGGAATAAGGGTCAATGATGGAATAAAGAGCAGCGGCATTAGGAATGACGCTTCTGAAGTTAGTGTGCAGAAAACAAGTGAACTTAAATGAACGCTCGGACCAGGGTGGGAACGAAGATGAAACAAATCGAGTAGAAGGACCGCTTAAAAGATTTTGTTTAATTGTGGCACGGGAGATAAACTGTACTGCTGGTGTTGCGATCCCACTGATACATATCTTTAGTGATGTGTATAGCTTGTCAAATACCAGATTAGTTTTGTCCCCCTCTTTGCCCATTACTGAGCACGTGATCAATATCTTTCCTGCCATCAAATTTAGCGATTATAGGCCGGGTATTAACCGAAGAATGACTTCCTAGGCGATGAGCACGTTTAATTAAACCAACCGTGATTTCAAGTTCGCGACTGCAGAAATCAGTTACGAGCTGTTCAGAAGTTTCCCAAGATTCAGACTTATCAGTGTGCTCGAAGCCATAGAACGGCAAATTAGTCCGCCGCGAATTCTCTCCCTGATAGTCAATTTTTTTGCTCCAGTTTGGAAAAATCACCATTACCGTCTCTTGAAGGCTGCTTAGAAGAAAGAGGCTCAACCTTTGCTTCAAGTTGCTGAATGGGTTTGCTCAATAGATTCATATCAGTATTTAGACCTATATGAATGAGAAGGACCTTATTAACAGCCTCAAAAATATTGGTGCCATTAGTCTCAAGACGTTGAACGGCATCAAAGACGGAATCCAGTTTTTCTTCCTGGCCCTTCGCCATCGGCCCAGGATTAGCTTCTACGTCACCGCCGAGCAGGAGCAGGCGCCAAAGATGCAACAAGTGCGCACGAATTCGCTTCAACCACTTTGGTACATTGGGAGACCACGACACCATCACAAGGCAAGCGTTATTGTGGCGATAACAACTGGTTTTTAAATAACTAACCTGTGAAAATATAGGTCGTTGAAGCGGTTGCTCAAAAGAGATGTCGTGACCCAAGGCGTCAGCGGGAAAACTGCACTTATGAAGGTGGTGGTCCGTTGATATCGCCGCCAGTTGCCTGACTATAAGCCAGGATGAGTCGAAAAAGACTCCAGCTGCTTGATGACGCTTCAGTGCAGTATGAGGTGTAGGTGTACCAAACCTCGAAGTGTAGGTCGCTCGGTAAGGATAGCTGGACAGACAGCAGCTGGTGCAGCAACAGCAGCAGGAACATTTCTGAAAGCTCGTTGAAGCGGTTGCACAAAAGGGGTGTCGCGACCCAAGTTAGCATAGTTAAACGCTTCCGCTGAATTGTGTGGGCGACATTATCGCTACGTCTTCAGAAACACGCCAGTTGGATTATTTCATGCCGCTTTACAAAATTCTCGCCAACACCTGTGAGCATACAGCGACACTGAAAAAGTCTATTCGGTAAGTCGACTATTTATCTAGTTAGGCAGAACCAAACATACTAGCTAGTACGTTTGAAACATTTTGCTGAATTGCCGTTCCTTCGTTTCAAAAACTGCAATGGCATCATGTTCAATATCTGCAGTGGTAATGAATACATATGCTGCTGATGTTCATTCTTGATTCAACTACATTTCCTGCACTTGAATTTTTGCTAATACCAACTCATCTGTTCCTGCCTACATCCTACACCTACGTTTTTCTTTTCCATATAGATTGCTGCATTGTCCTCAATTTATGATCACGCTATAAAAACATGTAGATTAGCTTTACTGATTAAAGATTATCTAAATAATTTGCAGTTAGTTGTTTCCAGCTTCCCTTAGTCAGGTTTATTTGTCTCTTAACAACTAGAACAAAATGTGTGCTTCCTTTCAATGATGCATAGTTTTATTTATCTAAAGAATCAGCCACATCAATTACATTTACCTCGTGTTTTTACAGGTCCACCTTGGCCATGGAAATTGTATGGACCAATGCGGTCTCCAATCGGATTCAGATTTCTGCTAGCTCATTGGCTGTTTACTTTACTTCCGGGGGACTGAAGCACAATGAGCATGACTGGAAGATTTTGCAGAAGAACCATCTCAAGAATTTTCCCTCCACCTTACCCTTTGGAGCGGCATCAGTGTCAGGTAAAGAAAAACATCATTCCATGAACTACAGCAGAGATTTAATTTGATTTTGTGGCGGCTGTATAAAATATAATTGCAATTGTATTGTTTTTCGTATTTCGGAAACTGATGCCGGAGATCGTTGAAATGTGGCTATCAACAAGCTGCGAACCATGCTGTTTAAGGACTATGGTTGCTGTCTGGAATACAGTGCAGGGGAAGGCTGATGAGATCACACAAAATGATTTTGTCGCACCAAGGATGACTGGCTCAATGTGCAAGTTGGGGGGTAGACACCAACAATTATACTAACAGTTTTGAGCCACTTTCATGGCGGAACTGGGCTAGCATGAAAAAAAAGGCATATTTGCTGCAAATTTTAACAACATTAAACAACATGTGTTGCTCGTTTGGAAATGTATACAGCCGTTGCTTGACCATGGTAAGAGCAGTAGTTGTATTTTAGCATGCAAATCCTTGCAATATTCTATTTCATGCTAAAAACGTTTCAGTACTAAATCAATGCTTCCAGTTGAGGAATAATTTTCCTGGAGAATATCTACAGTTGTGATTTAAATAATGATTAGGTCGTTTTTGCAAAATCGAATGAATCATTGATTAGGAAATATATAAGGATTTTATTTGTGCAGATTCCTTGCATTTGCTGAAGGAGGTGAGCTGCGGCGAAGAGGCGGTAAGTGCTACAATTAAGATGATGCCGCACTACCTGGCACAGAAATGTGTACGCCTTTTCCTTTAGAGTAAGTTTTAGAGTTTTTTCTTTGTTGTGGGCAACAAAGTATTGTATGCATAGCGTTTTTTTTTGTAATGAAGTTATTGCTTTCTAGGTGTAGCTTTCGAGCGTCTGTCACAAGTTGCTTAGCTTTCTAACATAAAAGCTTTGAGTAGGAAATAAAAGCTTTTGCAATTTCAGAAGTTTTTCCTAGCAGAGAAAGATTTGCATGGGTCATAGCTATAAAAGCATTGCATACTGGCTTTTCCTGAGCATACTTGTGTGCATTAATGGTGAAGCTAAACACGTGCTATTTATAATATTTTAGTCCTTTTCAATTAGCATTCGGTGAAACATCTATTCAATGCTCGATATGAATGCGTACTGCTTTGGCATTTGGCCACTTATGTTAAAGTTGTGTACTTATGTACGAGAGACGGGCTATGATTTGATAAAACGGTAATACAAATATAGCCTAGTGCTGTGCATTGTCAATCCACATAATGAGCACAATGAGGCTTAAAATATTAACACATGCCATTCATAGACGACGAAGATTTGAACGGGCGATTCGGAAAAGACGACGAAGCAATACGGTGCTCCGCTTTGGTGCTGCCTTGACTGGCTTTTGGTGTTCTTCGGTGCCAGAGTGCCAGAGCGCCTTCTCTGTATCGTTACGTTACAAATCTGGTGGAGGAATTGCCAGGTATCGATCCTGTCCTGCATAATCAACCTGTCAATACGGAGCTTACCCCCGTACATCAACGCCTCGGCCGCCGCCTAAATTCGGACCCCTTCCGGCCGCTACCAGGACGACGCACCCTCAGACGGCCGTAGAAACTGCTGCAATGACATCTGAGAGCAGGCTTCGAACCCACATTCTGTGTCATCAGCCGCGAACACCCCCCTTTTTTCATGGCGACGTGTTCGAGGACGCCGAAGACTGGCTTGAGAACTACGAGCGAGTTGCTCGTTACAACGGGTGGACTGATGAGCGTAAGCTCCACAACGTGTACTTCGATCTTGAAGAGTCTGCACGGACATGGTTTGAAAACCATGAGGCTTCCTTCCCATCCTGGGCAGCCTTCTTTCGTGATTTTAAAGCCACTTTTCCTAGCGCCGACCGCCGGGAGCGAGCAGAAGCTGCGCTACACTCGCGCAATCAGCGCCCGAACGAGAGCGTGCGTATGTTCTTTGAGGACATGACACGCCTTTTCAAGCGTGCAGACCCACAAATGCCAGAAGATAAGAAGCTGCGTCACCTGATGCGGGGCGTTAAACAAGAACTTTTCACGGGACTGGTGCGCAGTCCACCGCGCACTGTGGCGGAGTTTCTCAGCGAGGCAGCGACCAAGGAGACAACGCTGCAACACCGAGCCCGTCAGTATAACCGTGATGTGAACATCATTGGGTCCGACGCACCCCCTGTGCAGGTCGGCAGCGACATGGACGCATTACGAAATCTCATCCGTTCTGTCGTGCGGGAGGAACTGCAAGCGCTCCGGATGCCTTGCAACACAACACCTTTTCCTTCACTGGCTGAAGTCATCCGGGACGAGGTGCGTATGGCAGCTAAGCAAGTTGCTGACGTTCCCCAGCAGCGCGTTTCCCACCAGACGTTCGACATGAGGCCCACCTACGCGTCCTTCCTACGTAAGGCTCCCCCGCCGGACCATAGTATCAACGCCGCAGCTCCAGCAATGGAGCCGCAGGGTCCTCGCATGGAGTCGCATGGAGCCTCGCTACTCCCCTCCGCCAATCTACCAGCGACCCCGTAAAAGTCAAGTATGGCAGCCCCGGGATCGTCGGCCCCTGTGCTATCATTGCGGTGAAGCCAGTCACCTTTACCGGGCGTGCCCATACCGCCGCGTCAACATGCGGGGTTTCGCCTCGGAGGACCTCTACCCTCGGAATGCAGAACAGCCTACTGAGATTGCAAGCGACCTTGCAGCGCGACAGTACCCCGTCGCATCCGGTTACCAAGAGCGTCGGTCTACGTCCCCGACGAGCAACCGTTCGACAAGTCCCCACTCTTCCCGACGCCGCTCTCCCAGCCCTGGCCGGGAAAACTAATACCAGCGGCCTTCGGAAGCAGGGTCGCTGAGGTCGGGAAATGTGAAGATCCTCCGTCATCGCCAGGCCGACCCGACGAGATTTCACTTGTGTCAGGTAGCGACAGCATCCGGCATACTACCTCCGATTTGTGTGTAACGATTGATGGAGTGGATGTCACCGCGTTACTCGACACTGGTGCCGATTATTCTGTAATGAGCCGTGGTCTCGCCCGAGAATTGAAGAAAGTTTTGACAAATTGGTCCGGCCCGAAAATTCGTACGGCGGGAAGTCACTTGATTGAACCTGCAGGCAAGTGCACAGCGCGAGTCGGCATCCGTGGTTTTGTGTATGTCGGAGAATTTATCGTGCTTCCTGAGTGTTCGAAAGACTTCATCCTTGGTCTAGACTTCCTGCAGACCAACGGCGCTGTCATTGACCTGAAAGAAGCGCGTGTTTCCTTTTCGACGAAACGAGCCGTGGCGCGCATTGAAAACGAAGATCCGGGTCTGAACGTTTTGCGTATAGTCGACGATGACGTGAGGGTTCCGGCACGTTCTAGTGTGCTGGTTCTTGTAAAGCATGATTTGTTCCACGATTACGAGGGCATCGCGGATGGGCACCTCCCGCTACTACTCGAGAAGGAATTAGCCGTTGCTCGAGGACTCGTACAACTCCTGAACAGTTGTGCTACTGTTCTCCTGACAAATTTTGCTAAGGAGATGCGGCATCTCGCCAAGGACACGGCTGGTGCCGTCCTTCACGATGTTACTGCCTTACCTCATTTATGCACCGCCGGAGCGAACCCTAAAGAAGAGGCCGCACCTTGTCATGCTCTGCAAACCGTTAAAATTAGCCCCGACTTAAGGCCCGATCAAAGGAATCTTCTCTTGGCTCTTCTGAGCGATTTCGCAGACTGCTTCACCACAGGCTCGAAGGTCGGTCGTACTCCTGTCGCCAAACACCGCATCATCACCGATGAGACCACGTTACCGGTATGCCAGCGCCCGTACCGGGTTTCTCCTAAGGAACGTGACGCCATTAAAACGCAAGTGGATGAAATGCTTGCGGACGACGTGATCCAGCCTTCGACGAGCCCATGGGCGTCGCCAGTGGTCCTTGTCAAAAAGAAAGATGGCACCTTGAGATTCTGTGTCGATTACCGAAAGTTAAATAACGTGACCAAAAAGGACGTCTATCCGCTGCCCAGGATTGATGATGCCCTCGACCGACTACGCGATGCCAGGTACTTCTCCTCATTAGACCTCAAAAGCGGATACTGGCAAATCGAAGTGGATCAGAGAGACAGAGAGAAGACTGCATTTGTGATGCCCGACGGCCTATACGAGTTTAAGGTGCTTCCGTGTGGTCTTTGCTCTGCACCGGCCACGTTCCAACGTATGATGGACACGATTTTATCAGGTCTCAAGTGGCAGTCATGCTTGGTGTACTTAAATGATGATGTTATTTTCTCGCCTACTTTCGAGCAACACTTGGACAGGTTGCACATCGTGCTTCAAGCACTCAAAGGCGCGCAACTAACGATCAAGCCTGAGAAATGCCACTTTGCTTTCAAGGAACTACGCTTCCTCGGCCATGTTGTCAGTGCACAGGGCGTTCTCCCTGATCCCGAGAAGACTGCCGCAGTGTCAAATTTTCCACGTCCCACCGACAAACAGGCACTTCGACGATTTCTATGTCTTTGTTCGTGCTATCGACGCTTCGTCCAAGATTTTTCTAAGATAGCTGAACCACTGACAGCACTAACCAGAGATGACATACCCTTCCTGTGGGGAGACGATCAAGAGCAAGCCTTCCAGGAGCTTAGAAGCCGCCTACACAAACCCCCAATACTCGCCCATTTCGATGAAGACGCCGCAACAGACGTACATACTGATGCCAGCAACGTTGGCCTCGGCGCGGTACTCATTCAGTGGCAAGGCGGAGTAGAACGGGTTATCGCCTACGCGAGCCGAACACTCTCACGATCAGAGGCGAACTATTTGACAACGGAGAAGGAGTGCCTTGCGGTAATCTGGGCCATCAGCAAGTTTCGACCATATTTGTACGGACGACCCTTCCGTATTGTCAGCGACCATCATTCCTTGTGCTGGCTGGCAAGCCTTAAAGACCCGTCTGGACGCTTAGCTCGTTGGAGCCTCCGTCTTCAAGAGTATGACGTTACTTTTGTCTATAGGTCGGGACGTAAACACCAAGGTGCGGATTGCTTGTCACGCGCGCCATTGGACTCCACTGCAGTAGAAAACGCCGACGAGTTTTCCTTTATTGGGGCCATTACTCAATCCCATATGGCTGACCTTCAACGCAAGGACCCGGAGCTGGCGCCGCTCATCGATTATCTGGAAGGACGCGGTGGTAGAGTACCGCTTGTTTTTCGTCGTGGCTTGCAGTCATACGCTTTGCGAAGTGGAGTTCTCTACAAGCGCAATTTTGAAAGATCAAGAGAGACATTTCTACTCGTAGTACCTACGCACCTACGGCCTGACATCTTGAGCGCTTGTCACGACGAACCGTCCGCCGGCCACTTGGGAGTTAGTCGTACACTTGCAAGAATTCGGGAGAAATACTATTGGCCGAAATTATTACCTTCAGTACGATCCTACGTTAAAACCTGCCGTGACTGTCAACGCCGAAAGACTCCACCCGTGAAACCAGCTGGATTTCTTCAGCCGATCGCTCCACCGCAATATTCTTGCGCCTGCAACACAACATGCTCCTTAGCCAATGTCTTGATATGGAGTTTGAACCACAAAATAATTATTAAATTTTTCAGTTACTTTCTGGATAACGTACATCAACTTTTTTTCATTGAAACCACTTTTTTATAAAGAATGCATTTTATTATAGATATTGCATTGAAATCTGCATCCTCTTGTCATTCAGGTGTTCCCGTTCTAGGGGCTCCTGGAAATACAGCCTCATGAATTCCAAATAAAGGCAGCTTCCCACAGGTGTTGTTTCGCATGTCTTCGGCATGCTCGCATATTTTTTTTTTGTGCTGAGCTGCCAGGTCTATATGCCTGCAACATATCCCACGTAATGACTATGATCTCTTGAGACTAATGTTTTCCACGCTATGGTTGCATTCTCCACGTGTGAATATTCTGACATTAGGAGAGGAGTGACAACAGTATATGAAATGAACCTCACACTACAGAGCGTCAGAGTATGGAATGTCAGATTGTGGGACATTAGAATGCATGGTGTCGCAACACAGAACAATAGACTACAGGGGATCACATTACAGAACTACCGACAATTAACATCACAGTACAGAACTAGACAATAAACGTCACAATACAGTGCTACACACAATGAACATCACAATACAGAACTAACTACAGACAATCAACATCACAGTACAGAACTAGACAATTAACGTCACAATACAGAACTACATACAATGAACATCACAATACAAAACTACAGACAATGAACATCACAAACAGAACTACAGACAATGAACATCACAATCTAGAACCACAGACATTGAACGTCAGACTACAGGTCAAAATATGACAAGACTACAGACCATCTGAAATTTTCCGTGTTAGCAAAGCTTGGCAGTGAGTTGACAGTTCGCGCTCCCTGCTTTTTGTCGTCGTTTGTGTATTCGTTTAGGCGCACCCCTATGTCAGCATGCTAAGTAGTACTAATTAGCCATTAGTCATGACTAATAGCCATAAGTAATGACAATGACTAGCTACCGGATGTGATGTCATCATGACGTCCCATTAGGTTATGACTCCTCTATTGGTGCCAGGGTCACCAGAAACCAGGGTCAGCCCAGCCAGCACTGCCGTAACTGAGGCAAAACATTTGAACCTCAGCATCGAAAAAATCCTTGCGTGCAAGCATTTTATCAATACACGACTGATAGTAGCCATACGGATTAGAGAGTTAGAGAAAAAATCAAGGCGGTGAAGAATGCGCGTGCTGGAGATAAGTATGTGAGCATGCCATCGGTCGTTTGACCGAGAAGGAACTCTGTTTTTTATTTGGTTGTAATTAGGCTCCTGGTGATATGCTGGATAATCATGATGAGTGTTTTTTTTTTCTTTGCTCCTTTCCCCCCTTTTTTCTGATTTAACTGTTGCCGCGGTGCATATATATTGTAGCGAATTGTTTAAATCTTTATTTGTTTCTGTTCGACAGCCGCTGGCATGCGGCCTTATCATTGTTATTCTGGCGCACTTATCAATTCTGTATCTCGTGTTTGTTCATGCTCGTTGTCGCGATTCGACACGTTATTATTTTCTTTGTCGCGAACGATGCGCCGAGATCTGTCTCGAAGATTCTGATCACTCGCGTATGTTTCTACAATGTTTCAGGTTGGGCTACTAGGAGTTTGCGACGTTGTCTAGATTGTTCTGAGCAGCCTTTAAATTGAGCGTTGACGAGTGCAACGGGCATTCATTGTTCGACGACCGACCAGCACGTTTGTTGCTATCGCCGCCGTCGAGTTGCTTAGTTATTTTGCGGGCGCAATCAGCCCAGTAAAGAGTTAAATTCAGCACCATCAAGCCTCTGTCTCCTTTTGGTGTCTACGGCCTTGTCACCACTACATGACAATATACTACGATGAACATTTGATGAAATAAATATTTGGAAGTCAGCGCTCTATTCTCCTGTGCTCTATTCCGTCCATATTTCTACCTGCGCTGTTACTGAAGTTTTCTTTGAACCTTTTACAGTTGCGAGATTTGCTTAATTTCGAACACAAAGCACTGCTTGAGCGCATATACAAGAGTGACTTCATACATTTTACGCCACCATGTATTCCTGTAGCTTAGCCTCTGCATCCTTCAACTTTTCCAAGGGACCGAAGTTCCGCGGCAGATCCTCAGTGGAAGAGCAGCGCGTTCGCTATTGGACCTCTTGGGCCGCTGCCAACTGCTGCGTGCGGATTGCACACTTTAAATGTCAACGGTTTCCTGGCGTTTAAAAAAGGCGCGTTGCCGGTAGTTGCGGAGGAAGCCGTGAGCGTCAGTCGTGCGTTGTGCTGCTCGTCTATAAGGAACGTGGCGAAGTCTTTCTGGCCATCGATGCGCGAAGACAATAGCGTGAAACCAGTAGCTTCGGGTCCCTTTCTGGCTTTTTTGTATCTTGCACCTTGAGTGCAAATAATTCATTTATCTCATCTCATGGACTCGGAGCCTACATACTCAGACACGAACCAGAATCGTGCAATGCCCATAAGAAATGCTGACCGGGGCTTTACATCACTAATATTTAAAGCGGGGTTTAAACCGACGGGTTGCTCTTTCATGCAATGTGGTAGCTTGCTTCTGAATGCTTATATTGTGGGTCGGATATTAGAGCCGCAACATCATCATCACCATCATCATCAGTAGCAGCAGCAGCCTGACTATATCCACTGCAGAGCGAAGGCCTCTCCCAAATTTCTCCAATAAACCCGTTTCTGTGCTAGCTGTATCCACTTGACCCCTGCGAACTTCTTAACCTCATCCGCCCACCTAACTTTCTGCCGCCCCCTGCTACGCTTTCCTTCCATTGGAATCCAGTTTGTTACCCTAAGCGACCATCGGTTATCCTCTCTTCGCACTACATGTCCTGCCCATGTCCATTTCTTCTTAATTTCCACTAGAATGTCAGTAACTTGAGTTATTTCTCTGACCCACTCTGCACGCTTCCTATCTCTTAATGTTACCCCTACCATTTTTCGTTCCATAGTCCTCTGAATTGTCCTCAACTTAAGTAGAACTCTCTTGGTTAGCCTCCTCTTTACTTTCCTCTTGAGCGATACCGGTAAGCTGCTAGTCATAATCTGCGAGTTCTTACAAAATGCGCTCCATCCCAATCTTGTTCTTCTTGTTATTTCCTTTTCATGGTCCGGATCTGCTGTTACTACCTGTCCTAAGTAGACATATTCGCCTACTACTTCCAGTGCTTCGCTACCTAACGTAAAGTGCTGTTCCTTCCCGAGGCTGTTGAACATTACCTTAGTCTTCTGCATATTGATTTTTAAGCCTACCTGTCTACGTTTCCTTTCTAGGTCGTCAATCATTATTTGCAGTTCATCCCCCGAGTTACTTAGCAAGGCAATGTCATCAGCAAATTGCAAATTACTGAGGTATTCTCCATCTACCTTATTCCTAACTGCTCCTATTCCAAGCCTCTGAATTCTTCCTCTAAGGAAGCTGTGAATAGTACTATGGAGATCGTGTCTCCTTGCCTTCCACCTTTCTTTATGGGAATTCTGTTTCTTTATGCAGAACTATGGTTGCTGTGCAGCCACTATATATATCTTCCAGCACTTTCAGGTAAGGCTCGTCTACCCCCTGATTTCGCAATGCCTGCATCACCGCCGAGGTTTCGAGGGGAATAAGCGGTGGCGTAGCGGTAGAACATCCGCCTCGCATGCAAAAAGACCGGGGCTCAAATTCCGGTGCCGCGCAATTCTCCACCGGGAAAAAAAAAGAAAAACCCCACGTGCCGATGGAATTGCATAAACAGGTTTGGGGTGCGACCTGATGCTGGCGAACACCTCTGGCAACGCACTCCCTCAGCAGAACAGGAGTTAGCCACCCTGCTGCAGTAATTGGCCGCAACCTCTCATGATTAGCTTTATGAAACCTCGGCGGAGCCGCAACAATTAAGAGGTAAATAGCAAAGTACATGTGCGTGAGCGAGGAACACAAATAGAGCTTTTAACTATTTTGCGGCGCACCATTCAGAGCGGAGCCAAAGTGTCAGATCAGTACAAGCGGCATGGACAACAGGGAGAGAAGACCGACGACGTCATATATATCTACCAAAATAAACTACGTCAAACTAGTGATTTCGCATGTTTAGCTTTGTTTAGCCCTGTTATATTTCGAAGTTTATTTTTTTGTTCTAAAGAGAGGAGCTGTGAAGCTCCTGAATAACTATCTCACAGGACCACCAGCTTCGTTATAAGTGGGCTCGACATTATAAGCACTGGTTCGAAAATGTGACTGACGAATCATTGTGATATATATTGTGAAAATATTGTGTGTGAAAAGCTGGCCGGAAAGGGCGGAGCGTTTTCCACCCATAGGTGTTTTCTTTAGAAGACCCAATTTTTTAAAAAGGGCAACCGACTTTCGATTAATTTCAGCCATGGGGCTACATTGATGTCTACGGCGGACAACAGGTAAGACTGAGAAGCTACGGTAACTTCGCTATATAAGTAGCTAAATTATGTTTTATTAATTTTTATTTTTAGGTGTATGCGTATTTGAAGAATTGGAGCCCGGCCTCCTAATCGTATAGCCGCCAAGAAATGTATCTTAAAGAAGTTGTAGCGGGCGTTACAAGACCTAGAAATGTAACCCTGGTAGGCGGTGTCGCCCAATAACTGAGCGTCAGCAGCGTATCAGGCGTAGATGGCTCGGCCAATGTAAGATTTCAGGCCAGGCTGCCAGCGCAATAACTGCACACATTTGGTGCCGACGCAGATGCTTCTTGTGAATCCGCAGTTTAAACGAAATTGCCAACGACCCGCCGAGCACCCACCTGCCTCTCAGGTGATACAAGCAGAGTGAGGGTACGTTTGGGTGCAGCGGTCTACGTCGCAGGCGCTGTGAGGAACGGCCTATCAGGGTGACGTTTGTAGGCCGTGTAACTCGCTCTACACGTTTTTAACAAAAGTTTATTTTTTTTGGTTGTACTATTTAAAGGAAGAATTACAATTCTGCAAATAAAGCATATTCACTAAAATGTCTAAAACGTTATTTATTTATTTACGTAACTAGTGGCCTCAGGGCTAAAAGAAATCTAAAGGAAGTCATATTTGTATTAAAATTATGGAACTTGTAAAAAGGCACCCGGTATAGCGCTTCAGCCGCTGTCCAATAAAACTGTGGCTGTTGAAGACATGATGACTAACCAGCGCTAAAGACTAGGATAAAAAGCAAGCAGAAAACAGGACCATCACATTATTTTAGTTTCGTTTTGGTTATTGAGCCTGTAGTGTGCTAAGAGTTATCGCTGCAGCTACTGGCATGCACCAGCGTGTTGCTGCACCCGAAGACGATGAATTAGGCCGCTGTCTTGGGGATTGTGTACGCCTGACGCTCCAACAGTTGCTGCAACTTCCTCCTGAGCAGCTTGATTCGTCTGGGCATCCTGTAAAAACGCAGCCCTACAAGTTCGACATCCCTGTCCGGCCCAGGTTATGAGGGATGTCCGTAGATGAAGGCTGTGGGTAATTTCGACCAACTGGGGTTCTTTAACTTGTACTGGCATGACACAGTATAGAAGCGGTGTTATCATGCGTTTCACCTTCAACTTTACGCGGTCACTGTGGCCGAGGGTAAACCCAGGTCTCCCGGCTGAGAGGTAAATTGTTCTAACCTCTATGAACTGCGGGATTATAAACCTCGCGTACACTAAGCTCACGGTGCACTTTACTACGATTGACATTAAGCTAGGTGCGAAACCAGCACATGGTGGACGTATTGAGTGGCTCTCTATATGCTACGCTTCATGTCGTTAAGGTTTTACTGAGTGCGCTATTTTTTCTCTTGTTACGAATTGCGCCGGGAGGTGCAAACATATTTTTTAATTTCTACCGCCATTTTGTGAACGCGAAACGATCAATCAGAAACAACACACACATTGTAATTGGAAATACTTTTTCTCCAAAATATGTGAATAAATTATGTATGTACGTTTTTCTTTATTCCTAACATACTGCTACTTCTTCGCCTCTGTTTAAATGAAGTAATATTTTTGGATTAGGCACGTCTTCTTTCCTCAAAAGTGCCGCGGTGCCAGGTGGTTGTGGCATCCATCTTGTAGTGCCTGTAAGACGAAAGGTTTTGCTAAAACAGTAGAAAAACCATTGCCTCACATATGTACATTACGTGAACCTATGTGGAAACTGCATTTAGGCTTTGTTAACAAAGGCACGCGTTTAATACACATTTTTGCGCATCAATATTTAAGAAATGTGTGAAGAAACATATAATTGTTTCTAAGCATTGTGTATCAAACGGGAAGGCTCGCTTAGCGTAAGTGTAATACACAATACAGAAATAAAAGGAGGTCTCTTAAATTACCCCGTCCTGCCCTTTGCTTGCTAGTAAAAAATTATCCAAAGAGGAGCAATTGTTCTAATATGGCTCTAACCTTGCCGTATCCTTCTTCTACGTCTGTGTACTTTTATTCCCTTCTCGAAAAGCAAACAATTTAACTGCAGTTGCGCTGTAGCATGTCAAATACTTTCACGTATAACTGAGAGGACTCTCCCAATTGACCTGTAATAGGATGCGTATTGGTTTTCTTGGTCACCCATACATCTCTTTTTATTCCTTTTGTGTCGTCACAGAAATAAAGTACTCATGAACCTTATTATTCCAGGTCAGAATCATTTCCTATGAGACCTTAGCGGGTCGAATAAATTGTTCATACGCCCATGAATAGTTTACTGCGATCAAAATAGCTAAGCTTGGGAATGAGTTGAAAAACTATATGACGTGTGATTGGACTGTGTGATGTAATAAACTCAGATCAGTTCGAAAATTACAACTGGGCTTTTCATTCTTAATTGCGTAGCATCGGGACCGTTATAGAACAAAGCCGAATTCTATATATAGATAACATATGCCCAGCGATGCATGCCTATTACCAGGTCATATTAACGTTGAATACGTTCAGATACAAGCGGATACTTAGCAACAAGGTTTCAAAATGAGTTTTTCAGGTCCCCTAACGCTGTTTACGCAGCTAACTGCGGAAGCATTCACCTTATACCAGGGGTCAGGACGAGTGGTGAATGAGAACACATACAAAAATATTAAAACTAATAAGGTAAAGTATATTAGAAGACTATATACAATAATAAAATTTCTAGGTGCAGTCGACCAACAAAGGCGAGCAACATCAAACAGCATAGCGTCTACGTCGATTGCAGCGCGTGAGGACTGCACTCCGTTCTGCTTCTAAGAATATTACTTTAATAGCTTTTTTCTGTATATATGACTGTAACTGTACAAGACCAGTCTCCCGGATTACTTGATCACAAAACGTGATTTATTCAGTAGCAAGAGATAATAATACACACCATCTCTGGTTTGTCATTTTCCACAATTCCTAACTTCCTCCAGAGGGCAGCAAAGAAAGTGTTCATATGATTGGCGCTCGCTTTGGGCTTCCTCTGCTCTCCTGTAGGCGAACGGCAAATTAGATTAGTAATAATTACAAGAGTATTGTAGGATTAGCCAGCAAGCCATGAAGAATTTGCCTCTTTGGTCTTCTTTTAAGTTCTAGGCTTTAGTATATTGTTCGTTTCGGCATGCATTTCCTCTTGAACACGTCGTGGTGATAAGAGCCTACGAGCATTGCAATCGAGATGGTATCAAGGACTTTGCATGTATAATATTTCACTTTGCAAGTGAAATGTTATATAGGCTTTTCCTGGTTGCGGCCTTACGAATGACGCAAAGCGCCGTTATACTCTGCAATGAAGGCAATTCTTCAGAACATTCAACAGTTGCTAAAGTAAATGGTGTAAGTCTAGGGTATTGCAGCGAAAAGCTATATCTCTTAAAACGGTGCAGTTCCTTAATTTTCGAAGCCACGCGACAGCATTAAACGCTGATTTCGGGTCATACGTACGTTCGTATGGAATCTTAAGTGGGAAACGTACAGAAAAAAAAAGAAAAATTATTTCGGTAGTGTTAACTATTACGAAGTCCCTTTCCTCAACGCACCAAACGCCGCAACTCTCTGTCGCCTATCGCCTCATATCACAGATTTCCCGTGGGCATTTCGAATTGAAAGCGTAAAAAAGCGCAGGACGATCACAACATCTTATAAAGAAAGTAAATAATCACTGAAAATGATACCTTGATACAAGACACAAGTGTAGTAAAAATTGTTTTAAACTAGGGGATTTCAGATAGAATATTTTGAGTTGAAAAGCGGATAGTAGGTGTGTTTAACGTATACGTTCTCCCCATAAGCCTAGTTTGACAAGCGCCGGGACAAATGCCTCTTCCATATCTCATTTGCTAACGGGTGCTGTGTAAGCTGCACTGATGCTTCCACCGTAAACTTACTACCTCTCTCCATCCACGTAGACTGCAAAGGTCCGGTACTGCAGCTTTTTTTGTTTTGTTTTGGAATGCACTTCGTTAGTCTTAATAGCTTTCGGTTATCTCAGTGCCTAACCTTTCACCGAACACTTTTCTTTCTGCAGCGTTTTCCGTTGTCATCACTTTAAGAGCTTCGAAGTTCTGCCCTTTAGGTAAGTAGCATGTGATATCTCAAAATAACAGCTTCAAGGGCAAGTTTGTTCTGCATAGTACCCAGAAATGTGGCGCAAAAAACACAGTCAGATGAAAAGAAACAAAACACAGGCGCACACTACCAACTGTAATATGAATCTGAACACCCACTTCCTCTTCACCACTCATCCTCTCCTACACCAAAGTACATCTTCTTCACACACCTCTTCTTTGCCAAGTAGATAGTAGCACTTTCTTCCCCGAAGAACATAAACATCGTCCAAGCCAGTCACCAATTCTGTGCTCAAGTGCATCTCCACACGCATCTTCTTTGCCCAGCAGCTAATACCACAATCGTGCCAGTGTAACACAACCATAATCCAAGTAGGACAAGTGAAGTGTTTTGGATGGACATGTCTTACTGCACGTGTGGTGGTTGTTTGTTAGTGTGTGACTACGTGGTGGACTTTGTGATGGTCCTGCTTGGATGATGGTTGTGTTACACTAGGATGATTGTGGTATTAACTGCTGGGCAAAGAAGAGGTGTGTAGAGATGTACTTGAGTGTATAAATGGTGACTGTCATGCTTGGACGATGTTTATGTTCTGCGGGGAAGAAAGTGCTACTATCTCCTTGGCAAATGAGAGGTATGTGAAGAAGATTTACTTGGGCGTAGAAGAGAATGGGTGGTGAAGAGGAAGTGTGTGTTCACATCCATATTACAGTTGGTAGAGTGCTCCTGTGTTGTGTTTCTTTTCATGTGATTGTGTTTGTTGCGCCACATTTCTGGGTACTAGCAATGATATACAGCTTGTAAATATATTTTTCTTGATAGGTACTGTTAAGTAAGCTGCTATCATAATGCCAGCGTGTCTGTTAAATGTGCGCAAGCGTGTTTCTGTTCTATTTATTTTACTATCATTATCCAGATATACAGAGACTGTCTGATATAAGTATTGCATTCTCTTACCACTTTCGATGCTTCGATAACTGTCATGAATCGCTGTTCTCTAAAGAGGTTGTTTAACACTCGTTCCGTTTGTTGCATGTTAAATTTTATTCCTACTCTACACATTTACTTACCATAAGTCATCTACAAGGCTTTGCAACTCGCTCCCTAAAGTAATAACGCAACGCAACATCACAAGCTATAAGTGGATTCAAATGTTGGATAAAAACTTATTTTCCCGATGTTTCTGAGTGCTAAAAATAGAACTTTCTTGTGAAATTCATTTGCGATGATATATCGTGAATCTTCAAGTGGAATAAAACAAAACAGCACAGCAGGCGAATTGTTTATATAACGCTTAGGACTGCCTCTTCCCCCCCCCCCCCCCCATGAACAAACGTAGCCAGCAGGTGGCTGAACATATGGCATCGTCTCAAAGTATTCTCAAGAAGTGATGCTGTATTCAAATGGTCAATCCTCAAAACGACTTTGTGAACTAGGAAAAGCGTTACTCAATAGGAAAACCTTATGCTGAGAATTAAAAGAAGATCGAATGGTTACGGTACATTTCCACCTATGCCAATGCGGAATGAACATTTGGTTACTTTTGAAATTGTATGGCCCTGTAACCAAAACTTCAATATGCGCTAGGTCCACACTTGCTTACTGGTGACTTCGAAACAGCGTAAAACCTCCTGTTATTTCCGCCAAAATATCCTGTCAGCTCAAAAGTGTAATGCCCCTTCACCCCGTAGCACTTTTTTTCACACCAGCAAAACGAAAATTCCATTTTGGCAATTGTAATTTCAAGCAACATTCTAACGCAACCAAACAAGACCTTCCAGCTTCGTTTTTTTTTTCTACACTTTTTTTCACTCCCATCCCTTAATTCTCAGTAATTTAAACGTTTTTACTGTACGAAAGCCATGAAAACTTCCAGGCGCCATAAAATATCACACCATATAATATTCCGGTAAAGTACGTAGAAAGCAGCCTGTGGGTTTGCAGAATCTATCTTATACTAGTGACTCCTCGTCCTTCTCAGTAAAAGTAGATGATTCCCGTCTTTCGAGACTGTTCAATCGCGGACTTTGTAAACGAATTTTCGTCACTGTCTTCACCCGCATCACGCGCTGTCAATGTAGGCAAGCTCTTCAAGAGATGGGAGTTCCATTTCACCTCATCCGTCTCCTCAGGAACCTGTATGAAGGGCAAGAGGCCACAGTCAGAACTGGGCATGGTCTTACTGATTGGTTTCCGATCGAGAAAGGAGTGAGGCAAGTCTGCATACTGTCGCCCTGCCTATTTAACCTATATGCAGAGTGCATCATGAGGAAGGCCGGTCTGGACGAGTCTTCAGCTGGAGTGAAGATTGCTGGAAAACGTATCAACAACCTTAGGTATGCGGATGATACCACTTTAATGGCAGAAAGTGAAGTGGAACTCAAGAGACTTCTGATGCGCGTACAAGAAGAGAGTGAGAAGTTTGGGCTTAAACTGAACATTAAAAAGACAAAGATCATGGCGTCTTGCCCTATCAAGTTTTGGAGCATCAATGGACAAGAAGTGGAAGATGTGACAGATTTTCTGTTCTTGGGCTCCAAGATTACCTCAGAAGGAGACTGCAGCCATGAAATTAGGAGACGCCTGCTTCTGGGAAAGAGAGCAATGGTTAGCCTTGACCGCCTAGTAAAGAGCAGAGACATTAGCCTGCCAACCAAGATCCGTATAACCCGTGCTATGGTCTTTCCAGTTGTGATGTATGGATGCGAGAGTTGGACTGTGAAAAAGGCTGACCGCCGAAGAATTGACGCGTTTGAATTGTGGTGCTGGCGAAGACTCTTGAGAGTTCCTTGGACTGCCAGAAGGTCGAATCAGTCGATATTGTCGACCATAAACCCTGACTGCACATTGGAGGGTCAAATTCTAAAGTTAAAGCTCAGCTACTTTGGTCATCTGATGAGAAGAGAGGAGTCGCTGGAGAAAGATTTGATGTTGGGAAAGGTTGAGGGTCGCCGGAGAAGGAATAGGCAGCGAACGCGGTGGTTAGATGGCATCCTCGAGGCACTGCAGATGAAGTTATGCGATGTTAGGAAGATAGTGAGAGACCGGAAAGCGTGGCGTGACATGGTCCATAGGGTCACGAAGAGTCGGACACGACTGAACGACTGAACTGAACTGAAATCGCGTTCAGAGGGCCTGGATTGGCCGCGCATAAAATGTATCTTACTACTTAGTCACAGTACAACCAAGGAAACGTTCCAATAAGTTGCACTTCTGCTCCGACACCCGGCCGAATTTTAAACTGTTATATGCAATGTCTTCAGAGTTTCCATCCCACAAAATGCACTGTCAACGGGAGATACGAAGGGACGTGATTGGCTAAAACAGTGGTGGCGTTAGGCGATCGTAAAAAACGAATTACGGGGCATCACCTGAAACCGTAAAACTCAGAAATGACTCCGTGGCGAATCCAAGACATTTCTTGTTTTACTTCGACTGCCAATGTGTGTTCGGTGGCGGGCTCACGAATGAAACAGAGAAAGTGACGCGAATAATGAAAATTAATCTCAAAACCCAGATGTTCACGTATTAATTCTGAAGATCTTCTAAATCGCTTTTCCTGGCGTCTCTCATAGCCTGAGTCGCTTTGGGACGCTGAACCCCATAAAGCGAACCAAACCAACATTGTTTTTCTTCAGTCACGCTGCCATCAATATAGGACTGCGATACATATATTTCCTTCAACTTCCCAAGAGACATTCGTGCTTTTACTCCTATTTGCTATTGTCAATAAAAGGTGTTTTTTCTTCGAGACAAGTTTTTGGAGAAGAAAGTGTGTCTTGCTAAGTCACGGCCATTCGAATATGATTGCATCGTTTGCCACAGTATCAACACTCATTGGCAAGTTGTGTTGAGCCTTTCCGTGCTGATTCCAGCGCCGTAAAATAGCCTAGCGAGAAAAATAAGCAGTTTTTGTGGCCCCATAATGCTTTTCCAAGACACTTGCTTCCTTGTATAGGTATGATTTACCTTTTTTTTATCTTTTTTTGGTGCGCTACAGGAAAATAGGCAGACACTGCTTGGACCCATAGCCAGCGGCTAGTAAAGGGTCCAATGGAAAAAGTACACCGGTTGCAGGCACCCAATCGTCAAAGTTAGAGACATCAGAAGAAGGAACTTTACAATAAACATGAAGAAAGTTAGTTATCGCTTATACATTCGTAAAACTACCAATGAAGAGAAGAAAATATAAACTAAAACCTCACAAATCAAACAAAAGCGCGTAGAACTTCTAGAAGAATTAAAGCAAAGAAAGATGAATGCATAATGTCACCACACTATAACAATACATAATGTCACATGTCGCAGAGAAATAACTCATCAGATAAAATACAGCCGAAGTGCAACTTATTGGAACGTTTCTTTAGTTGCACTGTGACTAAGTTGTAAAATATATTTTATGCGCGGCCAATCTAGGCCCTCTGAACGCGCTTTACTGCCGTTGAATTTCGAAGCCACACGTGACATGAGTCAGCTGTTGGGATTCCATCAAGTGTAGCTAGACGAGGAGTGTTTCCAAACAGGCGCCTTTAACTGTTGTTAGTGATCCACGCGGCTGACGGCAGCAATTTTTAGGCGCCAGCCGAACAATTAAAACGGTGATTGACGGGAATAGCAGATTCTCAATACTTCCATAATTTGATGATAGCATGATGCATTGCTCCCCTGGTGCTGCGCCAAACGCAAAAATGAACTCATTTTTATTCAACACGGCGAAAGTTGACCTACAAATCCGCAAAACCACATACGTTTTACAATTTAGCGGACATCACGGGGGTTAAACTGTCAAGGGTATAACGCCATAAAGATTTCATTTTAGTTCTAGCCCATTGCATAATGATAGCAACAAGGTGCACACGAGCAGTATAGTCTCAAAGAGAGGACATACGCACTGACCTCTTCAGTACTGACCTGTAACAAAACATACGATGACTCCTAGGACAATGGTACCGCAAGTGCTAAGCAGACATTTCCAAAAGGATGACAAATGCACAAAGGCTGCAGCTGCATGTCCACTGTCCAAAAATAGAAAATAACACTCGCTGTTTAGGAAAGCTTTCCAATGAGCAAATTGCGAAAGTAAATACACCTTCGTCATTCCTGTCCAAAATTTTAGCGCGCATTGAGCATTTGTTTTCGAATAGTAATTTACCGTTTTAAGCAAACACATATCAACAGCAGTTCCACAAACAGCGGTCTCAACACGCTGCCGCATTTGTTCCAAGCTCGTGCCATATGCCAGCTGTAGTTCTACAAGTGCGACGGATATGGTGAAATACGGCGAATAAGCACCAGCTGCAGCAGGCATGTTTCTAATGTCGGTCTGGTATTTTAGGAATAACTGCCTAACGATATCAAATGGGCGACTACGTGGCTGTGGTCTACTATTGAAAAGCGTTTTTGTTTGTATGCATTCCTTCTTCTTGGTGGAGTAAGGAAAGAATGAGCACGCCACGCATATTAAACGACTTTAAGAGCATGGTTGAAATAAGCAGTAGCTCGTCACTATACTGTATTTCATATCACATACTTTTCTTCTCTTAAATTAAATAAAATAAGATGAATTATTCGCCCGAGAGAAATCAAATTTTAAGCAACCAGTTCGAAGCAGCAATATTTTGTCGCTACATGCGGTCAGTGTTAGCGAAAATTGATTTTGTGGTGAATGCAAAATGTTAGATGACTTGTGCACTAAACATACGCAAATAGAAAAGAAAATGGCTTTACTGTACCCATTGGTAGACGTCACGGATGTTATGTTGCTTATGTTCATGAAATATGTCGTGTTCTCTTGGCAATAGTCTAACGTCCCGGGCATACGTGGTGGCTTGAGATCGACTCGAATTCTCAGCCACATGAAGACCAGCTGAATGATGAACATAATCAGTGTCGAAATTCCCGCTCCCTGAAAAACAACATAATAAACATGAAACACACACCAGTGTCATTTTGCGACCCCTATCTCCTTATGGATGCAGACGTGAATAACTCGAAGGAACGCGGCAACAGATAGCAATTTCTGCTCGCTTTACGTTGATTGCTTTCCCACTAGTTCTCCCAATTTGACTTCTGGGCTACGCTGGCAGTGGTAGGTGCATGTGCGCGTGCTTAGAGGTGTCCTGTTAATCATTTAGGTGTCCAATTACTTGTGGAGGGTGGAGATGAGCGTGTGCTCTCGGGAGCGAAGATATGTTATCAGCTGAGACGGGTAAGCCAGGCCTGAGATCCTCTGTTAGGCTTCTTGCGAGTGCGTGATTGGGGGATTGTGGGGTGCCAGCTGGGCTTACAATGTGGAAACAGCTAGCTTCAGCCATTTTCTCTGAGTCTCAAAAATTGATGTTTCAGCGAAATGCACTAAATACTGCTATTGCGCTGGTTGATGACACAACCAATCTGTATGCGACTTCATGAGGACTGTTCATGTACTTCACAGTACTCAATCCGCATCTTGTTTCTCGCTCAAAGTTTCTCCCTTCTACGACTCTGTCGTTACTAACCACACAACAAGCCCTGCTTCTTTTCATTAATATGTCACCGCAGTCCCCGTAGTCTCCGATCCTTTAACAAACCTTCGAGTGCATCAAAATTGATATTTAATAATTACAAAAAAACAGGAGTCGTTTGCACGCAAGACTTCAGCACCTTAGAATGGACAAAGGGGAAGGCGACTGCGAGTATCAGAAGTCCAATGCAAGGACCAGTCGCCGCGGAAGTCACCATGATAATTGCCTGCAAGAGAGAACAAGTTTGCGATGGAGTCAGATACTAAGATGAGAATGTATACATCAGGGCTGGCACAACAATGCAGTTTCTATGGCTTAGGAATTGCATAGAGGGGAGCAAAAACGTTAGCTGAGTAAAAACAAGCATCGACGTCCAAGGACACGGAAGGTAGTTGATAAAGAACTAATGCGGCTTAGCTGTGTATTCTGACAACTTATCTCGTTTTCAGTAAACTCAGCAAAAAGCGAAACAATAGATTACTCCAATGCTATTCTTCTCCATCGGAATTTTTCTCTTAAAGCAAAAGTAGGCTGCGTTTTATTTTTCATTTATGTGTTAAAACGAGGTATTAAGGATGATCTTACATTTAAATGCTGAGATTACGGAACTGTTTGCATGATAAGAAGTGATCAAAATTCAACTCCTGTATTTAGTTTCCGATTACATCTACACAGTCAAAAAGCTTATTTAAATGATGTGATCACAAAGGTTAAGAGGGCTCTTACCCTAGTCACAGTTCCCAGGTATACGCACAAACAGCTGTAGACTGTCATGACGACGCCAAGGGAAAATGCTAGAGAACATAGAAACGACCGTGTGAGTATTCAATAAAGTTACACATATACGAAACTATCAAAGTGTTTTTGAGCAGTTGCGGAGAAAAATATATACAATTACAAAATGAAATTGCATATAAAGAAACACCTAGTTGCTCACCCCTTCGTTTTTTATTTTTATAATTCTGTGAAAAACACATGTAGCGATGATACTTTTTCCGCTTATCGCTCCAGATTCAGTCCGCTTAGTAAAGGTTCCCTAAATACAAACAAGCTTCGAGGAGGCTTGACGCAGTGTGTCTCGCTTTTGCAGAAACCAATGGGGAGGTGTTAAGGTCCAACCACATGGAGCGAACTTTCTCTGCGAACTTCGTGCGGCGCGGCGAGCGCCGACGCACCGTCTCCGTTCCGAACCACATGAAGCGAAAACCTGGCGGCGTCGGCAGCGTCGGCGAACCAGTGAGAAAACGCACGACCTTGGTGCGTTTGAACAACGCACTTTTCACACTTAATGACATTTCAAGAGCAACACTTAAAATAGGCAGCGTCTTATATTGCGCCCGACAGCGCTTGTATACAGCCTCCAAGTAAACCTCCGACACCGCAGCAACAGCGTACTGCAGGCGCGTCTCTTCGAAGCAAGGTTTGAGCCAGTGTTGAGCAGAACGTTGGAAAAGGTCCCGCTTCTGCTGTATCATCAGAGTAGGCAAAATCGCAACACTTACAGTACCTTATGGTTGGACCTTACCAAAGCGGTGCCGCCCGCTGGCGCGGCGGATGACAGTGCTCTGCCGTGCGCTGCTTCTTAGTCGTCGCTAGGCCTATTTAGTTTCGCATCGATGGTGCATGAAACGGTGCTATGAAATTCTTTCGTGCTACAGTAAATGGTCTACTCATAGAACTGCCTAACTCTCAATCACAATCTCTAACAATAAAGCAAAATGTGATTAATTTCGGCTCACTCCCCTTTTTAGCGGAGGTGGAGTGCAAGCTGACCGAAGCAGCCGGGCCGCAACGGCGGCAGCTGGTTGTGAGCAGAGCGGCAGAGCTTTGTTTGCATCCCAGCTTTCGCTTCTATACCAGCCACTCAGTACGGCTCAGCGATCATCAGGAAGGATTCAGTATTGACATTGGGCTTATTATTTACGGGAACAACAAATTTTAGCACACTTTTCTGAAGTTTTTCGCATCGTCGGTGCGCAGGACTTGGAGCTGCAGCGGGCGCGGAGCGGGAGCAAGTGCTGCCATCTAACGATGGTCGCGCCCCAGCGGAAATATCTGGCCCGGATTGATAGCCGGAGATCGGCCGCCGGGCGGCAGTTCGCAAGGTTTGCTGCGGGAAGATCGCTCCATGTGGGTGGACCTTTATGCTTCTTAAAAAGTGTAAAAGTACGGTGCCTAACAACAGTGATGAACCACCGGAGGTGCAAAGAACGTTTGCCGGGTATCTTAGACATAAGATGTTACATAAACCATTAAGGGTCAGTGAAATATTTTTCAGCCAAAACTGTGAAAACCCTTCATTTAAAGAACACCGAATCTCTACAAATTATACGGAATTTTCAAACAAGATGAAATTTGTTAACTGCGGTTTATATGTAGCAACAGTTTCCAATGTAAACTTGCAAAACGCATTTGTCTTAATGAGCGAGCGATAGTCGTTGTGCAAGATATTCACTGAAGTGGTATGAGTAGGGCATTGTATTTTCTTCCTAATCTATCTAACACAAATTGTGACATATGTAGATAGTCCTTACATGATTGCTACTAAATCGAAATTTCCTTTGAGATGCAAACGTTGATGATCCAATTAGTACCGGCCTTATACATAGCAATGACAGCAAAAGCTCTCCATATTTTTTTGCAGGAAAATGTATCTGCAAATGTGATATGACTTTATTCGTCGTAGCGTCTGTCCTTATGTCCCACTCTCAGGATGGCCAACTCCTGTTCTGGTGAGGAAGTGCGTTGCCGAAGGTGTTCACCTGCATCAGGTCGGGCCCCAAACCCGACTATAAAATTCCATCGACACACTGATATATATATGCCGAGATTCCAACCACGGTCCTCTTGCATGCGAGACGAATGTTCTACCTCTACGCCACCGCTGCAAAGTGGCGTACAGGTAGAACAGTAGATTGCACCAAATACCACATATGATAGAAGTGCATGCCTACCAAGGCCTCGTGTAATCCAGCCAGTCCAGGCATTAAGCTTCTTGAAACGCGGTGACAGGATGTCGACGTAGACTATTGCAGCCTGGGCGTTTATTACCGAAGATATTGTGCTGTTGAGAGTGGACAAAACGCAATAGTTGTATCGTAGCGACTACGGCATAAGCACTCTATATTTCAAGCTATAAGCACCCAGAAACCGGTAAATGGCTTCTCCAATGACGCCAGATTTTTATAGTTAATGTTACTTTTGCCAAGTGTTCATGAATGCGAAAATTGTCTTGCAAAACGAATTACCACCTTTTTGTATAAGGAAAAGCAGCTAAACCCCCTTCCCCCCTCCCCCACACACACTGCAATTAAAAGTAAGTTTCTCAAAGAAAACTTTTCTAGTTAATTTGTTTGTCCCAAGGCAGCCTTTGTTAATTCTCGCCGCCTTCTACAGGAGGCATTTCAGCGGTGACGCTAAGGCGGAAAGGTAATTCGGGCAGCAGGAAGCAACACGGCGGTGTCTGACTTCACGTGACACGTGGTCGCGTGGGACGCTCGCTTTTATGACTTGCCAGTGCTAGTACATGATAACGAGCGGCGATAACCTGGAAATCACACTTCCAGCCGTGCTACTATGCCAAATCTGGCAGATCTAGCAGAATTGAACTACTAATGTCTGCATTGAGGGTCATGTTTCTTATAGTCGAGCCAACAATTTATTTTTGTGAAATTGGGTTTGAAGCCCAAAGGAGACATCGGCTAAGAGGAACGCCGGGGTAGAACGCATTTTAACCATATGGGTTCTTTAAGTACACGTTTATATCGCGCAGTACGCAGGTACCTTGCGCTTTGCCTCCATAAAAAGCTACCGCCGTCGCGGCGGGTTTGCACCCGCATCCTCACCATTAGTAGTCAAGCGTTCAAACCCTTAAGCCAACACGTCGAGTCAATCCCGCAGCTGCGGGTAATAATTTGCAACACTCACATAGACTTACACAAAGCCATCAAACACGACAGCTAAACGCTTACTGGGGCGACTTGTAGCATTTGATCGAATTCCTATTTGCGAGCATTCTAAAAATGTTGCGCTTCTCTATAGAGTAATCATTTATTTTGCATAGGAAAGCACGTAGGCATGTTTAACGCTTCAACGGCTGCCATAAGGTTTTGAAACAAAATTTTCAAAGATGTTAAAAATTATAGATGATTGTACACGGGAGGTAGGAATACACTGTGCTTGATACGTTGTTACTTTGAACTTCAAAGAAAGCTTGGTGAAAATTTTGGCGCTGAACATCCCGAAGTTGCGCTTAGACTTAGAGTAGAGATGAAAGGCTGTGGAATATTTAGACCACCTGGGAGTTTTAACATGCACAGACATCGCACAGTCATGAGTAGTCTTTGAGTTTTTTGCTGAAGAACCGTTACATTTTAATAAAAATAATGTACAACCCTACTGAAAGAATTGTATGAGGAAATAACCTCACATTTTCTCTCACACTCTCTCAATTTACGTAAAAAATCACATACAAGTCGCATATAATTGCGTAAGGTCTCATAGTTTCTTGTACATTAACATAAATTGTGGAACATATTTTATGATAATGATGTGCACCGTATGAGAGTCTATGTGATTTGATGAGGATGTGTGTGGTTTTCGCCAGGTAAAACTTTTCATTTTTCAGTAGGGAACTGCAACCATACCCTACTGACAAACCAAAAGTTCTACGGGGCAATAACCTTACAAAATCTTATCAAATCGCATAGACTCTCATACGTTGGACATCATTATCATAAAATATTTCCCGTAATTTATGATAGTGTGCAAGAAACTCTGAGATCGTATGCAATTATATGCGACTTGTATGTGATTTCTTATGCTAATTGAGAAAGACTGTGTGAGAAAATGGGAGGTTATTGCCTCATACAATTTTTTTAGCAGGGCACTGACTGGAACCATATATTTGGGCTTTTGCTCAACAATTCGGAGTATTTGGCATGATTCTCAGTAATCGTTCTGCACATGTGAACACTGCGTGCATGCAAAACGGATACTTTCGTTTTATTCTGTGAGGATTCGGCATTCCTCTTGCCCGCACCACGCTGCGAACACCCCCCTTCTACCGTTCTCAAGAAGGGAGCTTCACGACCCCTCCTCCCCATCTTCCCCCGGCCTCCTTCCTTTGGAGCTACTGCCGAGAGCGAATAAACAGATTGGCCTTCTGGCTGTGCCTCGGTGTGGCGCTCTTCCCTGCCACAGACGTAGCCCGAGCTATATAGCGGCGAGGCTTCAGACTCTGGGGGCAAAGTCCGAGTCCTGTTGAAACCCCAAAAATTCTTTAAAACAGTAATGAGCCCATGGCCAGATTTGGGCGTTTCTTCACATCAAAGCAGTGAAAACGTGCAATAGACGGGCGACAGGTCATGACCGAGTAATATTTAATAAGCCTTTTATTAGCATACGTTCATCATAAAAGGTTTTGTTAAAATATTTTGACAACTTGCCCTCGCAGCGACTTTCGTTCTTTTAAGACTCACTGGCGGCAACAGCATAGCAGTGCAGGACCTCAACTTCGCGGATTCTCGATTTATACTGAATCTTTAATTGCAGTAAAAAATTACAAGTTCATGAGTTTTGGGCTATTTGTAGATTCTTGGTTATGTTAGATTAACATTTTGAATATTTAGCAATGCGAGGAATGAATCGAAAGCACTCCATCGCATATTTTCAATGAGCGAAATATGTAGTTTTCTAATACAAACGGAATGGCAGAAAAAGAAAGATTTCAATCGTAGTTCGGCTACCAAAGCGATTAATATTTATTGAACCGTATTTTAACCACGGAATACACTCCAGCACTCACGCTAAAAGAAGAGAAATTCTGGTGTTCTTAACCGCAAGAAGAAAACAGGATGAACAGATCTTTCATTACCTTGTTGCAGCACTCACTACGGCAGCGAGAAAAAGTCCAGTAAATCCAGGGAATGTAACAAGGTACTTTTTTATATAAAATGGCAAGATCTGTTGAAAGGTGGAGAAAAATTATCGCTTGTCAAAATGTATCACCCCAACAAATGTCACCAATAACACATGTGTAGCAACAATCATGTTTGAAGCGTGCAGTAAAAGTGAGGGGCACTTTAAATAAACAAATAGTGTGAAGATGACAATCTGCCAGGCAAGCCGGGTTCTTGGTGGCAAATTCGTGCAAGCAAAAATGTTCATATCACAAGATACTTATCCGGTTACATTAGTAATAATAACAAAAGAAAATCTCATAACTGAGTAGTAGGTTTTAGTTGTGCACACTCCGACATTAAGAATGCGATGAGATAATGATAGTTGGCTGTAGGGTTTCAATACATTCGCGGGAAGAACAACTGATTGGGACTCTTCCTCCTTGCTGAGCGCAACGGTCAAGACGTGACGTATGGGATGTGTACATATTAGAAGTGGTTTGGCACAGTTTGTTGTTATTGCAATGAATAAAATTTGTTATTTTCAGTTCCAGTGTTGACAATGAGTTTCCGAGAATTTTTATTCATCTTTTGGCTAAAATGACACAGGATTTGAGAAAAACAAGCAGCGCAATCGCGGACAATAATGCCGTTGTGTCAATGATTTGTGCTGTAAACTTTTTTTTTATTTATTCTACTCATCCACAGGCGGCGCTATTCATATAAGTAAGGTACCAGCCAATATTTTCGATGGCTTCATCAAGTGTGAATGGATCTGTATAGAGGACAGAAGATACTCCCAGTTGCAAGAAAAATCATCACAGACAATACATGCTTGCATCAAAATGTTCTTCACTTAATCCACCTGCCTTGCTGTTGTTCGTACATCAGCCAGACAGGCCGTTTGTCTTAATGGCAGACTTAGGGAGCACAGCAATAATGATAAGAATGCTGTCCGCAACATAGAAGTGCACTGCCGTGAATGCTCGCGTTATCCATTATTGAAAAAATCCAGATTGCCACAACCCACAAAGTAAAGCTAACAAGAGATGTTATTGAGGCATCAGAAATTATGAAGCTTTGTGCGAAATGTGTCAGCGCACCATCCATTGCCATATGAGAGAAAAATCTCATCTGCTATCTTGTAATGGGCGGACTTGATGAAAAATATCTGCATGTCACAGCGATACGGTTTGACTGTCCTGTCACATGTAGCCCGTTAAAAGTGGCACGGGCCGAGGCTCTTTATTTTTCTTTCCTTTTCTGCCTCAACATAACATATGTCCTGTCACATGTGTCTATTTCATGTTTTTCTGTGGTGGCAGATTTAGCGGTGACACCCTCAATAAACTTGTGTTGTCAGTCCAGCGCTGTGTTTGTCCCCTTCTCTCGCCTAGGCTTTGCGCCGTTGCGCGGCACCACTTGAAGATGTCAGACCAACTAGGCCTCCAGTTCATGTTGTACAGCTTTATTTTCGATTGTACCTCAGTTCCTTCAGAGCAATACGTTTATGGCTGCATTACAACGCGATCTAAGCCTGAATTTCTAAGCAACACTGTCTCACCTGGTCGAAGGTTGTAATAGCCCCGGAGAGCTGAGGGTCACAGCCTCTGAACCACAGCACCAAGGCTACGGCCATAGCCACTTTAATCACATTGACAACAATGAGAAGAAGGGCCCCAATGTACACAGTCCTGCGAGAACAAGAAAATACACGTTAGTAGAGGTGCGCCTGAGCCGAACTTTTGGAGTAGGAGTCTCGCCTGTACTATGTATTACAAGATCGATCCTGGCCCGGACAGACTAAAAGGGCCTGAGCCCGATGCCGTCCGGCGCTCACACTGAAGACCTGGACCCAGTTGAGCCGATAATTCCAAAAGGAAGTACTTCAGTATGATGAGATTGTCGAATATTGTGCAATATATAGATGCACAGCGCATGCATAGCGTTATAATCGTAACTTATTATGTAAAATCAACAAGTGATGCATTTATGGATGCTTTCATCAATCATAATCAGGTGGCGCTGAAGTTTTTGTTTTTGTGCTCTAATTTGTGTCTGAAATGACTAATACCTTTTTAGTACGTAAAGCAAGTTTCGGGTAAGCGGCGTCTTTGCTTCCCCAAAAGTGTGAGAGCTCTAAACCTAAATATATGGTTGATTATCTGGCTATGTATTCTGTGACCTTGCCTCGCTCACCGTGTCCTTTTCACAGGTGCTTTTTTATGGCGCCGGCAAGGCACTGCCACTGCATTGCCTGATCCGACAAACTAGCTGAAACTGAAGCACCGCTGATGCTTTGAGCTGTAGTATGCTTCGAGCTGTTCCGCTTGAACCAAGGCCCCGTCGAGGCGGGAGCAAGCAACAACAGAGACGCCTGATAAGCAACAGTGCGGCGCTATTATCTAAAAGAATACCTAATTATCTCTGCTGGTATTACAGTAGCGGAGATCAGAAACTCGACGCTCAATAGCTCAATAGCCCGCAAGCGGCCTCTCTGCTCGGCCAATAACAGCTAGCAAAAATTCGTTCGCGGTGAGGAGACGTGGAGGAAAGGCGGGTCGACAGAAAGAAAGAATTCGGAAACTCTCGCTTAGGGAGGACGCGGGAAAATGCTGTACACCGTAGATGTATGCCGAGACGTAGCCATTTCCGTGATTTCGAAACAGTTTCATGTGGCCTCGAAATCAGGGTGTCTAGCTCGGCCCGCCCTAGACTAATATACCTTGGCTTAGGCTCGACCCAACCCGAGGCAGGTGGCTTCCAAGCGACCTGAGCCTGGCCCGGCTATGGGCTTTCGGGCCGGTCCGAGCCGATGCACACGCTATTTAGCTAGGGTGGAAAAGGAACCAAAGGAATACTGTTCCTGTATCTAAAGCACGCTTGGCTGATTCAGCGTTGCTGTTAAATTGTACGTGTATTACAAACATTTTACATTGGTGCGGACATATGCGAGCTAAAAATGTTTTCCAGCAGAGTGATACATTTATTTCGCCACAAAAAAGGTGCCTTAACAAGGTGCAAAACAAGAATAAACGTATAAAACATCGTAACTAGTGCAATCTCTCTGGTTTAGCTCCCAGAGCAACCTATGGGGAAAGTGTGCAAAACAGGTGAAGCTGGGAAATGAAGCTGACCTTGTATACACCTGATTGCGTCAGTGATCCCCTTCCCAAATGTCTGACGAATTCTCAAGCCCCAAGATCGCTCACAGGGAGCTCAGACATCGCTCGGTTGAACCTTTATGTGGCAATGTGTGAACGCCCTTGTCAATATTTTCTCCCGTTACAGACAAGGAAGACGCGGGCAGTGAGAAAGGGAGGAGCGCTCGAGCCAATCCTGCTTTCATTAAATTAATCTCACTGTCATTGGATCATCTCTATGTTCTCTGTGTTCATCAACTTGCCCCCCCCCCCCCCCCCCCCCCGCAACATTTTGGTTGGAGGCGCAGGGTACGTCATCGTCCCTCATCATCTGGGCCCAGAGCATCGGCGCCCTGTGTTTTCTTGTGCCGTCAGCAGCGAGTTCCTGGGACGACGCATCGCCTGGTGGTTCCCCAGCTTCCGGACCCGACGCGACATCACCGTTCTCCACCGCCTGCCCAGTCCCCCGCCCTGACTACAAGACACGAAGAAAGACAAGCTGGCCGACGTTAAGACCCCTCCGAGCTGATACGCCACAAACTATCGCGAACACCTCACAAGACACTGCAGCGCATGAAAGACCTCACCAAAGGATCCGACTGACCAGAAAGGCCGACCAGACGAACCCACCGAGCCAATACAACCCTATCACCCTCTCCTGGAAGAAGGCAGCAGAGCAGGTAACAACGCAAAGCATAAGAAGCATACACAAACACAAGAACAAAGCTGCACTGACTATATTTCTGTGTGCTTCTTATGCTTTGTGTTGTTTCCTGCTCTGCTATATTTCTGTGTGCTTCTTATGCTTTGTGTTGCTTCCTGCTCTGCTGCCTTCTTCCATGAGATGTGTGACCAACTAGCTTAACTTTCGACTCTATTACTATCACCCTCGCCTGTGCCCGTTGATGTACGCCTGGCACCTAACCTTCGAATCATGGCGGCCATTGCAGCACCCCCGCTGGGGTGGCGCAGTAGTTACGGCGCTCGACTACTGTCCCCAAGGATGCGGGATCGAGTCCCGGCCTCGGCGGCCGCCCATTGGCTGTGCGATGTCAGTGCACGTTTAAGAACCCCAGGTGGTAAAAATTTTCGGAGTCATCCACTACGGCATCTCCATAGCCTGAGTCGCTTTGGGACGTTAAACCTTACAAGCCAAACCAAACCAGCCATTGCAGCAAAAAGCATCCTGTGCCAGGCTTCATCGGTCATCATGGAGGCAAGCTGTTACCGTCTTTCTCTTCTATATTTAACGATCCACACATTACCGTCATGTTATAAATCTGATTCAATTAGACTTCTTTGTCCACCGAGCGGGACGACCGCTCGGTGGCCCCGAGTATTGTTACGGGCAATGAAGAAGAAGCGGGCACTAGCGTGGGCAGGCGCGTTCGCGTTAGGTCCGAAGTTTTTCATTAAACGTCCTCTTCTATCGCCCTCGGTCATGTTCCGTCTCCTTTCTTCATCGGTGCTTGCCACCCCGTAACAATATTTACACAGAACATGTTTTTCCTAGCTCCGTTGGCGCAGTAAGTACCGCATAGACATTGATACTTACCGGCTACCTGTTTACTCTAGAATTCTCATTCCGTACAACTTCGTATATCGATAACTGGCTGCGTTTTCTTAGGTGTCCACTGTGACATTTACACATGGACAATTTGCACAAAATGAATTCCATATCCTTGATAATGTAAATTTCACGTTTTTTTTTATGCTAACCAGTGAGCTACTAAAAAAAAAAGATTTTTCCTTTTATTAAGTCAGTGTTGCTGTAATTGCTCCGCGGTATTATTGCGCACAGATTTATTTTCCAAGTCTGACGCATTCATCTCATTTTTGTATCTTTTTCTTGAAACGTGATAGCGTTTTAAGGTTTGAAGCGACCGAGGCTAGGATGAATGCCATTGTGAAAAAATTCCGGCAATTCCTACACCTGAGTTTTATTGCCCTAACTGACATCGCAGAATAAAAAGGCGCCCTGCAATTCGCCTCCGTCGAAAAGCGGCCGCTGCTGCCCGGGTTTGGTCCCACGTGCTAACTCTGAGCCACCGCATAAATGCACGTGCTTATTACAGTTATCATTTATTCCCGTCCTGTGCATTAAATATCAGGCGCTTCCGTTCATCACCGGGGAGGTTATTGATTTATTGCTTCTGGCTATATACACGCAAAATGCAAGACGACTTTTAATAGTGCTATGAAGAGCAAAGCGGCAAAAACATCGTGTTGAATAATACCGCCCTTTTTCAACGCACCGCTAAATGTGGCGCCAAACTAGGAAAACCTAAAAATTAGTTGTTTAATTTATGTACTGGGATACGAAGAGCGCAAATTCGCCGGGTCTTAGTGTTGTGCGAAATGTCAGTATGAGTAAATCTAACGATGCCCCAGAGATGAGTGCAAAAATGCCTTACGCTATGAACAGTTCTCCATTATGGAAATCAGTGCTAAAACTGCACTGACCTTTTTGCGCTCTCGAGCGTCCTGGAAGCCATGCATCTCTGGACGACGACTTGGTCCATGCCAACTCGGTACAATGCAGCCGTAATTGAGGCGACAACTGCCCAGACATTCTCGTCGTGCGTAGGGTCCAATTTCAAGCTTTCGAAAGAAAAAAAAAAAGACCAAGAAAACAGCAGAGTCGGAAACCACCTTACGAGCAATACTGCGATGATGAACCATGCTTGCTTGAACGGCTTCATTGTGTTGCGTGCTGTAAATTCCAAAATTGTTTCTCTGGCTTTTGTGGGAAATAATGTTTTTCAACGAATAAATGAGAAAAACAAGAAGGCATGTCTGAAGCCTCGACCTGCAGGCGCTGTTACTACGCACTTCGTCACTGAGACGGGAGTATGAGACAGGAATCCTGTCTTGGATTTCCTAGTTAGAAACGCTAACCCCTAGGCCAAGCAGGTCCACTCAAGTGGCATGGTTTAGGTGGGACTTTCAAGCTATGGAGGTCCTTGTCAGTACATGCGCTTTTCTGGTATAGGTAGTTCATGACAGAGGACGTGGCCGTGCATTGAGTGGTCGACAGTTTCTATGACTTCACCAACCTTGTAGTCACGGTTCTTTAATTTGTTGGTATAAAACCTGCCTGTTACATCATCAGGCGCTGAACTGTAACGTGCTCCAACTGTACAAGCTAGAAGTTGAGCGAGTCTATTTAAAGTTGACACTACGTGTCGGAGGCTAAGATATATACGCCGCGTCAAGCGGTATGAACAGGAAAAGGTAAGAATTACTGCAAGTCATATGCTAAATGTACAAATGTATACTGTACGAAACTATAGCGCATTCGCCAATTATGCTAGGTTAAAGCACGTTAAACATCCACATTCTTTGACTTTCGTTCTCATCATAACATTTGCATTTGCTTAGAGGGATTTCGCCCTTGAGCGCTGCAAAGCTTGCCCTGCAAACCCTTTGTTTCTATGATCGCAGCCCACGTGACTTCGGCTATCAATCTGGACGAAAGACGGTGTTTTTTGCCTGCTTTTTGTGAATTTTTACCAACAAGAAGTGTCTGAACCTTCATTATAGCGATATGGCGCATTTCATAAATCACGGCTACCGTAAAACGCAGATGTGGGGAGAGGGGGTAGGGGGGTTGTATTGTGTACAGTTCCACCTTTATTACCTTATTATGTTTTGTGGTAAAGAGGCTGGTTTGCACGCGTGTTTCGGGATTTACTCATTTTTCCTCATTTGCACTTTATGACACCATCCGCGCTGCGATGAGCCATTTGGGAAAGCATAAATATTTCTTTCGAAACAGTACTAACACTTTACGAAAACGCGGGGACCAAACACTTATCAACCATTGCCCAACGGTATGTCGGCAGCTCGGCAACTGCAACTGCATATTCCACCAGAAAAGTTTAGTTATTGTTGAGGCTGTAGCCACATGTGTCTAGGCCAGGTAGACATGGCCGTGCGCTTTGTTCCTTGACGCCGAGCCCGAACTTCGCCGAAGATTGCAAGATAGCGAACGAAACTCGACAGTTCATACGCAGTATACGCATCAGCAGGAGGGCGACCCGCGCGTGATAATGAAAGCGGCGCGAAGCGCTTCATTACGATAAGCCATGGGCACGTTCCCGATGGCCACGAATCAGGGCGTCTTATCAACCACGCGACTTCGTTTTGTTGCGCTCCTCAGTGCTCTTCCTTTCTTGTCGCACCTAAATCAGACGGAAGCACACTGATTTCGATGCTTCGTTAAAACTATGGCGACAGAGACACCTAAGCTGCAGATAATCGATGTCAGAAGCGAATGAAGAACACGCAAGGTTTGTGCTTCCACGACACACTGCAGCCGGCCTAGTGCCTAGGTAAGTGCTGACTGCTTGAAAACGTTGCGGTTTGCTTGAATTCGCGATGGCTCGTAACAAACAGATAGTAGCGTTTACCTAACTCGCGCAAACCACGACTCCTCGCACAGATTCATGATATGCGGTGGGTTGTACGTCGGCCTTTCTTGCTCGTTATTACATACTTTTTCGCAAAAGTAGTCCTATAGAAAGCGCAGTCTCTGCTGTAAGCAATGAACTAAATGCTGCTGGATGCAAGTACGCAGGTTCTATTCTGGTCGCGGCGGCAGCTTTTCGATGGAGGCGACAATCGTGTCCCCCATGTGCTACGCGAAGTCAGTTAAAGAACTCCTCTGGTCCAAATTTACCGAGATGCCCACAAAGCATCCCTCATAGCTTGTGTCGTGTTGCTGTGTTAATCCATATAAGACGAAAAAAAAAAAAAAACGCCGAACTGTGCAGGCATATTACCTGTGCTATTGGGCCCATTTTACTCTGATTAATTTACTATTAGGCCTATATAGGAGATAATGCGTACCCTGTTGGGATCCCAGTCTATTTTTGGATTAGTTATGTATACTCAGTGTAGTTCAGTCGTGTCCGAGCCTTCGTGACCCTATGGACCATATCACGCCAAGCTTTCCGATCTCTCACTATCTTCCTAACATCACATAACTTCATCTGCAGTTATGTGTGCTACTCAAGTACAATTCATCATCTCCTTGGTAACTGCTGATAATAGTCGATAAGTGATATTTGTGTGCAGATGGTAGTGGTTATATACATTTTCCTAGCTGCGTTGTATATCTCGTTACAGTTCATCAATGTAACATCATTCTTCAAAGAAAGTATTGGCCAACTGTGGCAGGATATATAGGTGGGCACCGAAGAGGTCACATCACTGAATGACACACATGCATGTGGCTTGAAACGCACCATAGAACTGGTCACCAATGCAACATTTCCTTTGGGATAGTGTGTTTTATGAGGACACTCGCCAGTGGCTCATGGAAGTTTACCAGGAGAGGAAAGTAATTTTTAATCGACGGCTTATACGACTTGTCCGGCCGAAAAGCCGGCGGCGTTGTAGTTGCCGGTACCGCTTGTCGGTAATAACCGGGGGCTGCGTTGAAAAATGTATCGTAGCAATTTATCGTTCTATTGATTAATCTTTAATTGTTGTGTGATATGCGATGGCGATTTATTGAAATCATTATAATGGAATAATTAAGGAAAGTAAAGTGTTAACAAAATGAAAGGGGTTGTTCAAATGTGTCAAAATGCCCCAAATGAAAAGCCGATGATTGATAATAGTAATCATGAATATTTGTCCATCTAATTGATTAGTGAAATAATTTAAACATTGAAAAAGAGGTATTGAAAGCTGTCAAGTTGTCAAAATGTTCAAAATAAAAAGCCAATAATTAATAATGCTAAACGTGAAAATTTAGTGTTTATTTGATCAATTAATTGCTATAGCTGAAGAAATAAAAACTTTAAAAAGAAGGATCAAAGTTGTTGAATATGCTCACAATGAAAAAACAATGCTTCATTATGCTAATGAAGAAAATTTAGTTCGTAATCGATGAAATACCCATTTTATTATTCAAATTCGAAACATTCCTCATAATGTCAAATTGCTCAGAATGGCAAGCCAATGGTTCCTGATGCAAAGTATCGGCATACAAAAATCATCAATAAACAACAAAAACAAAATTTATAAACTGAAGACCAAAATCATCATCCGTGTGTGTGAAACGCCATAGCGTGTGTCTGTGTTTTGCATGTATCTGTTTGCAGCTAGAAACTGTCACACTTGTCAAATTGTCAAAATCGTACTGCAGGACATGTTATGAAAATAATTCATCAATACACTAAATATAAAATACCTATAGAGAAAGGATTCTGGTGAGAAGTGTATTGAATAACTAATTGTTGAAATTTACCAAAGCGAAGACTTATGACGCTCATTTTCACTGAAAGTTTGTTTCATAAGCATCTAATGCGTTATGAATTGGAAAACCGCGCAATGAATGAAAATTTTGTGAATTTACTCTGAAATATTGCCAGTCAAGTGAATATTTCCTTTTATGGCGGGAACTTCATGTCGAGGCTCAGTTTTTATTCCCTGGGGCTTCTTTTCATGTGCTTATTGCCATTCCCTCTCATGTGTGTCACGGTCACCTGCTTGCTATTATTCACAACCTGCTAGAAGAAGCTAGCTGTGCTGAAGGTTGGATGAGAGGAGTATGCAGGTATAATGCCTATAATACAGGTATAATAATGGTAACATTTTAACAGTGCTAACTGGTTAACGCTATTGCCTATATAGCCGAGTTATGCAGTGAATTGCTTACCCTTTTACCGTTTATTTCTGTTTGTTTCGAAAAATAAGAGCCTAATTATACATTTCAAACTTGGATAGAAATGCATGTCCAGCACTGAAAGAACGAAACTCTAGTTCAAAATATAATATAGTCAGTTGCTATATAAGACAAACGGGAACATATGCATCTTTGCTGCGAGTGACTGCGCGCGGCAACTGTGGAGAAAATGCTACCTGAAGAAAGACATTTTTTTTTTTTTTTTTGTGACAGGAGGTTGAAAATGTATTGACAGCTTTGGGCAGTAACTGCAAAATAAGGGAAAGCTATCTTAAATATCTGATATCAAAATAATGGCGGAACACATAAACAGCCATTTAAGTCATAAATGAAGCAGAATGAATAATCTCTTCGAGGCTGATTTGCGGGGCACAGCAAAAAGATTAAAAATAATTGGGTTCACTGCAGAAAACTATTGGTATGAAAACAGTTCCAAAGCATGTCATAAAAGCCGGCGTACCCTCCAGGAAATAGACCAAAAGTGAGTCTGTGGAGAATGATGAAGAGCAGTTAAATGTTCGTTGTCAGTGTTATAGTGCAATGTGAAATATTACTTGTGTTTGCCCGCCTAAGAAAGGTACAAAATTCTCAAGTTTTGTTTGCTAAATTTAAACTTGATCTAAACATGGCTAGTAGGGTGATAACAGGGAGGTGTATGTTCATACTGAGAGTAATCAATAAATATTTCTAGATAACCAAGGTTTCAAATGTTGGTTCATTGCTTTCCATGATTATTGTTCTATTTAAGCTTGCTTTTGAGCCAAAACATTGTTTGAGACTACACTTGATATATTCGAAGCCGAGTTCATCGAAGGAAAGCAAAAGCTGCAGCTTGAAGACTTAATCTTTCTGATAAAATTGCCCCAGAAGAGCTGCGTTCCATCTCATCACAAAGGTATTAATAATGCTAAGGTTTCGAATGTAAAACACACAAATCGATACATACAAAAGGAAATTATCACGAATATTATTTTGCTTTGTGTACCCTTCCACGTGGCCAGCCAAAGAGCCATACTTGAGCATGGAATGCTTAAATACCAATGCTCTGCCGCTAATATTTGATTCTTGTTGCTTAAATTCAGTAGTAGCAAGAAAGTTTCTGCATAGAAGTGCAATGCATAATAATGAACTCAATATCTGCTTCATGTACGAATGACAGTATGTATAAATACGGTGGCTTGTAGATACATAAACCAGCACTTGTCGCAAATAATGCTGGTAATTGTTGAGGTTATTTTCATCACTATAACAGCAATAAAAAAAAAACATTTTTCTTTTTTTTTCTTTGAAGGGACCAAATTCAGTTGCTGTATCTTCACCTGGATCGTGTATTTTTGTGACAGGGAGGAACTAAGTTATGTGTGGGAAACATACTGTGCGCATAGTAGCAGGCACTAACATTGAACAAGCTTTGCACTTCTGTTTGACATCCTCTGCCTGACATACGCCATTTCGTTTTGAAAACCTTTGGGATTACTTCAAGCCGTACACTGTGAATGTCAGCCAATTGAGGTATATCTCATGAGTTAAAAGCTGAAATCTGTTTGGAGAAGCTAGAACCTAATCTAGGTGCAAAGTGCGTGCCGATTAGGAAATGTTCAAGCGCCACTGAGATATTATCGTGAAAGCTGGTCACACAGTTTTGTTGCTACGTTAAATGTTTTATTTATTCAAGGTGTGTGTAGGGGGCGGGGGGGGGGGGGGGGCGCCCGAGGATAATCGCTTGCAAGTGCGTGTCTCTGCACGGCGCCGCCAGCCGCCTGTCTGCTTCTGGTATCGTAGAAGCGGTTCCCCTTCTACAAGCGTGCCGCGGGTGGGGAGAGCCGACCGGACCGTCGGCGCCGGATTTGCGGGACCGTTTTAGCCCGAAGGTCATTCATTGAAACATGCGTAGCGGAACGTGCTGCTAGGTGCTCGCATGTATGGCACCCTTCGTACTGGCCGGTAGCGAGCACCCAAATGACCCTTCGGCCTTTTTTTTTTTTACACTGCGACTTTGAGCAGTGCGAGAGGAAGTTTATCCTGTCTGCAGATGCGACAAAAGAGCGCCCGAAGAAGCATTCAGGAGTTGACTCGGGTATTGTGCTCAGAGCAGGCAAGCCAGAAGCTCCCCTTTATTTCCGGCGCCAGGCCTGCAGAATGGCGGCTGGTTGATCTTTCCCTTTCCATGTCGTTGCTCGTAGTGGTAAACACGGGTGGCGCGGGGCAGTGCACTGTGGAAAGGATTCAGCCAGCAGCGGCAGCGTGGATGAGGCGGCGGTGTGCGGGAGACAAGTGGGAAGAAAGTCTCCCAAGAGGAGAGGGTTCAACACCCTCACTGGGGAAAGTTTCGCTGCGCTTTGTTTGTTGTAATTTGTATTGCTAGTGAGGCCCTGGGTTAGAGGCTAAGGCCAACCCATAGGGCTGTGCCCATCTAGCATATTTCCTTATTGGACAGTTGATGTGTGGGGCTGGCCTCTGAAAATGACTGCCCCTATTTCTTTATTTTGTGCAGGTGTAAAATGAGACGTGATCCAAGACAGTTGAGTCCAGTCTGAGCTGGGGCTCCATGCGTAGGCATGTAACGCGGCTGTTCTGCTTAGGCTCTAACCAGTTAGGCCGAAGAGTAAAGCAGCGCAGAGTGTTGTTTTTGTATATTCATTTCATGTTCCAGTTTTACTCTGTATATATATGGCATGCTGTAAATATATGTTCTACCATCATCACCTTCAAGTACGCCTCCTGGTCTTCCCTACGCCGAACTACACAGCAGGAAGGGTTTAAAGAACCTTCCGAAGAGGAACGAACGACATAAATTCTACTGTGTGCAAACCTATATGCCTTGGCTAAGGCAAAATGGGCACCAACAGCAAACCTATGTGAGCAGTTCCTGGAGTCCACTTTTTCTGTTAACATAAACAACTTGGTTTACCAATTAGTTTGCAAGAGCAGTTTTTGCTCTGCCATGTGGCAACGTTTAATATCCATAATCGCATGGGATGAGAAATCTTCGGAAATTCTCCAGAAATCAACTGATCCTTGTGACATACCTCGTGACCAAATTCTATGTCCCACACACGTTTATATTCTTACTCAAATTGCTCGAAGAATAGGTACTTAAAAATTCCTGTCACCTGCTGGTTCAGATGTATACAGCGCGTTAGGGACCGGAACAAGAAATGGGGACACACACACAGGCAAAGTTCTTGCATCCCCTTTTTTTGTCTCTCCCACTATTGTACTTACTGTATATGCTTCTGTATTCTGTATCATAAACCAGCAAGTCAGCCGCTACATATTATCCCCATTGTTTTTTTAATTTCCATATTTCGTCATGCTATTCCTTCAATTATTACTTCCATGTTATTTTTTCAGTTCATGGTTAAGCCACTATCCCAGCTGGCCTTGTGCCTTTTCAATAATGGCACCTGATTTCTGGAAATCACGAAACCCACCGTAAATATCGCTTTGTCGCTTAGGAAAAATAATGTAATTTAATGGTAAAGAATATTTTATGGAATAAAAATATGCGCACATTACAGTGAAAACCCCATTTCAAGGCTTATTCCTGATGTCATCTCTGCTCTTGCAATTCGCGGAGATCACAAATATTTATGATTGCATTAGTTCAATCCTTAATTTACTCATATTTCTTATAATTCACATGCAAGCATTAGTAGTGATATGAAAAAATGTTTGTGTCCGAATATTTCGTAATTAAGGGCACCATTTGTGCAGCTTTCATTATGTCGAACTCGAGTGTCTCACTATACATAACGGTTGGAAGGAGCACTGAACAAGGGTAGAGGGGTAATACTCAGTTTTTTAGGTCGAGCCAACGTTTCGACAAGTAGACTTGTCTTTGTCTTCGACACCATAACGTTTGTGGTTCATAATAGTTCTATGCTTTGGTCTTTCAAGATAGAATTCAAAGGTATTGAAAGCATAATAGGTTCAACTCAGATATTCTGAAAAACGTGTTTCAAAAAACTATAATTAACCTTACGCGGGGTGACCAGATCTCATTACCTGAAAAGGAAAATAAAAAGGCAAGAGCAGCAAGGAAATGTATAATGCTTTCATAATATGTAAGACAGTAGAAAGCAAAATTTATTCGTTCTATTTAAAGGCTCTGCCTCACGTTGAGGGAAGGATTGTAAAGGTCACACAAGGAAGCTATCCAAACATCATTCAGGTCCTTGCTATATGCGTAGAATTGCGACAGTTTATTTTTGTTATAATTTTGCCGTTCTCTAGGCTTTTATGGACACTTCTATGCACCGTCTTTGCCAAAAGTAACCAGGCTGCCCGATTTGTAGTTAAGCGTTTTACACGACATGCCAAATTATTAATCACCCTTGCGGAAATAAAGCCCATAACTCTTATCTGTAGAGACCATTTTTTGCCTTTTGAAATAAATCAAGGGCTCCAAACACGGTTAAGAAGGAAACCCAGCAGCCTGGTTACTTTTGTCAAAGACGGTACATCAGTGTTCTTAGAAACATAAAATTGCAATGTGATAGCTATCACCTGGCATGCACTTTGGGAGCTCGCAAAAAACGCAAGTAGCTTGCACTTATTAGAGCACTAGCAACAGCATTGATATTTAGTTTTTATGTAAATTATTTAGTACAGCTCGGTAAAAATACACTTTACATACGCTTCACAATTAAACCGTTTCGGCTTATTAATAATGGACAATTTAAACACCTATGCTAAAAGACTTCTTAGTTTATATATTTATAACATTTAAATTACCTCCCTTGTTGTTTAGTGTCATCATCCCTCATTTTTTTAATAAATGTGAAGAGATTATCCTTAGAGCCACTAGTACAGAATCTAACAGTCCTGCTCGAGCTGTTTAATGCTGCCGATCAGCCATTTCTGAAGGCTGGTTCTGAATTGAGCAGGGCTGCATGTCCAGATTTCGGATTGCGTCTGGGCTGCTGCTTAGTTGATTTGGCAGATACCAGGCCATGCAACAGAGGATGCACACCTTACCTAAATGTTGGAAAGCTGGTTATCCGTCTATCGGTTCAGAGTGTGTAGGTATTGGGCTTAATAAAGGCCTCCTTTTCATTCTGCGTGCTTCTATACGGGCCTCAGTGCTGGACCCTCCCCAGACTGACGACGCAGAAGATTTCTTCCCGACTTAATGCGGATACCGAAAAGCTATTTCCCTTTGTGCCGCAGCTCGTGAGACGAGAGCGAGAGTTCAGCGGTGGTGCGCAGATTCTGAAAGCCGTATTTTGATCTGTGTGATCTGGCTGATCCTGCACTGCTCTTAAGGTAGTACCCAAAGACAGCTAGTGGACCTTTAATTAAGACAATATTTTGATTTGTTTAATAGCGAGTGGGATCGCCGCTTTTTCCGTGATGCACTACGTTTTGCCTCTTGCAGCTCTCTTGCTGACCGTACTCCCAGCATGATTTCGCCAGCCATATTTGCTGCGCTCTTGTACTTGTGGGGGATCTGTACTATACAGGATGTTTCTTTTTTAGTGCAAAATTTAAAAATCGAAAGGGACTTTAGAATTTTTTGAATCCTAGGGCTATATTGGGGGTTACTGCGGACACCAGGTAAGAACAAGAAGGCTTCAATGAGTTCCGAAATTAACCAAATTAATTGATTAACATTTAAATTTTAATCTTTGGAAGTATGTTGTTTTTTCTCAATTGGACGTCGACCTCTCCAAAAAAGCACTGCAGTGAAAAAAAAAGTTCTGTTTAAAAATAATAACATGGTAATGTGACCTTGATAGGCGATTTCACTCATTAACACAGCCCTAGTGGCGCGTACAGCGGAGACCAGTCGGCAAATACGTGCTCTGAGGCAGGATGCAAGCGCCATGGCTGTGCGCATTGCGTAAAAACGCAGCCACGGCGGCTATGAGCGAGGCCGTGGTCGAAATGAAACACAACGAACCGCTGTCCTTTCGTCTGGTTCAGAGGTGACGCCAGCAGTGTGACGAAAGCTCCAGATGGAGCGATCTACTTCAAAGGCGCTGTGCTATTGTGTTAAACTGCCTATCAGTTTGAACGTTGAGGGCTTTAGAACGCATGCACGCTACAGTTTTTAAGATAGTCTTTTCTTTTTTCGCACCTATACTATTTGTAGACGAGCTCCGATTCTGTCTACATTTAAAAGATAATTGGGGCTCGAAGTTAATTAGCGAATTAATTAATGTATTTCGCCTTTTTCGTGGTGTCTGTCACAGCCCCCAGTGCAGTCCCTGGGCTAAAATAAATCTAAAGCAAGTTGCGTTATCTTTGTGGTAAATTGTCGGACGTTCTAAAAACAACACCCAGTATCCTTATAATCAGTTTTGCCCTGCCTCATCTTCCGACCTTTTTGTGCAAAGATCACATGTTCTCTAAGGCGGCACCGACATGGATCTCCAGAATCGGATTGAGATTTTGCCTCGCCTCTTTGTAGCCAGGAGGTTTGGGATGTCAAGCCTGTACATTGCTTTGTGGCCTCTCCGGGACCCCCAAAATGCCAGCCTATGCGACGGGTAATGTTCACCGATTATCTCATCGACCGCGTTGTTATGCCCAGCTTCTGTAACTCTTCTGTTTGTTTGCTTTTTATATCAGAAGCCCTACAGCCCCCTTGCGAGCTTCAAGGATTTTTATACCCAAAGTTTCTTTTTTTCTCTTCGGATGATAGCTTGCCTTGTAGTCGCTGACACGATTCTTTGAGGGATAAAGGATTGACGACTATTGCCATCCCCTTCTTTTCTCTCCAGTTATTGTTGTTGGTATGTCTGCTTGCCAGTCTGCTGTCTTGCTACGTGACTTTCTTGCTTTTCGCAATCACGGTTTTCATCCATTTACTTCTAAATGTATCGATGTCTAGTGTTCTAACAGCGTCTACTAACTTGACTATCTGCCCGTGTAGCATTCTGTTTGCCTCCGTTGCCTATTTCTCGAGTGTGGAATGGTGAAGTTCTGGTTTTACTACCTTCGTACAACGAAAGCTGATTTCTAAAGCCTTCCAGTGTTGATTTGGGATTTCTTCCCGTCGCCCAAATTGCTGTGTGGCCTGCTCATAGCCTCTGTCTCATATCCTGTATCCGCCCGAGCGACTTGTGCAAGTTGATACGGCCTACGGTGAAGAGATGAGATTTTCAATAACCTTGACCAACTGTTACCTTGCTTTTTTATAAGACCTGACATTCTCTTGTATACTCAGCTACGAGCATTGCTATATTATTTAGATGTCCATGTTCCCTTTAATTTACTTGTAGTAAAGTGCACCATGTTACATTAAAAAAAAAAGTATTTGCCAACGAACTCAGCACTACAAAAGACAATTATTACCGGCTGGATCAGCTCTTTTTTGTTTAGTCACTGCACACTCTTTGAAAATTAAATGGTTAACCTTTTCTTTGGAGAGGGCAATAGTAAATCAAGTATTATGGACTTTTGTACGGTGAAAAATTTCATATAACTTCAAAACGTTTCACACACCCGTACGCAAATGTTGTTCCTTAATTCAATGAATCTATAAGTTACTAAATACTATATTCAGTTGAGAGCTTACGTGTTTGTCAAACCTAATATAACCGGGTACACTGTGCTGTGCAGGTATTACAAAATTGATGAGCTGAAGGGACAACTTACTTTGCAATGTACGGGCGCAGATCGAAGTCTGAGATTGGCTGCGGTGATGCTTCAGGGCTGTTCCAGTCGATGATAATTTTGGCGACGATGGTAGTGGGCCCGAATAAAATGAAGAGAAGCTGCATACAGTCTGTCCAGACGACGCCTCTAAGTCCGCCCTTGTTTGATTTCAGAAACAAATTGGTTTTACATGCTCAATTGCAGGGATATTGTTGAACACTAGCACACTCTGATTGGCGCTTGACACAAACGTGCCAGTAGTTTCGATTTGTGAGGTAACTTTGGCTATTTTATCTTAAAGGTCAACTCCGGTGGTTTTTCCATCATTCTGTGTTTTTGGTTGAATTACATTCCTCGGCACGTCCTGACTCGAACACAAAAAAAACGTTTTTCGAAATTCCAATTAGAAATATTTTTAAAAAGAAAAAACAGCAAATCGAAACCGAAACTGCTTTCACGGCCAGAAACGACGTCCCAGGTGACGAAATGGTGACGTCACACTCAGTATTAGAGAAACACTCGTACATGCGTTGGATGGTGAAAATAAAGTATGGGAATCATGAAGCATTGCATAAAATGTCTGAGGTAGTTCAATATAAGCCTCACAATTTCATAATCATGCGGGAAGTGGACAGTAACGCCGGTATACTGTTTGTGATGTCAGAAACTCAGTGTTGCCGGCAGAAATAGTCTCAACTTAAGCCATGAAATCAGCATATTTAAAGTCGTGTTGCGCGAGAACGGATAATCGTACGGCGCCCAAATTTTGTAGAATGCCTCAGGACGGAGAGGAGAATTTACAGTAAAATTTTTATTAGAATATTCGAATGTCAAAAACCCCCAGAGTTGCCCTTTAATGATCTTAATCCGCACATCTGACAGTGAGCTCAACTTTCAAGAATTTTGTGTTTGAAGTTTGCCCGCAATATGCCATTTTGACACTTTGGTGGTTAATCGGGGATCATTTTCATATGTGAATGCTTTGAAATCTGCGTCTTGGTATTGATAGTAGAAGTACTGCAAAAACTTTTGAACACTAAAGGACTCCCCAGCATGGGGCGGCAGAAAGTTAGGTAGGCGGAGAAGGTTAGAAGTTCTCAAGGGTTACGTGGATGCAGCTAGCACAAGACCGGGTTCATTGGAGGAATATTGGAGAGGCTTTCGCCGTGCAGTGGGTATAGTCCGGCTGATGATGATTATTATAGGACTCACCGTTTATTGTTACGAACACGGAATTTATTGGTCACTAGTTTACCTGTTCGAAAATAACCCGAGCTTCTAATTGACATTTGATTTCAGGATAAAATTACATTGGGAAATAATGGGTCTCAGAGTTGTTTCGGTATACAAGAGTCCAACGAGAATAAAAAAAAAAATCAGCCAACTAAATGATCCTTACTCTCTTTTAAGAATTTCTCACAAAGGAGTACAAAATGTGCCATTGGATACTGGGTCCAGGTTGCTTAATGAAGTCGTTTTTGTTTGTTTTGAACGCTTGGTGAATGTGGTGCTATATATATTCAGCACAATCAGCCGCCTTTTAAGCATGTCTTAATTTCAAAATTTTTAGGCAATGTTTCTCTTCGTCTTGTTAGGCTTGCCGTAACTATTGCTCGAATGCAAATTTGCGTTTACGTTTAAATGCAGTAGAGTAATCCGTTTTAACGAATGCGCTGAGCTAATAATATTTCAAGACGAAGGATATTATCATAATTGTGAACCCAATGACGATTTTCGCTTGCTGTCGCCGAGGTACTACCGATTATTTTAATTCCCCCTCAGTCTATGCATAATACAAAGTCCCTATACGTGAAACTGTATTTTAACAGCGGTTGCAGCCATATGATGATAGAATATGTCTGCTACAGGATCCAGACGACTTCTTTGGTATATGGCACCGTTTCTGAATATCACGCATTAACTGCCCCAAAAGAGCAACCAGGTTCTGCAGAGTCCTAACTACATTGTTCGGCAGTACTCACCAGTGCGGTATACGCAGTTCCGCACAACCCAATTGCGATGTTGCACCACATAAGAGGGGCGCCGAAGACTGCATTAAAACAATCCGCCGGTTAGTGCTTAGCACAGCGCGAAACCGGGCAAAAAAACAACAACAAAAACCAAACAAACCAACGAACAGCTTTATAACTCTGACCATTAGGGTTTTATCTCTCATTTAAAGTATTCTCATTTTCATATGTTTCCAACATATATTTGTATTTACTTGCAATATTGTAAACAATTTCAAAATTTCGGAGCATTCCTAAACTGAAGAGTGTTAATGACATGAAGAACGACCCTAGTGAAAAAACCGTATGAGTCACAATAACCTCATACAGATTTCTCATACTAAACTCGTACTAAGCTCATACAAATCTCATGCAATCTCATATAGTTCTCAAAAGATGAATGGCATTTGTATGAGATTATATGAGATTTATAAGAGTTTACTATGAGTAATTTGTATGAGGTTATTGCGACTCACGGGGTTCTTTCAATAGGGGGACACCCCCGAGTCAATTAAAATACTAACAAAGAGGCTCAAAGTAGCAGTCAGACGTTCCGGCTGTGACGAACGACGAAGTTAAGAAAGCATTGGAAAATAGGAAAAGGGGGAAAGCAGCTGGAGCTGATCAGGTAACGAGAGATTTGTTGAGGGACGACGGGATATCGTGCTAGAAAAACTGGCCACCCTGTATACGCAATATCTGGTGTCATCGAGGATACGGGAACCATAGAAGAACAAAAACATTATCTTAATCCATAAGAAAGGGCACGCTAAGAACATGAAAAATTACAGACCAATCAGCTTTCTGTCTGTTACCTATAAGGTATTTACTAAAGTATTCGGTAATAGAATCAAGGCAACTTTAGGCTGCAACCAAGCAAAATATCAAGCAGGCTATTGATAAAGGATACTCTACTATCGATCATATCCTTACCACCAACCAGGTGATAGAGAAATGCTCGGAATATAGTCAGCCCTTATACATAGTATTCATTGATTACGAAAATAGCATTTTACTCGGTAGAAACCTCGGCGGTCATTCAGGCGTTGTGAAGTCAGGGTGTAGACGAGCCGTACGTGAAAGTCCTGGATGATAAATATAGAGTGTTCACAACACTCATAGTTATGCATATAAAGAGTAACAAAATTCCTATAACTTGCTCTGATTTTAACCAAGTCGAAGAAACGTCCGCGCTTTAGAGCGGACGAGCAAGAGGTTTTATATTTTATGTTAACGTACCCGTCATAACCGTCAGGCTTGCTGCGTGGATGGAGAGAGCTCCAATGGTTTGCTGTAAGTTTAAAATTGCGGTTAGCGCCAGGCATACTAACAGCTGGATTCACTTCGCTCCCGGAATTTTCGCATGCTCTTAACACGTAAAAAGGTTCAAGAGCCAAGTAAAAGGCCTTGCCTGCAACTTTGCTATGCAGCAGGCAAGTTTTTTCGCGGCAGGCCTGAATATAATTGTTGCGCTAGCTATCGCACTCCTGCTCGAATCAGAGAGAAACACGGCTCCAGGAGTAGAGCAGTTTCAGATCCATAGTGCATCAGCGCAACGTCAGGTAAGCTTCTCATAATCAACAGCTGAAGTAATTTACTAGCTTCGCAATAATATAGGTGTTATACCTAACCGATAGTCGCAGGTCACAGGCCGTTATGAACGGGGCCACGCGCAGTCTTTGCAGCGCGGATAATTTCGTAGAAAATGTTAGAAAATATTAGCTTGCGTGCCTGCTATACAACTTTTATGACACTCGTAAAGATGAATTCAAATATATTTTTGCAGGAGCCATGAACATTTTCAGCTGTAGAACGCATTAAGTTTTATGCAATAAATTGGGAAAACAACTCAGTTCACAAGTGAATCAACTGTTGGATACATTACATTATAAAAGAAAATAAGTGCTCTTTAAAGAGAGCAAACGTTTAGGGCCTTCATTTTCAAAGCCGCGCAAACATAGAGTGCATTACTGATAGCCTAAGTGGTGAGACTTGGTTTTCTTACCGTTAGTAAGATGTAGATGAAACATATCGTGATGGAGATGGTGGCATCAAATCGAAGTCGAATGTACTAAAACAACAACAAAAAAAAAAACGTTGACTATTACTGGCAGTAAGCTTACTGTCTGTTACGTATAAGTTATTTACTAAGGGTATCGCTAATAGAATCAGGACAACCTTAGACTGCAATCAAGCAAAGGATCAAGCAGGTTTTCGGAAACGGTACTCTACTATCGAGCATATCCATACCATCAACCAGGTGATAGAAAAATGCTCAGAGTAAAACCAGCCCTTATACATGCATTCATTGATTACGAAAAAGCATTTGACTCAGTTAAAACTTCGGCGGTGATGCAGGCATTGCGAAATCAGGGGGTAGACTAGCCGTACGTGAAAGTGCTGGAAGTGCTACGGCGTTTCTGGGTAAGAGACAAAGCTGGGTTCACGTCAGTTTGAACAGTATGTCCAGTGCTCTCGGGAGGGTTCTCGTTGGCCAGCGAAAGGGTGCAATTGGCGGATGGCGCACTGACTTCGTCAAAATAAGCGATAGCTGTACCTTGCGGTAAATGGCGGTATTCGGCACTAAAGTTCGTTAAAAGTAGTTCAGTTCGTTTATTTCTCAAGGCAAAGATTCCCCGAGCGACACAGACTTGTAGGCTCAACAATAAATTCACGTTCATTTCCGCGAGGCCTTGTAAGGCGGGGGGGTTGTCGCACTGCACTGTAACAAACAAGCTGGTGCGTGGACGTAGAGTGACATGGTCGTCGCACACTCGGAAAACTGGCCTGTCTGTGTAGTCTTCGCTGTGCTGTCTGTACTCGTCGAAAATTGTGCGATGAGTAGAAAATGTCACCATGAAGTCACGGAGGTCTGATTGCGTCGTTTTCTCTAAGAAAATCAAGGCTGAGAATCAGGTCCTTGGAGCACTCTGCTAGCACAACAAAGCCACACGAGCAAGTTACGTGGTGAATCTCGACGCGAGCGGTGCACACTCCGAGCGGCGTTACCACATGCCCTCCGGCTCTCCTTATCGGGGCTCCGTGCCAAGGAGTCAGGACTTTTCGCAGAGTGGTAGCTAGGCCATGACTCATAACGCTAAAATCAGCGCCGGTATCTACAAGGGCAGTCGTGTTGTGGTTATCAACGGCGATCGGTATCTCGGCAGAATGTAGCTCACCGTCGACAAAGTGCGGCGTGTCAGGGATCGTCGGGCTGACGGATCGTTCGTTGCGTCGAATTACGGTGTCGAAGGTAAGCTTCTGTGATCGTCGGGAGGTCGTCGGACTCGTTGGTCGTATGGTGCGTCGATTGGAGGCGTCGGAGGAAAGCTTCGGTGATCGTCGAAAAGTGGTCGGACTGTTGGTCGGAGCGACGGGTCGGAGGTCGGTCTGTGTGATCGAATCGGTGAGCGGAGGATGTTGGTCGTAGTGTCCATCGACGGCGGCCCTACCCCCGAGGGTCGCCGTCTTCAGTTTTCCCGGTGCGGACTTGGGGACTGCCTAAGGAAAGAACGGCGGCTGGTTGAAACCTGTCTCGGCGGTGGTGACCTGGACTGGCGTCGCTGGAGGGACGCAGGTGGGACGTGGTCGCTGAGGTATTGGTCGATGTCCCGAGGTCGTTCGCCATAGCGCGGCCGAGGGGCATCCGGGGAAAATCCGCGCAAGCGCATCCGACGGTACGGGCAGTGGCGCAGAACGTGACCGGCTTCGCCGCAGTGAAAGCACAAAGGCAGATTGTTCGGCGTGCGCCACGCGTGTGCTTTGCGAACGGGTGGTCGACCTTCAGGCACTCCAGTCGAAACTGGATATTGGTGTGGAGGACGAGCGGGAGGGGCAGGGTTGCAGGGTGCCAATGGTTCAGGTGCTGGGGTACGCAACACGTCGCTGTACGTCATGATCTATGGCGCAGGCGGCTGGGGTGACGGTACTAATGGCACTGCTTGGCGGAGCTCTTCGCGCACGATATCCGAGATGCCCCCAACACGTGGATGTTGTTCGAGAGAGGGCAGCTTTTGCAGCTCTTCGCGCACAATGCTTCGGATAAGTTCGCGAAGGGCTTCCCTGTCGTTTCCGGCCATTGGCAAGCGGAAGTCTACGGCAGCGATGTTCGCAGAGCGATCAAAATGTGCAAATCGCTAATTCAAGGCACGCTCGATGCTTGTTGCTTCTTTCGTAAAATCAGCAACAGTACGTGGAGGGTCACGTACAAGGCCAACGAACAACTGCTCTTTGACGCCTTGCATAAGGTAGCGCACCTTCTTTACCTCCGACATGGACGGATCCGCCCGGTTGAAAAGGCGAGTCATTTCTTCCGCAAACATGGCGACGCTTTCATTAGGCCGCTGTGCTCGGGACTGTAGAGCGAGTTCGGCCCTCTCTTTTCTTGTATCGTTGCCGAATGTTGCGAGCAGCTGCCGCCGGAAATCCTGCCAGGTTGAAATGGTAGCCTCATGGTTTTCGAACCACATCTTGGCGGCGTCTTGTAATGCGAAATAAACATTCTGCAATTTTCGCTCCTCGTGCCACGCATTAAACACAGTGACCCGGTCGTAGCTGGTCAGCCAGTCCTCAACGTCTTCGAACTTGTCGCCATGAAACGGCGTGGGCATACGCGGAGTATGACAGATCAGCTGCTGGGCCCTCACGGGAAGCTGAGTGGTGGTCTGAATTGCCGCTGTAGTCATCGTGGTTCGCGGTGGGGAAACAAGAGGACCACAGTTCAGTTCAGTCTTTCAGTCGTGTCCGACTCTTCGTGACCCTATTGACCATGTCACGCCACGCTTTCCGGTCTCTCACTATCCTCCTAACATCACATAACTTCATCTGCAGTGCCTCGAGGATGCGATCTAAACATCGCGTTCGCTGCCTACCCCTTCTCCGGAGACCCTCAACCTTTCCCAACATCAAATCTTTCTCCAGCGACTCCTCTCTTCTCATCAGATGACCAAAGTAGCTGAGCTTTAACTTTAGAATTTGACCCTCCAATGAGCAGTCAGGGTTTATGGTCGACAATATTGAATGATTTGATCTTCTGGCAGTCCAAGGAACTCTCAAGAGTCTTCGCCAGCACCACAATTCAAACGCGTCAATTCTTCGGCGGTCAGCCTTTTTCACAGTCCAACTTTCGCATCCATACATCACAACTGGAAGTCAGTGCGCCCCTTAATGGATCACTGCCTTGTCGTGGCGGAGGGGCTTGCGAAACTCGATGAAGTCGTGAGCTCTGCTGTGTAGGGCCACCCAAGATAGACAGGTCACGGCAGAGAGTTCTGACAAAATGTGATTCACTGGAGAAGGTAATGGCAACCCACTCCAGTATTTCCTGCCAAGAAAACCCTATGGCCAGTCACAATACCATAAGAGGAGCACACTCGGGTGCTAAGCCTCTCAAGCGACGGCTCGCCTTATGCACAGGTGTCGTGTCCACGGTGTGTAGATGGGCGTAGGGGGCAGTCAGAGGCTCTTCGTACATGGGATTCTCCCAGCACCTCCACCAAAAATGTCACAGAAGCCAGTGAAACTGGTTCAGCAGGTTTACTTAGGACTAAGTAAAAGCACCGGCAAAATCAGGCAATGAACCGACTGGCGGGCGAGCACCGAGAGCGAAGAAGACGAGCGCGTGCCAGTCTCCCGAGCTCGCCACATGGCGGCGCCAGTACAATAGCATTGCAGCAATATATATAGGGACTGCACAGCAACCATAGTTCTGCATAAAGAAAGTAACAAAATTCCCATAAAGAAAGGTGTTAGGCAAGGAGACATGATCTCCCCAGTACTATTCACAACTTGCTTAGAGGAAGTATTCAGAGACTTGGAATGGGAGCAGTTAGGGATAAGGTTAGATGGAGAATACCTCAGTAATCTGCGATTCGCTGATGACATTGCCTTGCTAAGTAACTCGGGGGATGAACTGCAAACATTGATTGATGACCTAGACAGCAAAAATAGAAAGGTAGGCTTAAAATCAATATGCAAAAGACTAAGGTATTGTTCAACAGCCTCGGGAAGGAACAGCAGTTTACGTTAGGTAGCGAGGCACTGGAAGTAGTAGGCGAATATGGCTACTTAGCACAGGTAGTAACCGCAGATCCGGACCATGAAAAGGAAATAACAAGAAGAATAAGATTGGGATGGAGCGCATTTGGCAAACACTCGCAGATTATGACTAGCAGCTTACCGGTATCGCTCAAGAGGAAAGTATACAACAGTTGCATTTTACCTGCACTCACATATCGGGCTGGAACGTGGAGGCTAACCAAGAGGGTTCTACTTAAGTTGAAGCCAACCCAGAGGGCTCAGTTCAGTCGTTCAGTCGTGTCCGACCCTTCGTGACCCTATGGACCATGTCACGCTACGCTTTCCGGTCTCTCACTATCTTCCTAACATCACATAACTTCATCTGCAGTGCCTTGAGGATGCCATCTAACCATCGCGCTCGCTGCCTGCTCCTTCTCCAGCGACTCCTCTCTTCTCATCAGATGACCAAAGTAGCTGAGCTTTAACTTTAGAATTTGAACCTCCAATGAGCAGTCAGGGTTTGTGGTCGACCATGTCGACTGATTTGATCTCCTGGCAGTCCAAGGAACTCTCAAGAGTCTTCTTCGCAAGCACCACAATTCAAACGCGGCAATTCTTCGGTGGTCAGCCTTTTTCACAGTCCAACTCTCGCATCCATACATCACAAATGGAAAGCCCACAGCACGAGTTATACGGATCTTGGTTGGCAGACTAACGTCTCTGCTCTTTACTAGGCGGTCAAAGCTAACCATTGCTCTCTTTTCCAGAAGCAGGCGTCTCCTAATTTCCTGGCTGCAGTCTCCTTCCGAGGTTCTCTTGGAGCCCAAGAAGAGAAAATCTGTCACAGCTTCCACTTCTTGTCCATTGATGCTCCAGAACTTGATAGGGCAAGACGCCATCATCTTTGTCTTTTTAATGTTCAGTTTAAGCCCAAACTTCTCACTCTCTTCTTGCACGCGCATCAGAAGTCTCTTGAGTTCTACTTCACTCTCTGCCATTAAAGTGGTATCATCCGCATATCTCATGTTGTTGATACGTTTTCCAGCAATCTTCACTCCAGCTGAAAACTCGTCCAGACCGGCCTTCCTCATGATGCACTCTGCAAATAGGTTAAATAGGCAGGGCGACAGTATGCAGCCTTGCCTCACTCCTTTCTCCATCGGAAACCAATCAGTAAGTCCATGCCCAGTTCTGACTGTGGCCTCTTGTCCTTCATACAGATTCCCGAGGAGACAGATGAGGCGAATTGGAACTCCCATCTCTTGGAGAGCTTGCCACAATCTGCTGTGATCTACGCAGTCAAACGCTTTCGCATAATCAATAAAGCAGAAGTGGATGGGTTTCTGGAACTCTCTTGCTTTTTCCGTGATCCAGCGAAGGTTGGCAATTTGGTCTCTAGTTCCTCTGCCCTTGCGAAACCCAGCTTGCACGTCCGGAAGCTCCCGATGCACATACGGCTGCAGCCTACCTTGGAGGATTTTCAACATCACCTTGCTAGCATGCGAAATAAGCGTGATCGTGTGGTAGATGGAACAATCTTTGGCACTGCCTTTCTTTGGAATGGGGATGTAAACTGACCTCCTCCAATCCTGTGGACACTGCAGGTGTGACCAAATCTTCTGACATAATGTATGCAGAATGTTAACAGCGTCATGGTTGAGGGTTTAAAGCGACTCAGCAGGAATGCCATCAATTCCGCTTGCTTTGTTCTTAGCAAGGCTGGCTAAGGCCCATTCAACTTCACTCTTCAGGATGCCCGGCTTGAAATCAGTAATCACAACCGTCTTATGTTGGGTTTGTACATTCGGGTCCTTCTTGTACAGTTCTTCTGTGTATTCCTGCCACCTCTTCTTTATATCTGAGGCTTCAGTGAGATCCTTGCCTCGTTTTTCCTTTATCATGCCCAGTTTAGCACAGAAGCTTCCTTTGATATCTTTGATTGTCTTATACAGAGCTCTTGTGTTATTTAATTGGCTGTTGTCCTCAACGGCTTGGCACTGTATGTTCAGGAAGGCATTCCTATTTCTCCTTGCTATTTTTTGAAAATCCGCATTGAGTACCTTGTATCTTTTTCTTTTCCCCATAACTTCTGCCATCCACCTTTCCTCAACTATTTGCAAAGCCTCTTCAGATAACCAGTTTGCTTTCTTGCATTTCTTTTGCTTTGGAACTACCTTAGTAGCAACTTCTTGTATTATATCACGAACATCAGTCCACATCTCTTCGGGCTCTCTGCCTTCTAGATCTAATTCTTGAAATCGATTCCTCACTTCCACAGCATATTCTAATGGAATTTGATCCAGATCATACATGAAAGGCCTTCTAGTTTTCTGCGTTTTCCTCAATCGAAGCTTAATTTTGGCAACAAAAAGCTGATGATCGGTGTCACAATCGGCCCCAGGCCTTGTTTTTACTGCTCGTATAGCGCTTCTTTATCTCTGCCAACAAAGAATATAATCGATCTGATTCCTGTACAGACCATCCGGTGAAGTCCATGTGTACAGGCGCCTCTTGTGCTGTTGAAAATGAGTATTCGCTATGGTCAGGTTGTTTTCTTGACAAACCTCTACTAGCCTCTGCCCAGCTTCATTTGGCTCGCCAAGACCGAACTTGCCTATAATTCCGGATATTTCTTCACTCCCGACCTTAGCATTCCAGTCTCCTATGAGAAAAACGACGTCTGATGATGGGGTGCGGTCTAAAAGGCATTGCAGGTCCGCATAAAATCCGTCAACGTCAGCTTCTTCAGCAGTAGTGGTCGGTGCATAGACTTGGATAACTGTTATGTTGAAAGGGTGACCTTGGATCCGAAGTGAAATCATTCGGTCGTTTTTGGTGTTGTACCCTAGCACTGCTTTGCCCATTCTTCTGTTTACTATGAGAGCGACCTCACTCCTTCTCTTGGATTCGTGCCCACAATAAAAGGTCGCCGGAGTTAAATTCTCCCATTCCGGTCCACTTGAGCTCGCTGGTACCCAACATATCAATGTTCAATCTGTCCATTTCTCGCTTGACGACATCCAGTTTACCTTGCGTCATAGATCTTACATTCCATGTTGCTATGTGATATATCTCCTTGCAACATCGGACTTTCCGGTCGCTTCCCGACACATCCACAACTGAGCGTCCTTTTGGCTTTAGCCCAGCCGCTTCATTCGTCCTGGAGCTACTAGGAATCGCCCTTTGTTCATCCCCAGTGACATGTGGGACGCCTTCCAACCTGGGGAGCTCATCTTCCGGCGCCATATCATTAATGGTTTTGTGACTGGCCATAGGGTTTTCTTGGCAGGAAATACTGGAGTGGGTTGCCATTACCTTCTCCAGTGAATCACATTTTGTCAGAATTCTCTGCCGTGACCTTTCTATCTTGGGTGGCCCTACACAGCAGAGCTCACGACTTCATCGAGTTTCGCAAGCCCCTCCGCCACGACAAGGCAAATAACCCAGAGGGCTATGGAACGAAAAATGGTAGGGGTAACTTTAAGAGATAGGAAGCGTGCAGAGTGGGTCAGAGAAATAACTCAAGTTACTGACATTCTAGTGGAAATTAAGAAGAAATGGGCATGAGCAGGACATGTAGTGCGATGAGAGGATAACCGATGGTCGCTTAGGGTAACAAACTGGATTCTAAGGGAAGGAAAGCGTAGCAGGGGGAGGCAGAAAGCTAGGTGGGCGGATGAGGTTAAGAAGTTCGCAGGGGTTCGCTGCTAGCACAGAACAGGGCTAACTGGAGAAATATGGGAGAGGCCTTCGCCCTGCAGTGGGCATAGTCGGGCTGATGATTATAATGATGATGATGATGATTAATGGCAAATACTTGTAGTTACTAACGCAGGGACTACAAAGCGTTTTTTTTTTCACATGCCTTGCTGGGGATATAAATGGTTTTTCTCGAAATATATGTTATCTTTCTTCAATATATACAAGTATATCTGCATGATAGCCGGGAAAATGTGACAATAAACTCTTTGCAGGCAGATTGTAGAGAAAGGCGGATAATAGGTCCGTGCTATCAAGCAGTTAAAATACGATTTTTAAATTATAAGAAAAACAGTCACTTTTTTTAAATAAATGTTTATTACAATATGGGATCAGAGGAATTCAGAACCTTAGGTGAGCTCGATTAATAATTCCCTAAACGGACCCCAGTCGAAAAAAACTACAGAACTGTGTCAAAAATACGACAAAATATCCTGTAGTTCTGTTGTATCCATCAGATTTTTCTGTAGTTCTGTAGTACTTTTCTGTAGTTCTGTAGTTTTCCTGTAGTATATTTCTGTTGTCTGTAGTTCTGTAGTACTTTTCTGTTGTAACTACAGACATTTCTGATGTTACTACAGAATTTTCTGTTGTCACAACAGGTTTCCCGTCAAAAACCGCACAGAAATTCTGTCGTAACATCAGAAAATTTTCTGTTGTTTTTTCCGACTAGTAAGTATCGATATATAGAAAGTAAGGTTTTGCACTCAAAAATAAGTCAGCATCGCAACTAACGCACTAGAAGCAGCGGGGCTCATATAGCCCCGCTTTACGACAAGGAGATAATTGTAATGTGGGCGTCTAGCTGGCGCCTTTGCTTTCTTCATATCCAGAGATGTCAGCATAAAGGTGTCTTGGCCGTGCCGGGAAGGACGTTTGAATGATGAAAGTTTGATAGATTACAAGAGAAGCTAGTGTACAGCACTCCCGACATACACATGCTCTTGAAACGGCGTAGCCGCTCAGACAATAAATAGTCGCTTCATTACATTCGGCAGCCCTGCTTCGACGCCGTATTGGAGGTATGTTCCGACGTTGAAATGTTGTTGATTTAGGGTTGCGCGAGAACAGACGGGAGCAATACCAAGTTGCGCAGTTTCCGCGAGCGAGGCTCCGATGAGGAAGGCCGAGCCTCCTTCATCATATCACTACATTCACTACTTTACACAGAAGAAAAGCTCCGGTCCGGACACGCGGATGACAAAAAAAAAAAAAAAAACTAAAACAAACCACCTTTTGTGCTTCGGCCTATACAAACGCGTGGCCGTGCAATGAAGAGGAACAAATGGAGTTCCACCGTTCCTTTTGCATTGGTTGAGATCAGGGCTTGGTTTGGTGGGCATACTTCCGGGCTCGATGTGTTGAGCCGTAAAACTGGCTCGCAGAACTTGAAAACGTGCTCACTTATAAATTTAAAGCCTCGCATTCAATCATATAGATGTGCGCTCTAAAATCAAGAGGAAAAGTTTCGGCTGGTTAGTGATAAAAAGAAATAATCATCATTTCTTTACCGGAAACTATGGACATGACGTCCACTATGCCGCAGATTTCCAGGGCACATACCACATCACCATGATTTTTATTCATTTTTTAATTTAAATTTGCACAAATTAAACAAAAGAGACAATGCTATATGTGCTGGCGTGATTGCCTCATCATACTGCCTGTTAGATTTTATTTTCGTTTTGAAGAAAACTATATTGAGAATTTCAGAAATTTCCGAGATATTACAAAACAATTAAATTTTATTTTTTACAGTTTAGATACACAAAAGGACGTGAAAAAATTGCAATCAAGACACTTATGCAGGGATTAAGTTTCAAAACATTAATTTCGTCAGAAAAGGCAAAATGCAGACGGTCCGTGCCAGGTGTGCATGCAGGAAGCGTCAAACAGTAAAAACAAGACCCGAAATCGTGGTCATTGATGCCACATTGTCGAGATAATTCCCTTTACGACATCTTGCGGTTTGTTGAAACGCTTTACTTTCGATGTTCAGCGGAGGAATAGCGTTTAGAAAAGGGTGCGAAACGTGTAAACTCATTCAAAAGGTGCCAAAATGTTGATGTTGACACTTCCACAACAACATGGATACAATGTGTTGAAATGAAATCGTTACTATTAACAGTAAAACAGCTATTTGGTGGGTTATGGAGAAAGAAGTCGGGTGCCATTCATGCTGAGGAATTCATGTAATCTGTTATTTTGAGTGCTTTGCCCTCATTAGCATACACACCACCGAAGCTACTTTGTCGGTAGCATCAGAATCCTTTCGCGCATGCATTCTATAAGGCGCGGCTCAAATGAGCACAACTAACTTTCTGCGGTGCCACTTCTCTTTTATTAGACAGTATATGCACAGTTTCGTAAATGCAAGGTTTGTCCAGAAAGTAATGACACAAGTCGTCGCGCCCATATGTGCGCAATTCGGAAACCGATTTCGAGAATTGGTGGGAGATCCCTTAAATCTACAAAGTCACGAGTTCGGTCGGCTTCGAACGGGCGAGGCGAGTAGACGGGCTTGAGCATGTACCTCTGTTTCTTAGCTGCGTTCAGGAAACTGGAGCGAACTTCGGAACAGCCGTACGTGGTGAAGTTTTGCAATAAACTGAGAATTTCATCTACCGAGACACTCGTAATGATCAAGGCAATGATCGATGGGCTGACTGCGAAGGTTCAAATGGCACAAAACATTCACAGGAGTCCGTGAAGACGTCAAGTTCGGCAACGGTCCGGGAATCCGTCTACGACATCTATGGACGACGATAATGATTGTATACATTTTATAACAAACACTCATCAGTCTTTAAGTGTTGTCCTGATTGTAGAATCTCTAGCACTTCTTCAATCATAAGTACATTTAAATATCGAATAGGTTTCTGTAAAACATGCGCACAATCATTAGCAGCGTCCATAGCCGTCTTCACGGCCGCCTCTAAATGCTTTGTACCGTTTGAAACGTCGCAGTCACTAGATCGCATCATTGCCTCTATCATGACGAGGGCCTCGGTAGGTGATTTGCCCAGTTTATTGCAGAACTTCACCGCGTATTGCTCTTCCGACGTTTTCTGTCCAGTTTTCTAAACACAGCTTCGAAACAGCGGTACACACTGAAGCCCGCCCACTCCTTTTGCTTGCTCAAAGTTAACTGAACTGGTCACATTTTGAAGCTAAAAGGATCCCCACGGACCCTCGAATCCGGTTTCCCAACTGTGCTAGTATGCGCTAGTATGCGCACAATGCCACGACTTGTCTCATTACTTCCAGGACAGACCCTGTTTTAAACGCTGAATCGAATCTCAAGAGCGCCTGCTGCCAAACCTGCAGTGGCGCTTGCTCTCAAAGTGGCAGCATTAGACTCTGCATACATGCAAAAGGAGGGTGGTGGGAGGAGGGTTATATTATATCCTCCTTTTCTTAATACCTTTCCCCGCACTTTTGTTCCCAAATTTGGCTGCTCCAAACATGAATTCTTTGATCTTGACCATCATCTTTAATTCAACTGTCTTTCATGCCACAGAAACGGAGAGGCTTACCTCGAACACGGAGGTCACACGAAGTTTGTACAGAACAGGGAGGAACAGCCAGGTCGCTATTGGTGCAGCGACCGCCGTAGTGACGGATGTCCACATGAAGTGGAATCCGTACGCGTAGAAGTGTCCCGTCAAGCCTATCAGTCCGGTTGACGAGATCAGGCTGGCCACCACGGACGCGGCCAAAGGCAACGCGCGCAGAGCCCGGCTCCCTAGGAACAGTTCTGCCGTGGTGTTTGCAGAGCGCTTCATTTTAGGCAGTGCAAAGTAGAGGCCCAGTCCCAAATTGAGAGCCATCAGAATGCCAAATACAGCGTACTCGATGCCTAGAACCATAGCTTGTCCTGTTTTCGGCTCTTTCTGGCACCAGGGAAGACGCTTTGCAGGTGCCCTTTAAGGTGAGCCTGCGGACAGCATGGCGGAATCGGCCAAATGAAATTCAAAGTTGAGTAACCGTCTCTTCGACGCAAGGCGAATTCATGGAAGTTTGAATTATAGACGGTTACACGTGATAGAGTGCCAGCAAGATTTTCGTCATACGAATCAGCATACCTACTAACTCCGTCCTTATAGCTACACGGGATGGCAACGAATTTTAATTCGAAAGACAAATGTTCTTAAAGTATTGATTACTCTGACTGCACTTTAGCAGACACAATTCTAGGTCAGCAATTAGTTCTAAGCATATGAGCTTGCACTTGCATCTGCCGAATGCTTTGCACTCATGACTGAAATGTGAGAAAGCCGAAATCGCGTTCAATATGTGGAAGTGTATTCAGGAAGCTTGAACTTGAGCGCGCAGTCACCATTTCACCAAGTTTTCACTTTCATCCTCCTTGGTCTAGAAAAGAAATGAACAAAGTGTGAAGAGGAAGAATTGCACGGGGAATGTTCCAGTCAGTTGCATCGTGATCGCTGCGCGTGTTGGACCTGACGGCTCGCTGTCGCTGATCTGCCCAGGCTGAGTACTTCAATAAACCACCATCTTACATTTGGTGAAGCTGACGGTTAAGATCTATCTTCTCGGCCTGGAACTCCGCAGCCGCACAATACCACCTCCTGCGATGCCTGAAGACAGCAACCACCAAGCCGTACAAGTTGGCTCGCCAATCATCTGCCTCGGCTCCCTCCGCCAACGAGACCCCCCCCCCCCCCCCTCCCATCTTTAGCGGCATCATATGAGCGGGTGAGCGCTTATGACAAATGGGACGCGGAAACGGAGCTCAGCAATGTTACTTTCTATCTAACTGGCGTAGCAAACCTATGGCTTCGGAACCATGGAGTCGACATTTCATTATGGTCCGTGTTCAAAGCCAGCTTCTCTGAAGTTTTCGGTCGTCCTGCTGTGAGGAAACTCCGCGCTGAACAGCGCTTACATGCGCGGTCTCAGCAGGTTGGCCAGAATGTTACGAGTTACATCGAGGACATCGTCGACTTCTGCAAGCGCGTGAACACGCAGATGTCAGAGGCCGACAAGATAAAGCACATTCTGCAAGGCATCGATGACGACACCTTTCAGATGCTGGCAGCTCGAGATATCCGCACCGTCGCGGAAGTTGTCACGCTGTGTCAAAGTTTTAATGAACTGCGCAAACAAAGGGCCATAACTCGCGCGAATACCACGCACATTGAGTTGCTTGCTGGCCTGACAGATGCAGGTGAACATTCTGCGCTCCTGCCACAAATCAAGGGCTTCATTCGGGAAGAAGTTGCTCGACAGCTCTCCCTTATGTCCTGCATTAAGAGCCTTCATCACATCTAGTCCCAGTTTGCGCCAAATTATTCAAGAACAGGTAGCTGAATCTCTTTCTCCAGCTCCTCAATCAATTCCTGTCGCAGCCCCGTTGACATATGCGGCTGTTGCTGTCCGACCATCACCTACATACGCTCCGCCACCACAACCTGCCTACGTCCAGCTGCCTTCTGGTCTTGCTCAAGAACCTGCGCAGTTTATTCGACCGGCTCCAAGATCACATAACCCTACGCACGACAGATAAGCGGCCCATTTGTTGCACTTGTGGGCTGGCTGTACATATTTCCCGTTATTGCCGAAACGGTCTTCCAGTGGCAGCACCACCTACTCATGGTTCTGGGTACTGGTCTTCGGCGCCTCGGTATTGCACGCCCCCTGAACCTCCAGCCAGCCTTCATTTCTCCCCGGACCACTCAGCCATGTCCGACCGCCGTTGACCGTCGCCACGACGCCGCTCTACCTCTCCGATGCGACGTCGACAGAACGCTTGACGTGAGGAAAACTAGAGGCCGCAGTTCCTGAGGCGAGAATTGCGACCCCGTCGAACTTCCCAAGTCTTCACCTGTCGCCAGCCAATTTTACTGAAGTTTTCGTCGAGGGTGTTGCTGTCATGGCTCTAATTGACACTGGTCCTGCGATTTCGGTAATGGATGCAAAACTATGTAGCTCTTTGAAGAAAGTGAAGACGCCAATTGCGGGACTTTCGTTGCGAACGGCTAGCGCTCAACATATCAAGCCTTTAGCATCGTGCACAGCTCGAGTAGTAATCCGGAATTGCCTCTACACAACTGAGTTCGTCGTGCTACAAAGCTGCTCACACGCTGTAATTTTAGGCTGGGATTTCTTGTCGCGTCACGCTGCTATTATCGATTGTGCTCGCACTGAAGTGTGGTTCTCGACTTTGCCCGATGTGTTACCACACGCTGATCCATCGAACTCCAGTGCTGAAGACCTCGTCTATAGTGCCTAGAATATACTGGCTAGTGTGCCGAGGGCGCGCGCTGGCGTGTCCGCCGCGGTGATGCCTTCCCGCTACCACCGCGGGGCGGCGCTACCAATAGCTAAGGTGCTATCGCTCCGCGTTCGCGGCCTCGGCAGCATAGGCGGCATATAGGTCCGGATAGCGCGCTGCGCTTTTCACTATGGAACCTGTCTCTCGACCGTTTAAGCGCACTTTGTGTCTAAAAACAGTCTTGGTGGAAGACATTCATACCGTCCTAGTACTGTGCGGAGAAAATTATACGCTCAAATAGCGCTCGAGGAAGCGTTTAACAAATACTGTCTGGTCCATGTCTGCTATATATCTGTTTTATTTATTCAGCTGAACCGGATAAGGTCTTAAGCAGAACACATATTGACTTCCTGATATCCAGCGAGAGAAGAAATTTGAGAAAACCCCCTAAAGTTGACACGTTGGTTGCAATAGTTTTTTAGTCTTTGATTAAACGATCGAGTCCGGGCCGGATTCAATATATTGCTATGAAATATTCCGATGACGATTTTATTTGATCTAGAGCCACTCGATTGCGATCCACGCATCGCGATCGCGGATGTTGCGTATCGTATCTATCTTCCTTCTGAGTGAGCGCTCAGTCAGCTCATATCCGGGTGGTTGTCCCGAATTATGGCAACTATATTCTCAATCGCGATCTAACCCGGAACGGATCGACGACGACTGTTATTGTCCATGTGACACAGGTATCAGAAAATGCCCTTAATATTTTACACTGTTCATTAATCCAACTTTGAATTTTATTTACTCTTCGGTCTTTTCTTATGGTCCATGGTATATCGCGATGCCGCAGTCAAGTGCTACGAACGTCAATACGGGCCTCATGCTTTCGGATAGTTTACGTCGACGTTTCTGCAATTCAGTCATGCTTATTGCTAAGGTGATATAGGTGATAGGTTAGTGACGTTTTATAGCGTCACATATATGCTACAGAAAAGAAGGGCGCTTTTTATGTTTTCAAAGATCGCATTCGACAATAAACACAAGCAGTCTGAATCTCTTCTTACTCTTTATTCATTTGTTTTATTAGCAAGTCACTTAATTGTTGCTTCATACATAAATGATTATTATGCGGTGCGCTTTTTTTTTGTAACAGAAGGAAAGACAAGAAACAAAAGTGGTGATTGTAACACTGATTCTTTTTTTTTTTTTTACAATGTCTACAATATAGTAAAATTTGAGCAAAAAGTCGCAGCAACAATAAACAAGTAAAAATATAGAAATGAACCGCTAAAGGTTTTGGAGAAAGGCCGCACATATGACACCGCAATAATTTTAAAGTAGTCTGATACCAATTTTTGGTGGTATTTTTTTTTTTTTCACTTGCTAATGATGCGCTAGATATTCCTGTAATTCTCCACGTGGTTTCTCGCTTACCACCGCTAAGTAATTTATAATTAATTTTACTTTCTTCACCAGTTTCGGCTTCGCGGTTTCAGCAGCCGAGCGGTTGTTGTACGGTCACAATTGTCTAGGTCACGCGCGGGATTTAAAAAAAAAAAAAAAAAAGCTTTAACCACAGACTCACTTATTAGCTCCTCATTTTGCGCTTTCAATACAGCCACTTGTTCTGCGCTCCATGCCAGTTTTCTCTTAGCTCTTCTCAGAGCGCGAGAAATGTTGCAGCATTTATTTGGCTAGTTGCATGCTTTTTCCTTCTTTCTGCGCATCTTGTGTAAGCCTCCGCTGGTATTTGCATTAAGCGCAGCTAACCCCTTCAGAGTTGACGGTCAAGCGACACTTTTTCTGCAAAATATATTCCCATGAATGATATGTGCTTCCTGAATCAGCTGATTGCAGGCCACATTCGGAACAAAGACCCTCCAGTGCATTCTGCCTATATAGCTCTATCTTCAGCTTTAGATATTGTTGTATTGTACGCGCTTGTTTTTTTCTTTTCCGAGAGTATACACTGTAGTGTCCACAGAACTGCGTGCAGGCTTCCAAAAGTTATCACTTTCTCTATGTACAAAGTGACAAAGTTCTTTTTTTTTTTTTTTTAAGGCTCGATAACGCGCGTAGGCTACAGATCCAGCAGGTGCTTCGGTTAATTTGGTCCAAGTTGCAGGTATGTAAACTGAGTCGGATCCCGATGCTCAAAGCTGCACGTCTGCTGCTGCGGGCATGAGTTCTCGCTCGGCTCTTCTAGCTGCTGCCAGCTCCTTGGAATCATTGTCAAACATCCTTGACGGTGCGTGCATGGCTGTCGTCTGCACCACTGGCATTACGGCACTGCGTTTTTTGTCGTTTAGCGGCCGGTTGGTCACAGAGGTTCCTCAACTTTCTTTTAGATGTCTTCTTAGGCAGAAGATAGTTCGGATAATGGTCGAATAGCATTGGCACGGTTTCAGGATTAATTCGTGGTCTATCTCTATAGCGAGCTCGTTGACGATGCCGTTTACTGTCACTTTGAACGTTCTCTTGATGTAGCTCTCCTCAAAATATTTTTCGCAGACAACACACGTTGAAGTCAACTTGCGGTCCTGTCTTTTAATCAGCCGCTTCCACTACGCAAGCTGCGCAGGGTCCGATGGCACACCGAACACAGAAACCTAGTCCTGATTCGAGCGGTAGCCACTCCGACAAAGCGACACGAAACATGTCTTTTCCCTGCCCTGATGCTTTATTTTTAGCATCATTAGTCGTTGCAAATTTAATTATCTCATATGAATGCAAGAAACAGAACGACTAAAACAAAAGAACAGCGTAGACGCGTCCAAAGCGCTCGAACCCACTGATGGCTCGGCCAGCGCAGCTGCGGCAAATCAAGGGCGCGCCGGCGGCCGACGGCGTCGACGGCACCTTTACGATGAGCAGCGCCCCTGGCGGCCAAAGTTGGAAGGCATCGCCGGCGCGGACACCTCCTCCCATTGAGAGAGCCCTCCGCACGGCACACTAGCCAGTATATTCTAGGCACTATACCTCGTCGCTGAAGATATCGACCTTCCTCCCTGCTCTTCTGTGCTTGTTCGTGTCGCTTGTGTCTCTATTAGCGATGACACCGTTCTTTTTACACCAGCCCATACTTTCCTGCGACGCAAGTGCCTTCCATTGCCCTACGCTGTGCTCGTTTTTTCCGCTGGCCTTTCCATGTTTTGTGTCTCTAACCCATTTAACTCCCCTACTGCTTTGCGCCATGGTGAATGCCTCGGCAGTATCCAGGCAATAGCCCCTCTTCTGATCTCTGAGGAACCTGACGATGTGCCGCACTCTGCCGTTACTGCGCTCAGCCCCCTTCATTTGCGCTCCCTCCCCCCTCTACAGATTTGTTCCTCCGTTCCAACGACGCCGATCTTCCTCCAGCGGAGTGCACACAACTTTTGAACCTAATCCATCACTTTCGCTCCTCCTTCGACTCTCATCAAGGTTCTTTGGGTCAAACTTCTATAATGGCAGCGTTTGGGCAAGTTGGTTAGACATGTTAACCCCGGAAAGCGCATAAAAAAACACAGACAACAGCAAGAGCAACAGCAACAGTCCTCGTACGCTCTCGTGTGTCTGTGTCTTTCTGTTGTTCGTGTGTTTTTTTTTATGTGCTTTCCAGGGTTAACAGATCAAACTTCTAGTCACTCATCGCATCGACACCGGCACCTACGCACTGCGACATCACCCCTATCGTGCGTCTTCAACCGAACGCCAGTCTCTTGAACAGCAAGTCGACCTAATGCTCCAGAACGGCGTGATTCAGCCCTCTAGCAGCCCTTTGGCGTTACCTGTTGTCCTCGTAAAAAAACGAAATATGGTTCTATCCGCTTCTGTGTCGATTATCGCTGCCTTAGTAAGATTACACGAAAGGACGTCTACCCTCTCCCACGCATCGACGACGCTCTCGATTGTTTGCGAGGCACCGAGCTTTTTTCTTCTCTAGATTTACGTTCCGGCTACTGGCAAGTTCCCCTAGAAGCGGCTGATGGCCCCAAAACTGCCTTTGTAACTCCCGACGGTTTGTATGAATTTAAAGCTATGCCATTTGGCCATTGTAATACTCCGGCAACACTTGAGCGGATGATGGACTTCATTTTGCGTGCCCTAAAGTACAAGACATGTCTGTGCTACCTCGATGACATTGTCGTCTTTTCTCCTGACTTTGGCACACACCTCTACCGTCTGCAGCACGTTTTGACCGGCATAACTGATGCCGGACTGCAGCTGAATTTGAAAAAATGTCGTTTTGCCGCCCGCCACCTCCCCATTCTCGTCCACGTTGTCTCTAAAGAAGTTGTATCTCCAGACCCTGCAAACTTCGTGCCGTAGCAACCTTTCCGAAACCCAAAGGTGGGAGTGAAAGAAAGAAAGAAAGAAAGAAAGAAAGAAAGAAAGAAAGAAAGAAAGAAAGAAAGAAAGAAAGAAAGAAAGAAAGAAAGAAAGAAAGAAAGAAAGAAAGAAAGAAAGTGGAGCTGTAGTGGAGGGCTGTGGAGTAATTTCGACCACCTGGGGATCTTTAACGTGCACTGACATTGCACAGCACATGGACGCCTCTTCGCTTCGCCTCCATCATAACGCAGCAGCCGCGGTCAGGATCGAACCCGGGTGCCCCGGCAGAGTAGTCGGGCGTTTTACCATTGCACCACCGAAGCGGGGCCCATACTCTTTATGTTCAGGCCGAGTCAAGTTTCCACTCCTTTCTAACTGGTGAGAATAGTGTCGAAGCACGTGTGGCTAAAAAAAATTGCTGTCATTTTATGATAACATTTCCTATAAATAGACGAACACGAAGATTTGTCACATCACCAATGTACTTGCCACTTAGATTTTTTTTATTATAAGCCGCATTCTTTACTCGATTCCGTGTTTATATCTAACAAAAACAGAGACAGACAAGGTGGATGCTCTCATCAGACACGCTTATAAGGCAGATCTCGGCTTATCTAAGCGCACCCCAACCTATCGACTCTTAGGCATGGGAGTTCATAACACCCTCAGCGAACTGGTGGAAGCCCACCGCATCGCCCAGCTAGGACGGCTCTCCACTACCCCAACTGGTCGCCACATTCTTTCCTTTATCCAACTTAGACCGTTAGGTGCACCTCCAGTAGAAACTTATGCAGTTCCAAAGACAGTCCGCGATCACCTCACTGTCCAACCACTTCCGAAAAACATGCATCCCCTTCATAACCAGGCCAGACGGAACGCGAGAGCACGTGCCCTACACAGAGCACATGCGAACGAACCCGACACGGTCTACGTGGACGCAGCAGAATATCCACACCGCTCAGCTTATGCGATATGCGCGGTATCCAGCCGCTTCGAACACATCACATCAGCCTCTATCATTACTCGAACGTCCGTAGAAGCGGAAGAATCCGCTATAGCCATCGCGATAGTCTCTTCCACTGCCACCCTTATCCTCAGCGATTCTAAAACTGCCATACAAAATTTCGCCCGAGGCCAACTACATGCTGCCTCTCACAAAATCTTAACTACCAACGTTCAAACACCCCGACCCATAGACCTTGTCTGGGTACCAGCCCATTCGGGCAACCCCGGTAACGAAGCGGCCAATTCTGCTGCTCGAGCATACGTCGACTGAGCAACAGATACCGAGGACCTAGGCAGTGCCAGAGATCGGCTGATCACCTACAACGACATTACACTACACTACCGGTCTGAAAGACTTCACTACCCTCCCCACACCCCTCATTAACTAAACCACAACAAATAACATGGAGACACCTTCAAGCCCGCACCTTTCCCTCCCCCGCACTGCTGGCACTCTTCTCCCCCTCTACTCATCAGTCCGAATGTTCCCTCTGCGAGGCCCCGAGAGCTACATTCGAACATATTATGTTCAGATGCCCAGAGTTTCAACCACCGGCCGAATGGCTCCTTACGGACAACGAGGCTTGGGAGATCGAGGTCTCCAGCTCAGAACCGGCTAAACAAAGGAGACTGGTCGACTGGGCTGAAGCGGTCGCCGTCAGGCACTGCCTGCTGGCCACCACCCATGATCAGGAGCCGGCCCAGCCCTTGTAACGAGTATTTCGCGGCTCCACTAAATAGTTTTTCACCACCACCACCAGTAGTACTGCGAGTAGAAACACGTATTTCAGAGAGAAATAGATCATAAGGGGGGATGGCGAGAGCGTCGCCGGGGTGGTGCAGTGGTAAGACGCCCTACTACTGTGCCGGAGCACCCGGGTTCGAACCCGACCTCGGCGGCTGTGTTTCGATGGAGGCGAAACGAAGAAGCGTCCGAGTGCTGTGCGATGTCAGCGCACGTTAAAGAGCCCCAGGTGGTCGAAATTACTCAGTAGCCCTGCACTACGGCTCCTCTTTCTCTCTTTCCACCTTCACTCTCACCTTCCTTCCTTTCCTTACGGCGCGGTTGAGGTGTCCACAGAAAACAAGTGAGACAGTTACCGCGCCTTTCCCTTCTAATAAATCCGTCAATCAGCAGGGTGACAGCGAGACATTGGCAGGTTCAGCTATCGATCCTGGTTAAATAAGGATCCCGTTTCCGCGACGCGCCTTCGCCGTCGTCACCAGCATGAGCTGTGTGCCCTGGACAGAGTCATTCAGGAGGGATTCCCACTACTTCAGGCTGCGGCTATTATTTTTTGGTAATAAAGGACTTTTCTCAGCCCCGGGTGACGTAGTACGTCATGGCGCGTAGCCTCCTCTCTAAACACACTTGTTTATGTATCTAGTCCGACTCATTTTATGATACATGGCTCTACTTGGATATGGTTCTGTGTACAATCGTCTTATCATGCCGGCCTGCTTTCTGTTGAAGCTTCTCTATGGAGCCGCGTACTTTTCGTGCACTTACAAAAATACTTTCCTTCACTCCCCGAAGATACTGGTGGGTTGAACTGTCGAAAGGCCATTTAGTGCGCCCTCCGGTTCATGAACGCTGGAAGTACTGTATAAATCACAATTTTGGTGGTCCTAATTATATTATATTTAATGTACATGCTTTTATAGTTCTGTGCCTGTTGGTTTTGGTGAAATAGGACCCTCGCGGTTTTACGGGCGTTAGTTCCATCTCCTTATGCCCTGGCTTCAGCCTTATAATCAGTCGCTAAGTTCCTGCTAGTTTGGCCTTTGTGGCGGCCAATGCTATGATGACTACTTCCGCTTCCTTTTTTGCAGTGCGTACTGACGCACCGCTGATTATCTTACCTTTCGGATTCATTACTGCTATGTTCCTTCCGTTTGCCTTCGTTCTCTACTTTAACAGGTCCCACATATAGTACCATCTATTCCTTCTTTAACAAGATAGACATCTACTTAACCACCCCCTTTCTTACTTTGTGGCTCTTCGAGTGCGTGTTTATGGGCCCCTGCCTCGCCAAGAAAGTGCTCATCGTTTTGTTGCCATTGTCCGTCTTGTCCTGGCTCTAATTTCCGCCAGATATCTGAGTTACTAGTAGCGCTTTACCGGCGACCATTCTTTTCGGGACTTTAGAGCTGAAATCCGATTATGGCTTCGCTGCGTTCTTCATATGTGCCATAGCCCGAGATCTTCATCGACCTCTCCCTCGCGGTCCAGTTAGAGACGTCTAAGGTTTGCTTACGCGCTCTCCTGATGTGGCCTTCAGCATCTGTCTGTAGGCTGCCAAACACCATATATGGCCTCACTGCATGTCCAGCTATCTGTGCTAAGTGTCGGATCCGTTCTTGTATATCTATACCGGAAAAACAAAGCGGTATTTTTATGACTGGCTTTGCCTCGGATACAGCTCTACCTCGCTACATTTCTTAAAAGAAGCGCTGAAATTTATGCCAAACAAGAACAATGAGTGTAAAAATATTCTGTACTTATTGGGAAATCCCCTAAACATGCGAAATTGTCACCAAGCTAACGAAAGCTGGGATAATATTCAATACCTTTGAGAGAACGTGTGCACTGGAAACATAAATGAAGTATCAGGAGAGCCAAGGGACCTCACGCAATTGACTAACGGCTGAACACTGAGTAGAACAAAAACTGAATTTTCAGCACAGAGACAAGGGAAGAAACAAGGGGTCCTTTCCAACTACATGTTTAACGAAGGAAAGGCGACCACGAGTATGTGTCGGAATCGGCAGTGCCCCTTTTTGATGGGCCACGGTGGAAAACAGAACAGCAAGAACAATTGCAAAACATTGACATATTAGCGAAGAAAAGACGTTTGGTGCAGTTTCTCATGGAAGGCTTGTGCGAGCAGACGGTCAAAAACGGTCATGGATATAAAGACTACACACTGCTTTACATTAAACAAGTTTTCTTGCAAAGTCTTCTACAAAGCTACTTTAATTATGGTTTAGCATTAACTTCGTCCGCACTCTGTCAATTTCGGAAATAATTTGACTAAGGAAGTAAGCTGCGAGCTCCATCAGCAGTAGTAGGTACATGATTATAGTTAGTTCGTTACAACTGGCCCCGCCGGGGCGGCGCAGTTGTTACGGCACTCGACTACTGTCCCCAAGGACGCGGGATCAAATCCTGGCCTCGGAGCCCGCTTTTCGATGCAGCCGAAAAGCAAGGTGCCCACGTGCTGTGCTATGTCAGTGCACGGTAAAGAACCCCAGGTGGTCGAAATTGCCAGATGTCCTCCACTACGGCGTCTCTAATAGCCTGAATCGCTTTGGGACGGTAAACTCCACTAACCAACCAACCAACCAACCAACCAACCAACCAACCAACCAACCAACCAACCAACCAACCAACTGTTACAACTGCACGTCTCTGTCCACCGCTTCAACAACTTAGAGTCCAGTTCCGCTGTCCTCTCTTTGTGCTGGCAAGCGGGAATTTTCAAAAGGCATATATTTCAGAGGTGGCGACTGCTAAGCAGAAAGGTTGCTACCACCCGGGAAATCTATGTAGGGGCTCCACTATTGTCACATAGTTTCAGAATATTTTAACAAATTTACCAGTAAACTAATGGATAAGCCCTTTCGCTTCCTATATTGCATGAGATGTCCTCTGTGCTTTACTACACTTCTACAAGAACAAAAAGTAATAATTTTGCGTTTCAGTATTACTTCGCATATAAGTGGTTCAAGGGGGCACAGTAAAGCTCTAGAAGGCGGAACAAAACTTTTCTCATCCATTGAGGCAGTCAGCCTACAAAATTTCGCTATACTGAGTTCTTTGTAGTTGTATATAATTCGCGTAGTACGGGCTGTAAGGGAGAAAATTTCTTGAAAACTTGGAGGTCTAAATTACTACGATGAACACAAAAAATTGTGGGGATACTTAAGCTCATCTTACGTGTATGATGCGAAACCTTAAAGAGTCACTACCGTCATCAGAGGGACTCCTGGAGCCCCTATTTTGAGAACAATCACACACATGTTACTGTTACATGCTCTTTTTTTTAGCCAATAGAACGAATTTGCCTCACTGGCGTAGATGTAGTGCGTCTGACACGTAAACTCAAGAATGAAACGTTTTAGTCCGGAGCTGGAGAGCTCAATTTTATTTTCATTAATGACTCTTCATGATGCAGCCACATTATTAACCATTTTCTAGTCATGCCGACTAGTACGTACGTGTTTTGCGCGAAACGCTACCTTTAATGTTGTTGCGCTAAATGGCGTGCCCTCCGTTCATATATCTTTAGCACATCAGTGCTGACTACCGCGATTATATTGGGAGATTGCCAACTCACCTGGCTCCGTTGGTGGCAGACTCGGAAGTTTAATATTACACGACGTCAACCATTTGGCGTCTGATCGAAAGTTTGAGCCAGTTATATGATGAAGCCGCTCTATTCCCATGAGCCTTTGGGGCAGATTGCGCACATATGCTACGTGTCTGTTGTTCAAATAAATGCCGCGGTCAGATTGACGCAGAGCCGCCCTTGATCAAGCACCTTGCTCTGTCCCATCATAGAACACGTGTCGCAGCTTTCCATCATAAAGAACGACAGCGCTTGTGAATAAATGTACACAAGAAGAAACAGTCTGCTATCCACCTACTATTGCCACTGTATCGAGAGCAGAGCGCAAAAAGGCTGGAGGAAATTACAGTGACCTCTATTTGCTTGCATCCGCATAGTCTGTCTGAATTTACCTGAACTACTGAGCATTGTTCAACTGCTTGTTCGGTTTAAATTAGATGGTTTGACGTTCGACAGTGACATTGCTCTAAGGCACGCTATAGGGGAGGGCACCACATATTTCGACTACTTAGGTTTGTGTAACGTGCCCAGGCATTGAATAAAGCACAGAGGCGTTTCGTTGTGTCTCTGTCGAAACGCGGCAGCCGCAGCTGAGACTCAGTCCCGCGTGCCAAGAATCACAAGCGTCTTAACTAGTCAGCCACCGCTGCGGAGCTAACAGCTATAGTTCCGACGCGTTTCGTAAATTCTCCACTCCCAATATTCATTTCCAATACTCTATTCACCCAAACATAAGTACACATCGATTTCTCTAAGACACGATGAAACAGCAGGTCCTTATGACACAAAGCATTGTTGATAAAAAGTGGTCCTAATTACTTCCAAAGCCGTAGTCATAATCATTTGTGCAACGTAGTGAGACTGAGTAGTAAGTTAATTAGTAATCACGGTTGGTAGGGCCGCTCAATAACGCCAATGAATTGCCCTAATAACTTACACTTGCTGGAATGTGATTGTGGCTGATGTGTACTCTGCGGCATGAGAAAAATGCATAGGGCTGTCTTTTGTCACTTTCAATCCCACCTTCCTCCCTTCCCTTACGGCGCGGTTCAGGTGTCCACGGAACAGGTGGCACAGATACTGCGCATCTCCTTCCCTGCGAACCAATTATATAACAATGAAGGTTTTTCAGTTGGTTGGTTGGTTCATAGGAAGGGAAAGACGCAGTATCTGTCACACTTGCTCTGTGGACACCTGAACCGCGCCGTAAGGGAAGGGATGAAGGTGGGAGTGAAAGTGGATAGAGAGAAAGGGGAGCCGTAGTGGAGGGCTACGGAGTAATTTCGACCACCTGGGGATCTTTAACGTGCGCTGACATCGCACAGCACACGGCGATGTCAGGGAAGGTTTTTCAGTTGTGGAGGCGAAACGAAGAGGCGTCGTGTGCTGTGTGATGTCAGCGCACGTTAAAGATCCCCAGGTGGTCGAAACTACTCCGTAGCCCTTCACTACGGCTCCTCTTTCTCTCTTTCCACTTTCACTCCCACCTTCCTCCCTTCCCCAACGGCGCGGTTGCGGTGTCCACAGAAAGCAAGTGAGACAGTTACCGTGCCTTTCCCTTCCTATAAATAAATCAGTTTTTCAGTTGTGTAGGGTGGTGGTGGTGGTGACAAACGTTTATTCATTTCAAAGGGGTTGATGTATGCATGGGCCGGATCTTTGACTATCAGCTCTTACAGATACTGGGTGGGGTCCCTAGTACAGGACCCCAGTGGCGTCGGCCGCTGCCCGGGCGCGCTCGACCAAGGCCTTTTGGGCCTGCAGGTCATAGCAGCCGAGCAGGGTCGCCTCCCAGTCCTCCCGAGTGGGGTTGGGGTGAGGAGGAATAGCTGGGTTGGACGGGCAAGCCCACACCATGTGGTAGATGTTGGAAGACTTCTCCGCACAGTGCGGACAACTGCTCGTGAAGGAGGGATTAAAATGTTTTAGTGCTGCCGGGCACAGCAGAGTGTTGATATAAAGATGGAGTAGAAGCCGCTCCTCCGTCTTAGACCTTTACTCAGGCAAGGGTAAAGGCTATGACAAGATTGATAATAAAGAAAAATGTCTTTAAAAGAATACGCGGGTTCGAATTCGAGACCCTGATCTAGGGGGTCGAGATGGGAAGCCCGGAAAAAGAGCGCGCGGGTGGCGGCGTCGGCTGCCTCATTCCCTTCGAGACCCATATGAGCAAGAGCCCATACTATTTTCCGGTAAGCGGGGTCCCCGGTGCAGGTGCAATTTTGAGGTAGTCGGTAGGCTAAGTATGGCGCCCAGCCTTGATCGACGTTCCGACAGGCCCCTCGCGAGTCGGAGATAATTGTTTTAGAATCAGTGTGGGTAGCTGCCAGAGCAATGGCGACCTCCTCCGCGTGGGTTATGTCACGGGCGCGAAATGTAAGCCCGTTAACAGTTTTGGACTGGTGGATCACTGCGGCCGTGTACCATCCCCCATGGTGGGGGTCGGAGGCGTCCACGTGTAAATGCCGGGTTTCGACCGATAATGGCTGCCCAAGGCTTCCGCCCGCGCCAGGCGCCGGCCATTGTGGTCTCCACGCGTCATGTTTTTAGGAAGAGGGCGTACGTGGAGGGCGAATCTCCACTCGAAAGGGAGGCGCACACGATCTTCCATAAGAGTGGTATGTTGGATGTGTAGCCGGGCATGGAGGCGGCGACCCGACAGTGTTTTAGAAAGACGTGTGTATTGGTTGGCTAAGTGAGCCTCTCGGATCTCCCGGAACGTATTCACCATGCCCAGGCCCAGTAGACCGAGCGCCCGGATAGCGGCTAAATAGGAAGCGGTTCGAAAGGGTCGCAACTGAATTATTTTACACCTCGCTCTATGCCGTCATTACCGCGTCCAAGAATCATTTTGAAATATCCCTATGTACCACAACGCAAAGCGTTTTTTGTTGAGTGCTGGTTGGTTCATAGGAAGGGAAAGGCGCAGTATCTGTCACACTTGCTCTGTGGACACCTGAACCGCGCCGTAAGGGAAGGGATGAAGGTGGGAGTGAAAGTGGATAGAGAGAAAGGGGAGCCGTAGTGGAGGGCTACGGAGTGATTTCCACCACCTGGGGATCTTTAACGTGCGCTGACATCGCACAGCACACGGACGCCACTTCGTTTCGCCTCCATCGAAGCGCAGCCGCCGTGGTCGGGTTCGAACCCGGGAACTCCGGCACAGTAGTCGGGCGTCTTACCACTGCACCAACCCGGCGGGGCAATTTGTTGAGTGCATATTTCCATTTTTATCGCCGAAGGTGGAAGGATTAAACAGCTATCAATCTGATTCACATTTATTTACTTCTTTTTCGTTTACTGCTATTTCCTGCCACAGTATAACTGCCAAAAAATGTCAGCGGCAAAGGTGCTTACCGCTTTAAATCAGCAAGACAAATTTCACAGCAGAGCCGCCCTTCATGGTAAACTGAAGTGAGAGTAAATTTTAGGCTTCTTGGCTCGACTATTACAATCTTTTAGATCGATGTATTGTTCATCCCTAACGTGGGCGCTGTGCACGCAGGAAGTTACTTGAAAAAGCAAAAAAAAAAAAAAAAAAGATATATATATATATATATATATATATATATATATATATATGTATATATATATATATATATATATATATCCCCTTCTCCAGAAGGTGAATATTTTTCGTTTACTGCTGCATTGCAAGTCACCTAGCTCCAAAATCTCTGCCCCTAATGTGCTTTGATCTACAAGACCAAAGTGCGGTTTGCTTTCTTGGGGATTACCAATTGATCTCTACGTTCAACAAAGGCATAACATAGTGCTTAAAGGGAAATAAAGAAGAATGCATCAATGTAACTAGTCGAGCTTCGATATTTTGCTACTTTTATTTATCAGCGATCTTTAGCAATTATGCATAGTACTGAATAAAAGAGAGGAAATGGCTATCAATATTGCAAGCTGAAGCTACTAAGATGACCATACGCTACCTTAGGGGAAACTGCCGTCTACCTAATGAGAACATTCTTGCAGGCAAGTTGGTGCATGTTTTTGCCGGAAGGCGCTGTGTCCTGCAGGTCTTCAGTGGGTCTGCTGTCTCTGTCTTCCTGCGCATCGTTCCGGCTGCAGTTTACCTTACGAGTATAATGCAATGGCGTTAGACAGTCCCTACGGTCGTTATGAGGGTTCTAGAACATCTATAGACTTGTCGCCATTATTTCGTTCTTTTTCGAAGCTAATCCGAAGAACTTTCCCTAGTGTCAAAAAAATAGCATGTCGGACTGGCAGCCTTAAAGCCGTAGGCAACCCGAAAAATAAGGATTTTGAAGAGATATTTATGCTAAGCTTTTCTTTCGACTTAAACCTGAAGGACCTTTACCGCTACCTAATCATAGAGGCGAAGTCGCCTTTTTCACCTGGCATCGCTTGTGGCAAATGACTCAACGAATATTCCACACCACGCATCACGTACAATCAGTATCACAATTATAATCCAATGCTACAATGAAGCGCCCTTAGTTTTCCCACATGCATTGCACATCTGTGTTTCGGTTATTGCCGCAGATGTAGCGGCCAGGTCGACACACCACCGGCTCTAACCAAACAACCTGTTCTATCCTATTATCTACCATGAGCCGTAGATATTTATCGACTTTCCACTTCCACTCCCACCTTCCTCCCTTCCGTTCCGGCGCGGTCCTGGTGTCCACGGAAACAAGCGTAACAAATACTGCGCCTTTTTCTTTCTCTGAAACTATTATTATTATTATTATTATTATTATTATTATTATTATTATTATTATTATTATTATTATTATTATTATTATTATTAAGGAAGAGCACAGAAGGCAGGTAGCTTTACATGCTAGGGGAATCAGCCTTTTGCCGGCCAAAACTTATAACTGTGTCTCCAGCAAAGTGCAGAAAAGCTATAGAGAAAGTTTGCGTATATTTATTTTTTTACTCGAAGCATGAACCGCTTGCTCGAACAAAGAGCCGTAACACGAAATGAGAAAAACGATGTCCCAGAATACACGTAAGCGATTTTGTGTCAAACCTCGGACGAAATCGTACTTTGCGCGCCGCTCAGTGTGGTGCCATACCGTTTTTCCTTCTCATTTAACATCACAAGGGGTCAAAAAGAACTCATCGAAAGAGCGTGGACAGCAGCATAACGCCAATGGGGTTCCGGACTGATCGAGGACTCAAACCACCGCTACAACCTCCTAAGCATTTTCATTAAAATATTTTACCACCACCACCACCACTAATACCGCTGTCGCACGGGCATTTAGAGGCCCTCGAACCGATTGTCTGTCGACTCGAGTCCGTTATACTTAATGGCACGGGCAGAGGCATATTTTTTTTATTACTTAGGACAGCCTCACCATAGTATATGTCTATCGAATCGAGGGCCTTCGAATGATGCCACACGGAAGTTTTCAATGGCCATTGAGTCGATAGTCTATCAAGTCAACGGAACTGCTTAGAACTCTATTGAGATCTCGAAGGCCTTCGTACGTCGAGCAAGGTTAATTGGTAGCGTTGGTTCGAGAAGCGCCACGCGCACTCTCGTGCACAGCGTTATTAGTATATTGCTTTGGTAACATATTAGTGTGCGTAATAATCTAAATTATCATCGCTCTTTTTTAAGGTGTAATATTTTTGCACTCTCTACAATTGTAACCCGCGCCGCCGAGAGAAGCAAACGCAATGAAAAGCACAGCTGTATTAACATCAATACGTTAAAAAATGTTGTCTTTTAATAACAATGAACAAAAATATGAAGTTACTAAAAAAAAGTAACAGGCATATTCTATTTTGCATTCATAGAAAGAGTTTAGTTTTTATACAAAACCGAAAGCAATGATAGTGGCGCCACAAAAGTTTGGCGCCAAACCCTTGAACTATTTCAACAATCTTTTAGTTTTGCCGTTGTGGTTGTTGTGGCTGTTAGCAGCAGCACAAACTTCCTTCGAGTTCAATCGCAATTGAAAATCTCTTAGGCTATATATATCGACTCAATCGCCTTTGAAAACGACCTGTGAAACGGCTATGTCTAGACATATGGATTCGAATGGGCAACACACGCACCTCTGACAAGTATAGGTGTCCACAGAGAAGTGAGATACTGCGCCTTCGTTTATTATTATTATTAATAATAATAATAATAATAATAATAATAATAATAATAATAATAATAATAATAATAATAATAATAATAATAATAATAATAATAATAATTTGTTCACAGGAACTGAAAGGCGCAGTATCTGTCACACGTGCTATGTGGACACCTGAACCGCGCCGTAAGGGAAGGGATGAAGGTGGGAGTGAAAGCAGAAAGAGAGAAAGGGGAGCCGTAGTGGAGGGCTACGGAGTAATTTCGACCACCTTGGGATCTTTAACGTGCGCTGACACGCACAGCACACGGACGCCACTTCGTTTCACCTCCATCGAAACGCAGCCGCCGTGGTTGGGTTCCAACCCGGGAACTCCGGACAGTAGTCGGGCGTCTTACCACCAACCCGGCGGGGCACAAAACCACTTTGGGGGGCGGGAGGGAGGAGACGATGGAGAGCGGCTGCTCCTGGCCCTGATGGGGTTGGACAGGTAGTTCGCCGCCGCTTGCGGCGGGGGCTAGCCTGCCACCGAATTTTTGTCTCCTGTAGGCCATCATTGCACCCGCCATCGCTTCGGTGGTGGACGAAGGCTGTTGCGGCGCGCGTCTTTCACTCCGTCTTCTTTTTTTTGTTCTCAATTTTCTCTTCTGTCCGCACGAGGCATCGGAGGTTGTTGAAGAAGAAAGTGACTCTTTTTTTTCTTTATTTCTCTTTCAAAAAATGAAAGAAGGAACTGCGACAAAAGGCAGTTAGCCCTGACGGTTTTTGTTGTGGCTGTGGCAAGAAGGAAAATAATTGCATGGGCTTGCTACTGACTCTGCAGCTGAGCCGCATCTTGAGCCCCCGGTCCAGATGAAGTGCAGAATAACGCACTCCGGAATCTCGATTCCCAATCTATTGTCGCCTTTACCGAATACTTTAAAGAGTGCTGGCAATGGGAAACTCTCCCGCCGCAACGGAAATAGGCCAAAGTTGTGTTTATACCGAAACCTGAGAAACCTTTTCTAATTTCATACATTAGGCCCATCTCTCTCACCTGTTCTGTCGCGAATTAATGGAGCATGTACTCCAGACCAGGATTTGTCAATATCTAGAAGGCAAAAATCTCATGCCCACCTGGTTGGTTGGTTCATGGTTGGTTCATAGGAAGGGAAAGGCGCAGTATCTGTCACACTTGCTCTGTGGACACCTGAACCGCGCCGTAAGGGAAGGGAGGAAGGTGGGGGTGAAGGTGGATAGAGAGAAAGGGGGACCGTAGTGGAGGGCTACGGAGTAATTTCGACCACCTGGGGATCTTTAACGTGCACTGACATCGCACAGCACACGGACGCCACTTCGTTTCGCCTCCATCGAAACGCAGCCGCCGAGGCCGGGATTCGATCCCGGGAACTCCGGCACAGTAGTCGGGCGTCTTACCACTGCACCACCCAGGCGGGGCATGTTTGGATTTCTTCCTCGCCTTTCTACACAGGATGCCTTCTTACAGCTAAAACATCACATTCTCGACAGTCAAACCTACGACACCAAAGCCATTCAAGGTGTGGATCTGACCAAAGCATTTGATAATGTTACACATTCGGCAATCCTTCAGAATCTTACAACCCTGAGAGTCGGCGCCAGTTATATAATTACGTCCGAGACTTCCTCACTCAGCGCACAGCCACACTTACCTTTGGTGACCACTGCCTTCCGGAGATCATGCTAGGTTCACGAGGTACACCCCAGGGCGACGTCCTCTCCCCTATACTGTATAATTCAATATAGCACTTCTTCACATACCCGAAAAATTAGCTCAAATCCCCGACATTCATTTCAGCCTCTACACCAATGACATCGCTGTCTCGGCTAACCGTGGCAGTGATACCTAAATGGAGGAACACCTACAATCGGCACGAAACACCATCGACACCTATGTAAAGGAAAGTGGCCTAACTTGTTCCCTTTCCAAATCAGCTCTTTCTCTGCCGCCCCAAGCAATACAATGCAGGCTGTCCGCCTATTTCTGTCAAGCTAGATACTCATTCGATCCCACTAGTATCCAAAATCCGTGTGCTGGGTCTAGTTCTTCACTCTCATGGTGCAAACGGAGAAGTCACAAAGACTCTCCATACGCAATGCCAACAGACCGCCCGACTGATTCGTCGCATAGCCAACCGCCGGGCAGGCTTATGCGAGCGAAACACAGTTCACCTCACCCAGGCTTACATTATAAGCCGCGCCACATACGCCCTCTCATACATTCCCCTTAAACAAAAGGAGAGAGACCGGGTGAACGCGCTCCGACGAAATTGCACGAAAACGGCTCTACGACTTCCCCCAGCACATCCAATGCCCGACTGCTTAAACTCGGTGTACAGAACACTTTCGAGGAACTTAGAGAGACTACATTAACGACACAATTACACCGCCTATCCAACTTGACGGCTGGCCACACTTTATTATCCCACTTAACCATTAGCCCTGTTACGCACCCCATTGACGGTGCCCCCTTTCTCCTAACCTCCGCTCTAACCTCATCATACCTCCCATCCTTAAAATTAAACCTCATTTTACAACGCACATAACCTGCGACTCCTACCACTCCCACAACTCCCATGACCAATAACCCGATATGAATAGGTCCTATAAATATGGGTTTTTTCAATAGGGAAGCTTCCGATTTATTTTCTATTGTCAGTCGCAAGAAAGCGGTGTACGATAACAAACATTCGCTAGGTCAGATTCTGTGGCAGAAAGGAAGAGTCGGCCACAGAACCCACCCACTTCGCTCAGAATCTTTCGAATCTTCATTCCCTTACGCAGTGTGCTCTACTTGCGGTCAGTCGATGTCGCTATGAAAACTGAAGTTTACCTGCTTTTAGGATTTCACGCGAGGATCGAAGATTGCAGATGGTGTGGAGTTTCATAATGATTGTGCGCATCGTTGTTAGTAGAGATGTGCACACACTACTTCTTCCAAACCGCGTCAGTACGAATAGAGTACCTCTGCCAGCAAGTCGAATCGGAATTGAATAAGTTGCGCTAATGCTCGGTACTTCGGGGAACATTTCAGAAGAGGAAAAGAGGCTTCTCTAGATCATGTAGATAAAGACGTATATTTAATAAGTGCCCTCACTATTCTCAACCGAGCGAGTAATGAACGCAGTTTCAATGTGCTATCTCATTGAGTGCCAAACTACATTTCTAGAAGAATTATCCTTATCCTTGATTAAAGTAGGATAATAAGCAATAAAACCACTCTTCATAACACAGGCTGCGTATATGTGCGGGATGAGAAGAATGTCTTTTAAGCATTGGCCTGTGCAACTGGGAATCAAGGCAGTTAGCGGGACGTTTCTTACTCCTTCTGTATTATTGAGCTTTTTAGGCTGAGCTTGAGCACTATAAAGGGCGCCACTTTAATAAACTTCATTGACGTGCTGATCCTGGTATCTTGAAACTGCTGATCGCTGGATGGTAGACACCGCCGCCTTGGGCACTGTTATTTGAAGTGCCTTGTATGTAAATACTACGCTTGACCTTTTCAAACCATGACCAAATTATTGGGAAAGTTTTAGACAAGATTAGAAAAATTCAATTCGTTTCGGGCATTTCTTGTATACAACATGGTTCATTAAACTTATTAAGGAGGAGGTCATTTATAGCACTCGAAACTTTCCCGTATTCGAACAATCCTAATGATAACGTGCTGATGTCGAAACAGAATTCGATCCACTATTTTAATGGCGAAGTTATCACAGAGCCAGCATATTTCTCTAGCAGTGCTTGTTCCCGATTTTAAATTCAGTTTCAAACACTCGAACCTTACCTTATGAAAAGAGTTCAAATAACCAATAATAAAAAGTAGCTTAATCTTGGAAACAGCTTTTCAGTCTCCATATTTGTTCCTCGGCGTTTACAATATAAACCAAATGAACTGAGCAAGCGGTGGTGCATGGTGTTTAAGGTTGTTCATATTCTAGTCGGTTTTTTTTTTTTCATTGCAACCATTAGTAAAGTGGTGCAAAGATATCAGAGATGGTGTAAGATAGCAGAAAAAAGGCATGGTAGTTGTAACTTCGATTAAACGGGCGTAGAGCCGTTAGAGCGCATTTGTTGTGTAGTAAGCGCGCAATTGGACAGCATTCTCGCTGTTCAGACGCACTGTTGCCATTTTTCGGAAGTGCTCATTCAAAAATCTACCACTTTGCGCTGCACATATAGCTTTTCCCGCATTTAAAAAGAAAGTTGTAGACAACAGAGTTCGTGCATTCTACAAACTTTGTTCGAAGCTTCTTGCATTCAATATTCTTCGAAGTACCTGGCCATGTCAGTCTACACAATTTTTTCAGCTTATCGGGGGCAAAAAAAACGTTCCACATTCTCCCGTTCACCGATCCTCTCAGGCAATGACACAGGCCATTGATTTACAATTAGCAATTCGGTTTTTTGGAGGCGGCTGGGATATTCTATAGTTTCTTTTGAGCACAAACGTTTAAGAAGGTTCTCAGCGACAATGATCACAAGTGTGAGGTGCCCCACAGTTCGGAGATTAGGGATCTATTGATTGAAGCTGGCTCTGAACAAAATTCTGTGAGTGTAAGAAGTCTGTCGTGTACAGCATTACTTTGAAATGCGGGAACAACCATATATTTAGGACAAAGCGGTCGGTTTTTGAACGAACACCTCCGAGAATATTGTGAACTTGTGCACTTCACAAGCATATACTCGCCGAATCTAGACGTGTGTTGCGTTATTGTGATGAAAAATTATGTTTATAATGTTCGTCTTTCTTTTATCTGGCAAGCACTATGCGCTCAATAGAACTAGCGTCTGTGTCTGCCCATTATTTTTAGAAGAGTACTTTTAAGGCAATTATTGCGACTGGAAATGATTGTTGAAAATAAAGACACACGAGACCATAAATACGGTTTTCTGGAATTGTAATAGCATTTATTTCCATCATTTCTTCAGCCACCAGCTCTCATACTACCTTGTAGCAATCGGAACGGCACAAGAGCGTTGATCACGACGATATGACTGCGTCATCATCGTAGCAAGTTTCTCCACCGTCTAGGGTGCGTTAGAAGGCATCTACGAAGACTTCGCCCAATTTTTAGTTTCTATCATGCGTAGTTTCAAATGCTTATCACCATTCATACGCAAGAATGGCGCTTTACTGCCACGCCTATGCGTATTTCACCCGTTACCGCGCAATTGGATGTGTGTGCAACATGTTAAAACATTCATAAGGTTGTTTCAGCCTTTTGCTCTTTCCGCTCGAACGAAATATCATCCGCTTTTGGTTCTTGAACCTTCAGCTTCTCTTCAATCTGGAATAAGAGCACATTGACACATAATGAGCATTGGGAATAAAACAAAGCGCGCATCTAATCATGCTGCTTTCTAGTTTAGATGAGGGAGGGAAAAATCAGCATACATAAATGGAATAAGGAGCTGAATAAAGAGAGGCAACGGCGTGAAAACTGGGACGGCAAGACAGGCACTGCAAGATCCGACGCGTTGCTAGTGTCGTGAAACAATTACACCAATATTATTTTTTGTTTTGACGTGGTAAGTTCATGCTATCGCAACAACCAGGCTATTAAAGACGGCGCATCGTAAAGAGGGTTTCATTACCCTAAATTATAAGACATTTTTCTGCTTTTATAACCCGCAACCCGTTTTAATACTGCTACAGCGTTCTTGTGTACACGCTTGAAAACGAGGGTTAAACAGCCCAGTGCAAATATTTGTAAGATATGAAGAAAACACTTGACGTATGACAACCACGACTGTTTGGGAAACAAATTTCCTTGTTGCTCAAATACATTTTGTCTGTCAAAGCTACACTTGCAATCAAAGCGCCAGAACGGCGGGAACCTTGTTCACATCTAGGCTACGCTTAATTTGAAATATGAGAGATCTCTCTAAAAAGTGATTATAAGCCATTTGCTCTCAATGAAGGTTCTTAAATCTCCGAGGTTCGTCATCGACATTGTGCATGATATTTGGTTTCATTTTTGTGGTGTTTAACGTCCCAAAGTAACTCAGTCTAGGAAATTTCCACCACCTAATGTCCTTTTAACGTCTCCTGACATCACACAGCATACGGGTGCCTTGCTTTTTGCCCCCCCCCCCCTCGAAAAACGGGTGCCGCAGCCGAGTTGCGATACCGCATCCTTGGGCACGAGCGTCAAGAACTCTTGACTACTGCAACCCTGCGGCAGGGTTGTGTGCCTGCTTTGTAGCAAAATAATTATGGGGTTTACTGGGAAACCTAATGATTTATGTATGATTCTCTATTGAATTTCAGGAAGCCTTTAAAATGGAGGAAGTGATAGCAGTAGTATGATATACCTGTTATAGTAGAAGTTACATTTAGTTAGATATAGGGGATTATATGGCGCATAAGCAAGTATGGCATTCATGCGCCGATTACAAGTTTAGATGCCTGGATGTCTAGACAAATGTGAAAATTTGTTTTGATGGAAGCGAAATGGAGTGGCGCCCGTTCACAGCTGTGTGATGTCAGTGAACGTTAAAGAACCCCAGGTGGTCGAAATTTCCGGAGACAGCTACAGCGTCTCATAGTTTGAGTCTATTTAGTACGCAATAAACCCTACAAACCAAACCAAAGCATAAAAAACTGGCCTTCATGGGAAATGTTGAAACATATGAACAATGAAAAATGCACAAGTGCATGGTCTAAATTTATGTACTGGATGTTATGGGATGCGATGAGTGTAAAATAAAGTAATATTCTTTTTAATTGGTTCACAGGAAGGGAAATGCGCTGTATTTGTCACACTTGTTCTGTGGACGCCTGAACCGCGCCGTAAGGGAAGGGAGGAAGGTGGGAATGAAAGTGGAAAGAGCGAAAGAGGAACCGTAGTGGAGGGTTGTGGAGCAATTTCGACCACCTGGGGATCTTTAACGTGCGCTAAAATCGCACAGCACACGTACGCCACTTCGTTTCGCCTCCATCGACACGCAGCCGCCGCGGTCGGGTTCGAACCCGGGAACTCTGGCAAAGCAGTCGGGCGTCTTATCACTGCACCATCCCGGCGGAGTACTATTTTTTCCAGGTCTTGGAATTTGTGCACGTGATTAATATGTGATTTAAAGTAAGGTCATCACCACATAACTCGCATACAGGTTTCTCTTCCTTACTTGGCAAACAAATTTTGGTTAACATGCCTTTGTCCTCTACGTAAACGAAAAAAGAATACTTTGACAGAGCCTGATGTAGACATGGTTTCCATTCTTACGGAATGCAGCTTGTTTGTTTCATTTGCCCAAGCAGATCACCACTTAGCTCTACGCTTTCTGTACGCTAACTTCATGCAATTTCTGTGTGACGTGTTCACCTGTTTTATTTCCCTGGTTAAAAGTTACAATTGTAAGTAATCAGAAGTAAGGACAGCGTCATAAAGAGCGCGCAAGGTAGTTCTAAGATATCAAGTGGCATCGCACATATCGAAACAGTTCAATGGTACCTTGATACTTTTACAAGAAACTCTCAATGACAAGAGCGGCTGTTGAAGTCAAGAGTAAAGAAAAAAAAACCTATGAAACCTCTAGTAATGGTCTACAGAGAAGCGATTTCTCCCGCGCAAAGGCTATAGAAATGCTATATAAGCATCCGTCGCCTGTGGGCTTGTTGCTGACGGGTTAATGATGGGGGATTATTATGTATAGAATCTGTATAATTTTTTTGTTATGGTGCCCTTTTCAACATAATTTATTTCGGGCTGTTGACCTCTGAGTACATGTAACAAAGTTTTTGAAATCAGTGAACGCTATCTCTCAGAGGTAACAATGAAAGGCTGTGAGATGTTTCACAATACAAAGGGATCAGCGTGGATTACGGAAAAGGGCAGGTGCTTCTAATTCTAGCTCGAAGAGGCAGTGATGAATCTCCTTCAATGGCTCAAGGGCAGCCATGGGCATGAAGGCTTATAGGACAGGATATTTTTCTTAAAATGTGGCGTCAAACATTGTTTTATAGAAGCACTTCACCAAATATAAGCCAAAGAGCAGGCCACAGAAAACCTTGCACTCATTCGCCATCGCTTTTTTTTTTCAAATACTTTATCTTCCCACGACCAAAGAGCAGCAAGTTTTATTCACATTAATGAAGCTGTCAGTATAATGACGATCATCCGGTTGTGCCGACGAAGGCGGTCTTGTGATCCTTTTTTTCTCCAGAAGTGAATCCTCCTTCTGGGAGACTCAGCACAAGAATTGTTTGTTTTTTAACTTGGTTGGTTGGTTGGTTGGTTGGTTCATAGGAAGGGAAAGGCGCAGTATCTGTCACACTTGCTCTGTGGACACCTGAACCGCGCCGTAAGGGAAGGGATGAAGGTGGGAGTGAAAGTGGATAGAGAGAAAGGGGGGTCGTAGTGGAGGGCTACGGAGTAATTTCGACCACCTGGGGATCTTTAACGTGCGCTGACATCGCACAGCACACGGACGCCACTTCGTTTCGCCTCCATCGAAACGCAGCCGCCGAGGCCGGGATTCGATCCCGGGAACTCCGGCACAGTAGTCGGGCGTCTTACCACTGCACCACCCCGGCGGGGCGTTTTTTAACTTGCAAAGTCTGGATCTAAACCAGTGTTTTTGCCAGTTCCTAACGACTAGAACCCCTGTTCGTTTATAAGCCAAAAAAGAGTGTTCAAAGAAAGTGTTCGTTCCCTAGCCGCTCCGGCGGGGTGGTACAGTGGTAAAGACGCTCGACTACTGTCCGGAATACCCGGGTTCGAACCCGACCTCGGCGGCTGCGTTTCGATGGAGGCGAAACGAGGAAGCGTCCGTGTGCTGTGCGATGTCAGCGCACGTTAAAGATCCCCAGGTGGTCGAAATTACTCCGTAGCCCTCCACTACGGCTCCTCTTTCTTTCTTTCCACTTTAACTCCCACCTTCCTCCCTTCCCTTACGGCGCGGTTCAGGTGTCCACAGACACAAGTGTGACAGATACCGCACCTTTCCCTTCCTGTGAACCAATTATTTATTATTCGTTCCCTAGCCACGTCGCTGCTGGCCTTACAGGGAACAAAGCTAGCGCGAGTTTCTTTTATAATTTTCCAGATAATATTTTGATTTAACTGTTAGGCCATCCACGAAATGACCTATACGGTCTGTAGAATTACACAAAAATTGCATGTGATGTAAGACGCCAAACGTATTTTAAAATACGGGGTTGAAAAGTACATAATATGGAAGGAGATCTAGTTTGATGTTGAGAAACTGACCGCTACATAAAGTTCAAAGTGACAAAATGCCATGCACATTTTCCCCCCTTTCTTTGGAAAATACATAGGAGACTACATACAGTGTATAGGCCAACCTGTTCTCTTTTGTTATCATCTTAGCTAAAAACGCATTGCTAGTTAAACAAAAAACTTTTCTTTCAGAATAAATCCGTAAGTAACCATACCCAAGAGACCCCATTCAAAAGCGGTCAACTTACCAAGCCATTATTATAATTGGTGACGCCCAACTTTTGCCAAAACCCAATAAAACACTTGTTTATGTGCGTCTTCTCCGCTTTGCGCTGCTTGTGCTCGCCTGAAATCAGTCATTAATTAAGCAAACGCATTACAAACATACTACAGAAAAGCAATCACAAGGCTGTTTCATTATGGCAAATAATAGAATAAAGGTGTTTTTCCAACATTGGCTGATATCAAAAGAATACATGAATTTTTCAAACTGTGCAGAGCTGATCGGATCAATATAGCCGTACGTTCAACACAATATACGCCAAGCTAAATGCTTCGTCGTAGGCTATGGCTTACAAGAACTATCAGGGCAAGTTTTTCTAAACGGTTTTACTGCTTTGCAGATTACAAAAAGAAGAACCACCACCTCTACTTCTTTCCCCTTCAAGAAACAAAAAACAAAATCACAAAAAGGACGATATTCAAAAGCATGCCTTCTAATTTCGAGCAAGAATCATGACAACCTCACCGATTGCATCTTTGCTTGCTCTAAATGAAATAATTTGAGTTATTTGCATGCTTTATTCTATTGTAATCAATCTCTATTTTATTCTACCTCAATACCTGTTTGTTCTAATTCATTTGTGTCCATTTTTGCTATATTGCTGCTTAGCCCCAAAGGCACTCACTACAAACAAGGAATCCATTATTTTGTATTAGCCGACAATACTCTAGATCATGTTAGTCATCTACGTGATTATCAAATTTTTCTTATGAATGTTAGGCGGCTGCTTTGGTGCTGTCTTCGCTTTGCGCTGTCAAAATGATTGTTTTATAATATGCTGCAGTAATTCAACACCGTTAAAGGGAAAGCCAAGCGCTCTGCACACCTATGCCCACGATGGTTTTTATATACAGTCTTGAAATCGTCCATTTCTCTCGCTAAGACGTAGCAGTTGCTGTAGCGTGCGCCGTGGCTGACTTTGACTCTAATATGAAACGAGAGTGAGATAACGTTATTTCGCACCCTTCGCGGGGCCGGTTCAGCTTCAAATGGTTTCTTAGAGCCGGAGCACATAGCGTTACCGTTGACCTGACATGGAGCTGGAATCTATTATCTGGCAATATAGAATCAGCACTCAATGTGACACAGAAATATGTTTTATGTCACTGCTTTCCTAAGCTGCTACCAAATTTTTGCAGGCATCACCTATGAGAGCAAGGCTTATTAAATTTCAAAGACTACTAGTGCGTTTTCGTATTCCTGGCTAAAACCACCCGAAAACCATAGAAAATCTATAGCTGAAATTTATCCGAACGTTTTTATTAAAACGTCTACCTGAGGCGAACATTACCCGACGAATATATAACGCCTCGAACTGCGAAAGCAAAGGAAGCGGGAGAGGCTGCTTGTTGAGGCATATTAATTAGCAAAAGCGGCGATGATGAAAGCCGATCTTCTATGCTCAATATTCTATGGCAGACTATGCGGCCGTGCTCCTGTAGTTATAAGCGGCTAATGGGGAAGTGCGCTGAAACAACGAAAACTGCCATCATAATTGTATCCGCTGCTTTACTATATGTACAAAGGTCGGCAGGGACAAGACTACGTCTAGCAACCTAATTCCGTTGCTTTGATGAGTCCGGCCACAGTGAGCCGTTCTATATAATGTTGTAGGTCTTTCCCGAAAGGCATTTTATGTTTACGCATTTTACAACTGTCAAGAGAAAGTATACATTTCTTTAACTTTCTGTGGTCTCTTTTTAAATGGTGCTTCGCATATGGCCACAGAATCTTTTAATTTGAAAAACACTATTCAAAGCACGAGCACATAATAAGGGTTCAGCAATCATTATTTCCTCGCGGTATCATATAACGGTACATGGCAGCAGTCATGAAGATCATATCAACGCATTCTGCCTCATGCTCTTTGAGAAGTCTGACAAAGACAATTTTCACTGAGAGCTAGAAAATTTACAAAGCCCACATCATGTAAAGGTGGGCCATTGAAATGTATAAGGACCATGCAAGGTGTCCCATTCAGAAAATGAGCAGGCGCTCTACGGAAGCATGAGCGTAAGCCCTCCCGCTATGAACCAATATTACGTACCTGTGGCAATGCTTGTTAAAACTCCAAGCACAACTGTACCGCATGCACTAAGTAAGCAGCTCCAAAACGGCGACAACTGAAGCAAAGTAGCCGAGTCCTGCGACCTGCGAAATACACAACCACACACACACACACACACATATATATATATATATATATATATATATATATATATATATATATATATATATATATATATTATATATATAATGTTAGAACCTCGCTTCAATGCACTGAGCAGCACCTTTTCTCACGCGAACTTCAGCGCACCTGGTCTCGTATTTACCACGCTAGACATACGACTAACTACGACCCAGTTCTGTACCATCTGCCACCTTCCATTCGCATTGCACTGCTCAACGCATTTTCATTTTTTCCTTGTCTCGTAGTATTTCAAACGGGACCCAGGTCATTTTATTCTGCATCCCCTGAGCAGATCTGGCTTGGTACGACTTTAAATGCTCCGTTACATATCACACATTGGGGATTTCTCCCCTGGTGGGACTCAGACATGTAAGTCACCGACGTTTGCTGCGGGGGCTAGCCTACCACAGAATTTTTATCCACTGTAACCGTCATTGCACCCACCACCATTTCGGTGGTGGACGATGGCCATTGTTGAGACGCGCGTCTTTCTCTCCCTCTTCCTTTTCGTTCTTCTCTATTTTCTCTTCGGTCTGCACGAGGCAGCGGAGGTGACTCAGCTACGTAGCCAGTAGCAGGCCCGTGCATTTTCTTTTGCTTCTTCCTACAGCCACAGCAACAACAACAACATATCACACACTGTTTGACCATTCCGAGGCTACTGAAGATTATTTTATACACAATTTTGACAATAACTTTCAGCCACTACGTTATAATTTGCATATTGCCACGTGCCTAGCGCCGCGCGGCCGCCGTGCTGTGTGCCGACGAAGACGAAGTGGATGTTAGCTCGAGAAGTGCGCTGGTGCTGTACTCTGTTATCGGGGCTAGAAGCCGACCTTATTCTCAGGTCCTCGTCTACGTGTACCTTCACGGCTCCCTGTGGCTTGAGTCGTAACACTGGTGGAGGTGCCATTGATGATCTCTTCCGTGGACGACCCGACGTGGCCGCCTCTCGTAACCACTCCTGTTTATCGTGCAAGCCGGCACCTCCGAGGCTTGCCCCCCGACGCCTTCCTTCTTGACGAAGAGCATCTAGATTACATCCTACCTATGGCAACGACACCACCCGCCCGTACCACGACTGTCCCTTCCACAACTTTGTCCTGTCTCATACTTCAGACCCCACGTACCCCTAAGCCATTTCACGGTGAGCAGTTCGAAGATGTTGAGAACTGGCTCACTCGCTGCGAAAGGGTCGCGACGTTTAACGGCTGAGACTACGCTGCAAAAATGTGAAACGTCTACTTCAGCCTTGAAGACGCTGCCCGGACATGGTTAGAGAACCGCGAGGCCACATTCTCTACATGGCCAGCCTTCCGAAGCCAGCTCCTCGGTACGTACGCCAAAAATGACTGCCGGGAGAACGCGGAGCGTGCCCCGACCTCTCGAGCCCAACGTATGAACGAAGGGGTCACAATGTACGTTGAAGACGTTATGCCTCTTTGCCATCGCGCCGACCCGTCTATGAGTGAAGAGAAGAAGGTTCGGCACATGATGCACGGCGTCAAAGGCCAGCTTTTTTTCCGGCCTCGTGCGGAACCCGCCCACAACCGTCGCGACGTTTCTGGATGAAGCTGTGATTATGGAGAAACTGCTACAGCAGAGATGCAGTCAGTACGCTCGGCTACTTAATTTCATCTCCGCACTACTGCCAACTGAGCGCACCGACTACAATCCCGGGGCAGATCTGAGCTACCTTCGCGACCTCATTTACCCCGTAGTATTGCGAGGAGCTGCAGCAACTTCACGGAACGTTTCCCCCTGGTATGGCTTCTCTGGCCAGCGTCATCCGTGAGGAGGTTCAGAACGCACTTACGCCACCGATAAGTGCAGTCGTTCAACCGCCGCCCCCGGGCTTCACCCAGCCGCTGACTTAAGCTGAAGTCACACGCCTCCCAGCCCTGTTTCCTACTCCTGCGCCTTACACTGCACCTGATGTTGCCGTGCACACTACGGAACCGCTACCCCTCTGGGCAGATCGGCGCCAGGCGCCCTGAAGACTGATCTCTGGCGCGCGGCAGATACCCGCCCTCCTTGCTACCACTGTGGCGAAGCAGGTCACCTCTACCGGCGGTGCCCTTGTCGCCAGATGGGCCTGAGAGAATTTTCTTTCGACAGCCCTCGTTCACAGTCTGGTCAGTGGCCTCAGGACATCGCTGAGTACGTCACCCACCATCGCAGTTCCCCGCATTCTCCTCGTCGTGAGTCGCGCTTGCCTTCGCCTCGCAGCTCTTCGCCCTCTTGGTCACGTTATACCGCTGCATACCGTGGTTCTTCGAGCCCTCGTCGGGAAAACTAGCTCCGAAAACCTTTCGGGGCGAGGCCGCCGCACACCGATTCGCCGCAGAGCTTGCATCACCGCACCACCCGATTCACCCCGACGTCGAACGCCGAATTCTCGTTCAGTTTTCGCTGCACAGACCAGATAACACCGACGTTGTCCACTTCGCTGATCAGTTATCACCGCCGTGTCGCCTAAATCGCTTCGACGCAGACAACAGAGCTGCCACCGAATTTCCACCGCCGCACCGCTCGCGTCACTCCGACCTGCGTCGACACTGAACCGCCCCGACGCCGACCACTCAACTGCCGCCCAGCTTGCGCCGCCACATCGTTTCCTTCACTCCGAACCGACGTCGACATGCCCTGCTAGGGGCCGGATGTCCCTGGACATCCCTGTTATCGTCGACACGAAGGAGGTCAATGTTTTAGTTGATACGGGACCCGATTATTTTATCCTTAGCGGGCGGCTTACAAAGACACTGAGAAACGTTATGACGCCATGGCACGGACCAGACACGTGCGGCAGGAGGACCTGTGGTTGTTCCACTGGGTATGTGTACAGCCCGGTTTACAGTGCGAGACTGTACATTTGTCGCAACTTCCCTTGTTCTACGCGAATGCACTCGCGATGTTATTCTTGGCATCGACTTCGTGAGCACGGGGCCACTATAGATCTCCCGAATCACTTGGTGACATTTTCCTCCAAACTGGTCACAGAAAAGCATAAGTACCGTGCGTCCCACTCCACGCTGCGAGTCGCCGATCATAATCTCACAGTGCCACCACGCTCCAGCATCCTCGCCAGAGTGACTTGCGACGCGCCACATCACGGCCTCCGGGTTGTTGAACCTAATGTCTCCCTTTTACTCACCTTGGGGGTTTCTGTAGCAAGAGGTATTTGTTTTCTTCGTGGCAGTGAGACAGAGGTGTTGTCACCAATTTCCCCAATGAACATCGATATCTGTTCTGTGGCACCGCCATTGTTTTCGTCGACCATCTGCAGGAATTTGCCGAATGTTTTGCTTTTGAGGAAGTTAAGCCTAGCATCGAACCGGATGCCGTACACGCTATTGACATCAATTCTAGCCTTTCCGCCACTGAGAAGAGACAACTGCAGGATCTATTGCTGGAGTTTCGTGCGTGCTTCACGTCTTCGTCCAAAGTGCAGCAAACGTCGGTCATTAAACACCGGATTATCACGCATGAAGGCACTCGACCTATACATCAGCAGCCCTATCATGTGTCTCCTCGGGAGAGACGCTATCCAACAGCAAGTCAAGGAGATGCTTGCCGACGGCATCCTTCAACCTTCAAGCAGCCCATAGTCGTCGCCTGCAGTCCTCGGTAAAAAGAAAGGCAGAACACTTCGTTTCTGCATTGACTACCGGAAGCTTAACAGTATGACTAAGAAAAATGTCTATCCGCTGCTACGGATCGATGACTCTCTCGACTGACTTCGCCGAGCCAAGTACTTCTCCTCGATTGACCTCAGAAGTGGTTATTGGCAAATCGAAGTTGATGAGGGACCCTGAGAAAACTGCCTTCGTGACACCAGATGGGCTCTATGAATTCCGCGTCTTTCCATTCGGGCTCTGCTATGCTCCTGTCACCTGCCAGCCTATGATGGACACTGTGCTCACAGGGCTGAAGTAGCAGACATGCCTTGCTTATCTCAACGACGTGATAATCTTTTCGCCGACGTTCACGGAACACCTGCGCCGCCTGAGAACTGTTCTCGAAGCTTCGCGGTCTGCCAACCTTTCTCTCAAGCCTCAAAAGTGCCACTTCGGATTCACCGAATGGAAGTTTCTTGGGCGCATCGTGAGTGCTCACGACATCCTTGCTGACCCTGAGAAACTTATTGCCGTTCCTGCCTTTCCCGTCCCCGCCTACAAAAAAACAGTCCGACAATTTTAGGGGCTGTGCTCCTATAATCGCCGCTTTATCAAAAACTTTGTACAGATGGCCAGCCCTCTGACACTTCTGGCTCGAGATGATGCACCATTTTCCTGGGGCGCCGAGCAGCAGATGGCTTTCGATGAGACGACACCGGCTCCAGTCACCCCCGATCCTGGTACATTTCGACGATGATGCCGACACAGAGTTACACACGGATGCGAGCAACGTAGGCCTTGGTGCCTTTCTAGTTCAGCACCGAGGCGGGGTCGAGAAAGTAATTGACTACGCCAGCCGTGCACTTTCCCGTGCTGAGTAACTATTCCACCACCGAAAAAGAATGTGTGGCGGTAGTATCCCGTACCTCTATGGCCGACCACTTCATGTCATCACTGACCATCACTCGTTGTGTTGGCTGAAAAACTTAAAGGATCCTTGCGGCCACTTAGCACGTTGGGCATTGAGCCTGCAGGAGTTCGATTTCGACATTATTTATAATTCCGACCGACACCGCTGCTGATAGCCTGTCCAGCGCGCCCATCGACCCTCCTTCGTCAGATCTCACTGACGACGATAGCTTCCTCGGAGCAGTCACTACGTCCGACCTCGTTTCTAAACAGCGTGCGACGCCGAGCTGCGACGGATCCTCGTCCACCTTGAAGGTGGGCACCCTAAAATACCCCGGTATCCTTCTCGGGGGCTGTAATCGTACTGCCACAGCCGTGGGGTGCTTTATAAGAAGAATTCTACTTAGAGGGCAAAAACATGCCTGCTAGTGATACCGGCTGATCTAAGGCACGAAATCCTCCTGGCCTGCCACGACGAACTAACTTCCAGTCATCTTGGCTTTACACGCATCCTAAACCGAGTCCGGCAGAACTATTACTGGCCACATCTTTCTCCGAGCGTTAAACGTTACGTACAGACTTGTCGACAGTGCCAGCGGCGCCTAAAGCCCGCGCTCAAGCCATCCGGCGTGTTGCAATCTATCGAGCCACCCCTCACCATTCTAGCAAGTGGGCATGGATTTTTTATGCCCATTTCCTTTATACTCGAACGGGCACAAGTGAATCGTAGTCGCCACGAACAACTAAACACGCTACGCTGAAACGAAGGCTCTTGCCCGAGGTACTGCCGGCGAACTTGCTCCATAGCATAATACAATACCAAATGTACAATTATGGTTCGCATATTTCCCACTGAGTTTTTTAGCTAAATATTTAGGATAGATATTTAAATATTTTTTTTTTATCTTATCGCGAACTGCTTTTGTCGTGGCTGTAGGAAGAAGGAAAGGAAAATGCACGGGCCTGCTACTGGCTCTGCATCGGAGCCACCTCCGCTGCCTCGTGCAGACAGAAGAGAAAATAGAGAAGAAAGAAAAAGAAGAGGGAGGAAAAGACGCGCGCCGCAACAAGAGCCGTCGTCCACCACGGAAGCATTGGCGTGTGCAATGACGGCCTACAACAGAAAAACAATCGGTGGCAGGCTAGTCCTTGCCGCAAGCGGCGATGACCTACCTGTCCCAGCCCCATCAGGGCCAGGATCAGCCACCCTTCACCACCTGCTCCCGATGTTCAAAGGTACCTCCAAATAACACACAATGAACAGTGCTATAGCGAACGTGTCTTTCTGTTTGACACACTTCTCACTTGAGTCCTACCACATTGTCTGCGGAGGACTCTTATGACCGTACAGCTGCAGCAACTATTTAATTACTTCCACATGCGCCCTGTGTATTTCATTTATCCTGATATAACTGCAGACGATTCTACTTATTGAAATCTCTTGCGTAACATTTAAAGGTTTTTACAGGCGTTGGTTCTGTTACGTCCAATTCCTTTTTTTATTCTGAATAAAGGATTTAATGTAGTCTGTTCTACACTAGTCGTTAACAGAGTGAGCCTAGTCATCATAAATTCCGCTATATCTTATTCCTGTGCCGACAAGCTGCCTTTTTCAGTACGTATTGTCATTAGATTTCGGCTCCCCAGCTTTTGAAAGCTATAAATTCCAGTGCAATGACCGCGGATTACAGTAGAGACTAATACAGCAGCTTTACTCACAATGTGCATTAGATTTGCAGCCCTACAATACCATGTAAATTTCATAATTATTATTGTTGTTGTGGCATTTTATTCAGGAGGTAATTCACTACGTTGCGCTCAGATAAAGATCATCCTTCCGCACAATCACGTCGTTTGCATTTTATGGCATATTGGGAATTTGTTATCCTTTTCACTTCAGATCACTACACATGAACAGTGTACGTGCATTTTGCTTAGCAAGCTGCCAAGATAACAGTAGCACCACCTGTCTCGCATATTTCACTGGTTAAAGCTTTACTGAGACCTTTCTGACGCAGCAAAATACCTTGATGGGTAGCTTGCATACTTCACTGTGTTGAACAAAATACAACAACAAGGCAGCTATTTTCTTGTGGCCTAATAATATTTTCCCTTTGTATCTAGGCGTTGAAAACCGCGAGCTGAATCGAATGGCGTCGTGAAACGCCCCTTTCCCTACACCTGCTCACATCTCTCACTCATGTCATAAAGTTATGTTCATACAGTTGTATCTGTGACAATATTTCTGTCGGATGCGAGTTGTTAGTCTGCGTCCCAATGGCCGTACCAGCACGCGCAAGCGCATCATGTGCTACACCTGCTCACATCTCTCACTCATGTCACAAAGTGATGTTTATACAGTTGTATCTGTGACAATATTTCTGCCGGATGCGAGTTGTTAGTCTAAGTCCCAATGGCCGTACCAGCATGCGCAAGCGCATCATGTGCGTCTGCGTGCAGGCGTATGGGGTTGTACGTGTTAAAACTACACGTATATAGATTTATCAGCATAATTTCCCCAAGGTAAATTCTCCGCACCTTGTTGATAGACCGGTTTTGGCACTTGCATTGTTGAAAATGAACGTGTCCTTTTCCGCGCAGTAGCGAATAGACACGGGCATGAACGGTGGACTGGCGCCGGTGTGAATCGCCTTCCACATAGCCAAGAGTTGAAAGCCGAGAAGCAGGAGCGTCGAGATCCCCGCCCCCTGCGCAGTTGGAGAAGGCACATGATGAAAGGTTCTGCTCTTCAAAAACATTTTTGATCTTCATGTGCAGATATATATCCTTTATTTCCGAGCCCCTTTTTTCCGAATTATATTTGATGCGTAAGAGTATTGATCATAGTCTTGAGATGTAACCCCCCGCCTTCCTTTCCTATTCAAGTATTTTACAGACCAATACTTCGCCTAAAATATAATCACAATATGTCTTTACTACATTTCCCGCTGATTCTATTGCAAGGCAGGGAGTTGTAATGTAGATATAATTAAAGGCCGGCGAAAAGAGGAAGTTACGGAAAAATTACGGGTAAAACTGGTCACTACTGAAGGCACTAATACTAGACAGTACTTGTCGGAAGGGACAGTAAACGATTGTTGAAATCTTTTTACAATGCTATTTCGGCAGCTTGAGCCAGAAACTCCTTAATAAATATTTTTAGCAGCGAGAAGCATGAATGAAATCAAGTCAAGAAAGTAAATTTTTCACTTCGCTCACCTTTGAATGTACGAAAGGAAACGCAATCGCCAACAGAACCAAACCGACAAAAGGACCCGTGGACGCGGAAAAGACCACCATTACGACCTGTGGCAAAAAGAACATGTTTGCGGTTTTTTGTTCGCTTTGTGAATATGATATAAAAAGAGAACTGCAACAAGTTCTTAAAGCCTGTACTGCATCACTTGCTCAAACTATCGACTTCACCGAAGCTCTTCCCTCCAATTTCTAAAAAACAAAAATTCAACACAAATGCTTGCTTGAGTGCAACTTGAGTAAAGGCTATGCTCGAATATACATTTTCGGTTTCGATAGCCTAAACAGTCTGCTTTCTTGAATCATAAGTACACTGCTTTTTTTCACATGCTCACATGCATACTGGTTGTCCGCTACAAAAGAGACTTACAAGCTCAGTTTTTTTTACAATGTTTTTGGCTAAGAATGTAGAAATCTATAAACTTGACCGCTAAATTAACCGTAGAGGTTAGGAATAACGTATTTAATCAGATTTTATTAGCGTGGCTTTGCTAATAAATCAAATTTTGAAAGCATGACTTAAAACACAAGAGAACACAAATTCTACAAGTCTGATGTTACCCCGTATTTCTGCGCATATTCTTATGAGGCAGATTTTTCTGTAACACCTTTATAAGCGCCAGCGTACGTCCGAAGACATAACGAACGAGAGGAAACATAGCAGCGCTAATTTTAGGGTTTAGCTTTTCTGTCTCCTCTCACTCGTCCCGTTTTTATTCATGCGCTTATATTTCATATTCAAGTAAGAACCAGCATACATTCCCAAACTTAGTCTCTTCTTAAGCGATAGCGGACACACGTTGGTACGCGCTATAACCTGTGATGTTTTAGTTCTAGCTTTTAAATATACTCAACACTGATCTGGACTAGGAGGTGTTCAATGCGAGGTCATTACAATAACTATAACGTCAATGGCGCCAAATTCGAAGTCCTCGATAAGCTGATCAAAGCAAATGGGAGGAAGTAGATGGGCTTCGTTTCAAATAATAGCTTTCAATAGCATAACATGGTGCAGACTTGGGAAGTCACTCGTGCACCTTTATGCCGATAACGACAGCCTTGTTGCCATAGCATACTGATTTTTAAAAAATTCAACAAACAGGTCTCAGCGGTGTCAGGTTGCGGCTCTCACTTTGAAACACATCGATCATATGTCAATTTCTATCACATCGCAACAGAATTCTCTTTTCATTAAGAGCTCTGAAAACGTGACCATTCAAGATTCTGGAATCACGTCGAAGCGCACTCCAGGTCTTACAACTTTGGCGGGAATACATACTGTAGGCAGAATATGCCGCTCATTCTGACCGCTCTCTCGTTATGGGAAGCTCATTTATAATTTTGTTAGCCCGGATTGGAGCCATCACGGTTATCTTTAAACGTAGTGTAGGGGACATGTGTCGGGTCACAGCACCTAATTGTAAGGTAATAAATGGCGATTTAAACTTAGGAAACGCTGTACAGTAGCGTTCTGCCGCGTTTCTTGCCCTACTTCATCCAAAGTTTCCTTTGCCATATGCTTATATTAAAAAGAAAGAACCCCTCTTTAATTTCTGCAGTTCATGCATGCCTCCTGTCAATATTTGTATTGCTAACGCTAGTTGTAAAGTTATTGACACCAACGAGAAACATTTCCCAATAACACTAACAAAATGACATATAATGTTTAAGTGGTATAAAAGAAGCTTCCCTGTACTTGGCTATATTTCAGCAAGAGTGGTTGGGAAGACTTCTAATCTTCCACGAGTGCTAAGCAGGGTCTTTATCTCCAAATAATGACTATAATACTGACACTTCCTTTGAGCCATTGCTAATTTCGTGTGTCAAGAATGCACCTCTCTTTTTTCAGCCTGAAATTATTCAGCATAAGGATTGGCAACTTGACCCTCTTTTTGAATCGAACACTGTTACGAATAGCGCATTACTTTAAGATTAAGATCATGAACTGCATCAGGTACCACTACTTGGCCTAGGTTCGTGCAGTGCTTGGGAACGAGATTTACCTCATTGTTGCCTTACTAATTTTTATCGTTCAAAACCGCCTGCGAGAAATTTCATTACTTAGAAACGAACATACAGAGCAGAATAAAAAGAATGAAGTACTTGCCCTAATAATCGACCCCATGTAGACACAAATGCAGCTGTACATAGTCATGATTGCGCCGAGGAGGAAAGCTGTAGTGAAAAAAAAAAAAAAGCAGCGCATTGATTTCTAAAGTAACATATATGTAGCCAAGCAGTTGCATCTGAAAGATGCTAAGCCGGAAGCAGTGGAAGCGGGAATTGCACTGCCTCCCAGAAATTGTCCACTTTACACAAAACAGGAATAACCGGCCGGCAAGCAGCCCTTATCAGCTAGTGGTTGAAGTTGCATAAACTAAACTGTTGGCAAGATATTCATATTCTACACTTGCTGCTACTGATTTGATGATGTGACAGTACTATACAATAGAAGCCTGAATCGTTGGCTAGTAACGTTGGTACCGCCTGTAATTGTAAGCAGGAAATTAAGGTATCATAACGTCTTCATATTTAGTTCTTATAGAGCATAAACCAGGGGAGCTGACACGTTTTATAAAATATAATACAACAACTCGCACATAAAGGCACCTTTTTGAAATAAAATATCTGCATTACTTGTTTGAATAATCATTTAAAATTATTTGCTTTTGTCTCTATTCTAAGCGCCCATAAAAAACAATTACAGTGGAGAAGAGGGAAACGATCTAATACAAGTATAACCATAATTTAATTTGCACAGAGTCGATCTCGGATATCTGGAACTGTAAGATCTTCCCCTTGAAAAATTCCTTGCAAATGTATAGGGCTGGTGTTCGTGTTTTTTGAACTCCCTTTCGGCGGAACATTCGGTATATCGAACTGCGCGCCGTGTCGCTGTAAAGTGCCTCTGCTAATGCCGCACCCACGATCAAGTTTCGCGCGCTGAGCCTGCCTTGCGCAGTGACTGACAAATCTGCTGACGCTGTTAAAAAACCTGAGGATATGAACGCCGAGTCCGCTTAAAAACGGCATTCGGTTTTGAGTGCTTGTTTTTAATGCGGCACTGCTGTCATACAAGGAAGCTGGCATTGGGGCGCACGGATCACGCGGTGAAGCCAGCTGTGCTGAACTAAAGCTTGCGGTAGATGTGACGTGACCTACTTCACAGATGAAGGGACGGAGAAATCAGCCGCACTCTATTTTAACTCATTACATTTTTAATTAGACTTCCTAATACCAGTGGTGCCTTTTCCCAGGGCACTGTGCGCATGCTTTTATGCGAATGTTAACCCTAACTGCACTTGTACAGCGCGGCCCGAAATGCAACAGCATGGTATGAGCACCGACTTGCACCTCGAGGCACCAACCTACCCCTATCAAATATTTAGACGAGATGTTCAGGTCCGCGAAGTGGCGCGTTAAATTTCGCTCAATTCACCCCTTTTTTGACGCTTGGCGCTCGTACGCTTCGTCGGTGGGATGCCAGTGCACCGGGGAGCAGTCCATCACTGCAGGAAGCGTGTCGCTGATGTGTGTACAACGCATTCACGCTTCAGGGCTACCGAGGAACACACAATGTTAGCATTTTTTTTGTATCATATTATCGATATGTCGAACTGTTTCGACATTCATTTGCAGTCTTATATATCCGGGATTGAGTATAGTAACACTTACCTATGACTCGTGTAACCCACTTCACATTGGAGCTGACACTCTTGAAATGTGGAGACAGCCCATCAACGTAAACGACAGCAGCCTGGGAGTTTATGACTGACGAAATTGTACTGCACGGAAAAGTAGGCGTATCAAACAGGGCGCTCGCCAGAAAATCATGCTATCAAAAACATGACGCATTTAAGCTACGATCTTTTGCGAGTACATTGCCCATTAGTATACTTATATTTGGGAATCATGAGGGAGCAGAAAATGAAGCCTACTAAAAATTTATATATCCAAGAAGAGGTGGAAAGGAAACGGAAAATAAAGCAGAAATAGTTTTTCTAGTCTCTTAAGCATGAACAGACTTTTCCGCTTGAGGACTAACTGGTTTTCCAACACCAGTAAACAAAAAATTTAGTACCTAAAGCGTAGGCTGCCACAAAAGAGGAGTGCTAAAAAATTGCCTAAACTTCCCCCAAACCTAAGGCTTGAAATATAGATATATGGTGCAACGTGACTCGTTCTTGCCTTGTAGCAGCGCTGACAACAGCAGCAAGAAAGAGGCCAGTGAATCCCGGAAACTCCACCAGGTGGGTTTTGACGTAAAATGGCAGTATCTGTGGAAGTAAGCGAATTGCGTCCATAGGGTTAAAAACACTTCACGTACCCGGTTTGCTGGCAATGAACCGACAGTTCACGACCTGGTCCTAAAGAAAACATTACACCAAAAGTTTCGTCGTCTATACATTAGGAATTTGGCTTCAAGTTTAAATCATTCATAAATGACTCGCGATAATGTCTCTCGCCGGCACCTTTTTCTAAAAACATACGAGAAATGACTCCTATTAGCACTTGCATGCTTTCCCATAAATTTGTAGCAAGAAGCTCCGCGTAGCTTTAACATATGGAATAAGAACTTCATGCCTGAGCATGCTGAACCCAGCTTCAATGAGGCTCATGGGACACATGCGCCTAGACGGATGACTCCTTTTTGAAGCAACGCCTTCAAGCGTGGGCAGAAAATAAAAAAAAAAAGTGTCGAAGACGCACGCTACATATGTGCGATCACTGAAGGCCAATATGGCGGAAACTCGTTTTGCCAGCTTCACTAGAGAAGTTCGAATACAAAGCAAAAAAAAGGTGGCAATATTTAAGTTAACCGAAAACAGAGACCAGGAAGCAAAAGAAGTGTTAATATTTATGTTAACCGAAAACAGAGACCACAGAATTCTTAAATATTTTGTTTGAAAGGTTACGAGAAAAAAAAATCCCTGCCTGTAATGAATTCAAAATGAGAAAGTCCAAAATAAAAATCTCCGCAAAGAGGCATTGGTACAATGTTCGACGACGCTTATTTGCTATGTCCAGAACTCCCTGTAACACACTGAACACTGCACACAGAGTGCAGTAGTCGACGGTGTCAAAGTCTACAGGATATGCCAAAAGAAGCGACCTCCGTTGTGTCAAAGAGAGAGCCAAATTACACCATTTTTATGCGTTCAAAGAAATATCCCAAACGAATACTTAAAGGTGAAACGCTTGCACGCGCGTGTTGGACAGCCGGATAGCAACGGCGAAACAAAAGCGCAATAATAAAGACAACCCTGACGGGTTACAGAAACATTTCGCAACTCTAGCGATGTCAGCTGTCAAAGGACGTGGTCGCAGCAACGAACACTTATGGTTTGCGTCAGATATAATTGGCTCTGCTGCGTTGGAAACATGCTACATCGTGCGCGAAACGCAAGCTAAAGATATGTTTTCAACTATTTCATCTGTTTATAAAACTGAAAGTTCATATTACAATACGCTATTTTCCAAAGCATGAAAATAAGTTTACAGCTCGTAGCAATGCAGCAATTGTTCTTTTTATGAGGAGCCGTTAGGTACACTTTTTGAGTCTTACGTTTGGTTTGGTTTGGTTTGTGGGGTTTAACGTCCTAAAGCGACTCAGGCTATGAGAGACGCCGTGGTGGAGGACCCCAGAAATTTCGACCACCTGGGGTTCTTAACGTGTACTGACCTCGCACAGCACACGGGCGCCTTGCTTTTCGCCTCCATCAAAAAGCGCCGCTGAGGCCGGCATCCAATCCCGCGTCCTTGTGCGATGTCAGCGCACGTTAAAGATCCCCAGGTGGTCGACATTACCCCGTAGGCCTCCACTACGGCTCCCCTTTCTCTCTTTCCACTTTCGCTCCCACCTTCCTCCCTACCTTAAGGCGCGGTACAGGTGTCCACAGAGCAGATGTGACAGATACTGCGCCTTTCCCTTCCTGTGAACCAATTATTATCCCGTGTCTTTGGGAACATTAGTCGAGCGCCATAACCACTGCCCCCTCCCCCCCGCCCCCCCCCCAACCCCCCCGCCCCCGGCGGAGTTATAATGCTTTGTGTTTCCTTGTGAAACCTAAAGAAGGCGGTGATATAAACTTGCAAACATTTCGCTTCAAACTAACACTTTTTTATTTTTCGGTCGGGAGAGGCTCAGGTCACGTTATACGCAAAATCGTTTTATTTAAAATGAAAATGCAGGTTGGTATCGAATGAGAAGGGGACGCAAAATCAGCTTCTATAAAATGTTTCTAATTTATACATTGGTCCCACTCGTCAATATGCTTTTTAATATCACGATTTATTTTTTTCGTTTTCGTATTGAGTACACCATTGATTTGTCTGTTTACTGCGTACTATATTGATGTGACATCTTTTGGCTCCTTATTCATTTAATATTACAACGCTTTAAACTTGTGCAGTACATACCTCAACTCTTACAGCGCTGTAGTGTTAAAGGCCCCGTTCTTAAGAAAACATGGCGTTGTCGGCGTTGGCATTTCTGCAGTTGTGTAGAAAAAATGACGACCAAGGTAGAATAGAAGAAGGCGGCAAGGCCGGCATAGATCGATCAGAGGGCTGTGGGTCTTCACAATAATACATGACATAGCTGTAGCTGCCAACCAAGGTTGCTTCATTGGGATGGCGATCGAACCCTTGACATCCTTTCATCCAGAGTTAGCCACGCTATCCTTGGCCACACCGTAAATTCGCACCATAGGTTAAATGGTTTTTTTTATCTATGTCGGATGTTTTTCATATGTGTATGCTAATGAGATGCTTACAATAATAGCATTTGAAAGTAAGGGAGCATTAATTAAGCTCGCCACAAAGTACACGTACGTGAACTGGGACCCCCAAGGCCACTGCAGAGAGCAATTAGCGCTGTGGCAAGATGCCTAAAAGGCAGAGCTTGAGTGTTATTCTAACCTTGTTAACATCGGCTTCAACGTGGCGTGTGACTAAACAGAATGGCATGTGCCTGTAGGGGGTGACGTATTCACGGGGGACGACTTTGAGACATCCGAATCGAAAACAAAAACTGGTGAGTCAAAGCTGTTTTGCCTCAGTTCATTTTTGTCGAGCTTGTACAGCAACACGCTGCCTTAGTTTGTTTTTCCGCAGATATCTTTAGGCTTTTAAGGATATGTCCAACGACGCCCAGGATGTCGTTGGAGTTGGGCCTTTATGGCTAACGAACACGCGTGTGACATCAGAATTTCCTCTTTAAAAGCAGGATATAGATTATCGCCTTTAACGCTCCACCGTCATATTGCCACTATCATTAATTCACACTTTTTTTTTCACAGTCACATGCCCATCGCTCCTTATATTCTCACTCCCGAGCGCATATTTTTTTTATTTATAGAACCTCAAGGGCCCTCAGATGGGACATTACATGAGGGGTGGGCACTTGAACGGCGGTTAACAATGGTTTCTGTGAAGGGATTACAAAGATGATGAGGCTTCTTCGATGGCAGTCTTGAAATGAGCAGGGTCGGAGATTAGGGCAAGGCTGCTGGGAAGGTCATTCCAGTCGCGAGCTGTGTACACGAAAAAGAACTTCTGGAATGTAGTAGTGTGGGCACGATGCGGGATGACGCTGTCAGAATGGCCTGTGCGGGATGTTCGACGTACAGGTTGGATGAGCTGGCTGTCACGAGGTGAACTATGAAAGAACTTGTGATAAAGGCAGAGGCGTGAAATTTGGTGACGGGAAGCGAGAGAAGGAAGTTGAAGTTTAAGCTTTAATGCAGATATGCTAGAATATCTTGAATAGTTTGATACGATAAAGCGAGTAGCGCGGTTCTGTACAGATTCATGACCTGTGATAAGGTAAGTTTGGTGAGGATCAAAGATAGCACTAGCGTATTCAAGTTTAGGTCGCACAAGTGTTTTGTAAGTTAACAGTTTTAAGGAAAAAGGAGCCATGCGTAGATTACGACGAAGGTAGCCAATTGTTCGGTTAGATGAATTTATTACGTGGTTGACGTGGTACGTCCATGATAAATCGCTAGTGAGGTTAATACCAAGGTATTTAAAAGAGTTAGTGGAAGTAACGGCAGAATCATTAATTTTATAAGCATGCGGAGTATAATTTCGGCTGCGATGGAAAGAAAGTAGTACTGTCTTTGTAGTGTTTAGAGGCATTAGCCACGTTGAGCACCATTGGTGTACGCTAGTAACATCATTTTGAAGGGCAGCAGTGTCGTCGGTGTTAGTTATAGGGCGGTATATTACACAATCGTCCGCGAAAAGGCGTATGGTAGATAATACTGTGGAAGGCAAGTCGTTAATGTATATTAGGAAAAGTAATGGGCCCAGGACTGTGCCTTGAGGTACTCCTGAAAGAACATGCGAGTAAGTAGATGAGAAGCCGTTAGCGAAAACGAATTGCATGCGGTCTGTTAAAAGAGCTTCGGATCCAGTTGAAAACAAGCGGGTGAAGATTTGAAACGGACAGTTTGAGTAAGAGGCGTCAACTGCAAGCCATCAACTGCAAGTGGAACTTCCAGATCAGGGACAGTCATGTTTTCAAATTATTTTTTCTCCTCGTACAACTGCAGACTGGAACGGCCTTCCAGCAACATTGCTACCAACATTTGCACACATCAGTTAGTGGAAATTGCGAAACTTTTAAGATAATGTACTTTTTAGTTTGGCGCCCCTCATGTAAAAATTTTAAGGGGCCTTTAAAATAGTAAAATGCACTGAAATGAAACGGAAATAAAGCAATGGGTTTGTATTCATTTGTCTCTATATGGCAAGGAAGTAGCTTTGAATAGTAACGGCGCAAAGTCCTGAAGGACTGCTAGCCTGTTGCAATGAGTTTTTGCCACGCTTCATGGGATGTGGTCATTGTTGCGTTTTCAAAGGAGAAGTCAACCCTGATACTAATACATATAATCTCATTTAATTTTACAGCAGACTTGCAGAGTTCTATAGACTGACTTCGACTTTGAACGCTTTTCGTCGTATAGTTGTTACATGAACCACATAGATGCGCCACTCCTACACCGCGCATATGCAAATAGACGCACTTACTGGGTCGCAGGAGGTGTGTTGTGTTGGGTTTTTGGCGCATAAGCAACTAAGGCTATCATGCGCCAAGAGTAAGGTTAATTTGTTTTTGTTTTTTTTTTAAAAAGGGGGGAAAACGGGTGTGTTCAAACTACAGTTTGTTTAGAATGTCTCCTGTTAGGAAACGGGTTGCGTTGGTTTTTATGGTGCATAAGCTGCTAACGCAATGATGTGGAAAGCATGAGAGTTTAATTTGTTTTCTGATGCACGCTTGATTTATTCTACACTTTGTGTAAAACATTTGCTTCTTTTATAAAAGTGAAAACACACGAGAAATCTACAATTCCATCCTCGCCCAAAATCAGTTTTGGGCGAAACGGAATGTGTTGTTGTACAATGGGGTGAAATATTTTTTTCATAGTGTTTCGAGACCTGTGTATGTGAATAAAACGTGGTTAATAGTTGTTCTCAACATTCTTCGTATTGAGGTTTGTCTTGTTTTGTCAGCAGAAAATTATGTGTCAGGTGTGTGTGTCCAATGCGGAGGCGGCATAGTATTACTTCTATGAAACGTTCCTGATGCCGGCACGACCTCCATTCTCGCAAAATGGGCTTTACTAGCTGTAGTTTGTTATCCACTTTACTATTCCAGGATGACTGCCATTTTTCTTTTTTTTTTTTTTTTGCAATGTACAAGTTTCATGCAGTCTTTGTAGGGCATGTTTATACTCTTCATTTGCTTGTCACGGGGTTTCGCAGCACATGTGTCTGCTCTATCGTTTCCTTTAATGCCCACGTGACTCGGAACCCAGCAGGATTTTATGTTATATTCTCGAGCAATGGCTGTTGCTATATTGTGTATTATGTCTCCGAGTAACGGAGCGGCTGCATTTCTTAGATTTAGAGCTGTGAGGACGGCTAGGGAGTCTGTCTAAATAATGCTCTTTGTAACATTCTCTTTTATTATTTTCTCTACAGTAACACAAATGGCGTGGGATTCAGCATTGAAAATAGATGCGCAGTGTGGAAGCCTTATTATTTCACCAGAAAATCATCGCACAACTGCACTTCCTCTGTACACAGCTCTTTTCGATCCATTGGTATAAAACTCTGAAGCTTCTGTAGTCCTCCTGAAGTTTAAGGAATTCCTGAATAATGTGCTCTTGTGGGGTTTTAGTCTTTGGAAACTGTGTGAGAGTGAGATCACAGATTGTGAGAAGATTGTACCATGGTGGTAGAGGGCTGTTTTGAGCGATATCCGGTAATGTGTCCAGAATATGGAGTTTGCAACATATCTCTTCGAACCGCATTATCGATGACCTCGTTGACTGAGGACTATTTGTGAAAATGACTCTGAATGGGCAAGTTGTGACTATTGAACTGCACAGGTGTTTTTTTTTTGTGACTTTATTCTGAGGAAATATGCGCATGTAAGTAAAGCTCATCTATCTTTCAGTGAAAGCTCGTTAGTTTCCACATAGAGGCTATCCACCGGAGACCCACACCACACCACAAGCAAGGCCGAGGCCTAAGTTATGCACTGGGTCTAATTTCTTTATTGCCTAGCTGATCCATAGACTATGCTTCAATAGTCCAAGCTAGAGCGCATAACAGAGCGATATATATGCAAAAGGCATGCCCTATCAGATCCTCAACGTTTACGGATTTGGAGGCTTTTTTCTTTAGTGCTTGTATGTGGGGGAGAAAGGAGTTTTTTGTCAAACGTAATGCCTAAGAATTTGTGGTTATTGTTTACGGGCAATTTCATTTCATTTAGGTGTAAGGTAGGGTTGCGCTATATGCCTCGTTTGAGCGAGAACATAACTGCCACTGCCTTCTGCGGAAAAAATTTAAGGTCATTATCACTGGCCCATTTCGTTAGCTTATTTATTGTTAATTGGACCTGTCTCTCACATGTGAACATGTTGCACGATGTGTAGGCTATTTGAAGATCGTCCACATAGAGTGAATACATTATGAAATTTGGCATTACTTTGCTAATCGTATTAATTTTTACAACGAAAAGTTTTGTGCTTAAAATGCACCCTTGGGGTAAACCATTCTCCTGCAGAAAGGTTCTTGACATGGTGGTCCCAAGACGTACTTGAAACGAACGATGTGACAAAAAGTCGCTTAAAACCTTTAGCATTCTGGTACGTATGCCTAAATCTGCCAGGTTGCGCAATATCCTAAACCTTCAAGTTGTGTCATATGCCCTCTCAAGGTCAAAGAAAACGGCAAGACAATGCAGTCGCTGTATAAAAGCCCCTCTGATAGTGTTTTCGAGACGCATGAGATGGTGAGTTGTTGAGAATCCTTTTTTAAAACCACACTGGTGAATATTTGAAAGTTCGTGAGATTCAAAAACAAAAGTTAGTCTGATGTTTAAAATACTTTCAAATGATTTTGCTAAAACGCTGGTGAGAGCAATGGGCCTATAACTACCAGGAGATGTCGGCTCCTTTCCAGGTTTCAAATATGGTACGACAACAGCTTTTTCCCACGCCTCTGGCAATTTTCCTATGACCCAAATTTGGTTAAAACATCCTAATAGTGCCTCTGTAGCAGGTTCGGATAGGTGGGCGAGCATTTCATAGTGAATTTGGTCAGGACTAAGTGGAGTCTGTTTACCGGCATCTAGGACATTTTTTATTTCTTTTAGTGTAATTAAGCTATTGTATACGATTCTTTTGTACCATCACTTGTTGGGAATTTTTGCTTCTCTGCTGTGTTTTTGTATTTTAAGAATGTTTGAGAGTAGTGTGATGAACTGGAAACTCCAGAAAAATATTCACCTAAGCTGTCGGCCTGTTCTTGTATAGTTGTCTGTACTCCGGAGGCTGTTAGAAGGGGAATGGTGAAAGGATAGTAGCTGCCCTTTAGTTTTCAAACCTGTTCCCACATTTGTTTTGATGTTGTTGAGCTGTTTATTGATGTTACTTAATTCTGTCAGGACTTTTTTTTTTTTTTGTGCGCGGCGGCGGATGTATTGGGCTTTGGCTATTGCTTTTTTAAACTTTACGAAACTGTCCTGTGTTGGGTACCTGCGAAAAATTCCCTATGCTTTGTTATGTTCCTTTTTTGCTTCTTTATATTCTTTTGAATGCCAGACTGATTTCGTTTCATCACTCCAGAAGACTGAGGAATTGCTATGTGCGCTGCAGTAAGGAAGCAATTTGTGTAAGCATCATTTAGTTCATCTATATTATATTCATCTGAAGAAATTTTTTCTAGGCTGGCCTTCTCTCTAAACAGTGTCCAGTCGGCTAAATGCAGCTTCCAGCGTCGCGGCTTGATGGGATGGTTTGTGGTGAAGATGTTAAGCTTGTTAGTACAGGTAAGTGATCACTTCTGTATGGGTTATCTAAAACGTCTCATTTAAAATCTGTAAAAATAGAGGGTGAGCTGAGAGATACATCAATACAGCTAATTTTTCCTGAACTTGATGAACAGTAGGTTGGTTTCCCGGTGTTAAGAACGCAGATTTTATTACACAGTATACAATCCTCTATGACTTCGCCTCTTGTATCCGTTTTTCTACTGCACCAAAGGATGGAATGGACATTAAAATCTCCTACTAATAAAAATGGTTCTGGAAGCTGCTTTAAAAGATCTAATACATGAATGCTAAATTTAAGGTCTGGCTCTAAGTATATGCAGCACACAATTATTGTTTTAAAAGCTGTAAAGCTACTGCTATAGCTTCAAACTTAGTTTTAAGTTTGTGTTCTCGAACTGCTACTCAATTTTTTTACTATGATGGCAACGCCACTCGAGAGCCTGAGAGCCTGCTCTCGGTCGCGACGGAAGACTGTATAGTTTTGAGTATGTTCTTATGTTTGGGACCTAAGTTTGTTTCTTGCAAACACAAGGCTAATGGTGAGTGAGTGGCAAATAAGTATTTTATGTCATTCATATTAGTTAAAAGTCCTCTGCAGTTCCATTGTATATAAAAGCCATTTTGTATTAAATGAGTAGAGAAGGCTAAGTTTTGCTTTCGGACCCTCTGATTCGGGGCTTATCTCTTTTCTGTCGATCCAAGGAGCTGCGCCGCTCGTTCCACGTGGACGGCACAGGACTGCCTTGGCTTGGGTCCATCGTGTGTTTTGACACGCTGGACAACCGTGCAGGCCGCACAGGTACGTTTGTGTTTGCCCTCACCGCGTGGTGCGAGGCCTTGGGGCCAGCTGACCTGGGGGTCTGCGCAGCCTGTTTTTGTGGTGGTGGCGCAGCGCTGGCCGCAGCCACCAAGGGCATGGATGGCCCTGCTCCCGGTTCACTGTGTGAAACCTGGGCAGGTGCCAGAGTCTATTGTGGCTCAGTGCCCTGTTGCGCCAGAACAGAATAGGCAGGTTTATTTGACACAGCACGATTTCATGCTTCTCTGAAAGTTATGTTTTCTTTGACCTTGATGGTAATGATTTCCTTTTCCTGTTTCCATATTGGGCATGTGCGTGAATAGGCAGGATGACTGCCGTCACAGTTGACACACAAATGTGGCTGACCCTCACATTTCTGGGAATCGTGTTCACGGGTAGCACGTTTTGGCTGGCTGTGGCAGCTGGCTGTGGCAGGTCTGGGAGCCGTGACCATAGCGTTGACATTTGAAACAGCGGCGAGGATTTGGAATATATTTCCTGAGTTGAAGTTTCACATAGCCCATTTCGACTGATTCGGGGAGGATGCTTTGTGCAAATGTCAGGACTAGGTGCTTGGTTGGAATCTCTTTGTCATCACGCCTCACTTTTATCCTACACACATCTGTTACGTTTTGTTCTTTTAGACCCTCTATCAGTTCCTATTCAGTCAGGTATCTGAGGTCGTCGTCAGAGATAACTCCGCGGACACTGTTCAGAGAACGATGTGGACTGATGGTCACAGGGATTTCACCAAAAGATTTCAATGTGGACAGTTTTTCGTACTGATCATTATAAAATAGTTCCAACAGAGGGTCTCCGTTCGGAAGTTTCTTCACGTTGTAACACTGGCCTATTACTTCTTTCAGTGTCTTGGTCATTATGAAAGGTGAGATTTGTCTAGCCGTTTTCTCGGTGTTGTCACTGTGTACTTCATGATATCGTTAACCTGTTCAGATTTTTCAGGAAGAATTTGGAGGTTTCATCGGTGCGACCCCTTTTTCGGGATCGATCATGTGAGAGTAAAGAAGCCAATAAAATAATGTTGTTCGACCAGGGTGGCGGCCAACCACCACCGAGCCCAACAAGGGGACGGGACAGGAGCTTCCGATGAAGTCCAGCTCACGCCAGCCTTACACCCTGACTATAACCACATTAGACATATAGCGTAACACAGGGTGGTTAGCCACACAAGTTTAACCCTTGCCACCTGAAAAAGGAAAAATCGAATAAAAAAAGGAGAAGAGAGGTCAGTTGTAAGAAAGAAGACAAGAAAGCAAAAGATGCAGGGGCGGATAGGAAAAGGCGACTGCCGATTTCCCCCGGTCGGGTCAGGCCAGAGGTGCCGTCTATGGGAAGCGTGGGCCAAAGTGGTGTGTTGCCTCCGCCGAGGGGCCTTAAAGGTCCAAACACTCGGCATCGGCTCGACCATCAGGATCCCCTTTTCCGCAGACACAGCGATGCCACGCACGGCTAAACGTGGGTGCTCCGGGTCCGTGGTGTCGCACAAAACACACGAACACCTGCTTTAACAGGTGCCCCCTGCGGGGGATCGCAGGAGGTGCTCGACCTTCCTAAAGAAATAACTGTTATAAGAACTCCTGTTCCTCTGAAGTGGAGGTACCTTTACGGCAGCTGACACTGAACATGGTGAGCCTTTCATTTAACGTAGCAATGTCAGTGCTACGGGTATAGTTAAAGCTGGATTTAACGAAGTTGGTGGGAGCCCTGATATATTTAATTAATTCGGGAACTTCGTTAAATTGAGGGAGGTATTTCTCGGTATTTTTATCCGATACAATCAATTATTATATGGTGTCGTGGTATGAAGGAAGTAGCGCCGCATCATATTCGGGAAGCGTAAATGCTTTGAAAATAAAATGATTTGAAAAGACTTAACAACGCCCCCTAAACAAAGGTTGAGGGAAGCTGTACTGTTACGTCATTTTTACCTACAATACCAACTTATCTAGTATGCCATGTTGCTACATGAAATGACGGCTCCCGCAACCACCAACACTGATAGCATATATGAAAAGAAGCCATGAAGATTGTACATCGGCAAAAAGGTTTCCAGGGGACTACATTTCTTTCCCAGCAGAGACGTCGCTTATCTTTACTTTCTTGGTGGTTTTTAAGTAATATTTGCCCGAATTTTTTGTACGTTCATCCCTTATGCGTTCCGGCAAACTGTCGCAGCCAATTAGAGGTAACCATATATTGTCCCGATTTTAAAAAAGGGCACAGTTGCCGACATCGTGTCGACGGACTGCTTGTTACCGCTGGCGAAATCTCGTGAATTAAAATCAATATAGCTCGCGTTTTGCGTCACTCAGTTTGGCATAAATGGGACGCAGCTGCTGCGCGATGTTACCGTTGACCCGCAGTCAATACATTCTTGAATGGTTTGTACAAAATAGACCATAAACTTTTCACCTTCATTTTCAGCAAAATGTTCGTTAAATGAGGACGGATAATGAAATTAGTTCTGTTTTTTCGAGTTACTAAAGCCATTGGATAATTAGGACGTCTGAGGGGGAATATGAATATCTTCGTTAAACCAAGACGTTTGTTAAATCGACTTTAAATATATGGAATTTAGATTATATTTACAATATGAGAGGAACTTTTTTCTTGATTCCGGCAAATTTAGGACAAAGTGATGCGACAGGAGCCCTAGCACAAGGCGTAAAATCAAACCCGCCTGAAATCTAAATTCGGGACAAAGATTGCGAACAAAAACCTGTCTACAGTTCAGCTATTCTCTTTTCTTATTTCACATAAAAGATTCCGTCGACAACCACATAAACTGACGCAACGCGGTTATTTACAGCCGCACATGACTACATCAATACAAAAGATAGTTTAACAAAACTTGAAATTGGGCTAGATGGTGCATTGCTTGACTAAAGATAAAGCGCACAGGAAACACAAGAAAATCAGACAGTACAGCGCGTGTCCTGTGCCTGCTTCTCTCGTGTGTGTTTCCTGTGCGCTTTATCTTTAGTCAATCAGTACAAAATTCCTAGTCAAAGCAATACTATGAGATAATGAAATCCTTTTATGGAGGAGCAAAAAGCGCAGCATACAATTACAGTACATTCGATGATTGTGCGGTTGTTTTTTAAAATGTCCATTTGGATATGGCTGTATTTCTTATCCAAAAGCCTTGATTGAAATGAGGATGACTTGCCTGATCATGGCTTTTGATTTCACCAGTCAACTTCGGGTCACAGCCCCAGAACCAGATGATCAAGGCTAGAGAAACGGCCAAGTTTACGACGTAGACCGCGACAAGCATGAAAGATCCTATTAAAAGCGTTCTGCAATAAAATTGAAAAAGGAGATAATTTCAGCAGTGAATGTAGGATGAAATTCCAGGTGGGACAAAAGGTGCTCATGATTCTCATCTTTGAAAGAAATTTTGGGTGAAAAAACAATCAATTCTTCAGAGAAGATTGTACGTACTCTATGTATTCAAGTATAAACTATATACTGACAGAAAACAAAAAGGCTTGCAATTCCAGGCGGGACTAAAGGTGCCTATGGGTCTCACCTTTGAAAGAAAATTTTGGGGTGAAAAAACAATCAATTCTTCAGAGAGGATCGTACGTACTCTGAGTATTCCAAAATAAATTATATACTGAGAGGAAAACAAAGAAAAAAGGCTCGCCCAAAATTATTGCTACAAAGGTACTTTAAGATTATATTTCGATCGTATACGTATGCGACAACCTTGGCGGATTCACCTAAGCTTTAAACTAACCTAAACCGACGCCGCATAAAATTTATTTTGTCCCATATCTATAAAACCTCTTATCAGATTCACCTGTGATTAACGCTGCAACAATAGACAAGTGAACAAAACGTTTCATATACGTCCTATATATTTGCGGGAACCTTCCTCAGATTAAGTATTCCAAGTATCTTACGGTGACAGCCCTACCAATCAAATGTCGAATTCGTTGAGGTTAATAATTTCCTTTCTTGATGATTACCCGGATGTTTTGCCGGGAGATCCTTGCATCGCTTACATTGACTTAAATCAATAGTAAGAAGATGGCTGCACAGTATGACGGGGAATAATGAACACAAGTTGAGGGGGAGCCTGAGTTTGCAACCGAGCCAAAGTTTCGGAAAAGGGGTGGTGGTGCACGGGATTAAACGTCTCAAAGCGACTCAAGCTATGAGAAACGCCACAGTGGAAGACTCCGGAAATTTCGACCATCTGTGATTCTTTAATGCGCACTGACATCGCTCAGCACATAGGCGCCTTGCTTTTCACCTCCATTGAAAAGCGGCTGCCGAGGCCACGATTCGACACCGCATCCTCGGGCACAGAGGTTGGGCAACCTTGCCACTATTCCTTGCAAGCAAAAGCGTATATATATTGTTCCAGTGATCATCGCGCTGCCAGACGAAAAGTAGTTCCCTTTTCGAAACGTTGATTTGGCTAGCGAACTCAGTTCTGTACTTTTTCGTATGTGTCGCCATCTTCTTCACCTCGTTCTACTCAGTAACTGTCACTTCTCTCACGGGTGTTCTCCTAACTGTCTAGTGTTTACAAGTTTATGATGCCCCCAGTAATCTACAGCACTTTTTGGTTGTCGAGTTAAGTCATATTGCAACAATTGAGCCTGACCGCAAAATGATCGATTGCTCTAAACGCCAGCAACACTTTTTATGAGAACCTTATGCTGATGCAAGACCAAACTTGATGGACTAAGGGACGCGAAAGGGGGAGAAATATTCTTTACATTAGAACCATCATATAGCCAATGGAATAATTTTTTACTGCAATTACAGGTACTAGCAAACAATTTTTAAGCATGTGTACACAACTGATGTCGCAATCGTACCTCTGAGCACTTCTGAATGTTCGGGACGCCATGCACCTTTGCACAACCACTTGATCGATGCCCATTCGGTATACGGACGCCATCGTCGAGGCTAGCAGAGCGGACCAGATGTTTTCGTCGTGCGTCATGTCAAATGCCAAGCTGGTAATTGAACAACACAAATAATACTATTTCAAGTTACAATCCGAACCTAGATAAAACTCGTAAAGTACATGTGTGCACTAGTAAAGGTGCACTAGCGGATACTAGTTGTGACCTACCGGACAAAACGGAAATCTATATTGTATAGCCGCTTTTCTTTTTTCTCCTGACCGCCAACGCGCATTTTACTTTAAAGTAATGTATCCATGCATGTCGTGTATCGTGCTGCAGGTGCTTATTGCCGAAAGATAACTGCATGATGCTCGTGCATAAAATGTTAATTCGTAAACCCGCATAAATGTTCATTCATAAGCATGCATAAATGTTCATTCATAAAGCTCATTCATAAACCAATCGCCGAAGCCCCTTCTGACATCTAGTACCAAATAAGCTCACAGCCAGACCACTCCTAGCGGAGCGGCAGTAATGACTGGGAGGGATGATCATAGATTATTGCGGCATTTATATGAGCAATCGGTGATGGCAAAGACGTTTCTGGCATGCACTTCCTCTGATTCTCGTGCTACAAGCACCGGTCTGCGGCGCTGGCATCAGCGCAAGAGAGCAGAGAATTTGAAGTGCGCACCACGGTGAACATCTCCACGGTTAGTGTGCATTTGTTGGTCTAAAATCCGAAATACAAATAGGGATTTGTCGTAGGAAATAATGTCTACTGCAAAAAAATCGGCAAGAACTGCAGCTGCAGATGTACCACAGGGAAATATATTTACCACTTCACCTGAACTAGCTCCTGTACCAATTTTCCAGTGTTACTCCTTAAGGTTCGACTGTCTGTTCCATCTCCCAAGACTACAAGTTATTGTTCTGGTAGTAATATTGACCTAAATGCAAAAACTTTTCCTTCTTTTATTTCTTATATTAATGACATTTGCCAAGTGTAACACTTGGCTAATGTCATTAAATTCCACTAAAACCCCTCTTCTTTCTTTCCACCGCCATCGCAATCACCTGGACGCGATGTATACAATTAACAATATCCCCATTAGATCAGTAGACTCCTATAAATATCTCGATATCCACTTGAGCAAAGATTTAACCTTGTCGCAACACGTTCACCATATAACTAATTCAGCGAACTAAATTTTAGGGTAATTACACCGTAACCTTGCCTTAGCACCCCGTTCAATAAAATTGCTTGCTTACTTAAAATTTGTACGGTCGAAATTAGAGTTTGCATGCGCCGCGTACGATCCTTCTTTTACTAACCTTATTGAAACTCTAGAATCTATCCAGAACCGCGCTGCAAGATGTATTCCTTACGACTATTCATATCACACCAGCGTCTAGGCACCTAATTCTCGGCTTGACCTTCTTACATTGGCCTGTCGTCGCAAGATCGCTGGTGTTTCCTTATATCACAAATTTTATAGTACCTTCGATCCTGAAACTACTCCTATCACACGTGCTCATCGCATTTCTCGTAACTCTCACCCTAACGCCGTCTATCCAATGAAAGCCCGCACCGATACATATTATCAGTCTTATTTCTTGAAAACAGCTCCAGACTGCAATGGCCTTCCATCCGAAGTGGCAACCATCACGAACTTCAGCCAATACAAAACCGCCATCGAAGATATTTTGTATTCATAATACATTTCACAGCCCACACCTCATGTAATGTCCCCGGACCTTTGAGGAATAAATAATTAAACACGCAACGCATGAGAAATGCAGTAAATAGTTGGTGGACTTAAGAAATGAAGTTCCCCCAGGCGCTTTAGTACTGGAAAGAACGATTTTAACAAAAAATACTAAAATGTTCACCGGCGAATCAATGCGCAAAGAGGTTAAAAACGCATGCTATGTCCATTAGAGTAGATGCAACGTAGAAAAGGTGGGATGTTGCACTACCGAGTAGGCTTACGTATCAAGCTATGTAATTGCTGCACGAATTTGAAAGTTTGAAAATAGAATAAAATGTACTTTCCTATTTAGGAAAACGTAGTTTAATCGTAAAGAGGAAGGAGGGTGGGGGGGGTGAAGCAGTCACTGGGTGTTCTGCTTCCACAACAGCGTTTGAATCGTGGTTTGCACCTTTTATAAGGTGGAAACTGTGCTTGTAACGCTGCCGGTGAGGGAAACTGGATCGTTCGATTTCTTAAAGCGGTGCGTCGGACGCGGGTGATGGTATAAAAAGAAAAGTATGGATGATGATATTAGCCTAGAAGTAATGAACAATATTTCATACAAATCCTTACTAAGTGTGCTGTAGAAGTAGGCAGTAGCATAGTTAGAGAGGATACCGGTAAGCTGTCTAAGGAGACGAACGATTTTATTAACAAACGCCAAAGTATGAAAGCTTCCAATCCAGCAGACCAGATAGAATTGGCAGAGATATTGAAGCTAATCAATAAGCGCAAATTGACCGATATAAGGAAGTACAACATGGAGAAAATTGAGCATGCTGTAAAAAACGGGGGAAGCCTTAAAGCGGTAAAAAAAAATTGGGCATAGGCAAAAACCAGATGTATGCGATAAGGGGCAAGGCGGGCAACGCCATCAAGAATATGGGCAAGATAGTCAAAGTAGCCGGGACGTTCTATATAGATCTCTACAGTAGCCAAGGTAGTCAGGACCTTGATGAGATTGGCGGTAGGGAAAAATAGTCAAGACGTTCCACCAGTGACGAAGGACGAGGTCAATAAAGCATTAGAAACTATGAAAAGGGGGAAATCAGCTTGAGAGGATCAGATAACTACAGATTTTTTGAAGGACAGGGGGGGGGGGGGGATATTGAGCTAGAAAAACTGGCCACCCTGTATACGCAGTGCCTGGTGTCATCGGCGGTACCGGAACCATGAAAGAATGCAAACATTATCCCCATTCATAAGAAAGGGGACTCTAAGAACCTTAAAAATGACAGACCAATCAGCTTGCTGTCTGTTGCGTGTAAAGTATTTACTAAGGTAATCGCTAATAGAATCAGGACAAATTTAGACTGCAACCAAGCAAAAAATCAAGCAGGTTTTCGAAAAGGGTACTCTACTATCGATCACATCCATTCCATCACCCAGGTGATAGAAAAAAGGCTCGGAATATAACCAACCCTTATACATAGCATTCATTAATTACGAAAAAGAATTTGACTCAGTAGAAACCTCGGCAGTCACACAGGCATTGCGAACTCAGGGTGTACACGAGCCGTACGTGATAGTGCTGGAAGATATATAGAGAAGATGCACAGCGAACATAATTCTGCATAAATAAAGTAACAAAATTCCTATAAAGAAAGGTGTTAGGCAAGGAGACACGATCTCTCCTGTGCTATTTACAGCTTGCTTAGAAGAAGTATTTAGAGACTGGGAGCAGTTAGGGATAAGGGTACATGGAGAATACTTCAGTAATCTGCGATTTGCTGATGACAATGCCTTGCTAAGCAACTCGGGGGATGAACCTAGACAGGAAAAGTAGAAAGGTAGGCTTGAAAATCAATATACAGAAGGCTAAGGTAATGTTCAACAGCCTCGGGAAGGAACAGCAGTTTACGTTAGGTAGCGAAGCAATGGAAGTAGTAGGAGATATGTCTACTTAAGACAGGTAGTAACCGCAGATCCGGACCATCAAATGGAAATAACAAGGAGAATAGGATTGTGATGCAGCGAATTTGGAAAGCACTCCCAGATTATGACTAGCAGCTTGCTGGTATCGCTCAAGAGGAAATTATACAACAGTTGCATCTTATCTGTACTTACCTAAGGGGCTGAAACGTGGAGGCTAACAAAGAGGGTTCTACTTAAGTTGAAGACAATGCAGAGGGCTATGGAAAGAAAAATGGTAGGAATAACATTAGGATATAGGAAAAGTCGAGTGCGTCAGAGAAAACTCAGATCACAGATATTCTGGCGGGAATCAAGAAGAAGAAACGGGCATGGACAGGACATGTAGTGCGAAGAAATGATAACCTATAGCCGCTTAGGGTAACAAACTGGATTCCAAAGGAAGGAAACGGTTCCAGGGGGCGGCCCAAAGTTAGGTGGGCGAATAAGGTTAACACGTTGGCAGGGGTCAAGTGGATGCAGCTAACACAGGATCGGGTTAATTGGAGGAATATGGGAGAGGCCCTCGCCCTGCACTGGGTATAGTCAGGCTGATGATGATGACATTCGGCATTTAAAACGCTGAAAATCTTCCCCAGAGCTTAGAGGGAAAGCCGTGGCCCTTCAAGGGAGCGCGGGAGAGGTCATCATACCCCCTTTTACACTTAATCGTGTTTAAAGTATGTATTGAAATTTCTACAACAAACGTAGTTGAAAGTGAGTACCGCCTTTGTCCTATTGTGGCTTGGTTCATTTCGTTTTTCACTGCTTTAAGTAGCACGAATACATGTTAGAATCTATAAAGCAATACAACAGCGTACATAAGCATGTGCTAAGGCTAGCTAAAGGACGAGACAAATGTTCAGCTAGACACAAGTGTGCGGTTATTGTTTTGAAGATTCACAACTCTGAAGAAAACAGCGTGGAAGCCTCTAATATGAAACAATAATTTATGAAATAAATCGTCGTATAGTAAAATATTCTAAAATATTATTTTGAAAAATCATCGAGTGTGATTTCGAACGTTGCAGAATGATGCGCAAATGTCATCGCTGTCCGAAATAAGAAGTGTCGACAAGCGCAGAGAGCAGTTCCCGGCGCTAAGGAGTATGTGATGTTTCGCGAGGAGATTCGTATATCTAAGCCATAAAGCGTAACCAGAATATGCGATGTTTAAAATTTGGTGCTCCTTTAAAAACTTGAGCGCTAAGGCAATATTTGAATGCGCTTAGCATTCTTCAAGAGGCTCTCTATAGAAACGTTGTTCTAATAAAACTTGGGCTCTTAGAAGCGTTTCAGTTCAGTTCAGTCGTTCAGTCGTGTCCGACTCTTCGTGACCCTATGAACTATATCACGCCACGCTTTCCGGTCTCTCACTATCTTCCTAACATCACATAACTTCATCGGCAGCGTCTCGAGGATGCCATCTAACCATCGCGTTCGCTGCCTAGCCCTTCTCCGGTGACCCTCAACCTTTCCCAACATTAAATCTTTCCACAGCAACTCCTCTCTTCTCATCAGATGACCAAAACAGCTGAGCTTTAACTTTAGAATTTGACCCTCCAATGAGCAGCCAGGGTTTAACTGGTCATAGGGTTTTCTTGGCAGGAAATACTGGAGTGGGTTGCCATGACCTTCTCCAGTGAATCACATTGTCAGCGCTCTCTGCCGTGACCTAACTATCTTGGGTGGCCCTACACAGCAGAGCTCACGACTAAATCGAGATTCGCAAGCCCCTCCGCCACGACAAGGCGGAAGCGTTTATCGTGCTTAAATCACTAAAATGATAAAGCAGCAAGATATATTGTAGAATCGCTTTTTGTGATGTTTTCTAAATAGTCAGAGAAGAATGATTTCAGCTCCGAAATGATGATATTCAAAATATGATTTTTCCATCGCGGTAGGTAAACTTAGGTTTTTTACGACAGAAATACATACTGGACGAGCTGGTAGTGCTTCGCAACGATACCAGCCCAAACACATTACAAGGAAAGGAAGGACGACAGACTTATCTTCTGTTACGAATGTATTTTGCTTGAAACTATCGAAAGTGAGTCTTAAATTGTTATAATGGTAAAACTTACTTCGTAATGTAGGTAGTGACATCGAGCTCTTTTAGCGCATGTGGTGCGCCTTTGGAGCGGCTCGAATCAATGATGATTTTTGCAATGACTGTTGTGGGACCCAGTAATATGAAGATTAGCTGCATGCAGTCGGTCCACACCACACCTCGAAGTCCTCCCTGCAAAATATAGAAGATTAAGAGGAAGAATAAGCAAGGTGCTTCATAATAAGTCTGCATCCTTTGGGTAATAACTTGCTTTATCGAATAATGAGTGAAATGTAGCTGTTAAGGTTCGATTCCAGACACTGACCGTTTTACATAGTTTTGTATAGTTACATATCTACTTCAAAAATTGAATCATTTAAGGTCAATAAAGAAGACCTGCTTCCTTAACTACTAATTTAGTATTGTCAACAGAAATGTAATAGTTCTATCGATGTCACAGCAAGGAAACATGCCCTCCGCTGTCCGATTAGAAGTTTTGCTTCACAAATAGTTATTGTTTTTGGAAGGTTCAGTCAGCTGCAAAATTGAACGGTGCAGGGAGACAAAAATATATACACAAAAAACGCTGCAATGTTTTGAAGGTAACTATTGCATTATTTTCACGCGAAACATATTCTCTCATTTAGCTATCTTCAACAGTGAAGCATTTTGAACAGCGTTGCACTAGTTCGAGATTATTGTGCGATTTTATATGCAGCGCCTTTCGCCGAAAAGCCATTCCTGTAGCCGTAACACACAATTGAGAAAAATGTGCTGAAAAAAAAAAAAAAAAAAAACGTGCCCGTGATTTCGTACCGACATTGTGACCTAGCCGATTTTGTGCAGCATTGCAAATGGTGCCCCACAATTCATTTTCCTATTTAGGTTTCATATACTCAATGGAACACAATGGCTCGATGTACGCATAATAGCACCATGACGGTGAAGCAAAAGTGCCCCTTTTTCTTGCGTCTCTCAAGCCTAATTACCTTTGAAACGTTAAACCCCATATATTATTTCATACCATACCGTACCATACCATATGATACTATCTACTAGTCAAACTAGAGGTTAGTTTGCGATTGGTATTCAAACCGATGACATATGTACAGCCAACTATATACCGTTAATTGTAAGTGTACGTTTGCACCGACACTGCAGAGAGATGCCGTGTCTTCTTTTCTCAAAGATCTAACTAAAGACGTTTAGCATTTTACCGAGATTTGTATTTTTTTCGTTCTCCCAAAAGACGAGAATTCGCGCGATGAAAAGGCGAAATAAAGGCGATATAGGACCAACAACTCAGCCAAAGCTTTAGCGTCTTCATACTTTTTTTATGGCTGCTTTTAATACTTCAAATGTCACCACTTGAATGGAGGCGCAGCGCATGTTAAACGTTTTTCCTTCATCTAAGCACTGAATAAGAGGAACAATAGCTCGATGTACGAATGATAGCACCTTGACAGGGAAGCAAAAGATGCACGTTTTGTTTTTACAACTGCATGCACAAAAAGCGGCAGAAGACGGTCATCGCCGCTGGAGGGCGCATCGTTCACCTCTTCCGAACACTTCACCCAACAAAAAGCTCAGCGAAACCGGTAGATTTTATCAACTCTCCTTTCTACTTTAGCCTCGGAAGTGTCCTAACTTGCCGGCATTCTATGTTCATGGCAATTGCGTTGTTCTTTCCTGGGGACGCGATATGTTCATCCTTGAGCAAAAACTTAATGACTGTACTGGCCAAAGAAGGACACTGTGCAAGCACGTCTGCCTTTGATATCACTTTTTAATCCAAGTGACAAAGTACTTAACATTTTTTGGTCAAAAAAAGACACCATTAAAACACGCAACTATATCACGACTAGTCAACTGAAGTGTGTGATGCGTTTTTTAGTCTGATTTTATGGGAACCAAAAAGTGGTGCAGAGAGAATACCAATTATTTTTTTACTGCTTACGAACTTGTGTGTAGAAAGTATCAAAGGTACGTTGGAAAGCACCTAGTAATCAGATGATTACTTACTACAAACACCTAAAAAGATTTGTTCTTTAAAGGGTAATAATATTTTGCGAACTATTGACAAGTTTCTATTTCCGAGCTAAAAATTGTACCTAAAAAAAAAAAAGTAGTTAGCTAATCCAGGCAGCTAATCGTGAACGCATTAAATGCTGTTATGCTGATGATGTTCGACTTGCAAGTCGAGCATCATTTAGAGCATGCTCTAAATTCCCTCTGCACACACCGCAAAGATGCTCCTCTTGCATTTTTTTACGCAGCAACCTACACAGCTCGCTATACCGAAATGCGTCGCTGTCACCGTAGATAGAAATTACTCTGAATCATTCCAAATGGAATGGGAAAAAAGAGTACGTGAACTTGTATCAGTATTGTTTCACGACCGTTCTTTATGTAGCGCTCATAGTGGTGTCATACTAGGTGGCTTCCCATTTAATATTCATCTGCGTGCTATATTTTGTGACTGGAACTCAAACCGACAATATACAATACCTCCAATTGTGTGCCGTTATTAATAGGTGTAGGTGCCCACCTAAATAGACACTGCGCCTTCGTTCCCCAAAACCCAACTTAAACAAAGAAGTTTTAAAAATTCCGGGTAATAACAAGACGGAGTTAAAACGGCTTTCGCGTCTACGCTGTAGGCAAAACGTGAACGTCCGTCAATGTTTATGTACATTTTAGACGGCGAAGAAAGCAAGCCCTCTATATCATCCTCTTGCCAAGGAACAAAACGTTTCAAAAGGTAATGTCATCAATAATGTTTCATTAACACTGTAACTAGGTAGTAAGATCATTTTGAGTGCTCACCAGTGCCGTGTAAAGCGTTCCGCAAAATCCAATTATTATGTTGCACCACAAAAGAGGTGCCCCGAATACTGAAAGAAAACAAGAATACAAGAAGATAGTTATTCGCAGAAAATATATAAATCACAGGGCATACTTGAAATATTTGGAATCTTGTGTTTACCATTTCATGCATTCACTAGAAATAATTGAATGGGAGACCTCATTACTTAACCATGAAGTAGAAGAGCAACGCAGTCATCGGTTTCACCCTGACCGACGCCGAGTTACACGGGATTTTGGCCGAAGGTTAGCGAGGAACCGCCTTCTTCCGCATCATATTTTTATGAATGACGGGGTGTTATTTCTCTCTTTCACTAGTCTGATGATATCGCGACTCTATTGTCATTATACACTCAGCTGCCTGTAATAAATTTAACATGATATTAGTGGACATGCGACGCTCTTTGGATGGCGTCTGCATGTGAAAGACTACACACTATTACTATAGGCGAAAAAAGAAAAAAAAATACAAGTATGAAAGATACAAAGATACAAAATTTAAGATAAAGAATACAAATATAAAAGATACAAAAACAACAAAAAAGCAAACCGAAAAATCAATGCTTGCAAGAAAATATTACATTATTGTCCCGAGTTTCACAATGGTAGCACGAGCAAAATAGTACCAACCAACAAAATAGTTCCAAAAGTATTGATTTTATTTTTAAACAATATGATACAGCAAGCCCTCCATATAAACGAGGCACAATTTTATTTGCTCATCGCCCAATCTCAAGAGTAGGCAGCGCTCGATTTTAATATATTACGGCCCATTAGCGATTAATTATTTGCGGCACAGAATACACAGCATTAAACAGAAGGTAGAGCCTTTGTCAAAAGTTTAGAGCCCAGAGGTTTTGCTTTTGGGCTGCATATTATGAGTTCTCTAACAATCGCGGAAGTCCTAGCCATTGGAGAGGTTAGAAGAAAAAGAAGTCTGGCAACATGGCAATGCATTACGAGCCACGTACTATGGCTCAGAAGTAGGCCCCCTGGGCTCTAAATGTTTTACAAAGGCTGTACATTTAGCTTACTTTAGTTAAAATTGTTTTGTTTGACAGGTAGCAGGTCAATGGGAGACCTTGCATGCTCTCAGACTTCACTGTGATTGTTTTAATATGTCTCGGTTTCATCACCCCCCCCCCCCCCCCTTCCCTAAATTGTGTTACTTAAAAGAAAACCAACTGAGACAGATGGTGAGAGTGCCAATAACTACATCGTCGCGTTGGTGGTAGTCGACGGTGTCTGTCGTCTTATTCTTTTGAAGCTAGTTGAAAGAATTTTAAGCCTAATGAGAGTTTAGTGCACCTTCTCAGAACACCAAATAGAGCAGCATTATCTTGGTTCATCAACGTGTACGAGGTGCTAAACCATTTTAGCGGGTAATAACTCCTAAATTAGGCACTATGAGTTACAATAGTTTCACAGCCTATCAGTGAGTTAAAAAAAAAACAACGAAAAGGCTAAATTTTGATATCTATACCTGTCGCATTAGTGTCATATGTAGCATTACTTGTCTGATTCGCTTATTGATATATTTTCTTGTTTCGACGATATATGAGGCCGGACAATGGGAGCTCGGGACCTTGTAAATGTTTACGAGTTGTTATGCCCTGGATGCCTGGCCTCATATATCGGCAAAACAAAATACCTCGATTAGCGAATCAGGTAGCATAAAAAACGACGTCCGGTTAATGAACTCTGAAACCGACCCCTCGCCGAGCACTGCGAATGCGCCGACCCCGAAATCTCTCTTGAGGAGGTGAACGTCCTGGTTTTGGAAACTAGTTTTTTCAAAAAGCGGAACGTCAAGTCTTGGTTTACCCGGCTTACAGCGACAACAGTAAATAGGAAGCTGAGAACGCTACCTTGAGTATATACCAATAGATTGCACCACATGTCGGGAAAGGGGAAGCAAAGACCATTGCCTGCTACTGCGGGCTTGCATTTCAGCTGTCCCTGCAGAAGGGACCGACCTGGTCTCGAAACGTGGGGTTAAAATAGAATGGCATAGAACAAAATTTATTTGCGGTTTCTCCTGGTGATCACAAAAATTTGGGGGACCCTTAAGTTCCAACTGTACGTATATGACGCCACTGCGCTTGCGGCTCCCATCCACGGCTCCGTCGGCGTTCGTTCACAAGCGCCCTGTTACTCCCTTAATAACTAGTCGCTTAATTTGTGCCGCTATTACCACACACATACGTAGGCAGAACAGGAAGTAGGCACCTATAGATACGTTCTCACCACGCCAGTGGTCTTTCGCGGACTCGTCAGAAAGCAGTCGTTAGCTACCCCATAATGTGCGAGTAGAGCCGACTTAAATATAAAGCCTACGCTGTAACCAACCAGTACTAACGCGCCTGCGCGGCCTTGAAGTAGCAAACGCAGCTCAGGACTCAAATGTTCAAGTTGGTTCTGTTCACCATTTCACCCATCCTTCTCACTTGAGCTGTTGAAGTGACCTCTGTGGTTTATTCTGAAGGTGTCACAGTGCACATGAAGGCAAAAAGCGAATGAATACACTGCAAAGCACTCTGCTCTCCCCGGCGGGCTCAGCGACCCTTTCACAACGCAGCGCATACATTGTAAACCTCGTATTTCATCTTCGTGAGCTTTGACGATTTCGGAATGAATGTATTCTAATTAGCCGAACTCCATGTCCTAATACTGCCTCTTTAGCCTTGTGATGTCTCACAACCTGCGAACCTGTGGTAATACTTGTGTACGTGGTCAAATAGTTGGTGTATCCCCCAAATTCGCAGCATGCGAGTAATCCCTCCTCATCAACCCAAGCGTGGACATATTCGTCTGTACACGAAAGCTAAGAAGGTTCCGCAGGAACTTTGTAGTTAGAAGGAAAATTCTACCGGGTTAGGTATTGGAACTTAGGACCACAGCTTCACCGAACAGTCGTTCTACAAACTGTGCTAACCGGAACGGCTTGAATAAGGTAATGCGGCAGTGCAATCAGCACCTACTCGAATTTGGAAAGGTGTTGGATGAATATTTCATGTCAGTCACGGCAAATATTGACAAAACAACCGACCATATTACATTAAAAAAAATGAAGTAGTTTAACCATTGGTAAAGGCAGAGCATAGTGATTACTTTACGATTATACATATCTCTGGATTCCATTCGTCGAAGCCTTTTTCAATTATATATTATTTTGCGTTATAGGAAAAACATAAATTTTAATCATATTTAACTAATAAGTATAATTGAGAGCTGCATATAAAGTACTAAAATTCTGCCTAATATTCAACGATACACAACTTGTCGCTGCTGCGCGAAGTTCAATTTTCACTGATTACTAATAAAATTGATTATTAGGACAATTATTCCAGGAGATTAATCCGCAAAACTGTCCAATAATATATAACTTGATGTACCGTAAATAATAATTTTAATTGGAATAATTTACTGGAATTGTTTACGAGCCGAAATATTTAAGTCGGTCAGTCAAGCGCTCATAAATGATCAGTAAGTCATGTGGTCATTCATGAATGTACCATACCACATACTAAGCGAGACTTGGTGCTAGGCAGGCCAAGTTCAAGTCTGACTTTTGATGAGCTCAAATGTCATCCGGAGATACCGAGGCAATTTCCGGCTCCGTACCATAAAATGTTGAGACGTCGCTCAAAAATAACAAGAAAAACACGAATAAGTTGTTCATGATGATGATAATATAAAATGTATAGAAAAGTGATCGTGAGACTTACTTGTGACAATTGTTAGGCTGGCTGCGTAGATGGACAGAGCGCCTATGCTTTGCTGAAAATAAATCACACATGGCATCATAAAAATGCACTCGAAAAAGACAACTTACAAATTCGAGCACAAGCACGTCAAATGTGAGAAAAAAACAAAAAGAGCAAGTGGGCCGCACAGGTTCTAGACTAATGAAATTGCAGAGTAAGTTAATACGAAGATTATTCGAAATGTATGATGTGTCCTCGCTTTCCTTAGGAAGCACCGGCGGTAGGTTTGCAACCCTTCTCTTCACAAAATTGCTACTTTTTCAGATATACTTCGCCCGCTTAAACTGAGCACATTGACGATGAAGATCCGCACAAGTCAGATTCCAATCAGTAACCTAGTACTGAGAAGTTCAACGTCAGTGTTTCGTTTAACGACATACTACTACCCGACTGCTAAAAGGCCGAAAACAATCCTCCGTACCGCTATCAGAAAATATTCTACTTTACGCAGCAAAATGTGTCACTACAACATAATCTTTTTCTTTCCATCAGTCAAATAAACTTGACATTCTGCTTCATCCAATGAACAAGAGAGAAGGCTCAAAGTTCTCTATCCAAACAGCCTTGCAGTCGCAAATTACAATAGTAAACATTTGTATCTACTCGTTATCATCTTCCCAGCGCTCGATCAACACGATTCATGAAAAAACATTGTTCACAAAACTCACCAAAATATTACAGTAAACATGACTCGCTCCGAAAAACAATCCTCATCAGTCATTATGTCATTCACATTATACCTAAAAGCACGATAAAATCTCGCAAAAAATCATTGTGCTTTCCAAGCTGTAGTTATGAAAGGTATGAGCTGCTTACAGAGTCGTGTATTGTGTGGTGTTTAGTTGCAACTGAGCAATAGGGATATCAAGTGCCGAATTCAAGATTTAAACTGTGTTTAGAAAGGAGTGACAAATAAAGAGGCTCTTAGATAATACACGTATTAGAGTCTTTAATTGGATGAACTAGCACATACCATTTTGAGAATGTCGGCAATGAATGTAAATAGGCGTTAACAGGCGCAGTAGGGAATAAACGTATAAATAAACGCAAATATTATTTTCTTCGTTTTTCTAGTTTTCGGCATAAATACAAAATATGGTTTATAGTTGCATGTTCAAAACTTGGAACTTCCATGCAAGCTTCTTCTGTCTGTAAAAAGGACGTGCAACGTGATTTCGAGCGTTTCGTGTACAACATTATCTTGCCATTATTGTTTAATGACATTAAGTTCTTTATTACGTCACCCTGTCAGCAGTTTTTTTTTTTTTCGTATCTTTTTGCAGACATGAACTCTGTCACCGAAAATATTGACGCGAGTGAGAGAAAATAACCTTCTTTCTTCACGTAACGTTCACTAGCGCGCAACAAAACTAAGGGAGCAATACTTGAACGAAAGCCTCACGCGGGGCTAATGTGAATTAAATCTAAACAGGCCACCTTTATTCACAAAAACTTCTAGCAAGTTTTCTATGTTCTTTGTGAACCATACGCGATATCGGCGCGCGCTTATTACTTCGCCTGCATGCGACCCATTCCTGTTAGTATGAAGTAAATTAGCTTTGCAAAAACTCTCAAGTTCTTTCGATTAGAAAGAAAAGTTTGGTTTCAAAGGCACAAATTTATATAGATGCGTAAAATAGCTGTTGAAACGTCTTTTTTGGCTATGTACAAAAGCTACAGGAAAAAACAAAACTTTACAGGTATATTTGAAGGAACTGCGTACCACCTCCATAACGCCAACAAGAGCTAGCGCAATCCGCTAACGAACAAATGTTATTGGCTTGATTCCCCGCTGGGTGGCTGCTTTATTTTTTTGAAAGTGTTGTGCCAGGAGAAGTAATATACTCTTGTAAGGCACTAAGGCAGCACTCTGGCTGAGAAGTGGGGAAAAATATAAATAAGCACATGTGCATGATCCATCGAAAGGCATTCTTGCAGTCTTATAGCTCATTAAGAAAAGCGCCATATAGGGCGACCCATGGAAAAAGCGACTGCAGTCCTGCTTTCTCTCGCTGAATTTCCCAGCCTACGCATAAGCTCTGTAAATTTTATTCCGTAAATTCTTATTCCATAAATAATCCGTAAATTCCGTAAATTTAGATTTTCGTTTATCCACTTATTTAGACATTTAAAGCCAAGTATTTGTGAAGCTGTTAAGAGTTTAGAATGTCCATTATTGTGTCTTCCACTTGATGGACACCTATGACAAAAATAAACATACATGTCAAGTTAAGGGTGGTTGTTCTGAAAAAATGGCAATTTGCTTTTAATCTGAAGTTTCTGAAAATGACGTACTTTGCAATGCAGTAGCCTCTGAAATTTTCTCAGAAGCAGTTCTAACCACCCAGAAAGACGCAAGTCTAAAACCCTAATGTGCTTGTTTTATTGCAAGGCAACATACAAGGGAGCTAATTTAGAATTGCCGATATTGCGCAAGATATATACATTCAATTAGTCAACAAAGCTTAAAATAAATCTTTCTTATGTTTGAAAAAAAAATGTGTCAAAATGAAGCATTGCGTTATATATTATACCATTATTTTGAAGAGAACGTGTAGGTGTCGCCTTACCGTTAGGAAAAGGTAGCATCCGCAGGCTGTCAGTGAAATGGCCGAGTTGAATCTTAGCCGGAGATACTGGAGAGAAAATGGTGTCCGTGTTAGGTGTACACATTCAGATATGCTTTAAAACAATCGTGTATTCCCAATATATTTTTTTAATTGGGCACAAATACCTGGCAGGATATCGCTTTGGGTGAAGTACACGAGTCATTGCGTGGTCGCCCGTCGATCATAGCTAAAGACTAAAGTGGTGGGTCGTGTCGTGGTCCCTCAAAACTAAAGAATACTTTTAGGGCGAAACTTAAGCTTCCTCCTACTTTTTGTTTATCCTCGCCTGCAGCAAATGTTACCTTGAACAACTAACCGAAAAATGGTCAAAGTGAGTGGCTAACAATATTTTTCAAAACGCAAAACGGGAGCTGCTCTGAAATGGGCTAAATAGGGTCTGTAAATAACGTCATGCTTGCGTCCGCTGCTGGCGAAGAGCATATTTTAGTATGTTTTAAAGGATACAATCGGGATAATTGAAGATAAACATATACAAACTTTTTTTTTTTTTTTGTAAATCAAAGTAAATCGATGAGCAATTTGGTGCCATTAGTATTCTTTATGCTTCTTTCAGATTATACAAAACGATAATTTTGAAGTAAGCGCTTTTGGCATACATACAACATGGTCATACAAGGAACAGATACACGACTTGATTTTACGCGAGGCACTTTCGCGGATATCCTGATAAGCTGAAACATTTAGTCATTCGGACGGGTGGTAAACTCATTTTAAATTATTAGCAGCGCTTATTTCAGCTGCTTCATTTTACGATAAAAGACTATAAAACCTGGCCATTAAATTAAAGTGAAACGAAGGAAATTTAGACGCTGGAAGCATTATTTGTACAAATCATCCTTGAACATTTTTTCTTTAATAAAGCACATTCTGTCTTTAAATCACATTTTCTAAGTATAATCTTCTTTATCTTTGCGCATGTTTTCAGTCAAATTACTAATATTTTCACCGTTTCGTACAATTTACGGTCATTAGTTAATTCCCATCGGCGCATTTGCCTTTTTCGAGCATTTAGTTTCCCTAATAATTTTATTGAGAAAGCAATACTACTTGCACTTTCAAGCCTTCGCGTGACCCGGCCGCAGTTACGTATTACCCACGTGACGCTGTGACGTCACACCACACGTAACACGCGGGCTGGCAGGAGCTGCCAACTTAGGTCTCTTGGTGCACTTGGTCTCTCATTTTACATGGGACGGTTATGTCAGAATCAGCCTGCTAGGACCCTGGCATTCTGGCTACCCCTATAGGCCACTAATGCACGTTCATACGACTTGGTAAAAGCGGGGCTTTATATGTGGGCTGAGGAAGAAGAACGTTCGGTCACCCGCAACTGAATATTTCGCTGAATACTTGGTTCAGCAGCGTTGAACCCTTGTAATTTTTTTTTATTACCGAGGCTTCCTCCAATGCTTACGTAATATACTTGTTTGGTGGGTATGAATGCCATAATAATGAGTTGTGTATAGAGTTAGTGAAATTCATTTACTCACATGGACTGACCCTTCCCTTACGCTTGCGAGATGCCAATGAGGAAAATAGTCCCACGAAATCTCAAAACCGGGTTAATGTTTTGCGCAGCAAAAAATAAAAGTACCCCGAAAATATCTCCCACATGCAGTTGGCAAATGAATGTAAGAACCAAGCATCATTATGTATGATGTATGCCAAGTTCAGAGCAATTACAGAAACCTTCGAGTAAAGACGTATGACGAGAGATACAATGCCGAGGGTGCCTTCAGTTCACAAACTTCTGTACACGCTGATCGAGAAAAAGCACATTTAGTGCCATAGAGAATTTGGCTCCCATAACACAGTACTTATTTTTATGCAAGTTGTATTAGCTCCGCATATAATGAAGTCGTTTCCACGGTGGTATTAACTGAACACATACCTTATTTTGTCGCCGCCGCTTCTTTCTGCATCCCAACACGAATCACCTCAGTGCAGTTTTTGTTTTGAGCTTTTGTCCAGATTTCACCACATATTTGCAGCACGGCAAGCCCAGTGCGGCAATGGGAGAGATGCGCAGTTCAATTGACGGCACTTCGCACAGTCGCATAATCTGGAGGTGACTTATTAGTGCTTACAGGAAACTGATCGCAGCAGGTGCGTTTTTGAAAGACCCAATCAAGCAGTCTGGCAGCTGTTCCCTTTTATACTGCCATGCGTGCGCACAGCTGTCGGGTATGAATTAATCACTTTCCCGGAAATTTTTTATTCATTCAATATGTCCATGGGATGGTTTCCTTGTCTACCTCATTTCTTTTTAGGTAGAGATAAATAGAGTTGAATGCTCATAAAATAGACCATTGTCCTTGTGGTTAATCTGGTGCAACTTCACAAGGGTTATAAAATTTACCTCTGGTTTAGACACACAAAAGAATGGACATCTGCTAACGTCAATAAATCAAAGTGCGCATAAAAGCTGCGCACAAAATTTGATTTCTTTTATGGCTCAAAAGAAGTTACTGCAGTGGCAGTACTCCAGACGGTTAAAATTTAGCGAAGTGTAGAGAACACGCCAGACGAATGTTTCCTTACCAGCTACAAACATGTAGTAATGTCCCGAGTAATTTGCTTTTATCTATTTGTGACATCGCTGAATGCTCTTTACGACAGGCTCATTATTTTCATTCTTCGTTCCTTAAAATAAACGCCCTTGAAATGTTGACAAAAGCTAAGGGTGAAACTTGCTTTCAGAAACGACCGCTGAGTACCAAGTGATAGCTGCCGAATTATTTTGCGATGGATTTTAATGTGCTAATCAGAAACATACGGAGAGAATTTAGCAGCATTGCCAAACATAAGAGTATTCACAGATAATCTAGAAGGTAATTTTATCCGCAAGTTTTGTAGACAAGTGAGTAGCGGCAGGATTTTCTTTTATTTGCGGTTGACAGCGTGGTTGATAGCATTCTGCCCGACGCTGAAGCTGAACAATCGGGACAAAAGGGACAAGGGGCTGTCAAGCGACATTTTTCTAGAACATGGATGCCGCTTGTTTCTTGTGCTTCAACGCGTCGTGCCGCCCTCTTTACTTTAGAAATCATTTCTCTCTTACAGTTAGTTTACGCACATTTGTCCATAACGAAGTTTAAGAGTGCAAAGCTGCACAACACCGCCTTTGGGTTGAACTACAGAGGCCGAGCAAGGCGTATATGAAGCAAAAAGGAAAAAAACGTCGTCGCAGTCCTTCTAGCCAATTTTACGTTTTTAATAAAAGCGAAATAATTAGATATGTAGAAGTATATTTGATTCTAAGCAGCGAATATACATAGTCAGTACCAACTGTGTTGGAACACCATACCTTCTTGACTAAAGACTGCACTTTGTATTCACTTGACGAGCTAAAATAAAATGTGCTGTTTTGTTGATATGTCGCCCATCCGGTAATCAGTATTATTACCGTTAAGTGCCCGCAAACAATCCTGCATAAAACACGCCATCTGCGAAATAAACACCCAAAATGGGCACGTAAGGTAGCTGTAAGACCATCGTAAGACTTATAATCATATGCGAGGTGAAACGAAAACGTCCAATCATAAAAGCAAAAATACTGCTCAGACATTCTCGGACCTCCCATCGCTTAATTTCATGCATGATTACTTAGCAGCCAGGAAAAATAAAGCGAATTCGTAGTAGCGCTAATTTCTTCTTTAAGAGAACTCGCATTTTGCTGAAGTCTGTCTCTCAAGACAATGTTGAAAGCGGTAAAGCTAGCATCGTACACGGAGCAAGGAGTTCTTTAAGTAACAAGCTATTAAAAGAGATTTAGTATGCACAATAAAAGCATTGGAACGTAAACTTCCTGCTAACTGAACGCCCCTACACACTGGACTCTCCCTCGTACTGAACGCTCTCTCGAAATGAACATTCCTTCGAACGGGAACTGAACACTTTCTCAAATGGAACACTCCTTCGAACTAACTCGCTGCCCGCTTTTTCTATAGCCTCTACATTGCCACTGACGTAGTTCGGGGACTTTTACTCCTAAACAGGGATAGTTGATGAAATCACTGCTAAAATGGCGAGAATTGGGCCTAGTTGGTTATTCATAATTGGTTTCACCGCGCTAACACATTGAACGACAGAAAAGAGAAACACCACGGAGCGCGAACTAACAACTGGTTTTAATGGATGAAACGGAAGTCGTTTTATACACAAAACGTGGTCGTCATCAAACAAACATAAGCAACGAGGAAACATGAGGAAACAATCATCGCAGGTAACAAAGGCATACAGCTAGACACACTCATCTCGATAATCTAAGCAAATCTACTTCTTTCGCAGACAACGACAGTGATACGTTGCTGATACACATATCGGCCCCGACGGATTTTATTTCAAACGCTTCTGTGATCTCTCTTTCGGTTTTATTATCAGAATGCGAAATAACAGCGGTTTTTTCAAATTGAGGCTTACATTTACAGTGCTGGCAATGCGTAGCCAGCTTCCCTGGATGCGCGATTGATTTGCAATTGTTAGCATGCTCATTTAGCCTTTTGTTTATGCACCGATCCGTTTGGCCGACATACTTCAATCCGCATGAGAGGGGGATGGAATAAACCATGCCTGTATCGCATCCATTAAAACCAGTTGTTAGTTCGCGCTCCGTGATGTTTGTCTTTTCTGTCGTTCAATGTGTTAGCGCGGTGAAACCAATTGATGAAATCGTCGTCATGTTTATGTATATTTGAATAAAACATGCGTCATGAAAACATATTTCCGAGGGATTTGAGCAATAGTAAACATCCACATTCGCCTTTAATAATTGTGAGGTTAGTTAAAAAAAAAAAACGTCAAGCGAGAGACATAAATGCAAGCTGTTTCCGAAATCCGTAACTGCATGGAGGAAGCGTTCTTAAGCATCAAGGGCAAAGTGCGTTATGCCATACGCGATCGATCGTTTTTTTGGCTTGTTCATTGACAAAATACAAAAGGTTACAACAGTGAATCATGGTATAAGCAAAACCAAATTCGCAAATATGCAGAACCCAAAAATGAGCGACGATGCCGGGCACTGCTGCGTAGAATCCAAAGCATATAATCTGTGAGCGAGTGCGACTGGCCTCAAGCGTGCTGTGCGCAGCGCGTGACAAAGAAGCTGGCAAGGAAAGTAGAGGAGGAAGGCCGGCGCGGAGATAGAGTGGTTACTTTCAAGGTCAGTGGGCTTTTCATTAAGTTTCAGAACTGTTTTAGCGCTGTCTGGAGACGCGCACGTGCCTCCTGTCGAGATATGCGCCGTGCGCCTTTCTTAGGGTGCTGGCCTTTCGGCTATAAATTATATGAGCGCATTTGCGAAAGCGAACAATTTTTTTCAGTCGCCATCACGAAAGAAGGTCCACGGGTCCTGCTAAAAATATTTTGCCGTATCGCATTTTTTATAGGTCTGTGCGAAAAACCGTTTACGCTGTATAGCAGCTTGTAAGATGGGCTCACTGATAAGCCATATTTAGTTACCTGTTCCAAGGGGCGGCAATTGTGTAGGACACCCCCAAAGCCCGGGTAAAATAACATTACGCTGAAGTTTCGCATAGGAGTAGACGTAAAGAGCATTCTACAACACCTTTTGATTATGCAAATAATTTATTTACGTTGGTATAGCAGAAAAAAAAAAGACAGTATCAGTCTTACTTTTCTCTGGACAGCCTATAATGAGATACAACTTGTCCGCTGTAGCCGCCACACAGTTTTTCGTGCCAGAAAGTAGTCCGTCAAGGCTTTTCTGGTTACCAAAATAAGCTCGACGTTTTCGATGCTTCTGATAAATTTAGTAAATTCAGATACCAAAAACTAGTTTAGTATTCAGCGGAGTCACTCACACGCCGGGAGACGGAGGAAAGGCAGGGAGGTTAACCGGGATCCACTGTTCATACGTAGCAGCTGCTGATCTTTCTACATTTGTATCATATTACACACTTGTCAGAGGTAGACATGTCGTAGGTTTGAAGCCTTATCGCAAAGTAGCCACCAATTAGACTAGAAAATCGATGCTAAATGATAAGCGAAATGGTTCGAAATCACTGTGAATGCTGAAGTTATGTTTGAGTCACACATTTGGAACAAAATTTTGTGCTTATTTTGTCCATTTTTTTTTCTATTTGCTTTACAACGATAGCGAGAACATTTAGGCAGTGTGGATGGGGGTTTTAAAACGCTTCGCGTAAAAGAAACCACCCACAATGAGGGCAACCTGGCATGAAGTACTCCGAGGCGATTTCAGCGCCGAAACAGAACCTGGCGAGAGAAGCAAGCGTTTCTAAGCGGAGCAAAAACAGAGTCACTGGATCCTCATTGCCACCAGGATGCGCTTGCACTGTTGGGCTCTGTGCTCAATCGAAGCGCAGGCAGGATTCAGAAGCTGAGCGGCCGAGGTCGCGACTATCCTGAGAAAGAATTGGGCCAGCCAAACGGCCACCCCTAGCGCAAAGTTTAAATTAGGTCGCATAAGCTAGAATCACATTTTCACGTTTTCTTTTCGGCAGAATGAAAGAGCCAGCATCAGATTCCTCATTCCAAAGCTGTATGGAGCAAGAAAATAAGGACAAATACACTTATGAGGTGCCACCATATGTCCCGCGAATCAGGGCACCCCTAGACATTCTCTGTTCTACAACTTTCCTTGTGAGCTTAGAACTTACAGCATGTTTAAGATTTAAGATGCGTGGGTCAATCCGCGTCGAATGTCTAAAAGTAATTATGTTAGCTTGTTTTATTGGTGGCGTATACATTTGTTGCCAGCATTTTTAATACGTACGAGGCGTTGGTGTGTGACTGTTGTATTTTGAACTTAATATTTCTCTCTCTGTCTCATATGTACTACAGGCATTACTTCTTGCGCTGGCATTTAAAAAATGCACAGAAATCGATTACGCGTTGTCAGTGAGACTTGTTTCGGCTTCTGCTGATTCGCCAGGATAGTTTTCTAGCAAGCTGGTAATCATTCCGTTCTGTCGGTAAATGGAAGCTCTGTTTCCTCAGCCACAATTTGAATACAAATAGTGAATCTGCAATGCTTGCCTTTTAATTACAGTTACTTGATAAAACTTAGCGAGAATGTTGCAGAAACGTGTTTAAGAAACACTGTAAATAAGAAAAATAACACAAAAAGCAACAGAACCACAATAACTTCTTTTTTTCTTGCGACACTTGCTTACATGGACACTTTTTCGAGCATTCTGTGTCTTGTAAGGTGAGCATTAGCAAAACATTCAGGAAAATATGCAACACAACCGCCACTTGCATTCTTTCTCGCTATAATTCACGGCATTCGCTTTGAGCACGTTCCCGAAACTATAATGCCACACCGAACTATGCCGAGAATAATTCTGGCCTGTGCAAAGGTTGATGATTGCCACAAGGCTGCTACAGGCATTTCGTTGCGCAAAAGACGAGCATTTAGGCCTGTCATTGTAAGAAATTTAACGGAAAATTTAACGTAGACAATCTACGGTGTTACATTCTATGTCACTTCACTATGATTCGACCGAATAGTTAACTATATATGCGAACCAAAACATTCGAGAAAGCACTACTCCGAATCGTTTGGTTTGAATTGGTTTTGGGGTTTGACGTTCCAAAGCGACTCAGGCTATCAGAGACGCCGTAGTGGAGGACTCCGAAAATTTCGACCACCTGGGGTTCTTTAACGTGCATTGACATCGCACAGCCCACGGACGCCACTCCGTTTCGCCGCCATCGAGATGCAGCCGCCGAGACCGGGATTCGATCCCGCTTCCTTGGGCACAGTAGTCGAGCGCCGTAACCACTGCGCCACACCGGCGGGGCTCACTACGCCGAATCGTCTAGCGAAGAAATGAAATCATAAGAGTCGTTTCGTTGCTTCATATTGATTCTAGCGCGGCATACACGAACATCGTAGCGCGAACGCCCCTTTGAATGTCAAGTTTCGACGGCAAAACTTTTGTGATGACGTTTTCTTTTTCAAATGACGGGTGCCTTACCTCAAACACTGACGTTATCCGTAGATTGTAAAACACCGGGAGGAACAGGAAGGCGACGAGGGGTGCCACCGCGATGGTGTTGAGGCCATTCCAGATGAGGTGGAAGCCGTACGCGTAGAAGTGACCCGTGAAGCCCACCAAACCAGTGGAAGACATAAGACTGGCGACAACCGACGCGGCCAGCGGAAAGGCACGCAAAGCTCTACTTCCTAGGAACACCTCCGCCGAGGTATCAGCCGAGCGAGCCTTCCGACGCAGAGAGAAGTACAGGCCCAGCCCAAAGTTCACAGCCATCAAAGTGCCGAACACTGCGTACTCCGCGATTGATGCCATATTCGCGCAACTAGTCACTTTGATTCGCTGGAATCCTTCGCGACGGAACAGCGGGAAGCACCCTAGTAATGTGATTTCTTGAACTGTACTTGTGCAAGGCTTCTTTGCAACAGCGCCTGCTCCGTGCCGTTCTGCACCTCTAGCGATAAAAGTCGAGCACAGGTTACGTCGAAAATAGACAGATCGCCTTGATATTTAGACAAGGCATATATTTCTTCCCCTGTGTTTCTGGAAGTGCTGCGCGTGAGTCATCCTGGGTTAGAACGAAACCTCCAAAATCTTGCGAATACGACTGATGACGAAGGAACTCACGGTAAGGGGAAAGGTGTGACTGATAGCTTGTGACGCTGATATCAGTCTTAGATGCCGGGCACTGCCGAGCTTGCCACTCGGACACAGGGCAGCATTAACTTCCCTCACGCATTTACTATTTTTCTGAAACTTTATCTTACTCCTGTGCTCAAGAATTTTTCTGTACAAGAAAAACCTTGGCAGGGTTTATCTCCGTTGAACCGATTGTAGTGATAAAGCCCGGAAAGCTGCAGTTTCATCTGTATATGTGGCGTCAGTTGGGAGCCGCCGTGTGTAATTGTGGAGGTTCAAGCGTGGCCTCCGTGATTAGCTCCGGTACAACGGTGCACAAATGCCACGGGTTTGAGGCGCTATCTGTGAGTCGCCGCGTCAAATGATGAATGTTTAACTATAAGTAAAACTGGTTGTAACGAGCGAAATAATCCTGCGCGCTGCATCAGTGTTTAGGACGCTCGGCTACTGAACCAGGCTACCTGGGTTTGAACTCGACTGCTTCGAATGAGCTCTCATGTTTTGTTTTTTTGTTTTTTAGTGATTCTTGGTGAGTAGTTGATCCGTCATAGGTTCCAACACGTTCCTTTTGATTGGCGAGCAAAGTCCCGTTATAGAATCTCGCGCACTGAGGCTTTGTGCCGACTTTGAATTACCGCGTGCGGCCACGTGGTTGTATCCTCGTGAAACTGCTTAGCCGATCAGACGGACGGTACAAGCAACGATCGGAAAAGATTATTCATCGGTGGCAATGGGTAAGCGTATGCGTGCGTCCACGCCCAAAACGATGGTTATTTTAAAACGCGGGAGTACGAGTGATCGCTCCATTGAAAGGTGATTGATGAGTAAGTAGTTCGAGCAAATAGGGAGTTTTAGCTTACCGCGATCCGCCACCGCGCGTTCCACTTCGCATGCCCAGACCCCCCTTGACGCCGACAGATGGCGCCACATACTGGATGTCGGCACACAGACCTACCGCGTCGGGACCAATCAGCTTGATCGAGCGCCCCGCCCACGAGCGGCAGAGAGACAGGGTGGCGGATGCGGATCACGGTAAGCTCAATCTCTCTAATGTGTTCACACTTTTCCACGGAAAGTTGGAACTGCAACTCGTCAGCCGGTGATCCACAATTCATATACTTATTTAAATCGCGCTAGTATCGATTTCTTGATACAGCGATGTCATGTCGATGTAAGCAGAGAAGTCAGCGCATGAATCGAGCAAAGATGTCGGCAGTGTTGATGGAAAGAGTATTGTGTGTTTGGCTGTTCTGCCTTGTGCGAAGCAGTTATCGTGAACCAAGTCTTATCGGCTAATATCTATAGCGTTGCTTTTGTGTTTCATGTGCTGCAGGACTGTGGCTTTCGATGAGCGCAAACACCTAAAGTTTAAAGCACGTCCACAGGCTTCATTTGCGTTTGCGTGCACGGCTTCTATAATATTTAATTATTGTTGATTCTTCTCTCCCTTATTACAAATTACTTGAACTTGCCGGATACCACTAAACTTTGGAACAAGTACATTTGCTCTTCTATTTCTTGGTCAATTCTCTCGCAATATATTTTATCAGCTAGTCGTCCGTGTCAACTCGGCGAATTTAATAAGGGAGTTTATCGATATGTGACAGCCTTAAAGTTTTGTGCGGTGACTATTTATGTGGACGCATACGTACTATTGAAATACTCGTCAGGTACTTTTGTAGCAAAATTTTCAGTGTTGGCGTCTCTGTATTGCTGCTGTAGCATTCAGTTCAAAATATAATGAGCACGATTCTCTTTCAAGAAAGAATTTAAAGTTTTTTAACACCGAAAAGCTCTTATAAAGGTGAAAATCACCAGCCCCCGTTGTCCCACTTAATATTTCATTCTGCTTTCGCTGCTAACAATTTCTTCAGTTACTTTTGAACGGAAAACGTTTTTAAGGGGATCTTTTATGCTTGTCGCCGTCCACGTTGCTAATATGGCTATTGCTCTAGCCTTGACAATCTGGTCCTGAAGCGGGGCCTAATATTGAATTGTTTCACACGAAAGCTATTATTAGGCAAGTTTCCATGGCATCTCCATTTCAAGCAGATGCTGCGTGAGAAAAAAGCAGTCATGCACAAAAGGCCGTTGCAAAACACGACCGCGCACTCATCTAATATGCCACCCTTGCATTTTGCGCTCTTTTTTCGTCAAAAAAAAGAAAGAAAATGAACTCATAGCTTTCAGCGCTATTGCACAGCATGTGCATCCAAGTAGTCATGTGCGGCTACATAACCGTGTCTAATTAGTTCATTTTATGTAGTTATTTATTTATGTGCTTACTTATTTGAGCATACTTCAGACCCAGTAAATTTGGGCCCCGGTAGGAGGGGTAACATTGCAAAGCAAAGAGCAATTCATAAACAGCACAAACAGAGAAGTACAATTAAACAAGTACAAAGCATGATGCATAAAAACAGCAAGTGAGTGAACGGCTTTTGCTTAGGTAATAAATGTCAAGATCGAAGTGGTGATAACGGCAGTTTATTTCACTCGGTTATAGTGCGCGGGAAAAAAAAGAAAATTTGAAGATGTTAATTCTGGAAAAGTAAGCTTGGTGTTGATAATTCGATGTGGCTATTTTTTATTGCCATAGTCGTTAGCGGCTTTAAGATACAAATCCTGGAGCCATTAACAAGTTATTGCGTTAACGTAAGAAGATGGGCGAGTTGGTAGGTATTGAAGCTAAACGAGCGCGAAAGAACAAACACGGAAGAGAAGACAGCACAACACAAGCGCTCACTGGCAACTGAATGGTTTATTCGGGAAAAAGAGCTTAAGAACACACGAGAGGGGAGAAAACAAACAAAACCCGAAGTCGCATAAGGGATCTAATCAGGGAATGAAACCACGTTCATGATAAAACGGGAAGTAGAGCAGAGAACAAGCACAGGCAAACTCATTTGTCATCATTTGTGTTTGTTTTTGCGCTCTCGTTTAGCATGAATGACAACTTATTGTTTTTTAGTAGAAAGAAAAAATTCAGCTTTTGTAATCTGCGCCCAGACTCAAGGGACTATATGTTATGTTAAAGCATAAGGGGAGATGACGAGTCAGTGGCGCGATATTTCGAAAATATAAACCGATCACCCTAGCGTAAAATTTGCTCTAGATACGTAAACGTTAGTTCTGGTGTGAGGACCCTAAACAGTCAACCATATACTTAGGTTTAAGTCTAATCATTGTGCCATGTTCCAAATGTTTTATGTAGAAGGAACTTGTTTTAACTTTTGTCTACGTAAACAAAGGTTACGAAAGGAAGACGAGCACACAGTGTCAATATGTTTATTCCAGCTCAGGTTATTCGTTAGTATGACACAGAGGTATTTGCATTTTTGGACGTCTGAAAAGTTCCGGGTGGGAAAACTGTATGAAAAAAAAAGTGTTCTTTTTGATATTAATCCTCATAAATACTGTCTTCGGGTCGTCAAAAGTTTAGAGAGCAGACTTGCTTGAATCTAAGCAGTGTACTAGATTTCGTGTAGCGTCAGTTGATGCCGTAATTTTCTTTTACCGTGAAAAAGAAAGGACATGGAAGTAATTACGAGCATTATTTCTTCGCTTATAGGTCTAACACCTCGTGCCGTGCAATCAGTGCAACTATTGCCATACAGAGAGGTGTAAGAAGAGCACAGCTATGTTATTCAAGTAAACAAAAGTATGGCAAAATCAGCGGTTCAAGACGAAGTCAACATACAGTTGATATATGCAGATCTATTGCATATCTGAGCGAATTCAGATGGATTGGTATCAATGTTCACTTCCATTCTGAAAACAAAACTAGGTTCACATCATAGGAATATCCTGAATCACTACAAGAATCCCCATTTCATCTAATAATAGGCTAGCATGTAGGCCGAAATTGACACCGTTACAATTCAAAGTGGCTTCTTTGAATGCAAAATACAAATATAAGAGCTGTTTATTTAGTTTCGTCAACCACGAAGAGGAACCCTACGGAAAACAAGAAAGAAGGGAACGTGTTGCCCTATAAGCTCGATAAAAATGAGCGTAAACAATGCAGCTTTACCACCAGCATTATTTGTTTTTCGATTGGGACATCTCAAACAACCTCGGCGCTTTGTCACACCTCACAGGCACATGATAGGCTGTTTGCTGAGAAGTTACGTTGGAGCTGATAGCAGAAAAAGTCTGGCGGACACACAAGCCCGGCCTTTTAGGGCGCGACGCCTTAGCGCTAATGGCTTTTGCCCGCGGACAAATTTATCTTAGTTCGCTGACGTGCACTTTGCGGCTAGCTTAATTAGTGCTTCCTTAATTTGAGGCGCTATTATCTCACACCTTATTAGCATAGACTTGTGCGCTAGTGCAATATATGAAAAAACCATCCGACAGGGATATAAAGACCAGCGTTAACCAAGCTGCATGAAGGTAATGTGTGGCCGAGTATCGTGACTAACTCGAGATGCATGGGTGCCGCAGGGCTCGATCACCATCTCAGTGAAGCAGCTTTGGTTGGTGGCTACGTATATTTTATGTGTCCTCGTGACTTCGTGTAACCGTCTGATAAGTGAGCTTCCGACCTTGTCGCCTACCCTCTACCGCCTGCCAGAGATTTCGTCGTGATTCTTATCTCACAACGCCAAGAATACCGATTCTAATGAACTGGGCTGTTGACAATATACGGTGGTTAAAGAGCTTCTGTATGTGCTGGAGAAGCTTGCAGCGTTGTAATAATAAAAGAATAATTTACCTACAGAATACATGTCCATGTTGTGTGATGCGTACAAATTAATTAATTGTGGGGTTCCGTATGACAGCGCATGAATAAATTGGTTTTTAAAGCACACCTTGACTAATGGAATATAACATAGCTATGGTGACCGTTTCATAAATATGACTTTTCGTCGCACATACATTGGCTAGACACATACGACCGATAGCGTTATATTTTAAAGAAAAAAATAAATAATCCGTAAAAAATGGAGTCAAAGCCCTCGCCATGTAAGCGGTGACAGCTTGTTTAAGTACATCTAACCTTTGTGACTCAAGAGACTTCTGATGCGCGTACAAGAAGAGAGTGAGAAGTTTGGGCTTAAACTGAACATTAAAAAGACAAAGATCATGGCGTCTTGCCCTATCAAGTCCTGGAGCATCAAGGGACAAGAACTTGAAGCTCTGACAGATTTTCTCTTCTTGGGCTCCAAGATTACCCCGGAAGGAGACTGCAGCCGTGAAATTAGGAGAAGCCTGCTTCTGGGAAAGAGAGCCGTGGTTAGCCTTGACCGCCTAGTAAAGAGCAGAGACATTAATCTGCCAACCAAGATCCGTATAATTCGTGCTATGGTCTTTCCACTTGTGATTTATGGATGCGAGAGTTGAACTGTGAAGAAGGCTGACCGCCGAAGAATTGACGCATTTGAATTGTGGTGCTGGCGGAGACTCTTGAGAGTTCCTTGGACGGCCAGAAAATCAAATCAGTCGATATTGTCGACTATAAACCCTGACTGCTCATTGGAAGGTCAAATTCTAAAGGTAAAGCTCAGCTACTTTGGTCACCTGATGAGAATAGAGGTGTGTCGCTGGAGAAAGATTTGATGTTGGGAAAGGTTGAGGGTCGCCGGAGAAGGGGTAGGCAGCGAACGCGATGGTTAGATGGCATCCTCGAGGCACTGCAAATGAAGTTATGTGATGTTAGGAAGATAGTGAGAGACCGGAAAGCGTGGCGTACAACATTATTGCAACATTTGGTTGGAGGTGCTGCGTACGACATCCCCATCCTCGCCTTGGAGCATCGAGGCCATCTTCAAGCCGGGACCATCACCGAGGGCCCAGGGACATCGCCGAGCAGCTTCGCCCCAGCCCTTCAAGCCCAGACCTGAACAACTACCACCGCCCAGCCCCCAGCCCGGACCTGAAGACAAGGAGAACAGACCAATCAGAACCGAGACACGGACCCGAAAGACCCGAATGACCCGAAGGAACCGATGGACACGAACACGCAACCCCCGCCCAAGGTGCCCGACGTGACCTCGAGCCATCGGTCCCATGAACTCTGGTGACGGATGGTTGACAGCTCCAAGGGAGGCGGATCACCCACGCATCAGACATCGTACCGGCAAGCCATTCTATTCTTCCTTCTTCCTCTTCTTCTTCAAGCATCCAGGCACGCCCATCATCACGCCATAAAATCATTAACATCGCTAAACGTCCTCGTCCACGATCGGGACGATCGCTCGGTGGCCCCGGGTCATGTTACGGACGACAAGGAAGAAGAAGCGGGCAGTGGCGCGGACAGGAGCGCTCGCGCTAGGCCCGCCGCGAACATTCATTAAACGTCATCTACCATCGTCATCGGTCATGTTCTGTCTCCTGTCTTCATCGGCTTGCCGTATCGTAACAATATGCAAATTGGCCGTAATTTTTTTTAGTCTGCCAAGGAATTTCTGTGAATGCTGTGTATATTTGCTTTGTAGCCATGAGACTGGCCCTGGATAGGCGCTAATGAGTAATCAATGCTTTACAACTAATTTATTGCTCAGCAAGTCAGCTTCCTGAACTATTTTTATTTAGCTCTAGCTCTGCTGCACTCATTTGCGAGTTTCGCATTATTCCGCGTTATTTCTAGATTCACTACCTCGTGCATTGCAGAGATGGCGCCACGCTCTCTTGCGTCACATGTTATTTTGCATCTCAGTGCACAGCAAAACATCATCCTCTTCATCGTCGTGCCTAGGCACGAGAGCACTGCGCTATCGCACAGCCGATCACGCCTCGTGTAAAACTGCAATATACTCTCGCGCTGTGCAGTAAACATCCTTGTCCTCATCAAATTCAATTGAAAAACACTGCCGCTCTGTGTTTGAATATCATGGTCTTTATGAAATTCCATCTGCGCCACTCCTTCATTTAACCTAGATAAATACGCGCAGCAAACATACTCCTTCTCGCTAAAGACATAGCACGCAGTCATGTCAGACAGGGTTCTGGTACCATCGAACAAAGAGAAACCGGACTAGCCCTATGTCGAGAAGCATACGAACGCAGAAGAGAGCCAAGTTTGAAGCAGCCGCAACGACACCGACTGCAGTCGATAGCCAACGTCCATGAATATTTGTTAAAGAATTGTTGAACCTCTACAACTTTTTTAACTACTGACTACAAATATTTCGAGGGGCACGCTAGATTGTTTGTTGCAAATATGTGGTTTTTTTTGGTGTCCTAGCTCTGCACGCAGCACATAAAACAAAAAGTCGCCACTTCTTTGGGCCTCGAAGCATTGCCAGCCAACGCTATGCTGGAGTTGTTTAGCATTAATCGTGGCCGCCTACAAGGTGCCGATACGTTCAGCAGGCGTAGTTTTCAAATGATCTTCCCTACACAATGTTTTGGCATCCTCGTCTTCCGGCGAGAGTCGACGCTCGCGCGATATTCAAAAGAAAAACTGTTTATATTTGGCAGCGGTAGCATTGGGTAAATCACGACACTACTGCGCAAAACGCCTTGGTTGAAGTGGGAAGTTGCCAGAATTTTATTCCCGCAAAACAAAAAAAAGAAGTCAAACAACACTATAGAGGCCTTATTTAAGCATAACAGATTAGTGCCGAGCAGCACGTCACCATCGATTCAATAGCGAGGAATTTTTATTTTTATGTTTTGAGGTCTTTTTTCGTGTGAGAACACTTGTGCGTCGAAATTAGGCATTATACAAGCCAACGAATCTTTGATCGTGAAGGCTGTTACATTCTGTGCTTGCTTTAGAAAGCAGCCCGATACGCCGACAGTTTTATCAGAATGCTTGGGATATGGTAACTGCATTCTCTTTCAAACTTTGGTGTGGAAACAACAAAAACGCGGATACACTTAATATTAAGGAACAAGAGTACACACCTAAGTTCTTTCAACAGCTCTTGTAATCCAAAACATGATTGTTCCGAAGGAGAAAAGGTGGGGAAGGCACTTAAAACGGCTAAAATGTTGTAATGTTGTGGAGGCAAGAACATAAATAACTCGTTGTACTAATTTTGATAGTTTTTTTATTGTTCATTATTTTTTCTCCTCTTTGTAATTCAATCTTACGCTATATTTGTTTTTCACTATAGCGGACTATGCAACGACTGACTGTGCCGTGCGCTCGCTGGGTCTCCTTTTCTATTCATCTTTGATAACAAACCTTCATAGCCCCCCGCAAAGTGGCAGTCTAGTCTTCTAAACGCCCTGCTGCATACCACTTCATGCAAACTATCACCATTTGAAAGAAAATAAAAAATTCAATGTATTTTCTATTTTACTTATGTCATGCTGCAGGTCATTGTGCATGTCCAGGCAGGATAAATACATAGGTAGATGTTACAGACCATCGGTTATCCTCTCTTCGCACTACATGTCCTGCCCATGTCCACTTCTTAATGTCCGCTAGAATGTCGGTAGCTTGAGTTACTTCTCTCACCCACTCAGCACGCTTACTATCTCTTAATGTTACCCCTACCATTTTTCGTTCCATAGCCCCCTGGGTTGTCCTCGACTTAAGTAGAATCCTCTTGGTTAGCCTCCACGTTTCAGCCCCATAGGTGAGCACAGGTAAGATGCAACTGTTGTATACTTTCATCTTGAGCGATAACGGTAAGCTGCTAGTCATAATCTGCGAGTGCTTGCTAAATGCGCTCCATCCCAATCTTTTTCTTCTTGTTATTTCCTTCTCATGGTCCGGATCTGCGGTTACTACCTGTCCTATGTAGACATATTCGCCTACTTCTTCCAGTACTTCGCTACCTAAAAAAGCTGCTGTTCCTTCCCGAGGCTGTTGAACATTACCTTAGTCTTCTGCATATTGATTTTCAAGCTTACCTTTCTACTTTTCCTGTCTAGGTCATCAATCATTATTTGTAGTTCATCCCTCGAGTTGCTAAGCAAGACAATGTCATATCAGCAAATCGCAGATTACTGAGGTATTCTCCATCTACCCTTATCCCTAACTGCTCCCATTCCAAGTCTCTGAAAACTTTCTCTAAGCAAGCAGGGGGCGGCAGAAAGGTAGATGGGTGGATGAGGTTAAGAAGTTCGCAGGGGTCAAGTGGATGCAGCTAGCACAGAACTGGGTTAATTGGAAAATATGGGAGAGGCCTTCGCCCTGCAGTGGGTATAGTCAGGCTGATGATGAGGATGAGATATTACAGATATAAAAGCTTAAATTTGAAATATAAGAACAAATGAAACATGCGTCATCACTATGCGCTGTGCACTTATCAACTCACATACTTTCCTTCGGGTACAATATGCTTGATGAGAAATTTGGCGTAAATTTCTACATTCCTGGCATTTGTTTGACCTGGAAATTCACGTGGGCCAGAGCACCATTTAGAATTTGGCTCCAGTTGCTAATTCATCTCTGCGGTGACGACGTAAAGATGTTATTTTGGTAGTCACCGAGTTTAATTGAAAGGACGGTCCTTACCGACGGTTTTTTTTTTTTTTTTTTTGATAAGGGGACGTACAAAGCGCTTGCTTCTAAAACGAATAATCCTTGGAGAAAAGATAGGTGTAGGCTGTGTCACGAAGTCACGGATGCCACAAGGAAAGCATTTACAGCAATAAGAAAGTACGGATGAAAATTTCTCAACATTGCGTTCACATCTATTCCCTCTCATGCACACGCGTTAGACAAATATTTAGTTTTATTTAAGTCGTTTGCCATACGTCTATTCATTTCCTCTAAGATTAACTTATGGGAATTGCGTACAGGCCCATTTCCCGTCTATGACCTGCTCTCCTTTAGCAAGAGTTCATGGTTTTTCTTGTCGCCCCGCGTGAAAACTGAAGTTCTTTCAAAAGAACAGCCTACAAGGCACGTGAACTTTAAGCATTTATTTGCCAATTTTACCCCGCAAGATTTACATATGAGTAGTACCTTTTTGATTTAATTTTTGACAATGAAGACGGAGGCACTCGAGACAAAGGAGGGTCGAAGAGTTGTAAAAATACTTATGTCACGAAAAAAATGTGAAAGGGAAACGGCACAGGTTTTAGACTATGATGAGATTCAAGGTATCAACTGATGACAGCTTCCAGGTTAAGCACGCTAAATTTCTTCGCGCTAGCATTTCAAATAATGGCGTAAATTGCGATTAAAGTCGCTTCGGCTATCAGGCTTCTCTGCACCACACAGAGACGCCTAGGGGGCACATGATGACATCATTAACGGTACCGGTATGCTTCCCGCATAGAACGGTTGGTTCGAAGAAGTAAAACAAGGTTACCAAAATTGGAGGCCCAGGAATATTGTTTGGTGGCATCAGAAAAGGCACCGCAGAATGCAGGCGAAGATAACGAAAAGAAGAAATATTACCATCCATGACGTCATCACCGAGCTTCTACGCAGTCCTTCAGTGCATTGATAGAAGCTCTAATTTTAATCGTCTATTACGTCATCAGTTTTAATCATAGCACAAAAACACGTTGCAAGCATTACTGACAGCTTATAGAGATTTGAATGCTTGAATATCGCAGAATTCTCGAAAAGTGATGGAGCTGCTCCTTAAGGAACTTCATGCGTAGAGACACTCAGGGGGATTTTTTTAATCCTTACTTTTGTGATTCGCTAAAGTTTAAAGACGCTCATCACAAACTAAGAAACTACAAATTCAGGCATCCGGTAAACACTTTACATTGCACTACTCAGGCAGAAAAAAAAAGAAAATTAATACTAAGTGCTTTTAACTTTAGGACCATTTTTATTGCTGTAGATCTATCCTCAAGGCACAGACTCGCCACCGCTTGGATCCCTCACGGTGGCCTCGAAGCTCAGCCCAGGTCAAACTGAGACTTAGCCGGATGTCTTACAAAAACTCTAGCCCCGTGTGTTGCATTGCCCCATTCTAAATTGAACACGTGTCCATGATTAGTGGCTATTTACGTTTGACCTTCAAGGTGTTTTCTTTTATAACACTGGATATCACGTGATAGGCGCGAGGATTTCAGCTCAGTGAATAGTATTACCAAAACCAAGCCTAAGAGCTACTGGTTGTCAATCTTGGCTTACCCACGTTTAACCCGTTTTTTTTCCTCCCTTATGAACTCTACATTTCTAGCAGACTTGCTCTTTCTCAACATTTTGTTCGCAAGGTTACAGGAATTATATTCCAGTGCGATCAATTCGAAAGCGAATCTTGCTCCGCTCGATATGAGTTTTTTTTTACTTTTTGTGGCCCTCAAGCAATACGCAGACCATGTGTCCATCGAGAATCTGTCTAAACATTTGCAGAGCGATTAAGAATGTGATGCAAACCTGTAGAGCCGTTATATTCATCCTCGATGATTTATTTTATCTTTTCCTAAAATTGATCCTTCGACTCTGAGCCGACGACATGTACCCATGCGACAGGAATTTTCTGAACACGCAACAGTGAACGAACGGGGAGAAGAAGATGGTACTAAAGAAGGTGAATTTTGGGTGTGATAATGCGTCCGGAATGGGTGAGACATCGGGAGGTTCAGCTGGGTGGTGTCTCCTCCGTGCAGCTGGTTTTCCAATCCGTCCTCTATCGTGCACTCTTTCGTGCAGACAGTTTACCGGATCCGCTTTTGCGTGAGACCCGGTGGTGGCCTTGCATAGGGTAGAGAATGGTTATAGGCGGCACCTTTGGAGGGCAGAGGTGAATATGTGCGTTGTACTTGGAACCTCCGGAGAGTCCGCTTTTGCGTGAGACCCGGTGGTGGCCTTGCATAGGGTAGAGAATGGTTATAGGCGGCACCTTTGGAGGGCAGAGGTGAATATGTGCGTTTTACTTGGAACCTCCGGAGAGTGAAGGTGGGGCGAGGATGGCTCTTGGTGATGAGTAGCCCCATAGCTAGACTCTCAGTCTCGGTTCCGCTTGTGATTGCTGGTTCTCACTCAAAAGCCCTGTTCTTGTCTGGTGATTTTCTTTCTGAAAGCTTTTCTTCTGAGCAACGTAAACTATTTTAGCGTTAGTCACGCATATGTATATAGACCTTATATGGAACACACTATTAGTTGAAAAGCCAGGCCATGAATTTCCTCTAGGTAGTCTAATACGCTGGATCATGGAAAAAGCAAGAGAATTCCAGAAACACATCTAATTCTGCTTTATTGACTATGCGAAAGCGTTTGACTGCATAGATCACAGCAGATTGTGGCAGGCTCTCCGAGAGATGGAAGTTCCAATTCACTTCATCTATCTCCTCATGAACCTGTATGAAGGGCAAGAGGCCACAGTCAGAACTAGGCATGGTCTTACTGATTGGTTTCCGATTGAGAAAGGAGTGAGGCAAGGCTGCATACTGTTGCCCTGCCTATTTAACCTATATGCAGAGTTCATCATAAGGAAGGCCGGTCTGTACGAGTCTTCAGTTGGAGTGAAGATTGCTGGAAAACGTATCAACAACCTTAGATATGCGGATGATACCACTTTAATGGCAGAAAGTGAAGTGGAGCTCAAGAGACGTCTGATGCGCGTACAAGAAGAGAGTGAGAAGTTCGGGCTTAAACTGAACATTAAAAAGACAAAGATCATGGTGTCTTGCCTTATCAAGTCCTGGAGCATCAAGGGACAAGAAGTGGAAGCTGTGACAGATTTTCTCTTCTTGGGCTCCAATATTACCCCAGAAGGAGACTGCAGCCATGAAATTAGGAGACGCCTGCTTCTGGGGAAGAGAGCCATGGTTAGCTTTGACCGCCTAGTAAAGAGCAGAGACATTATAGTCTGCCAACCAAGATCCGTATAACCCGTGCTATGGTCTTTTCAGTTGTGATGTATGGATGCGAGAGTTGGACTGTGAAGAAGGCTGACCGCCGAAGAATTGACGCGTTTGAATTGTGGTGCTGGCGGAGACTTTTCAGAGTTCCTTGCACTGCCAGACGATCAAATCAGTCGATATTGTCGACCATAAACCCTGACTGCTCATTGGAGGGTCAAATTCTAAAGTTAAAGCTCAGCTACTTTGGTCATCTGATGAGAAGAGAGGAGTCGCTGGAGAAAGATTTGATGTTGAGAAAGGTTGATGGTCGCCGGAGAAGGGATAGGCAGCCAACACGATGGTTAGATGGCATCCTCGAGGCGCTGCAGATGAAGTTATGTGATGTTAGGAAGATAGTGAGAGACCGGAAAGCATGGCGTGACATGGTCCATAGGGTCACGAAGAGTCGGACACGACTGAACGACTGAACTGAACTGAGTCTAGTATGAAACCAAGTTCCAGTCACTTCATGACTTGTTCTAGATGTAAATATTTTACAGTTAGCATGTAAGAAATAAGGCACTAACCCTGAGAGGGGCCGTTTCCTTGGGCCATTGGGCACGTGCTCAGAGGCTGCGTGACACTTGGGAGCAAAAGGCTGCAAACAGGTTGAATTAGAATTCTCTCCGCAGTGTGGTCAGTGCCGTAACACAAGTTTGCACTTTGTTGTTCTTCACATATAGCATAGCGTAACTGAAGTTTTTTGTTTGCGGAAAGCGGCAGCTGTGCTGTATTAGTGTGCTTCATTCGTATTCTCAAAAAGGGTGGCTTAGGTTCCAGCGTGATACTTCTAAGAAACTGCTATAGAAACGACGGTGGTATTTGCCTATATGCGATGCCGAAGTGAGAAAAACAACTGCTAGAACTCTTTAGCTCCATCGCTAAGGCTATGAGGAGATAGTGTTTCGCACACAGGGAAGATGTTTTTTTGCTGTTATTTATATCAGTTTTTAATTTTTATTTTCGCGTTTTCTAATTTTTTTGCTTTTTGTATTTTGTTTGCTACATTTTATATGCGATACATAGTATCATCATGTATCGACAACATTGCGCGTATTGTGCAATGTTTTAAGTTATTGCAATTAAGAAATCCATCAATTACGCACTCTAAGTTTCATAATTAGCATCACAAAGCACTGGCGTCTCATCGTGATTATTTTCACACCATTGACCTCCTTTTTTTCACTTGTTTATTTATTTATATTCTCAATTTTTACAATTACTTTAACTTGTCATAGGCTATCAGACAGCACTTAATAATGAAGCAATATAACCACTAGCTGCCGTGATGCAAATATTTTACGCAGCGCCCGATTATTTCGGGCACGCGGTGCCGACTTCTACTACTATTCCGCCGACGGCTTTTCCACCGAACAAGTTGTATAAGCTATCGCTGACGGCTACAAACAGGTTACGGATGTTATACAGTATGTGTCCACGCTGTTTTCGCCGGATTTTGCATTCCACAGCGTACTTGAGCCTTCGCTAAGCTATCGGAGCATATGGTGTGTCGTGCATAAAACGGTGGCTTGCAGTTTTATAAACAATAATATTACAAGACCATGCCATCTACAGCATACAGAAATGCCCTTGGGCACGTGGTCGAAGCGATGTGAATGGCAACAACATTCCACTTCACTATTTTTCTACTATTTTTCTGGAGAAAGTGACACAAATCTCTGGCGAGAGCAAGAAGCAATCTTATACGAGTGCGCAAAAAGTGCGAAAACGGTAAGATATGCAGGAAAGATGAATATATTGCTCCTCTTCAGAAGCGAATATTATAGAGATCAGTTCGAAAGCTTGTAGATAAACGTTGTGGAGTCCGGTGAGTCCGGTGATGTGGCAACAACCTGATAACCTTTCAGGAATAAAATTAAAAACTTATGTGGGACACGTAAGCCCCGCCTTTAAGTCTATGACTCAGTTGCGCAGGCTACCACCAGATATATCAAGTCCGGCTTTAACCAAGCCGCACAAATGTCATAGAGGCCACGCTTCTGACTCTGAATGCAAGATTTTTGACAGGCTGATTCTGATATCCCCCTGTTATATGAAAGGAAAGGCCAGAGTTTTCAACTACTGCCAAATGTAACGGCAGACGTCCGGTTAGTGCGTGTTCATGTCAGCTGCCAGCTAACCCCAACAAGCGCCGTGCTTGTGATTTATCAGTCACAACGGCGACGCCTACACCTACACCAGACTTTCTATCGCGTTAAAATTACAGTTTGAAACGGTGATAGTGAGTGATTACTTAGAACGAATGAGGATGATGCGAGGTTTCTAGACTAATTCTATGCAATGTCCATCCTGAGTCTTTCGTTTGGAAATTTTACTCTCGTCCTATTTCAGGGAATAAAAGCTGTGGGCTTTTTCTTTCAGATCGTAGGGGTAAAACTAAGTTACTTATATAAAAATGGCATTATTAGAAGCCCCCTAATAATTGCCTTTCTTGAAAAAAGCACTATATGTTTGTGCTCAGTGATGTTTGGAAAATTCATTGCTCTAATTTTAGCGCACGTGTTTCATAACAAGTATGCTTATAAAAAGTACACAACCACTCATCGCAGAATCAGATATTTTAATGGTACAGCATTAGGATCTCTTTTTTCGGACACCCTAGAGTCGCCGGATCCAGTGCAATCGGCACGTGAAAAAAAAAAAAAAAAATCGCGACTTGGACAGAAAACCTATATTGGACCTCACAGGTGGAGTGTTGGATTTCAAAAGTAATTGAAACATTACACTACCCGTCACTACAAGGTCGAAACATGACTCAGGCGTCATGTAATGCTTGAAGCAAATATATTGCGCAAAAAAGAAAACTCGAAATTCTGGCGCGTGCGAATCGAACACCCGAAGATATAGATGACTGAATGGAATATCCAGGAATTGTTTTGCACAACGATTAAGTTAGCAAGTATGTGTGAAATATAATACGTACGTTTTTAAGAGAGCGGTGATTAGGCGATTAGCAAAGTGCACGTGAATGAGGCTGGAGTGTTAGGAAAGGCGATCCTCAATAGGAGTAGCAGTTGAGAGCCGTTTACAGAGTCGCGTCATTCATTTAAAGGCGGAACTCAGTAAGTTTTCTGCCCCCGCCCTCCTTCGTTAATTTTTTTTCCTCTCGTTGTTTGCTGTATTTAGCCGTCTAGCTATATTATCCACTGCAAAACAATTTCATGCCCGAGGAAGTGCTGCCTGCCATTGTTTAATTCTGCAGAGCGAAAAAACATTCATGCAAAATCGCAAAGAAAAGCCTACACACATAGAAATATTAGCAGGGTGTCGTCAGCATGAGTAGCATTGTGTCTGATGTGTACGTTTATCTTATCCCCTCGTTTCTAAAAGCAGTTCTTGAACTCTTGAAATTGTACTCCTGTTTCTTCTTGGAACCCGACGTAAATATTATTTTTAGAAACGCCGTGGAAAAGTGAGGACGAAAGGAAAAGGAACCCACACATAAAACACCACGTGTGTGTTTTTTTTTCTGTGCACTTTATTTCGTGCACTTCACTTTGTAAAGTAAACGAATGGATGAGCAACATCTCTCTACCTATGCAGTAGAATACATCAGCCAGGAACTCCCCCAAGAATGGTCAGTTTTCACTGACTCTAAAGCAGCGCGTCAAGGCATGCACGTGGCACTGCGCCATGGTTCAAATGAACAACTCATTGCAGAGATCCGCACGCTGCACCACGCCGCAATATCCAAAGGCCACGACGTAGTCTTCCTGTGGTTGCCAGGACAATGTGGCATTGCAGGAAATAACCAGGCGGACGACGCTGCCCGTTCTGCCCACAACGACGGACTTCCAGTCCAAATTCCAGTAAAAAGAGACTACGCAGCGAGCGGGCTTCGCTGTTTGGCTGTGGAGCTGACACATTCAGTGTGGAACACCGGAGAGTTCTCCAACCGTCGCCTCAAGGCAATGGACCCCGGACTGCGCCTGCGTATTCCCTACCACGCAACACGTCGTGAAACAACACTACTGTGCCGCCTATGGCTTGGCGTTGTTTTCGCAAGCAAATGCGCCTTCCTGATCGGGATGGCTCACAGCCCTTCTTGTGAACGATGTGGCGTTGATAAAACGATTGAGCACCTCCTTTGTGATTGTCGTGTTTTTACGAAATACGCTGCGCACTGCATTGGATCGTCTGGGCGCTCACCCTCTTAACAAAAGGAAGCTCTTGGGACCATGGCCACAAAAGTCATCTCCTATCAAAGCCTACAAGGCACTTCTTCGCTTTTTAAGAAAGACTAGCCTGATTGAGAGACTTTGACTTTCTCACCTCCTCTCCTCTTCTACCCTCCCCCCTTTTATCCCCCATTTCCCTTCCCCAGTGCAGGGTAGCCAAACAGAGTTCATTCTTTCTGGATAACATCCCCGCCTTCTGCCCTCCTTTACTCCTCCTCTTCTTTTGAATCACCCTGAATGCTCATTCATACTAACAGGAAATGTCATAACATCTTGAAATATATTCTCAAAATACAGATTTACCCACATGAGAGAGCAGACATCTGCTACTACTGCTTAATTTCATTTACAACCTTCATTTACCACCTTGCTTCCTGTAGCGTGCAACGTTTCACGAACCCGGCAAAAAAAAAAAAATAAAATACAAGCCCACTCTTTTAACATCTGGGCGGAGATTTAAGCTAGGGTATTTTGTTGTCTAGCTTCAAAATGTCGGAATGAATATCTTCTCTTCTGCCAGAGTTAACTGATGTTATTCAACGTGTAGGACAGGTACACTCTATACTTACTTGCACGGAGTAGGCATTAATCGAAATAAGGATATTCACTCTGCGTTTATTGACATATAGTGCGAGCTGAGACGAAGCGTTCAGTACTACGTATTGAGGAGCTGAGGCAAAGGGAAACTTCGGTCTTTACCTGGCTTCTCAGTTATCAATGAAGAAGACATATATTGAGAGAAGCTGCCATTGTGTCAGTTCATTTGGAAACTGCTGTGCGTTCAGCGAGCTCAATCTACCATTTGCTCCGACCGGGGGACAGAAAGTTTCCTTCTGCTTCCTTCTCAGTGTTTTCAAATTGGATCGGTAGTACTTAGTCTCTTTTATCAACAAAAAATACTAATTTTCAAATATAGTCAACCAGCAAGGTATGACACAAGATTTAACGCAAGCTTGCTGCCTTCTGAATGTTGCCTTTTCCTTCCCACATTTATTATGCTTGATTAAAGTAATAATTTCACACAATTCAGACTATGCTGCCGAATGCCTCTTTTACACATAGTGCAGTGTGATACAGGAGTTGCTTGGATGATGTAGTAGAGAAATGCTTACTTTATACGGCCATGTACAAATTACCTACCTCCCGCTACTTGGGCGGTTTTGGGTTCATTTTGTAAGGATTTGCGTTAATTTAATACTCCACTGTTTTGCTTACTTTAGGGAAAATCAAAATACATGAGCCACTATCACAACGCTGTGCTGGGGAGCTTTATTTCCAGGTTTTGAGTCGGCGTACTTACTCTTAGTCTCCTTTAGATATTAAAGAACAAGTAGAATGCTTGAGTATTCCACGTTTAACTTCGAATAATAGGGGAGTAGACTGAGAACAAGACGCATGAAAGCAGGAATTCGAACATGGCTATGTTGATTTTTTCCTTGAAATATTCTGCGTATATCCTGCGATCTAGTGAAACGTAAGGGTTAAAATAGATGGAGTGTCGTAGTCGAGCAAAATTCGACGAAGAGCTGTTCAGAGTCTCATAACCTGATCTCGACTAAACCTGTAATCTTAAACTCGTGCATTTACTGAATACCATGTACCTTGGTAATATTCTAAAGAAGCGCGCAATGCGAGTTCACATGTTGTACGCTATTTTCTAAAACAGCTAGCTTGAAAGCTTGCTTCAAGGCACATTGTGCGCATGTTTAATTACTGGTCAAAAAGTATACGGACTGAAGAAAAGCTACTAATTGAAGATGCTGGCGTATATCTCTCAATGAGTTCAAGGCACACAGTGCTTCGAAATTAAGCAGATTTCATAACGCGGAATTATTATTATTATTATTTATATTTATATTTTTATTATTATTAATGTTATTACCTCGTTTTTCTTCTTTTCTTGTGCTGCAGCACGAAGACCACATGGTTGTTCCTGAGCACATTAAATAAATAAAGATTGATTGATTGATTGATTAAATAATAATAATAATAATAATAATAATAATAATAATAATAATAATAATAATAATAATAATAATAATAATAATAATAATAATAATAATAATAATAATAATAATAATAATAATAATAATAATAATAATAATAATAATAATAATAATTTATTGCCATATTATTATTATTATTATTATTATTATTATTATTATTATTATTATTATTATTACTGTTATTAATATTATTATTATTCGGAAGAAGAAGCTGCACTGCTGTCGCGTGCTTGATCTTCATCTCGGAGGCTGTTCCTAGCAGAGAGATAATGCATATTTCGTACTCCGTAAAATTGTGTTCTCTATAAAGCTGCGCTATACATGAGGTCATTTCCTAAACGCTGGAGACCGTAATACGTTTTGCAACCTTCAAATATTTACACAGATGTTCTGGCGAGTCATGCGCCTTGATGCACTTCGAGTGATTCAGTCGGGGAATTGATCGCTGGCTCAAGGGCGCTCAATTATCAAGCTGGAAGTGTATTGACTGTCACTCTGTTGTAACCACATCGTACACGCGACAAACATTCCTTAAAGCAGTTCCCATATTTCGGGCCGCAATAGAAAACACCTTATCTCGACACGTGCAGTTTCTCGCCACCGATCTTCTATTGGAGTCATTCCTACATACATCATACAACAAAACATCATACATGTCAAGACAGCGTAACTGCCTGGAATACGATTGCAAAATTCGTACGAATTTCCACCATCAGCTACACTTACTGCAGTTTTTGCACTGCCTAACATATTTCACTTCCTTTCTTTCTCTGAAAATATCGCGTCGCGTCTTCGTCCACTTGTGCGACCGATTGAACAGATAAACATAACACGAAGAGAACGAAGTGTCCCGTCTTCAGAAGAATTTTCGTCGCGAAGGAAGTCTGCAGAAACATTCTGAGAAAGAGCTTCCTCAACGCTAATGAGGCACGCATCAAGAAGGAGCAGTGTCACATGGTTGGTTATAGAGCCTTTGAATTTTAATGTCACATCCGCACAATGTCCAGTTTATAGCACTGACTCAAGCTTAGCGGTCACCACAAGGTCATACTGAGGTGTCACAGAGCCACGTCACGTGAGTGCACTAATAGCGAAGGATTCGACTCAGTGCGAGGAGGTGGTTTAGGGGACTTCCCAGAAACGAATCGTGTTTGCAGCTCAAAACCAGCAAAAGTGTTAAATCCTTTCTTGCATTTGAAGTCTGGGTGAACACATTTAGAGTGGGCTGCTAAGAAAGGGGACGGAACGGCTATTTAGTCTACGCAAAGTATTCATCCTCTCCACCTTTTTTCGTTGAGCCTCTTCTCGAACCTGTGCGTCTAATTCCAACAGGAACTTTACAGAATTCAGACATTTTGTTCAAGGTGAAATCAGACCTTTGCAACTAAATTGAGTCTAACATACCTTGAACACAGGGTCCCTCGTAAGGCCACTATTCTTCAATTAAGTATTGTTTAAAGTAGTAGAAATCGTTGGCTCTCCTTAAAGCCATTACACATTTTGCGTTACCGTATTACGAATTTTAGTGTATATATGAACTCCGCGCTGCCGAAAGCCGCTGCCATCCTAACCTTCGACTGGTTGGGTAGTATATAATGACAGGAGAACAAGATTTTTGCCCACTTTGATTACTACAAACAAATACCATAGCAATACACTGTCTTTGGCTAGTTGGCGCACAGCTTCAGGAAAGGACGGAGTGCAAAGCAGGTATCGCAGAATGAAGTGGTACACATATCTCCTTTTCTTACCTTCTGTGCCTTCTGTGATGTCTATTTTGCACATCACCCTTCTTTTTTGAAATAATCAAATAACATAACTTAATAACGGGCTGAAATAGTAATGGCTATAATTCCTGCGGCGAAAAGCAAGGCGCCCGTGTACTGGGCGATGTCAGTGCACGTTAAAGAACCCTAGGTGGTCGAAATTTTCGGAGTCCTCCACAACGGCGTCTCTCATAGCCATAGTCGCTTTGGGACGTTAAACCCCACAAACCGAACCAAACCAATTCCTGCGGCGGCCACTCTACACTGTGGTTCCGTGTAACCACTCTCGAGTTAAGTATTCCGAAGTTCTCGCCCTACCCCCTGCTTGCACGCTAATCACTCTCCAGATGATTGCAGTGATAATCATTATCAAGTTACCCATTACTGCACATTCCTCTTATCGTCCTCCTCCTATAGGAAATAGCCTCTGAGTGGCTTAACACTATGACAAAAAACCCAACAAACCTTGAACACCGCAGTAAAAGGTGCAATTTCCTACTACCGTGGAAAGGTCTTCATTCCAAGAATACATTTGCTTTGGAAATTTTCTCAGGCGTATCTCACTAGCTATATATACAGAGTGGATTCACGAGACACTGACGGGGTTCAAATGCTTAGAATCCTCTTTTCAACGTTCCAGAGAGGAGTTCTTTCGATATTTCCTTCACGTGATGGAAAGATTACAGGGAACGAAATTGCTTGCAGCTACAGTAGTATTCCTGCTACCTGCTGAGGCTTTTGTAAGGAGGGAGGGAGGATGACGGCGCATTGATTCTCATCAGCTTCCTGTATGTGAATTTATGCAGTTCTGTATGAGAGCTGTATGATAACTGTCAGAAAAAATATTCATTTCGATTTTATTCGTTTGAAACACGTTAAGCGAATCGTCTAATGTACACCCGAGTGTTTTCTATCCGCATAAATCAAGTGTCCACGTATCTAGACACGACACAGCATGTAACGAACGAAAATAAAGTCACGCGAGCCCAAGCATAAAGTTCATAAAAGACAAACATATACTTGTTTCTATCTTGGCTGAGCTGAGCATGAAAGCACGTTCGAAAGCACGTAGTAACTGGAGCCATCATTACTGCGGCTAGTGCGTGTGTTAGTTGGCGCGAGATGGCCTTGTCCAGCTTGCTCTGACGCTCTGTTCGTTGCACAGTTCAATGCATAATTACAGTCCACACGTCAACACTGGACATCGTGAAAACGCACTGATGTCCTGTCCCGCAGTTTCACAGTCAACTGTTCACGAAAGTCTTCCTAAAACTTTCTTCATATTGCTGTTTCAGGCTTGTGCTCATCTACACTGTACAAAAGAGCCGCGGTGGTTGGATCTTCCTCCTTCAGCTTGTCTTCAATCTGAAAAAAAACAAAAACAAACACATTGATACATTATGAATACTAGATTCAAATTCTCGAACTCATGACAGCACGACATGGAATGCTTGGTCCGTAAAGGGCAACGGTGAAAAATATAATTTATTGGTATTACTCCACCCTCGCTTTCAAGCAGCTTGCTCAGCTGGACTCGACATTTATTATGTAGTTCTGGGCGCGCGCGCGTGTGTGTGTGTGTGTGTGTGTGTGTGTGTGTGTGTGTGTGTGTGTGTGTGTGTGTGTGTGTGTGTGTGTGTGTGTGTGTGTGTGTGTGTGTGTGTGTGTGTGTGTGTGTGTGTGTGTGTGTGTGTGTGTGTGTGTGTGTGTGTGTGTGTGTGTGTGTGTGTGTGTGTGTGTGTGTGTGTGTGCGCACGCGCGCGCTTGAGCGCGTGCGTGCGTAGGTACCTTTTGGTTTCTACTTCTTCTGCGCCCGCCGGTTCCTGTTGCCATTATAGCGTTAACCAATTGGATCAGAAGTTTACACTTCAAGTACAAAAACCATTTTAGGCGACTGCAGCTCTGAAGACAAGAGTGCGATTTCAGTTTTTCTGAATGACAGTGCCAATGAGGCCGGAAAAGCTACCGTTTCTGCAAGTAACAGCGCGACGCCTTAGTTTTTTAGGCTAACGTCCTAAATACGTTCGGTCAACATTTTTTTCTAGGCGGCTAATTGTGCCATACTCTTTGGCGGCCCTGCGCGTTATTTTGGCATCACGTTCTTTGTACCAATCATTTAATTTATTCGCTCCTCCGGTGATGTCTTCGACAACTTTCACAGCTCTCGGAAAGAGTTCGGAGTAAAAGGAATGGGTTGTCTGGCGGTTTTCCTGTCAGTTTTGTTTTTTCTTTTCGGCCCCCAGACGGCAAGTTTGTCGACTGATTACTTTTTGTAGCCACCACAATCTGAATGTTAGTGAGCCAGCGTTCGGAAAGCTAGACATACGTGACAGATGCTGCTCTCATTTCTGTGTTATATGCGGCTGTAAAAGCCTTGTTCAAATTGCTGACGCTGTGGCTCTGAAACACGTTAGCAAACGCTGTTCTCTTAGAGCCCACGACAAATATTTCGTTTTTGGAAGTGCACATTTTGTAGCTGTTCTTTCTGAGGTCTCAGACTGCACCAGTTGCGATCAAAATAAATATCGTGCATCATCATGGCGCCCGATGCGGACGCATTTGCGCGCTGCTCCCAGCCCAGTCGTGGTAGGCAGAAATTTTTGCCGCGCGCGTATTGCAAACAGCGTTTTCACTTCAAATGCATCAGCATACAGGCCGAGGAATACAACATCCTCATGGAATCCGGGGCCAGCAAGTACAAATGTGTTCAATGCGTGAAGCGGCGTGATCCTTCGGCGGCTGGGCTTATCTGCGGAACTAGCGACACGGAAACGCCCCACGAAGCGCAACCCTCTTCCCTGGATTTTCAAGACTCAGATTTCGTCAATGCTTTCTCGAGTGTTACTTTAATGCTACGCGAAATGGCTAGTCGGATGGACGCGCTAACGGATGAGGTGCGACGGCTTCGTGCGGAAAACGTGCTCCTGCGTGAATCTTTGAGTGACATGAGTGCATCTGTTCGTACCGCAAGCCCGAGTGAGTGTTCGAATTCTGACTGCTGGGATTCTCGCACCTACGCTTCAGCCGTGGCGGTAAATCTGCCCGCTGGAATGTCGGCCCCTCCACCGAAGCCTCCTGCTCAGGACCGGAGTACTCATCTGCCACGCCCGTCGAAAGCGGTGAGCCAACCACCTCGGCCTCGAGCAACGTTTGGCATACCTAAGTATTCCATGCTTAAAGTAGCGCCCAAACTACCAGCGCAAAAAAGCTTATTTGTTTATCGCCTAGACCCGACAACAACGGCGTCGGACATACAGGAACTTTTGGCAGATACAGTAGGTGACAAGGTCGTTACTTGCACGAAGCTGAAAACGAAGTACGATACATATTGCTCATTCCACGTGTCTCTGGATGAGCATTTATTTGAACTTGTGAACAATCTGGAAGTGTGACCTGATGATAGCGTATTTCGCCCTTTTTATGGAAAGCTGTGGTCCTCTCGATGCTTCGATGACCCTTCCGGTGCTCTAGCTACATCCGAAAATGGCGCAGAAAATTAAGCTCTATTACCAAAACACGAGAGGGCTGCGAACTAAAAGGGAAGCTCTCTTCGCGAATGCATACGAATGTCAGTATGACATTATGTGCCTGACGGAAACGTGGCTAAGCTCATGTTCAAGTGCGTCTTATTTCTCAAATGACTATGCTATCTTCAGAGCCGACAGGGTCTAATCTGACAAGATTAAATACGAGGGCGGAGTTCTGGTAGCCTGCCGTTCTGTGCTAAATGCATTTAGGAGACCAGAACTCGAGACATACGAAGAATGTGTGTGGTTGGAAATTACAACGTGTGACAAATCACACTATCTAGTCGGCTGTTACTACTTTCCGCCAAATTCTGCTCCTAACGTTTTTACCGATCATTTCTTGGATATTGGGAAAAAAATCGATTTCTTGAAATACAAGGTTCACATCTACGGGGACTTTAATCTTCCTAAAGTCGATTGGTCCACTGGTTTGGTCACTAATGACTGCACAGCAACTCGAGAAAAATCCGAATGCTTAATTGAATTTATTAATTTCTACGGCTTACATCAATGCAATGGAATGAAGAATTGTGCTGGAAGCATTTTAGACCCAGTTCTATTTAATGTGCCTCTTTTTGGAGTGCAAGCGGTGCGCGATCCTCTTGTTCCGGTAGACAAATATTATTGCCCGTTTACCTTGTCGTTCTTTTTGTCTTTTCGTTCAGTGCATGAGATGGTGCCAGAAGAATTTAGATACGCTTATGGTATTTACCTTAAGCTGTACAATGATCTTCTGGCCTACGACTGGTCAGAATTGCTTGAGATTGAGGATGTAAACACAGGCGTTGAGCTACTTACATCAGTTGTACAGAGTGTAATGAAAAAATGTATACCACGCCGTAAATCGAAGAAGTGTAGATTTCCTTGCTGGTTTTCACGCGGTTTAAGACATTACTCGAAGAAAACAAAGAAGTATCATAAACTTTACGTGAAATCAGAAAGTGAATATTGGTACCAAAGATATTCATGGTGCAGAAATATTGTGAAAACCTGATTTCACGTGATGAATCCGAGTACCACAAACCTCTTGAACAGAAATTTAAATACGAACCAAGCAGTTCTTGCGATTTTGTGCGCAAGCAAAGAAATAAGTTAGTGCTGCTGTGATAAAGACACGCGATGGTATCTGTTTTAAACTTCAAGATGGTTGCCAAGCTTTTACTGATCATTTCAGTTTTTGTTTTGTGCGCCATGATAACACAACTGCTATTATCAGTTTTGAAGACAGCGCTGACTGTTTGGCTTATGATAACGTTACTATGCATGAGGTTCTTTTGGCGATTCAGAACCTTAAGCCAAAACTTTCAACAGGAGTTGATGGAATTCTCAGCTTCGTAATCAAGAGATGCGCTGACATTTTTGGCTGTTTTAGCGCATTTGTTCAACTTATCGTTGTAAACCGATGTTTTTCCTCGTCATTGGAAATTGTCAGTAGTTGTTCCTGTATTCAACTCTGGTGATGTTTGTAAGGTGGACAACTTTCGACCTGTGTCACCGATTTCTTCTTTTGCGAAAGTTTTTGAAATGGTTGTGTACGAACGCATGCGCTCATACTTCAAACAGTTCTGCAGCACGGTTTTTTAATAGGTCGATCTGTGGAAACGAATTTACGCAGCTCTCTTGATTACACTGGCCCACATGTATTTAATCGCGGTCAGGTAGATGCAATCTACTTTGAGATGACTAAAGCTTTCGATACGGTTTCCCATGAGGTACTTTTGATTTAGATGGAAAAATACGGACTTTGCCCCATGGTGGCTCAAAAGCTACCTAGGCAGCCGTCGTAACATGGTCCGATGTTCCGACTTTGTGTCCAACGAATTTCTATCATTTTTGGGGGTGCCTCAAGGCTGCAGCGTAGGACCGCTGTTGTTTTTAGTGTTTGTTATTGATTTGCCGCTACATGTCAAGAACTCGAGAATTTTGCTCTTCGCAGATGATTTCAAATTATTCCGTAATATTGGAGATATTGAGGACTGCCGCCAATTACATGATGACATTAACAACGTCAAGAAATGGTGTTTGTTGAATCGCTTGAAGTTGAATATTAAGAAGACTTCCGTCCTAGCCCGTTATACTTTGTGGCACGGGCAGAGGCTCCTTATTTTGCTTTCCTTTTGCATGCCTCAGCATAATATATGTCTAACTAGGAAACGCGACTCAGTTGTGTTTGATTATACACTTTTGGCGAGTCAGATTTCTCGTGTGGCTCATGTACGAGACCTTGGTGTTGTTGTTGATTCAAGGCTTGATCTCAGATTGCACGTGAATTCAATTGTGTTACGCGCATTGAGACATATTGGTTTTATCTCTAGACTAACAAAAATTTCAGCGGTACGAATGCCTACGCACTCTATACTGGGCCCTTGTGAGACCGCGTCTTGAGTTCGCGTCAGTAGCCTGGAATAACGTATCTGCCACCTATTGCACAAAAATTGAAGATGTGCAGCGTAAGTTCATACGCATCTTTTATGATATATTGGACGCCGTCCTTTCTACGACTACGATTCTCTCTTGGCGACAGGCGACTTATACGTGACATGCAGTTTCTGCAAAAGGTTGTGCGCGGTTTCATTGACTGTGGGACCTTACTGATGTCGCCTAACGTTCGTGTGCCGCGTGCAAAGGCCGCAAAATGTTTTGACACGTTTTATCCAGATTTGCACGCAAACTGTCCAAAGACTCGTTTGCAAACTCTGTACAACAAAACGTTTATTGACACGGACGTATTTGCCTAATTGCTGTTTTCATGCCTCGTTTTATATGTTTTTAAGTGGTCATTCTGAAGTATCTGACTTAGTGTGCGGTCCTTTAGGCCGTTTGGCTGTTGAGGCACACTCAAAAAAACATATCTAAGCATATTTGTCTATCTCCAACGGGTAAGGTACACCATTAGTGGAGGAAAACTACCTAAAACAAAGGATGCTCATTTTTACCTACGAACATTTTTCATTGCTGCACTTGTATTTAGAGTCCTTATATTCTAGTTTTTTTTTTTTTTTTTTTTGCATGAGCATGTCACTCAAGACTCGGGCATTAATAGATATTTGCTACTTAAATCCAATGCGGTACTGGGTTTTAAATAGTTTCCTAGATGAAGTGCCCACGTGTGTAATTACTTAATCAGAAATATGTGTCGAGATCTACAGTAAAACAAGCCTATGCATTGCAATTAGTGGTAACCGAGAAACTCGTTTCCGTTGCAAATTAAGACCAAATGAAGGAACCATTACAAGATGGAGAAGCGAAACTCAAAAGAAGGAGGCTGGTGATGGCAGAGATATGTCCACTGCCTGGGAAGCCGTTCCCAAGGTAAATGTTATTCTTGTACTAGGATTACTTAAATTCGGGCACCAAGGGTATCAGGAATCTGCGCGATAACAATTGATATTTAGCTATTTAGATAAGAAACAGGATCATATGAAGGCGACGAAATAAGAGAAATATCTCAAGGATAAATTTACGAGAGCGTTCTGAAGAATAAATTGAGCCAGTGTATATCGGGTTATTGATTACGAAAAACCAATTCTCTCGAGAACAGAATGAAACGTGTTTGAGCCAAAATTATATCTGGGGACGGTAATATCTGGGGGCACCATTGAGAGAACAGGCGCTGTACGTTACCGCTCTAGAAATTACCTTCGCTATATATGAACCAATTAGCCAAGCAACTGTTATTATTGGAATCCAAGCTGGGGTTATCACTTGCGTAATGTTTTATTTTCCTCTCTGCTTAATTCTCACAGCGCTGTGTTGATCGCGAACATATACAGATTACATTTTATAGCGTAGAAAGGATTTTGAATGAAATGTCTAAGAAACACCGAGATGACTCGAACAATATATAAATTGAATTTAACCTACCAAGTCTTTGTCGTCATATTTCGCAAACCCCAGGTTTCGCCATAAGCGAACAAACCACTTGTTGATGTGTGTGGCTTCTGCATTTTTCTGCTTGTGTTCGCCTGCAATAAGAGATATTACATGTAAACACAAGTCGTTAGTATGGGCGCTAGCACCATCACACTTCATAACAATGCAAAATATAACTGTTTCAGTAAGCTGAAAACAGAGGCACAGCAAAGTTCACGATCCTAATGCGAGCAATCTACATCAAAATGTGATACTTTGTTCTTGAGCAATGCGAGCAATCTACATCAAAATTTGACACTTTGTTCTTGACCATTTAACCTTTATTTATTGGTTTATTTATTTATTTATTTATTTATTTATTTATTTATTTATTTGGAGCAAGGAGTCTTGGAGCAAGAGACTACTGCAGAGTCTCTTGCTCCAAGGAAGTGCGAACAGAATAAAAACAATTACGTATACCACACAATAAGCATCGACTGCATTATATCAGGAAATGAACTGAAGGAAATGAGAACGGACACTTGAATATCAAAGTATCGCGTACGCATTTTCTTCAAATGTGCAATAAATGCATCAACACTGCAGCTATCTGCAATGTGGTTCGGTAATTTATTCCAGCAGCTTATGGCTCCAGCAAACTAAACATTTAGCTTGAAAAAAAAGGCATGGCACAGCGTATTATTCATCGCATCGTGAAAGAGCTTCTAAACGTCCGTTTATCCACGCCTTCGGTTGTCGCCTGGTGGATCTGCCGCCCACGCTCCACTGCCAACATGTAGTACACGTCATATTTCAAGCGAGCTGTAGCTCGTCCGTAAATTATCTGCTGCGTATAGTTGCGCTGTCTACCTTATGTGTTTCAAATCCGAAATTTGTTGGTTTTCGTTTCAAGTTTTTATCTCCTGCCTTTGATTCTGCTATATTTAAATTACCTACGGGTGATAAGAAGATGGTAAAAGTAATATTAAATGCTTATACTTTAATTTCGGGACAACTGACGGCATTATATGTGCAGACAATACACCTTAATTAAGTTGCTATCGGCAACTATCTTTTTCCCTGTCTTTCATCCTTCGGCGTCTTATCTACTTTTATATTTGTCGGCATGCGTATTAAAACCACGCATGTGGCTTTCTCTTTCAAAAACAAAAATAAATAGAGTCCGGTTCTTGAAATTGCCAATCGAGTCAACGCGAGTTTGGAGCTGCAATAGTGAGCGCGCATTAGAGAGAGAAATAGTATAATAGAAAGGCAGGAAGGTTAACTAAGCAATGTCCAGTAGGTTATCCTACACAGGGGGGAGGGAACAAACGGAGAAAAACGTAAGAAAGAGCGCCAAGGAAAGGATTCTGTCACATGTCCAGAGATCTATAGTTTAAGAGGGTGGAGAGCGAACACTTAAAGTCTCGAACTCAACCCTGAGTTCTTAAAAAACTTAAAAATCGCATTCGACTGCTGACCTTAAACGTGACTAGACAAAGATGCATGGTCTACGCCTGGAGGATGGACATCCCGACTTTGACCAATTACTTCAACTGCAGATACCATTATGCTTCTCCCGTAGTGATGCTACTATGCTGTGTCTGCTGCGGCTATTAGTGGTGTTTACAAATGCACATTCCCATCTCATCAGAATGGCATAATCTCCAATGTGTAAGTAGTCCCTTTGAGATGGACGGGTGGAAAAAGAAGCCTTTTGGCTAAAAGTAAATGATTCCATACCAGTGGCAACACTTATTAGAACTCCGAGCAGCACAGTGCCACACGTGCTGAACAGGCAGCTCCAAAATGGTGAAAGCTGAAACAATGCCGATGAGTCTTGGGATCTGCGAAATGGGCAAAGAAATAATGTAGCACATTTTCTCGGCTGTTCAGCGCACAGCGCATCCCTGCATGACAGCGTGAGAGCAATTGGCCACATAACTGCTATTTCTAACGCTGTATTTGAGGTCCCGCTCTTATCTAATCCTCACTGGAAAAACTGGTGAGGCAATGGTCCTCAAAGCTTTGTATCAAGTCATGAGGTATATACTGATTTAAGTTTTTGCTTCTATAATTATTTTTATTTTTAGAGCTTTTAGCTGAGGTTGGGGTGATTTCAAGAATTGCATGTAGAGAAAAATGCACTTAACATTGATTCTACAGCAGGAACGCCATATATACACAAGGCGCAGTTGGGCGTAACAACAATAATAAATAAATGTTTACAAAACCTTCAACAAGGGAAAGCTAAATTGCCACCCACTGTTACGGCATGGAAGCCATATAAAAATTAATACAAGAAATATAATTATTTTATACTTTACAAAACGCCGTTAATGTTGATGCATAAATGGCGTTTTATTCAGCTGATTCTAATGGACTATTGTGCGGGGCAAGAATGAACACTTGAAAGAATTGTTACTCGAGAAAATCAGGGTTATAGTATGAATATGCCTTTGGTATGCAGCGTATGCAAAAAAATAACTTTCGTTATATATTCCTTATAATTAAATGATACAAAAACTTCATCTGTGAGTAACGGCTTCTTTGCGCCAAGAAACAAAGATTCGCCCTCTTTAACAGTCCTGCAGTAAAACTTAGTAAGTTCAGAATGCAGCAAAATACAATACTGGATACGTTCGTTTGGCATAATTGGCAAAACCAATGGCACAATAGAACGAAAGAAAACAAGAGTTCTTAACCACCTGTGAATGTGCTTTTACTCCCTGTGTCTGGTATCGTTGTGATAAAACGGTTTTCAAATCATACTAAGAAGAATGCAATGACGGAGAAAAAGTCAGCATCAAAATGATAAGCATTTTAGTTGTTTGCATCACGTTTTGCGAAGTGCTATATTTGAGCACTCAGAACGCGTTCGTCATAGAGATCCATGCCGTAGCGGCCTTGTTTGGCACAAAATCAGAGATAACGTGGCTCAGCGCGCAGTTTCTTGTGAACTTCTCTGGCAGTTTGTTCGCACTGATGTGAAAAGTACATGTAATTCCAGCCAACTGAAAACATGGACCATCATGATTCGTTCTCGTCGTGCACTAATACAATTCCTGGTTGGCTGGAGCTTTTGGCATAGTAGCCCAGGCTACAACTTTTGCTGAAGTGATGAGCGCCACGCACTTTGCGGACCAATTGCTTCGATAGATCTGCTCTTTGCTCGCAGGAGGAAGCAAGCAGTAGTATCAGGTGTAGCGCCAACATATTTCTAGGTACAGTGCACGCGACGGCAGCGTGCATTAAGTTTATCAAGCCAGGAAACCAGGGTCTCTTGCCAATTTTAGGCTTGCTATGGTTGTTTAGTGGCTTAGACGTTCTGCCCTGAGTCCAAACGCCTAATAAAAGCATGTTCTTGGTTGCAGTCGCCTGAAGTGGAAAAGAAAACCCCTTGTACTGTACGATGTCGGTGCAATTTAAAGAAACTTAGAACGTTTAAGTTAGCCAGATACGCTCCACTACGGCGTACCTCGTATCCAGTGCACTTCTTGATGACATTAAATAGCTCGCACAATAATACGACAAGTCTAGGATCATTCCTTTTGGATCATCCTCTTGCTATTCTACCATATTTCATGAATTTGGATCCAATAAATCAGAGTATTGAGCTCAAGTCACTACGCGATGAACACGTTGTATATAGCCGGGTTGTTTAAGCTGTGTTATAACTGACCGCAAGACTGGTTTCAAGTGGGAAAAATTAGCCTCAATGGCATCAGTAATGTTCTCTTCTACGTTTGGATGTCCGCCAGTGGATGGGAGCGGCTTCCAGGGAGGCACTCAGCAGACGGTGTGGATTAACGTAGCACAACAGGCATGTATTTTGTTGCCTTGGACATAATACAACACGCACCCAAAACACTAACTGTTACGCAGTACGCCGCAACTTACTAGTAGTACCACGCAAGGCAGCCTCACGGCTCGCAAGCCGTTAAAAATCGGGCTAGGCGCGCACGAATGCCCGTAAATACGCAGAGCCCTCAGGCGACCGCGGGAACTTCAAACCACGCGACTACTCACAGACGCTGTTCCGTTCTCACTCGAGTTCCCTCCCCGCCGGAACGAAGCCCCCCGACGCGCAGCCCGCCCTCTCTCTATTTTACGAGCCGTGTACGTTTTACTTTCACGCGGCAGACAGCCGAGATCATCGCCTCTCCCCGTGGGGGCATTGCCCGCTGTTAGCAATGTTTAGTCTGGCGGTTTCTTCCGAGAACTTCCGCTCTTTGCAGACATATGCGAAACTGGAGAGCGATGCATTCTTACCGTCCCGTTGCTCTGTCTCCGGAGAAACACGGCTGTTGTATATGGGCTTCGAGTGCGCACATCGGGGCCCGCCCGGCGGGGGAGAATCTCCCATTCCCGAGGCGGCGATATCACTACAGCATCCAAGTGACAACTGCTGTGTCATAACCTGTTCTTCCGCAACTTCATGTAGCTAGCCCACTTCCCTCCAATAACTTAATAGAGGTATGATTGCCTAGCATAACTGAGTTTGTTTAAAAACTTTCACTGCACAATAATTGTGTTCCTTATTAGATAATAACCTTTGTGAGATTTCTAATAGTGATGGTTAATGAAGCTATTTTTTGCATTAATACTTGCTGGAAGATACCTGATCAATAATGGCTGCCAAACATCCAGTCAAAACATTTGTCGATGATCCAGCATTGATTGTGCGTAGTAGTGTGTCGTATGTGTACGTGCTTGTGTACAGAATGCTCTGTGAATTAGTCACGAAATTCGAAGGTGATCACTTCAAGCTTTCGTACGGGAAACATATATACTCCGCGCGGATTGCTTTCACAAAAACACGTAAAACAATATGTGAGTATAGCGAGCCAAAACATTGCTCTATGTAATATGGCCAGCCTTATTACAACCAATGCGACTGTCACTCAATAACAAAATACATTTTCTAGTATGGCCACAACGAATGTGATAAAGCCATCTAGCCACAAGCTCTCGCACCTGTCATTTGATAAAAAGGATGTGACATTTCCGTTGCTTTGGGCATGCGTGCTGTTTGCCGGGCAGTAGTGGTCAGAGACGGGCATGAGTGGAGGTCTGGCGCCAGTGTACATCGCCTGCCACATGATAAGCAGCTGAAACCCAAGTAGCAGAAGCGTAGAAATTCCAGCTCCCTGAAAAGTTGGACAAAGCGCTCGCTTAGACCATACGCTCTGGGAAACTGTTTTACTAACCACATGCAACTTGTGCCAAGTTTCTCGTTTTGAATCACAAATACGTTGGCCTTGACAGTGTTTAATGTGGTCAACTAATACGCAAAGGGCAGAAACCCGCTACGGGGTGCCAAAAGCCACACGGTTGGAATATTTTTATTCCTGGCGTTTGTCACACATCCAAGGTCATCGCTTGTTCCAAAGATTATGTCAATAACAAAAATGTCTTTAAAACATTGTTTAGCAAGCTCACTATGCAACAAAAAGCGTAAAAAATTGCAATATAGCTGCTTGGTCAATAAATTTTGAACGTGAAGAGCACTCCAAAGCTTTGGGGAGCCAATAGTTACTTCATTTAAGGAATCTACACTGGCTCATCGTCCTCTGGCAACTTCCTGAGTAAGCACTTTCAATAATTGTTCGAAAATGAAAATAAAGAAGAGGAAGTCGTAAAACCTATTTTGGGCTACACACCTTTGAATGCACGAATGGGAACGCAATCGCCAATATCGTCAATCCAACGAATGGGCCTGTGGACGCGGAAAGCACCATCATTATGACCTGCAGCAACAAGGAAAGAACATACACCAATGCAATTTATTAGCTGGTTAGTTCATTCAGGCAGCGCTTTAAACGATGTTGCAGCCAGATTTCCAAGCTATTTATTTGTATGACTCGCTCTCACATACCTCCCAATGTAAATGTGCACTCTCCAATGTACCCTCTCCCACACACTTTAGAGAAAACACACGCTCTCAAATACCTTCTTGAGCGGAGTTACATCCGGCTCTGTAAAGAAAATTTATTTTCCGCTTCTGCGGACAGAAGGCTTAGCCCAGCCCTGCTGAACTTTAGGTGCAAAATAAGTTCCTGACTCCGAAAGCATCTGTGTAAACGTCCGAATTCGCCAATAAAGCACTCATGTGAGTTTACGGGCAACATTTATTATCGCTTGATTAATTATTTTAACTAGGGTTCTTGCACTTGCTCACAATGGTTTTGAGAAAAACGACGGCTGTAAGAAATTATCAATAAACAGGACGCTTATTTCCATCCATGCCCCACGTATAAAGCAATCAGCTTTCTTTCCCAGCACCAAAATAAGAGAAGTCATCAAAAAGTCTAGCAGATCAAGTTACAAGCTTGTAATGTACAGGAATGAAGTAAGATTCCTAACGTCTCGATCTCAATAAGCTATAAAATCTTAACTTGAAACAGCTTGCCGGTCGGTCTTAGGGCGTGAACTCAGTCATTTGTCACCCTGCTTTCTTGATGCGATCAGGCTATTTAACAGAAAATAACGAATTAAAAAAAGATACTAAGATAAGAATAAAATCAAGTGGTTACCCTTGTGATCGATCCCATGTAGACACAGACGCAGCTGTACAGTGTCATGATTGCGCCAAGGAGAAATGCTGCAGCAAAAAAAGAAAAAAAACACATTGATACCCGAGAAATCTAACAAATCGAAAAATATAGCCTTCAGAAGAGGGCTACAACTAATGCACTTCGTGTAGATGATATAAATGCATAAAAAATGTGGGTACCCTACCGAGATTTAGGAATAATGTATGATAATAAATCATTTACGGGAAATGGCAACCACGCATTGAAGCCCAACATACCGAAATAACAGACACATTGTGATATTCTTGGTCGTAGAAGACACCGTAACGGCTTTATTAGTATTATTAGTAGTAGTTTTTATTTACTCTTCACGTACATTTGAGAGAGGATACGATGTTTCTCCGGCGTGCATATATTGACTTTCATGTTAGCCGCGGGAGCCTTTGTCGTCAACAAAGGAGTCTTAAACGACCCCTAATGCCGTGATATCGTAGCTTTTTTGTTCCTGATCAAACTAAGTTAACATATTCTCAAAATAATAATAGCCAAACTTCAACAGCTTTTACAAAGAACCCTATTTGGGAAGATTATTAGCAGTGGTATAGCGCGAAGCAGTGCTTACCTATGCCACGCGTAATCCACTTCACATGAGACTGGACACCCTTGAAATGTGGCGACAGCACGTCCACGTAAAAGATAGCCGCCTGAGAGTTTATGATCGACGATATTGTGCTGTAGAAAAATATGAATTTATTGATCAATGCTTGCTAGATAACAGCATGGTGTTAAAGGCATACTGCCGCCAGCATCAGCTTGATCTGGCGGTTTGGCCACCCTGACATCCGTTACGGGAAAGCAAGAAAAGGCAGAAAACGCGAAGATGGACAACTCAGGTTCGTTTGGCCAAATACGAATTAGTTTCTCGAGCACTTCGGTTTTCACTATAGTTTCGCGGGGTGCATGCTTCTTGGCACACCATCGTATTCTACCACATTTCCTGAAAAACCAGCTCTCATAGATGTAACTTTTAACGAGCTACTGCTCGAGTTTGAAGGCTTCAGACATCATGCAATTGATTAATTTTACAGTGGCACTTCTACTGCAAACGCATTAAGACATGGAAGGCAAGGGTAAATATCTAAAACGAAAAAAGGGCTATGAACGCAAAATCTATTTTGAGTCTGTGACAAAAAATTGCCCACGATTACGTTACTTCCTAATGCGAAATTTGAGCGCTGCTCACCAGCTGTATCACCTTTTGGTAAATTTAGGCAAAGAGTTCGAGCAAGACACGTATGTACAATTACAGACAGTGTTTTTTTTTTTTTTTTCACACGTATTCCTTCAAGACACACTCCACTAACAGTTCTTGGCTGTCATGAAAGAAACTTTGTGGTGGGAGAAATGAAGAGAGCAATTGAGTTATTGGGAGGTAGCAGGAGGCAGCGCGTGGGCCCATAGGAACGCAATTGCTTGACGAACAGATAGCAGCGACTGACTGATGCCGCTGACGCCGCTAGCGAGTGAAGCGAGTGAGAGCGGGATGCACGCACCGTGATTCGCTGATAGCGAGCAGCGGCGTTTCGGCAACCGCAGAGCACCCTCGCCGCACGCATGAAGAGGGTGAGGGGAGCCCCTCCTCTTTCTGCATGACGGCGATGGTGTTTTCGCAGCACATCGTCTTGACTCTCTAGCGGCGTCAGGTCGCTTCTAGCGCTGCCTCCGGTAACCCCCCTCCCCCCCCCCCCTTCTTCGTGTTCTTCGGTTGCTGCGCGCGCTCCTACCCCCACCGTTCGCCGCTAAGTGTACCCCCCCCCCCCCTCTTCCTGCGAGGCTCCGGTTGCCGAAGCTTCGGCTCGAACTGGGGGGCTGAAAGAGGGGTGGAACTGGTTACGAGGCCGACGACGCCGACGCTGCCGCGAAACCCAGGAACGGGCGCCAAAGAGCTGCGCTCTAAAACGTATTCGGGAGTTGCTCTTACCAACAGCTAGTGTACGATGCAACAAACGAAAATAGATTAGGCTGTAAAACAAGTACACTACAAGAAAACGTAACTAAAAAATTGACTAAATACTCTTATGAGGGAGCCGGTTAATATCAAGCATTCAAGTGAAATGTGCACAGTTCTTACCTGGTAGCAGCGCTCACAACTGCGGCGAGGAAGAGACCAGTGAATCCTGGGAACTCTACCAGGTAGGCCTTTACATAATATGGAAGTATCTGCTCAAAAATAGACAAAAAGAACATGCGAATTTTTACTTTCACTGTAGCACAGACGTGGCATGTGCCCGTGGAGCGGAAGATCACAGTATTCTCTTGGGTAAATTTACCAGCGCTTTTATTTTTAAATACATCACGAGAAATACGAATCCACTCTAAAAGTATTTGAAAATGTTCAAAAAAGTTTCCTCACCATTTTTGTTTCTTTAGATATTTCGCAATAACAGGTAGTGAATGAAGAGGGTTAAGTAGCTGGCAGCTGGAGCCGCGAATAATTAACAGATGTGAAAATTGCATTGTTGCTGGCGGAGACCAAGTGCCATCGATAACAAATATGTCTCTCTATGTCGTATAATGTGGGTTCCATTAGCGACACACGTGTTTTTCGGACACAAAGCAAGTATCATTCCTTTATACATACTACAGCTATCAAAAAAAAAAACAAAAAAAAACACTTCACCAGAATTTAGAACGTATACTTGCCTGGTCGTGGCTTTTGATGAGACCTGTCAGCTTTGGGTCACAGCCCCAGAACCAGACTATCAATGCGACAGTGACGGCTAAGTTGATGGCGTAGACAGCGACAAGCATGAGCGATCCCATTAAAACGGTTCTGAAATAGAAGCGAAACAATGTAGAGCGACAATTTCAGTCATACTCGAAGATCGTTGTTCCGAAATAATCACTTCCTGTGGTTTTCAGCTTAAAAGTACTCAGTGAGCCGAACATTTTTCATCCATCTCACAGCTCTCACTTTTATCCCGGAAATAACACATTTTTTGCAATTTATTAAAAGGATGGAACGCTGCAAGGGAGCTTATTTGTAGCGGTCGCTGGACAGTATTCTGAATGTATGTGAATAACACAACCAATATCGTAACTCTCTTTATTCGGTTCATACCTGCTTAATGCTATGTTTTCAAGATCTCTCATCGAGAAACAATTGAAAAAAAAAAAAAAAGGGAAACCTATCTACACGCGCGAGAGAATTTCCCACTCAGGTATTTGAATGCTTGCTCTTGAATGCCTGACGCTACTCTGAGCAAACAGTACTTGTATTTTCAGTTTAAAAGATGAGTATTCCGGCTAGTAGAGTCAAATGTAAATGAGTTACTACAGACAGTTCCGCCTGGTAAATTGCACATGCTAGTGGAAACGCATAACAGATAACTAATGAGTGGTGCAGAAGGGCTAAATAACAAGGTTGAACTAAACTTTGCTTGAAGTATACAAGCAATTTCCTGAACAATGCGCCTTCTTTATGAAGTGATTAAATATTTTTAAAACTGTTACGCTAACTTGGTCCAGAAGGAATTGCAGAAATGATATTCCATAGACGAAATTTCCACCAAGTAGACATTTGTGCTCCTGATGACAAACTCATACTCACTACGTAACTTTCCGTAATGACAGTGTTGATTTCTGTGGGAGAACTACAGAACAATTTTAGCGAGATATTCCTGTTTGCATAATCCCTGTCCAAATCAAAGAGCACTGTCATCAGAACATGACATCATTTCTTCTGAGCGCCTTCTAAGAGGGCCGAGCCAGTTTAAAAATAGTCTGCAGAAAGTTATCTTCGCTATTAATAGTTTGTTCAATCTTTTCCCCGAATTTCGGGCCGTGTTACATGCGCTCGTGTCGAAGAAAACTCATATGGCTCCGAAATGCGGCGCCTACATTTTGCTGAAGTGGTTTGTTTTCCTCCCGAGAAGAAAGTATGAGGACACAATGCGAAAATTATTGCGGGGAAATGCCAATTGCCCGAAATATACCATAAATCTAAACTGCCATATACTGTAGCGGGAAGCTGGGATTCAACGTTTTAGGAGAAGGCAATATGATAAAGACAGGAGAAATGTAGTTTGGCATTGGAGATAGGTCATTGACGTTCGCAAGGAATTTCCTTGCTTGATTAGAAACATGTAACGTATCGGCTATCATCTTAAAGATCAAAATTGCACATTTGTGTACGAATGAAGGCGCGAAGCGAGAGGGAAGGTAAGCCGGGTGCACGTGACTTTGCAATCGTACCTTTGGGCACTCCCAAGAGTTCTGGAAGCCATGCACCTCTGAACGACGACTTGGTCGATACCCACTCGGTATATGGACGCCGTCGTCGACGCAAGTAGGGCGGACCAGACGTTTTCGTCATGCGTTATGTCAAACGCTACGCTGTACACGGAACAAAAGAAGGAAATGTGAATGCTTTAGGTTTTATGTGCTCGCACAAGATAAGCAACGACAACACGTGATTTAAGAAAAATCAAGCTTCTTGCTCGGGGAGGCCGCACTATAAAGATATAACCTTTATTAGTAAGGGGATAACAGACTCCATAGCGGCTGTCACAGTAATATCTGAAGCATTAAACCACTGCATAGTTTCCTTTTACATTACTCACACATGTCTATTTGTAGAAAGATTAGACCTCCGAACAGGTCTTAGCGATGCCCAATGCAGCATTAAGCCACAGCTTCTTGGAGGCGACACACATGAACCATGATTTAGGGGTTTTTTGTCTCTCTAAACGAGGCGCCAGAAATGTTCACCACCCGGGGTTCTTGAATGTACGCTGACATAATGCAGTGCACAGGCGCCTAGCTATTTGCCGCCAACAAAAATGGTCACCGTGGCACGAATCGAATCCCCTTTTTGGAATTAGCAGTCTATCCTAAGGTCATTTTAGAGGATCGTTTCAACAGGCCGATTTCTTGAGCTTCCCTTTAGAAATCTATTATTATTTCCTTCAAGTTTAAAATAAAAGCTCAACAGAGATCATTCTTACATCGAGACTATATGTACAGTAATCCCACATCGCCTCTGGCATCACTGCGCAACAATCTCAAAGGCATAGTTGCAATATTGATGACACTCCCGCGTTACTCTTGAAACCCAGATCTATGTACATATATAGAAAACTGATTGATTGATTGATTGATTTATAGGAAGGAAAAGGCGTGGTAACTGTCTCACTTGTTTTCTGTGGAGACCTCAACCGCGCTGTAAGGAAAGGGAAGAATATGGGAGTGAAAGTGGAAAGAGAGAAAGAGGAGCCGTAGTGGGGGGCTACAGAGCAATTTCGACCACCTGGGGATATTTAATGTGCGCTGACATCGCACAGCACATGGGCGCCTCTTCGTTTCGCCTCCATCGAAACGCAGCCGCTGAGGTCGGGTTCGAACCCGGGTACTCCGGCACAGTAGTCAGGCAGAAGGTTGTGGCATTTGCTTCCCATAGGTGGTGAGAGCGCTGGTTTTATAATGAAGCAAACATTTCGTCAGCGACCGTCATGGAAACTGAGAGATGGTTACGAAAAAAATGTCTTCGCAATAGTCGTCGTCTAGCTACAGACGTGGTGAGGTTGCGAATGGCATGCAAAACTGAAGCTTCTGTGGCGAAGGCCCCTGCATTCCGAGCTTCGAAAGGCCAAAAAGATTCCACTCATATTTGCATCGCCACCGCCACGCCTTTTACCCGTAGGCATATCTGGTGGACCTCCATGTGACGCCGCCAGCTTTCCTGATTTTCTTATCAAAATTATGAGGCAATCATTCGTCGAACAGGTAGCCTTTCAGGTGATACCACACGATTTCTCCTTGAACATAGCATGCGTCTGTTGGCCAAGGTTGAGGCTTGCTTTCGAGAGAGATTCCAACCGACGAATTATATATCCACTATGTACCTGCACATGCATGCCTACTCGGACAATCATATGAAAATTGTGAAGCAACTCGTCGTGATACAGCGTTCAAGGTTGGTATCACATGATTTCTTGTTGCATGTTTGCTTGGATTGCAGTCTATGTTACGGCAGGGATTCCAATCGAGAACCTGTGACCTTTGATGACACGCCTTTCCCCGACATACGTCTCGCAAGTGTGACGCAACCATTTCTTGTACAACGTTCTTGGTGGTGCCGGACGGCTCCTCGTTGCTCAAAGCATAGATCTACTAGTCAAGTACGAGTCTAGCTGACGCCAAGCATACCAACTCACGATAAGGCATTCAGGCTTTCGCTTCAAATAAACAATAAAAGTGAAGACTTACTTTGCTACGTAAGTGCTGACGTCGAGTTCTTGAAGCGCGTGCGAGGCCCCTCTCGAGCTGTTCGAGTCGATAATGATTTTCGCTATTACCGTCGTGGGGCCAAGCAGTATGAAGACCAGTTGCATGCAGTCAGTCCATACGACACCTCTCAGTCCACCCTAGTTGACATAGCAGAAAGCGACGATGAACCAGTAGGTTGTCACGGTCACATTGAAAAGGCAAAAACGTATGCGAATGAGCAGAATTCACACCTATATGCAAGAAAAAGTGTCTGTTATGACAATATTTTGACCATCAGCGCGCGCGCTACTGGATCGTATTTTTTATTTTGGTAATTGCAACTGACGGAAAGCAGCCAGTTTTGTTTTTCGTTAATGTTTCTTGCTTTACCTGAACATTTTAACATAATCGCTGACGGGAAGATGGCGCTTAAAATTGATGTGAACACTGCAGCTACACTGCGAAGGAAAGACAGTGTGCACAAATATTCCACAATTATTTTTTCTTCTACTAGTGTTGGGAGTACTTCAATCTTAACCTGTGACTTTTAAAAACTTGTAGAAAAGTATAGACCTCTATTTATATAAAAGAGATTATGGTTTAGGTTCCTGGCAAACCTGCTGAATTGTAGTGGTCTGCACCAGCGATTGAGGTTTTCAACTACCAAGGCGTGCCGTCGTAAAAAATATTAATAATAAGGTTGCTGTAGGCCATTCTGACGATGCTCCGCATAGATAAAGCGGTCATAAAACAATAAGCACCAAGCCTACAGGTGCTCTTTTCATCGGAAAACAGGTAAAATATCGATGGTACATGGTATAGAATCCATCGAGAGGGAAAAAAACAGGCGCTTCCGCCCTGACCTAACAAAACAGTGAAACAACTGTTTCGCTCATACAATTAGTTCATCACTCTCGAACAATGGGCTGACAAGTCACCTGCTCGTGGCAAAACAACATTTATAACATATATTAAAGCTTAATCCCATTCAACTGAATTCCGAATAAAAAGCCCGCCCAGGAGAGAGAACCAAATAAAGAACTTTGCATATTGCACCCTATCATCCTCCACTGGCATAATACGTTTACGCTATTGTTGACTTCTCTTCCACGCCCACGCATCCCGTCCTCCGGCAAAAGAGGCAACTCCCCTCAAAAGTGCGTACCTCAACAAAGACGGCGTAAGCATTGGCGTTTCAAGTCTTTTGCACCAGTAAGAGCGCCGTTATCTATATCCAGGCTACCAACTGCTTAGAGGGCTCTACAACGAAGAACAGTTGTTTATGGAATAGCAAGGTCCTACAGGAAATGGGAATAAGTTAACCCTTAAACGTCCCCCAATGACAACTTCTGAACGTAACTGGCCCTCGTAGCATACTCTTTTTGGAATACTCACCAGTGCCGTATAGAGTGTTCCACAAAATCCAATAATTATGTTGCACCAAAGAAGTGGTGCTCCGAATACTGAAAAAAACAAAAAAAAAACAAACACCAGTAGTCATTTCACAGTGGTATGAGGAAAGCCTCGTGTACTACAAAACAATTACTCCTGTTCTAGCTTTGCTGTTGGATTCAGAACGCCCAAGACATTTATTTAGCCCTATCTGCTGCGCTGCTTTCTGGTACTGGTCATGGCTTTTACTGGGGGCCTCCTGGGTGTTAATGACTGGCAGACGGCTGTGCGAGCTTTAGAAGTAACCTATGTGGACGTTCTGGCACTTGTAGTTTGGCAGTGCCACTTAGTATATATGCCGTACTCGACAGACAGAAAATTATGGTCCTATTAGTGATTAGCCATATTAACACGAGGGAATGAAACTTAAGCTGTATGGGGAGACGTTTTTCTGCCTTCAAGCAGTATAGTATCTCTAAAAACGGCTGAAAGCAGTGACAATATCTTTCAAGTAAAACACTGAAGCATGCAGCTATGGTGAGAACGGGAGTTCTATGAGATTTGAGATATTTAAAGAGGCTTGCAAGACCGATATTTAATTCTTCGTACTATGAGCGTAAGCACTAGTTGATTATAGCGACCCCTAATGCCATATTTCTTCTGCGCATATTGAAGAGAGAACTCGGGTAGTTCATCACTCTCAACTGTACTTTCCCTCTGACTGTTGGGAGGACTCGATTTAGTAACACTTGAGAGAAACTGCCCTTCCGGCTTGATCCGGAGGCGCACCGAAAGCTTTCGCGGGGAATTATAACACTACTTTCAAGCGACCATAATGCATCTTCTTTTCGACTTTTCTGCCTGAAATTCTAAAGCCTTATTTGGCATCTGTCGGTGGTGACATTTTCATCATGTCACGCAAACTGACAAGTGCAGTTGGGTTTTTACAGAAACGCACTCTGATGTCTAAGCACTAGAAAAGGTTTCATGCGTTATCTTAATTTTCTAATTCGGGCTATCAGATAGATGTTAAGAAGCAGAAACGCTGCGAACGTTCTAGTGGCGATAGATACTGTATTAGTATTGTTTTAAGCGCGCTTAGAAATATGGTATTTCTTTTCTTTCTAAAATGCTACCTTCAGGTGCGCTGCAGTTACCGCTGTCACACACGAAGTGTTCGAAGCATGAAACAATTAAAACTGAAGCATTTTTTTTTTAAGTGCAAGCCCGATCTGCAAGGAAATAGGCTTTAAAGAAGTTTTTTTTACTTCGACGCTGCCAATTCGTGACATCTGCCACCCTTGAATACGCCAACAGTAATACTCTCCTTCCAAAAACTGCAGGCCTTTTTCTCCTGAGTTCTAGTCCATAAGCAGTGCTTTTATACAAATGAAACGTTTTTGCTATGGTCCTGGGAAATCGGAGTAGCTTTTAGATACACTAGTATGCTGTGTCAAATATTTATCTATTACAATTAAATGACAGAATTATATATTGACAACCCTCAGGCAGTCTTAGTTACGAGCCCTGGAGGCTAAAAACTATTCTGAACAGCATGATTGCTAAAAGCAAGATGCTCTCACCTCTTGCCTAACCACCACACTCAAGCAAAGAAGTAAGATGAGACAATAATTTGCTCTAAATATATCACATAACATGTTTAATATTTGTTATGTGACATATCTGAAGTGGTGGGAGTATTTTCCAAGGAATGCAATGAACCCGCAGCACTTTTTTCATGGGCCCTTATGTATATATAATTTTTTAAAAATGTAATTTAAAATTTAATTTCAATGTATCTATACCATTTATATTGACTATACCAGAGCTACAGACTCCTGCTATTGTTCGCGTGTTGTCCGTTACTTGCGCGCCTAACAGCATTCACGGTGAAGAAGGAAATGATAAGTGGAGAAAGCTTCGAACCAACCACTTTTAAAAGAATTAGCAAAGAAAACATTAAGTTTCAAATGACACACAAATAACTTAACTGTTCGTGTATAAAAATGCGCACAGCAATTAAAGATATGGCAAGACAGTCTCGGACAGCCAGTGTATTCATTTAGCTGCACCGGCGTCGTAAGCTGGAAGGCGCAAGGTAAACGTCAAGTAGGTTATACAAAACTTCTGTGCTGGGATCCCCATAAACGCCAATAATAACATGTGAACCCAGCGGCAGCCATCACGCGAATGGCATGAAGCTTGCGGCTAATGCCAGCGCAGGCTCATCGCACGGGTTCATTTGCCCTAGCCCGCGTCAACTACTGGAGTTATCACAATTATGTTACCTCGTAGTCAGGTAGCTTTGGCGGGAACTCGGATTTTTTGCCTCATGCGGCTTATTTATGATACACTTTGGGGAAGTGGTGTGGCGTGTTCTATTAATTTTCTGAATCATTCTCGGGGTAGAAACGTTTTCCTGCGGTATCAAAGGCAGCTTTTATAGCGCTCATATTACATCTAGAAAATAGCTATGAAATTGGCGAACACATCGATCATGTGCGCTATTTTGCGATGCATGTAGGCTTACACTACGCTCTATGATTCGCTGACCGCATGCGAGTTTAAGCTGCAAGCAAGCTAGATTTGTTGTCTGCCTTACCGCTGATTTTAGGCATACTACTGCTATTTCGCATTCAATTTGCACTACAGCGGCGCAAAAAGAGTGCGTTTCATGAAACTGCGCCTTCCGAAGTTTTTTATTACACTCCCCAGGGCGCTCCTGAACTCGAAGGATCGCTCTGATTTCATTGCATAATTTATTAAACGTCCTATACAACTGTCTATTTTTCGTACCTGATTGCATGATTAGCGCCGATTGGATCCGCAGGTGGCGCGTGATTTAATGCAATGCCTCTGCTAGAATTTGAGACTAACTTCTTGGTTTCTTTTCTAGCCAAATAGTTTTTTGCTTGAGTCATTTCTTTTTGCTTGTAAATAATTTGTTGAACCCTTTTCGACAAACTCCTCCAGCAACCAAAGTAATTTGATAAATATGCAAGATAGCCATTGAATTCAACTGAAAATCGAACCCCAGCCTCCACCTTCTCCTTTTATTTCAGTGAATTAACTCAATTTGAGGCTATTCTATTAAAAGTTTAGTTTCCTTGCCCGACCGTATAAGATTTCAGTGTAAAATTTGTTGATCCATCGGTGCACACGGCCAAAATACTCCGGAAATATAAATGAATAAACCGTGAACACTCATAATTTTCTTTTCTACTTTACTTTTCTGATTTTTAACAGCAGCGCAGAAAGCCAGGTAATTGCTCGCATTTCAACCCCGAAAAAGCAAAAATTTTACGGTTTTGCAATCTATAGTACATAGAGTTAGAGAAATATAAGTAGTTTATCAGGCTTTTTTTTTTTCAGCCTTGGTTGCACAAAAAGAACAAAAAGACAAAGCCGTTCGCGAAACACAGTTTTTAACAATTTTGTTTCCCAAAGCTCTAATTGCATATCACTAGCCGCCAACATTTTATGGGGCTAAACTGACCGTAAGTATCACTTTAGATAACTTTTGCAGGAAACCTTTTTTGATCAGATACAAGAGCATGAAGATTTCCACAGAGATGCGATAAAGTTTAGTGCCACATACGCCACAGTTGATATGGAGCTAGCCTTTGGCACTACATCGCTTCTGCCCCTCTCAAGATGGCGGACGCTGTCTTCAGTTTTTCAGCGCCACTTCAACTCCATAACTTCTATAGATAACGTTCTTGATAAAAATGCAGCTTGTCAAAATGCGTTATCCTTCTTAACCAACAGTGATGTACTTAAAAGTGGTAAGAGATATTCGCGACGTGCAGTGTTCTGCGCTCCCGCGAATATTATTAATTTCGTATATGACGCTGTTGCCAACTAAGCATGTAAAATTTCACCATCTTATCTCTGATATCCAGTCCACTCGGCGTCTAAGTCAAAACTGATAAACGTGCTTAAAAACGAATACTTCTTAGGAAACATGAAAATATCAGCGACATTTGCAAGCTGAGCGATAGCGAGTGTTTACACTTACTTGTGACAATAGTCAGGCTAGCTGCGTAGATGGACAGCGCGCCTATGCTTTGCTGAAATTAAACAACACTTGCATTAGAAAGCACATTGCTAACCTCTACAATTCACCCACATGAATGCACACTGAGATGCCAATACTTTTTAACAAACGGCACAAATGTATTTCTTCCTGCATACTTGTTGCTGAGGGAAGTAAGCGATTTAAATGTTTTCCAGAAAAAAACATGAAAAACAGGACCATCACAAAATACATTTTCCATCAGATACCCAAATGCTAGCTTTACAAACTTCTCTTATTTCTCTCCCGAAACAAGACGTCAACGAGCACGTGAAACGTTCGAGGTCACTTAGGCATGGATAAGAGAACGAGAACGAGGATGCTTTGTAAAACGTCCTTTGCCGTCATTCTCCGCATGACAGTGTGTGTAAAACGTTTTTGATGTCCATCAACAACTGTCAGCTGACCCTGGGCTTTTGAAAGTTGATTGAATTGTAGAAGTCCTGACTGCCGGTGCATCAACAAAAGCCGACATTTGTAAAACACTGCTGTAGCTATGTTTCACGACATATAATCTGTACTCACATACATCGGCGGGATCATCAAATTGGAGACCGCAAGGCAAAAGCTAGGTGCTTTAGGTATAAATTTCGTCATTTCTTTACCACCTACCGCGCAGCAGACATTTATACAGGTGCGGCAAAGGTTATTCTGCTCTTTAATTTGATATGTTTTATGGAAATCAACATAAATAAAGTGCCTCTTTACGCCTGCAACGGACGCTGCGCGCATACATTACCGCACAGCAAATAAAAAAAAATTAGAGGGTCCCTTAGATGTGTCTCTTAAGAAAGGAATGGCGAAAGCCTACCTTTCCTATCCTATAATTTACCTCCCATCGTTAGCCTGTTGTCGGTATTCGTTGAAGTGCTACACATAAATATTAATGGCTTACAGGAGAGAAAAGGCACAGTATCTATCCCACTTTCTCCGACAAGAGTGACTTTGGCTGGTACACCATCGCTCCTGTCGCGTGGCGTTCCTTGGCGCGCATTCAGGTGTGGTGTTGCAGACAGCAGAGACACATCCCACCTCGGCCAATCAGGATGTTGCAAAAGGGAGACATACTTTGTCCATGACAGCATTGTTGTTGTTGTGGCTGTAGGAAGAAGGAAAAGAAAATGCACGGGCCTGCTCCTGGCCCTGTAGCTAAGCCACCTCCGCTGCCTCGTGCAGACAGAAGAGAGAATAAAGAAAAGGAAGAGGGGGAGAAAGACGCGCGCCGCAACAACGGCTGTAGTCCACCACCCAAACGGTGGCGGTTGAAATGACTGCCTACAACAGATAAAAATTTGGTGGCAGACTAGCCCCCGCCGCAAGCGGCGGTGGCCGACCTGTCCCTGCCCCACTACGAGAGTCTCCACTTCCGGGTGAGGGTGGCAGTTCCTGGCCCTACGGGGCTGGGACGGTAGGTCAATGCCGCTTGCGGCGGGGGCTAGCCAGTCACCAATTTTTATCTGCTGTAGGCCGTCATTGCACCCGCCTCTGCTTTGGTGATGGACGATGGCTATTCTTGCGGCGCCCGTCTTTCTCTCCCTCTTCTTTTTCATTTCTTCTCTATTGTCTCTTCTGTCCGCACGAGGCAGCGGAGGTGGCTCATCTACAAAGTCAGTAGCAGGCCCGCGCATTTTCTTTTCCTTCTTCCTACAGCCACTACAGTGTGAGCCATTAAATGTTTTCGCCTTAAAACATTTTGATGCCCAAAACCAGTGGGTATTATCAAAATGACAATGAAGGAGACAAATGGCACTTCCAAGAAGCAGTTGTTTTGGTGATATTAAACACGATGCAAAGCCTCCAATATGTCTTCCTTACTATTGTCTCTACCCATTCCTGTTATCTAATTGGTTTCCCTCAGGTCATTGGTAAATGCGGGTTTGAGAAAGCGGTTCTCTTCATATGCAAGGACAAAATATATTCGGCAAAGACAATAAAGAGCATCGCAATCGCACCACAGTCTCAAGCAATCAAAACATCCGCAATATGACTGCTGCTGTAAAGCGGGTAGAAGAGTGCGTCTTTCTATGCGTATAAGTGCCTTCCTGCCTCCTGCATGTACACGCATGTGAATTCTGCACATTAAACTAGCACAGAATGGAGATAGTACTATGCTCATGTGCTTTTCATCAGAATATTTGCGTTATGCTTAGAAATGGATATCCCAACGATGGGATGCCGGCAATATTGATATATTGCCGGCATCCCAAAACTCATAACTGTGCAACATTATTCATCAAAGAGAAAGTGCGTCGTTTAGCAGCCGCTAGACAAGAGGACTTACCAGTCTACTTTTCTTAGCCTCTGAGTTTCTAATGATGGTTTTCTTTTCATATTTCCTATTCTTACATTTTTGTCAGAGTGGTAGACAATTCTTCCATCCCGTATTTTTTTTTCCATTCCCTTCCTGTTAGCTAACAGGGGTGTTCTAAGGTGTACCAGTCAGCTCAGATTCTGACATTTCTCAAAAAGGCGCCGGTGCATACTTTTGCGGTGCGAGTGTTTTTCGATCAGTTGTCAGAGTATTGCTCACCACCACAGCGTGAATCAAACAAGTGTCGAACAAACGAAAACTAGAGCGAAGGGACCGAGCACGCCATCGTTAGTCTGCTTGAGTGACACCTCCTCCCCCCTCCCCCCCCCCCCCGCCCTCCGCAGAAAAAAAGCAAATCTGAATAAATGCTCACACTCCGAAAAAAAAAACAGTTAGGAAAACCCTCAAGCTTCGTCTTAGGGTAGGTACGTCACGCCTTTAACACGCGATTTAATTCTAGGTGTACTTTCACATTTTTTATTGAGGTTGTTTTTGGGGAGAGGGAGGCGAAGTATCTGCCTCACTTCTCATTGGACGCATACACTCATCTACTAGCGTCCATAATGACTAGAAGATGGATGTTAAATCGCAAGCGAGATAATATGACCCCAGCGTGAAGGCTGCGCGAAGAACTGTTGTTCCCAATTTGATATAAGAGCACGCTTCCTGCGACACTGCCTTTCTCAATTTCGGTTACGGCCACGCCATTTCGAACGAATGAGCTGTATACCCTCAGCGCAAAAATGCTTGCGTGTGGGGGACAGAGCTCGGAACCTAGGGGCTCGGTAACCTATAGGGGCATCCGCCCTTTACAGTGGTTACGCCTCGCCACCGGTGTATCTATATCCGTTGTGCATGCCGCCATTGCACGCGCGACCGCTTCACTGGCGGACGACGGATGTTGCGACGCGCGTCTCTTTCTTCCTTCTCTCAACTCCTCTGTCCGCACGAGGCCTCGAAGGTGGCTGACCTAGAGACTGCTGGCAGGCCCGAGCATTATATTTTCTTACTTTCTTCAGTCGCAACAACAATACTTGCATTGGAGGGTTCGTTGTAAACAGATTGAGAACACCACGTGCCTCAAGAATCGGTACGAAAGTGCCCTTGCTTGATGACAGATGTCCTTGTCATGCCTAAGGACGCTTCAAAAATGACAGCACGCTGGGTACTTCAAGCCTGCTGTCATAGTAGACATTTATTTCAATTATTACTCTCGAATCTATAGCACGTTGTTTGGCCACATGTTTCACACGGAAACAAAAGAGACAACATGATATAGCATGCTCTTCCCTTGCGCCGCTGTCATCAGCGCACAGCGAGAACACAACTATTGCGGTTTCATCTTTTCGGATTCGCGGCAAGGTTCTGTGTGCTCAGGGTGGAACCAGTTTCCAAATTTATAGTGACCCGTACACAGAGCCTTCCTAACCAGATGCCGTTTTCTCATATTTTCTATTTTCGATACCAGGCGCAACTTGTTAACATTTGCTCCTTAAACATTTGCTTGTTTGCCTAAAACGTTGACCTAATAATAATTCAGTTTTGCCTTAAATGTTAAACACCGATATTCAAATCAATCACAAAGACCATACAGTACACATGACCTTTGAGAACATTTACTTTCGGATTTCTTTGTTCTCTCTGGTCAAAACCGTGGGCGCGTACGGCTCCCAAAAATGTAGAACGTTATTATCATGTTTTATGACCGCTGGCTGATTTCTTATCAGTGCTTAATTAAAGCAACATTTCTGGCGATAATGTCCATCTTTGCACGCATATCATTTCTATCAACGTATTCAGAGATAAATAGGTATCGTGAATTCAGTTATTAAACACCAAATGAACTATTATGCTTTGCGTGTAGAAAATATTGATTTAAAAAAGTTGTGTAAAATTTGTCTTACCGTCAAGAACAAGTAGCATCCACAAGCAGTCAGTGAAATTGCGGAGTTGAACCTCATGCGGAGATACTGGAACAAAAACAAAAACGATGCTAGTGTTAGCTGCAAATGTTTCAAGCCAAGTAACAAAAAGGTCAAAATGACCTTTTTCACATTTTGCCATCGTAAAGCATAAATCTTCACATGAGCTTCCTCTTTAGTCCTGAAGTACAAACACCAAATGATAAAACCTCGTACAGCTTGGGTGAGAAATTACACGTTTCTGAACTTTTATAAGTAAATCAATACGGAATTACATATTCACAAAAACTTATCCTGTACTGCGGAAAGCGCTGACCTGACTTCGGTGTTTATAGAGTGATAACTAACATTTGGAGCGTCGCACTATGGCGGATGTTTTGTGATTTACGAATGCTAAGATACCTGTCCTCAACTGTTTACGCAAATCCACCAGAGGGAATTCATTGAAGGCAGTAGTTACTTGTTAGCATCATCCTAGGCCGACAAGGCCGACACTTTAAAGCTGCTAAGGAATACGCTCCAGCAATAAAAAGAATTTTGTAAATGAAGAAGCATTCATGCTGAGGACGAACCCGGGATTCCCTCCTATTCGCAGCTGCTGCTTTATCATTAAGGCGAGGATGGTTAGCACATGGTCGGCTTTGACCAAAATGATCGACAATTAGAAGTGAGATCCCCTGCAGTTTATTACTAATACTTTTCACAAGTCCAGTTTTCTCCTCAAAGCGTCAACGGTCTGAGCTGTTTCGGTTTGCAAAATTCCATGAAGAAAAGCGAATAACCTTGAACATGATTGGGCCGTAAAAGCAGGCGAGGAAAAAATTATCACTTTAGTATACAGTCCGAAAATTTATTCCGCACCGGAAGGTATGAGCATTCCAGGAAAACATGGCAACTATTATCTAACCAGCGTTGGGCGCAAAAAAATGGAGGCCGCGTTCAACCACACGAACTTGCTCCACGTTGAGAAGAGCTCTAAACCCTATACCAACCGACTCGCGCAGATCACTATAAAATCCACAAAACTTGCTAAGCTTCTCAGCTGCACCGTAAGATGCTCACTGCTTATCATGTTTGCCGACCATGACAATTTTACCCACATTCATGGTACTATTATAAACGCCGCGCATATTCGCACAGTGCGCTCAGTAGTTCCCACCGAAAAATTTTAGTTGCGAACGATTTGACGGATAAACTTCCTTTGCGCATTTAGGTGTTGCTAATGCATCTTAATTTACAACCAGCAGCACTCAAACGCGTTTCGAGCAGCCACAAAAGGAACAGCTTTGTAATGTGTTATATTTTCCCGTGTTTGCTTTTTCAAAATGTCATATCGCGCTTGATATTGACAGCCTGGCCGCTGCAGACATGGCGCCAAGTTTGATTGGCGGTAGTAGGCCACGGTGATGCTAGGGTTTGACAGCGCTAGCTACAGCCTACACGAGTCTGACGGAACGACGTGCTTTTTGTTTTTAAAAAGAGAAAAGAAAACAATGTTCGCAATACAGCCAGCTGTTGCTCGGTCTTGCATTGTTCGCCAGCTGTTAGATACTAGATTCAATTTTTTTTCTTGCAGCTTATTGTATTCACTTTATAATTCCGTCACAACGCTCGATCTAACACATGTGTTATTGGTTTATTTTTATTCGTTAATAAAAATGTAGCACTTCAGGAAGCGTACAAAAAAGGTCGTTTCACTGCGCTCATCTCTTTGCTAATAGTACAAGTAGCCAACATTATTTTACCTTTTGCTGCATAAAAGGTCGCAAGTGACTTCCGCAAAACCAGCTCGACTATCAGCAATGCTGCACGCCGGCTTTTTTGTGTTCATTTATTCAATGTTCCTTAATATGGCGGGCGCTAAAAACGCATCGGTGTTCTGAAACTCGAGTAAGGGCTTGAAGGTCCCTTTCAGTGTGTGTGGCCACTTCGTCAATGGTTTTTTTCGTCCCCAGAGTTAGCGGACTAAATACGACCCGCATATAAAAACAACCAGACCCATTCTGTGAACAATCAGTGGTAAATGTATTGCATCTTGTTACATTATGTGTTACACATTTCTTTCTGAAATGCACTTTGCAAAACATTTTACTCTACGAACATATCGATGCTATCGAATTCTAAATGTGATGCAGGAAATGTTCATGATCTACCAATAAATTCTTCAAGGTATTTAAAAAACCACCCTCGTATCAGAGTATGAAGACAAAGCACTTTGACGCCATACGCGGCCCCACTGAGTACGTCGTCAACAAATGAGCTTCTAGAATATGCGGCATAAGGATTGGCAAAGGTCGGCCTTAACACAGCTGGAAAAAAGTGAACAAATTTTACCTTTTTCTCTCTTTGATGGCCTTGTTCAGTAACTTTTTCGGCAAGACTAAGCTCTGTCGACATCTGTCATCTATTAGGGTTCTGAAAACAGTACTCGCGCACCCTTTTTTTTTTTTATCCGAAGGCTTGCCATGTGGCATAGAATGAGGCGGTCTTTTAACTTAAATAAAATTATGCAGTATAATCTCTTCAAGGAACCGGAGCAAGCTTAGGCTGTTAATATTGTACATTAGCCACAAGTGTAAATGTTCCTCCTTTGTAGCCGACAGTCCAACTTCTTGTAATCATCTTATTCTTGACGGCTGCACTACTGGGCATGTTTATAAAGGGTGGCGAATATCTACCTCGGCAACTGGCCTTGAACCCTTAGGGCATGTTCTTTGCACTGCATCTTTCTCAGGGCCCCACCGACACGTCACCGACGGGGTAAGGGCCGCCCTAGCCCTCATCCTTGTAAGGGACGCCCCCTCCACTCTCGTTAGGCTATGAGCGAGGGGGTAAGTGCACCTTGTTGCTGCATTACGATCGGACATCATTGGGCGTAATATCACATTGTGTGGCAAAGTCAGCGCTTTGTGTAGTCTTTCCATACCGTTCGTTCCTGCTCATCTTTCGCTTAGACCTAATATATTTTCTGGCATTTGTTTCGGCACCAGTCACGCAGGTCACGCAAGATTCAGGCAATAAAACAGGCAAAGCTTCATTTTTACACCAAAGGCGTTAAAACTTTCAGACACAAAGACCTTCTGGAACTTGCATCGTTTTGATATCTACGGCTTCTTTCACTAGATGCACGCATCCTCCGTCCTACCACCAACCCCGCCCTAAGGTGTGAATAAAGCAGATGCGGAAAAGCATGGCGGTATGGTACTGGCGTGGCACTTCTAATATGGGTAAGGACGTCAGTTATTGTATCATGCTGAGCAGAGCAGAAGCACTACGTATCCTTTTTCTTAGCTCAACTGGGACAAAAACAAATTTTTGATGACTGATGAAAACCTTGTTGGAAATGTAAAGCCAGTTTATCGTATATTTTAATTCCGACCTATCCCACCATCTCACTTTTGTCCCTATTAGACTCTGACGTGAATTACAACCATACAGTTAGCTGGTTCACACTGGCTACGATCTGTCCATGCCATCTCACATCCGTGCCTATTGGCTTATTACGTGAATAAAACCATACAATTAGCTGGTTCACAAGGGCTGCAGGTATTTCAAGAATTGGCTGATGCGTGACTTCGCAAACAGTTTTTACCACATGTTTAGGTGCCTTTCTTGGAAAAACGAAGGCCAAAGAACAGAAATTCAGTGCCTTTAAATTGTGTACCGTATTTTCATACGGGTTTGTTTCTTCATCAATTGTGAACATTCCATTATAAGTATGAAGAATGTTGCATCGTTCCAACATGGCTAAGATGCCCATCATTGATTTTAGACAACGGTAATTCGCGTACAGTACAGACAGCGAAAATGTACCAAGGCATATCTGGAATATATATTGGCCTTTAGGATTAGTGAGGACAGAGCTCAAAGACGCACGTTTCCAGGTATGCCAGTAGCACGTAGCATTAAAGAAAAAGTAGTCAAATTGGCTGTGTTGAAAAAGAACGGCAGACTTAGCAAGTTAGTAACAATTGTTGATTGTTCAACAACGCCAACGAACAGGTCAGATTAGAGAAGGGACACACATAATGGCAATCTGTGTGCCTCCTTTCCACTTTGTCTTATTCGTCTAACCCCGCCGGGGTGGCGCAGTGGTTACGGCACTCGACTACTGTTCCCAAGGACGCGGGATCGAATCCCGGCCTCGGCGGCCGCTTTTCGATGGAGGCCAAAAGCAAGGCGCCCGTGTGCTGTGCGATGTCAGCGCACGTTAAAGATCCCCAGGTGGTCAAAATTTCCGGAGTCCTCTACTACGGCGTCTCTCATAGCCTGAGTTGCTTTGGGACGTTAAACCCCACAAACCAAACCAAACCAAACCATATTCGTCTACGTTTCTTAACTGCTCCAAACTGGATGTGTTGCTACCGATAACAATTTATTTAGTTTCATGAAATAGGCCGCCAGTAAAAAATTAATTGCAAATAGGAGTTAGTGCCAAAGAAGCTATTTTAGTTGAGGTAATGCGAGTGTAAAGATGCCCCTGTAACGGTGATAGTGCCCGTATAGAGGAGTCTCCACTAAGGTTTTGAATATCGCCGTAGTCTTCTCTGAAGTAAGAGTCGTGACACTGTCAGCGCACTAGATCTTAAAGTCAAATGTTTTGTTCGGATGAATGTTTCAATTCGCTATTTTATACAGGCTATCTAGTATTCACAAATGAATTCACCTTTTAGGATGCTTTATAAACAGTTGCATGCAAAACGAACTGAACGTACTTAACATAGTATGTATACTGCACATAACACTCTTTTACATGGTTTCGACGAATTCAATGTGTTTAATAACGCGAATGTGCTTTAGAATATTCAAAAGTCGGCATTTCAACATTTCAATAATAATCAGTGCGAAAACACCGCCCGGCCATTCGGATCTGCAGAAATTTGGCACCAGCATTGATATACATTTTGCTTTGAATTAGCCGACTTGGTTGTTTCTTTTACAAAGATATTGATACAGAAAATAACTGCCTGCTTTCTTCGCACGCTATTGTATTTTAGTGCTATATTTGTAACCATTTCAATCCTTGAATTGAATGTTAGAACAGGAGTCTACAAAGGCAGCCGTTGATGCTTTCACGTGCAAAAAAAAATTGCTACCTTGAGGCCTGAATGTGCCACTTCACTTTCTTCAGTCGTTCCAGAAATCGAACATGACGTATTACTGGGGACAAAGACGTGAGAACTAGCGAAATGTGAAAACAGCAAAAACTGTGCTCATTGTTTAATCAAAATTCATACTTGCGTTAAATCTCGCAAAGAAACAAGCGGAGAGTAACTATGTCACCACAGGGTATGGTGCGAAACACATAGTGTAGAGTTTACTTCGTCTGTTTTCTCTTTGTGCAGTCGTTTGTCCCAGGGCATCTGAATGCCATTTACCAGTTTATTAATTTTTAATTATTACTCTGGCTCTTTCGCTTGGGCAGAACTTTGTACTTCGGGTATTGAAGTGCCTTGTCGACTACAAATACTTTGCTTCCATGAGCAGGTCTAGTCAGTTCTCCGATTCCTCATATTCACTTTGCTCTGCTTGTTCCCACGCACAGTACCTATCCTCCAGAACTCTCATTCTGTTGACTTTGTCACAACATTACCGTGTTAGTTTTAATGCACTGCATGATGCAGGTTGCAAACTGGAACGATTGGCCTATCTCGCACAACGTGAACAACGATGTTCAATTAGAAATTTACACGAAAAATACAAAGTCCACAGCAGGTGCCTAGATCAATTATTTCTTATTAAGATTTCCAACGTATTTATTCCCACATAGACCGGCAGATTCTTTTTCATTCTTGTTGAGTAGCTATCTGAAGCAATTAATTTAGCTGTCATGACCTCGTGTGTCAATAACCTAAAAAAAAATAGCAAATCCTTCAGGACTTGCAGTACTGCTTCCTGGAATGTACGTCAGCAGGCTGCATTGCTCATCACACAAAAAGTGAACACAGGCAACAAGTAAATATGTATGAGGGCGGTCGGCGTTCTAATCTGCCAGAAATTATAGCTTGTATGTGTTTATAGTACTTCCAATCCACGCAGAGCATACCGGATTATAACCATTTGCACCGTCTGCTTATTTATCGTTCTGACAGAGTAATAAATGATTATCGTCATTTTGCGTAAATACGAGAACGTAGTGCTAAAATATTCGCTGTTTTTCTAAATCAGTCATGCAAAGCAATGTATACTCGGACGCGTCGGCAAAACGTTCGAGCGGCCGGTTTCGCCAGCATGTTGTTGCCAGCTGGTGCTTAACACTTTTATAGCGCTGTACGAAGCCTGTTCTTCTCCCTAGCAAGCACTATTTTCAGGATGAACTCTGTGACTAGCAGAGTATTTATTTGCAGGATATATTTAAAGAAAGAACGTTTGACAATACTGTTCGAAATAAGGCGCAAAGGAGAAGGACATCACAACGAGAAAACAAAGCGAAAGGTCTGCGTGTGTTAACATAATATGTTATCGGTTTTGCCTGTGTGTTCCAGCCTGCTTGAAGGGGCGTCGACAGATCATGTGACAGTCACCTATGATTTCTTATTGGAGCATTCGACCAAGACAAACGGGCGCAGCTTCTAGATATTGGTTAGGTGGATAGGTATAATTTTAAAGCTTCTCTCTATTTACGTTGTACGAACGTTTCTCAATATTTTATTAGGATTGAAGGTTGTGTTTATTTAGTGCAGGAAAATGATTGTATTTATTCACGCGGAATAATCTTTCATACGTGTTTGGTCTCAAAAGGCACTGAATAATATAACTTGCACAATTTGTCGGCAGTAGGCACTCAACTGAACACTAATTAAACACAGTCTACGCACAGCTGGGCTTGTTGAAAGCAAAGTAATATTACCATTTAAAAAAAAAAAAGACGAAGGTAAATGATGTAGCTGTCAAATCGAAAGCAAGCTCAAGTTCTCTTCGAACAGTTTTGCTGTGACTTTTATCAGTAGGTTCAGGTACTGAGTGAGCGAGAGGGCACGCATTAGGTGGTGTGGGTGCTGAAAGCATCGATAGGACTATAGTGCTGAACCCTTGCACCAAACAGTAGTCACTCTTTGCAATGCTTGTGCCTGACACATGTACGTTCATCGAAAACCCCGTCAGCTGACAAACACACTAATCGGATGTAGACAGCGAAAAATATTGCGTTATCATACGACATTCGGCGAAGGATAGAGTCCTAAGCTAGAATTCTTGAAATCGCGCATCTGTTACTTAGCACCGTGTCAACCTCGGTAGTTAACACATTTGTCCTCTCTGTTAACGAATCCCACATACTCCGCATAAATAATAAACAAACGTTCTTACGATACATCTCACGTAGTCAGTTCATGCTGATGCTGATAACCATAAGAGGTCTTTCTTGTAGCCCACAAGACAACCAAGTTGATCACTTCGTTTAACGAAATATCTTGAAATCTTTTCACACAAAATGGAAGTCGCACCGCAGTATGCTCTCTCACTAACTCAACATTGCACCCTAATAAGAAACGAAGTAGGCTGCTCAACCTTATAAACATTGATGTTCTACTTTTACGCAAAACATTAGAAGAAACGTTTTGGCGCCTTTCTTTCATTATATCATTATTTATAGGACTAAACACTGCAGGAAACCCACAGATACTACAGAAAAGCAGGTCACATAAATTAATTTAATGCACAGGTTTTCAGGCAATAAATTTGAGGCAATAAATTTCAGGCAATAAACCAAAAAATTTGAGAAAGCACTACGCCGAATCGTCTTGCGAAGAAATGAAATCGTAAGAGTCGTTTCGTTGCTGCATATTCTGATTCTCGCGCGGCCTGCACGAACACCGTAGCGCGAACGCCCCTTTGAATGTCAAGTTTCGACGGCAAAACTTTCGTGATAACGTTTTCTTTTTCAAATGACGGGTGCCTTACCTCAAACACTGACGTTATCCGTAGATTGTAGAACACCGGGAGGAACAGGAAGGCGACGAGGGGTGCCACAGCGATGGTGTTGAGGCCATTCCAGATGAGGTGGAACCCGTACGCGTAGAAGTGTCCCGTGAAGCCCACCAAACCGGTGGAAGAGATCAGACTGGCCACAACTGACGCTGCCAGTGGAAATGCGCGCAGAGCTCTGCTTCCGAGGAACACCTCCGCCGAGGTGTCGGCCGAGCGAGCCTTCCGACGTAGAGAGAAGTAGAGGCCCAGACCAAAGTTTAAAGCCATCAAGGCGCCGAACACTGCGTACTCCGCGACCCGAGCCATGTTGGCTGCTCTCCTTGCTATACGCTCCGCGGAGAGCTTGGCACCTCCTGTGAAGAAACCGCAAACGAGCACCACACTCCCGTGAGGATTACTTGAACTGGATACACGCCAGGTGTCCGAGCGGCAGCGCCTTCTCCGTGTCTTTCTAATCCTCTCGATGAGGAAACATCGCCGGTCTTCTGGACGTACGAGGTACCTCACGTACACGACACACTCTATCGCGGCCGGGCGAGCTTAGAGTGTGTCCAAGTTCCACGGTCGTCGCGCTTCTTGGACTGAGCACGTCTTTGCCCCGACAGGTTTCAAAATGTTGCTGCGCGTGATGCAGTCTGGGATAGACAAGGACGAGCGTAAGCTTTCCGACATCCGCGAACACGATCGGTGAGTAAGGGCTGGATAGTGAGAGGAGGGGCAGGGAGGTTCACCTGACGGTGATAATCGGCTTAGCCTCGGCGTATTGCTGACTTTAATTACCGCTCGCGCATGTCATAGCTTGAGCTTTCCTTCTCCCACTTTACTCTCTTTCTCAAAGCTGTATTCGACTTTCGCTCGACACGTGCGTGTTCCCTCTGGTGTACGAACATAAAGTGTACTGTGACGCGAAAGCACGAAAAAAAGAAAGTTCAAACTAAAAAAAGATTCCTCGTATGAGTGAATTTAGCAGCTGTCATTTTGTGTGAAGCCGAGATACAATGGTCTATACGTGTTCAATCTGATCTTAATTTTACAGAGCCAAATCGCTCACAACATTCGCTAGATGTGCTGGGATATATAAATGAGTGCTTGAAGAAGCAGCAAGACGGCCAAAATGAATAAGCTTTATCCTAACGAGAATACATTTTCAAAGAAATAAGGGAGCATCAGAAGGTTGGCAGTAATAGATTCCATCGGTATTTCTGCCATGAATTTCGGGGGTGCATATTCAATATTTTTTGTGCCTTCCTGTGCAGTTCACCACAGGTTTCAAATCAATCCGCGGCTTTGGCTCAGTTGTTTGGGCTCTGAAAGGTCCACCATGAAGACATGGGCTCTGGGAAATACACAGACACGAGTAGAACGGAAAAGCCGTGCATGCATTCAAAGGTCGGTACATGCGGGAGAGTTCTAAACGGTCGATATTTATTCAAATCAAGCTCCAGTCGAATCACGTAGCTCACAGTGCTGCATCAGTGGGAGGGTTTCAAGGGCGAACGTAATATACCGTCCGGTTTTGCCTCCACGTATCCTCTCATCAAGCCACTACTCGTGCTGCTCAGGTACGCGCTCATTCTTGGAACGCAATAGAGGTCAACGATACCTATTGCCTGCCTAAACAGTCTTTTTTTTTTCTTCAGTATCTTTATTTGAGAGCCTGAGTTCTTCTGGCTTGTATGCAGTAATGCGTCAGTAAGACGAACCGCATGGACAGCGGCACCGGTCTACCGGCTCTGTCGGCTATTAATCCACACAGTACAAACCACACAATAACGTGAAATATCAGCTGCGCTTGTTGAAATGGGGAAGTAATGAGTTTCATTCACATTGTAATTCTACATATGACGCCACGGGTAAGCCTATGAAGTAAAGGAAATCTACTCGGGGACTCATCAGGTCGACGGGGAGTCGTGTATCCCCTGACTCGAAGCGTGCGGTGCGAATACTAGTTTGTTTTGAGTTTGAACAACACTACCATATTCCAGCTATTCCATGTCGATCAAAGTCATCCGTCAATTTTACTGCGAAAGCAATACTACTTGCACTTTCAAGCCTACGTGTAACCCGGCCGCAGTTACGTCTTACCCACTTGACGCTGTGACGTCACATCCCACGTGGGCTGGCAGGAGCCGTTAACTTGGGCCTCTCGTTTCACATGGGACGGTTATGTCAGAATCAGCCTGCTAGGACCCTGGCATTCACGTTACCCCTATAGGCCACTAAGGCACGTTCATATGGGTTGGTTAAAGCGGTGCTTTATACAGCCGCAGCGCAGGGTAGCCAACCGGAATGCATTCTTTCTGGTTAACATCCCTGCCTTCCGCCCTCCTTTTCTCCTCCTCCTCTTCCTCCTTATATGTGGGCTGAGGAAGAAGAAAAAGAGAAGAACGCTCGGTCACCCGCAGCTAATGCTTTCGCTCAATATTTGGTTCAGCAGCGTTGAACCCTTGTAACTTTTTTTACAGTCTTATTATCCACAATCATCTGCACATTGACGCCATGCAAGTTATTTTAGATGTCTCCCCGGATATTGCAGGCCGCATTGAAAGAAATTTGTTGTGGAAGAAGCAATTATGCTCTCAGCGATTGTGCCCAGTCACTGCATTTTGAAAACGGATGTCACCTGCTTTTTATTTAGCAATTTTCGCTGTGCGATATAGGTCAATGAGTGCATTACTTCCCGAGGCAGATCGAAAAAGCAGGATGGGGATGCCAAGCCTCGACCGTTCACCTCACCGGAAAAAAAGAACCTGTCGCAGCTGATCCAAGCTGAAACATATCGTGGAAAGTGGCTATGTGGTACTTTTTGCTATCGCCGCAACCTGTCACCGTGCATGCTTAGCTTACACTCTCTCGTGATGTATATTTTATGCTATCGTATTCATTAACTGCTATCCGCGCGTAATAAATGTAAACACAGAACTATCGCATCTTCCTCCTAACGTGCATTTAGCGGCCTTAACAAATAATAGCATGCGCTACCGCCACGGTTCCCTGTCGTCGATTTCACCAATGTTTGTCTCAATAATGACTTCAAAACACTTGCCTTACACCGAAAGCGAAAGTAAAGGTGACGTTTTGCGCACATACATCACATTTGGCTAACTTGAATAAATCGCCAGAATTGTTTTCACCAACAATTGCAGAGTACTGTGCATGAGCCTTAATGCCAACATAAATTTTGAAGTTTGTCTCATTCGGTAACTGGGGCTTTATTGTTTTAGGCATTGATTTACTGTGATGGTATGGGCTTATCTTTCATATAAGCGGCAGTGATAGTGTCATGAACTGTGAATTGTGACAAAATCGTACAGCGGTGGATAGTATTCTGATTTTTGCACTGATGCGGGGGCAAAAGAGCGGTAGTGACTCAGTGTCTGGTGCGTTTCGAGACCCTATCCTTGACAGGGTAACTACAGCCAGGGACGTTCCTTGAGTCTTGGAAGACTGTACAGCGCTCGTTTGTTAAATAAATTTCCTTCATGGCTTTTATCCGACAGCACTGTGAAGCGTGTCTATATTTGCACTTCAATTTCCATCGCGATCAAGAAAAGATCTATTTCTTTTCAAGGTTTCCGCAAATGACTCAAGAATCAATAGCTTAGACAAATCACTCTGCTCTTTATGAATTGAGCTCTATGTCAATGTTCTTTTTTCTCGTATATTACTTGTCAATTTCTGATGTAACAGTGCTGCGTCGATCTTTATTGTCTTTATCAAGAAAAAGTAAACACAATAAGAAGTAGCGAAATAACACTCAAATTCGACAAGACATCGACGCCACATCAAACGAGAAAGAGAAAGCGGCCTAAAAAGGTAAAGTAGTTGATGCGCAGAACGTGCAGATGCATGATTCTTCTTTTTTGTTCTAGGGCTCCTTGTTAGCATGCCGTCATCTCGCCCCTACGCTCATTCTAATCACAGCATTGGCGTTCCAACTTCTAGGTCACAAAGAACGTGACCTCAATTAGCTTGCACAACATTAGCGACCACATTTAGAGCCTATAGCTGTTAAGCCTGTGATTGTAAACACCTGTTCTCCGCTTCCTTGTCTCGCTTCATTTCGGGTTAGACAGAGTTAATTGGCTCAGCAGTTTATTATGTTCAGCGGCTCGTGATTGAAAGAAACAAAAAAAAAAAAAACAAACTGCCGAAGGGCTAAGCGTTGTTCGAAAACTTTTTCCATTTACATTGCGGAGAGTTTTGTACCAAGCTTTTCTTCTGTGTAATTGGTCGGCTACAAAGAGTGAAGGCGTGAGATACTTCATAAACAAACCCTAGATGTTATCACTAGATATATGCTAGTTAGGGCTCACTGGTTTTGAGGAGCTGTTTAAGTGGGGTGTTATACAGGTTTCTAAAGTTAAGAGAAACTCACGCTCTCCCCGTGCTCTGCCGACGCCTTCGGATTAATGAACAAATTGTGTCACGACTTGACATTCGGCATGCCTTCAAGTCTGATTGCTTTACCGAAAGTCACTCCAGATTATTATGACCGATTTAGCCTCTCTTCATGGGCTTCCATGGCAGTCGACAATTCGCAATTACTGTGTGCACACCCCCGGGCTTTATTCCATTCGTTTATCGTTTTGCCGAGTGCGTCAATTGGGCGTAATAATGTAGAAGTGCTTTTCGCGCATTATATAATGCACTTCGTGACACCTAACGACAACTTCAGTGTATGAGCTGCACGCTGAACTCACTTTAGACTAACTTGTATCTTGTATTACATTTTGCTTTGTCCTCTGCGGTGGCGCTGTGGTTAGGGCACTCGACTGCATTGCTCAGTAATGCAGGAATGAATCCCATCCGCGGCAGTCTCTTTCGATGGAGTCGAAAAGCAAGGCGCCCATGTGCTGTGTAATGTCAGTGGCCGTTAAAGAACCCCAGTGGTCGCAATTTCCGGAGCCACCAACTACGCCGCCTCTCATAGCCTGAGTAGATTTTTTTGACGTTACCCCACAAACGAATCCTAACCAACATCGTGCCTTGTTCCACGATGGTATATTAGGGCCGCACGATCAACCAGGGTGTATGTTATTTTACGCAAGAATTCCATACAGGACGGGACACCTTTTATCACGTAGGAGGCCGGTTTATGTTTATGGGGTCTGACGTCCTAAAAAGACTCAGCCTGCGAAGGGCTCCGGAGGTTTCGACCAGCTAGGGTTTTTTAACGTGCACTGACGATGCGCAGTACACGGGCGCCTTGTTTTTCGCCTCCATCGTAAAGCAGCCGCCGCGGCCGGGATTTGATACCAGGTCCTTGGGGTCAGCAGTCGGGCGCCGTAGCCACTGAGTCACAACAGCGGAGTTAATGTGGGAGGATACGTAAAAAAGTTGAGTAGAATATTGGTTGTGAAGGTTAGCTATGTGCAGTCATGTGCGAACATCTTTGTTCTACTCTCTACTGAGGTGTCGGAGAAACGGTGAATACTTGTCTGCATCTGCATTTTTAGAGAATATCTAAGAAACTATATTCTGCAGTGAAAGGAGCAGTGCTTAATATATGTCTATAGCATGCTTCAGATTTCAATGTTTTTTCGCGCTTAATGTGAGCTACCCAAACCTTAATAGGAGGAAAATGAAATGTTATAAATTTGCAAGAGCTTTCGTACTGCACAATTTGCTCATTTTCCGCCTGTGTACATCTTCTCGTAGCTCGAAGCGATAGCCTACGGTGCTGCTGCCTATTCCATGACACTCCCAATTGGAACGAACTCGGAAGTTCTCAGCATGCATGAGCTTTTCCTGAGTTTGTCTGTCAGTAAAAATTATAGCTGACGCTCGAGCGAGGCGAGTATATTTTATGCGCGTGCATGTCACTGTCAGGCCAAGCCTAACAAGTTTTCCGGCTCAGCAAAGCTGTGTTAACGAACGTCAACAACTGTGTAAAGTTAACGTGAACAATTAGGCCATCGCAAATGGTTCTCAGTGCTATTGTCGACAACGCGTGAAGCGTCTACTGGTGCCGTGGTCTTATATCAGGCCGCAATGAAATAAAAACTTCATAGTGTACCTGAATTATAACCATGCCGCTCAAAGCAAGAGGCAGTCGGCACGTGACTGCAGTTGGTTTCCAGGCGTTAGCGATAGAGGACGACAATGACTGAGTTGTGCTAAAAAGCACGCGCCATTCTGCAGCAGACTTATCTAACCGCTGTCAGCGTGCATGGTCATCTTATCAGCTGTGATGGCTGATTGCGGCGAAACAATTCTAACGCACCTAGGTCATGTCTGTCCTCTGTAACTGTGATCAACGATGCTATTGGTCTGGTACCAAGAAAATGCACAAGGGTTTTGGTTGGGGTTGACACTCACAGGATAGAATAGGATTTCTAGTCAAAAACCTTCGACAACTATTCTCCACATGCAAGTGCTTTTATAAATAGCCATGAGAATTGATCTCCATCTCTGCTCGGAGTTTAGGCGCGAGCGAGAATAGGATTTTGTCAAGGGCTGTTACTTTTGATAGAATGTATATAGCTTGCAGAAATCAGCACTATCTTTTCCAATGCAAGTACAGGAAGATCATTGCATTGTTAAGGAGACTGATACACGGATCATTTATCACTTCGACCCGTGTCACGAAATGCATACAGTAAAAAATTACTTTTTGCATTGTAGTTTCTGTACTGTGACGAGTTGCAATTGTTGTCTAGCTCCTCAGTGTTAGCCTCTTCCTGATTTTGCGTTGCGACAATAATTGCGTCATCTTTTGCGTAGATGCTTTTGCGTACATTTAAAATATTGGTATACCTGTGATCTATAGATGGAACACGTTGGGCATAGAAAACTAGATCGGTTGCACTTTAAACCACTGGAGACTCCATATTTAGGGGCCTTTATTTGCATATACGCCTTCGTCACCTCAGAATCTCGCCAAGATTTAGAATTAGTGGCTAATTTAGAGGTAGCGTCAAGTGGCGCTGCGCGTTACGTTAATTTAGTTTTAACAAGTGACACACGATCGCTGGTCTATATTAGCAAGTTTCGACCACTGAACTGTTCATTATTTATTGTTAGCGTTTCAATACCTGAATTCATCATCATCATCATCATCCTCAGCCTAACTATACCCACTGCAGGGCGACGGCCTGTACCATATTTCTCCAATTAACCCGGTTCTGTACTAGCTGCATCCACTTGACCCCTGCGAACTTCTTGACCTTATCCGCCCACCTAACTTTCTGCCGCCCCCTGCTACGCTTTCCTTCCCTTGGAATCGAGTATGTTACCCTAAGCGACCATCGGTTATCCTCTCTTCGTACTACATGTCCTGCCCATGCCCATTTCTTCTTTTTGATTTCCACTAGAATGTTAGTCTCTTGAGTTACTTCTCTGATTCCTGAATTATTTCCCTGATACCTGAATTAGACCTGCAAAAGTATTTGAAAGAATAATTTGCCCTGTTAATTTGTCTTAAGGTCTGCATGTCTTTTTTCGTTTTTCCTATACAATTATTGTTCATAAATGGAACAAAATATATTGATAAAATTGCGATATGCTCTAGCAGCTTGGGAGAACAACACTTCATTATATTTGGAGCGGTAGAATTCTTCATGAAAGAGTTCCCCTGCGAGCTCAGAAATGTCCTACACCGTTGCCAGAGACGCACCGGGTTAGCTACCTTCCTTGCCAGAAACTGTGAAATTCTGTGCTTCCCATGAAACCACTGCTGTTTTTGATGTCTCGGTAGACTTCCCGGAAAGGCCTTTGCGACCCAGCTTCAATAAGCCTTCGGCAGCTAAGGCAAACACATCCTTGGAAAACCAGCCGAAGTTAGATATGCCGAACCATACGCGTTGGGGCTCAGGGGAATCAAGGAGCGAGAAGATTTTGTCATGCAGTTTGTGAAACATATATTTGCTATTTACCTGTTTGCAGGCTTCGTATGAAATGATAAATGGGATAGGCTTACGGGAGTGGACAATAAAGTAAATGCGAGGCTGGATTTCTGCACATCATAAAACGTTTAGAAACTGTGTATGCAATGACGAACTCGTTTCGCAGATGACCACGGTATACGCAAAAAAAAAAAAAAATACACCACGATAAGTTTGCGAGGTACACAGAAGGGGTGATATAGCAGCGCCGAGCTTCTGTCCCGCAACCACTCCGGCTCATGAGCAATGGTCCACTTACATTTTTGGTAGGTAGGGAGCGTCGATACAAGATCGCGATGCCTAAAAAATGGAAATATTTAACTAGCTCAGACTGAGTAGGAGAAGTTTGTGGAGGACGATGCCATGCACATAACTCGGGAGTGTTTTGCAGTCTACACGTTGGAAAATCGACTGCGGCGATTGCTACTACGTTGCCTATTTCCACGGGAAATTCCTGGTCTCGAGTCCGCTTCACTCTGCTATTTTTTTTTTCTTTTTGCGTGAAGGCAATACCAGAGGACATATAAGAGTTCAACTTTTTTTTTTTTGCTTTATCTGTGGTCTAAGCTGCATAGACCGACAATACCATATGAAAGAACTGTTCGAATTACCCGCACCAGGACACGTGGACTGCGATGTCACGATCTGTAGGACCAATCAGGAGTCAAAACCAAGGTTGCTTGCTTCTGACAATTGTATGAGTAATTTCTCTATAAAAATATTGCCATGTTTGCTTTGCAAACTGCATCATCGTCACAATCCTATCTTTTATTCTTTTTAAAACAATGTTGCTGTGCATGTAAAACTGATGTTAGCAAGTTAAACACACGTTCTTCACATTTCTTCTACGTTGGTTTCTCGTTTAGGTACGTAAGTTTTTTCTTAACAAAGTTGGGCCCGATACTTTTTCTGCAGTAATAATTTTGTTTTCCTAGAAACTGCCTGCCCTTTTTTTTTTACCCGGCCTTGAAGTAAGTATACGGCTCTATCTGAGCAGTATAGTTACTTAATTTGGTGGTTATCTGAGCAAGAAATGTGCTGTGCTTTGAGTATATTCTAGCTTACAAGCATTTGCGTATTACATATGATGTTAATAGCTTACCATTGCCCGATCTTGTGGTCTTTGAAGTTATCTGCTGCTACGGATGCTACATTGTACCGCTATGTCCCAACTTGTGTCTATGTTTGTAGCTCTTGTTTTCTTTTTAAAAATGAATGTTGACCAACTTAATAAATTATTTTCTTTCATGAGTGTTATGCTCTTACCAACAAAAACGCGAAGCAGAAATACCGCATAAAACAGAAAAAGAAACGAAGGTGCCATGTATAAAAGAAACAAGAAAAAAAAATATCATGGCCGTCCATGTCATTTAAGTAGAAAGCTGCGTAAAGTGAAGCTAAAGACTCTCAAAGACAACTAATTGCTGAATAGTATTCATTTCAAGCCTGATAACAAATTTGCGCAGGCAACCTGATGTCATTACGGGCTATTGAAGAATTTACATCAGGTTTTGTGTCATGCTTTCATGGACACCTATGCGAGCAATGGATGCCTCCCCGAATGCGTCTCGAGTGGTGATACGGACACAAGAAGATATGTCACTTTGTCTGATGAGGTTACTTCTCCCCTGCTAACGAAATAGATTTAAGAACAAAGGCTCATTTTTTATAATAATTTTTATTCTATTAGTGCCACATTACAATATTGATTGTTTTGCAGAACGCATCCACAGCAGCGCAGGAGATCAGGCGATGTTGAGGCTGTGCAACGGCGAAGAAATTGTAATTTATCCCAGCTCACCGCCAAACACAAAGTGAAGAACGTCACAATATCGCGTTTCGGAATAGACAGTCTTCTCCTGATACAAATGAGTTCAGTGAAACGTTCACACATTCATTAACGTGTATTTCTTGAGCCCATCTGTTACGGCCTAATCATAGTGCTGGCAGGCCTGCAAAATGAAATTACTAAGAAAGCTTCGCAAGATAGTCAGTTGTGGTAAGCCGAAGAATCTAGCCTTTAGCAACCTATCTCTTTCACCCATGCTTTAGAAAAATACAGCGTACCGCTTGTTAGCAAAGCGGTAATAGAAAGCAGCAAGCTTTACGCGCTTATTTTCTTCCTCTCTTGACGCCGTATTTCAACTTCAAGGAAAAAAGCGCTGTGCCTTTTCAGTCTTCTAAAGAAGATGCTTCAGCCAGGCAGTCGGAAAAATAATCGAAATTCACCAGGGCCTTTTAATTGAGCAGCGTGAGAATAAGTATGCGCAGTCCCCGCTAAACCGAAGAAGGAGGCTTGGGAGACAGGAATACGCCGGGAATAACCTCAGTTCCTGCCTAGCTATGAGTATACTGACAGAAGCTTCGTGCGAAAAAACAACAACAAAAGAGCGAAATTAGAAACATGCGCAACTTTTAACCATAGGTGGCGGCATTCCACGAAATGGCTTGAGCCGGAAAGATGTTTATCGGGCACTTCGGGTTTCCTTGTCGATAATAGCTTTTACTTTTCGCAGTGAGGACAGGTCGCGTTGCGTTGCGTTACCTCGTGCTCTGCGGACAATTACCTCGCTTTCCAGCGGTTCCGCTTCGAGCTGATTTCTTTCTTTGTATTCCACTACAGCGCTATAGAATCTACCTCAGAAAAGGGCATTAAGGTATTTAGGAGCTGTTAATACGAATGCCGCTGAGTAACAAAGATGAAAGTTGATGCCAATTAAAGGGCAAAACAACACTTAACTAGCCAACACCTTATCGGCCGACTACGATAGTGCACGCGATGTTTAAGACTCCCTTTTCCCCAAGTGTCAAGAGATTGTTTCGTAAATCGGTATTTTTGTCTACGTTTGAAAGTCTAACTAAACGGATTGACAGGCGCTGTTTTCAGCCTAGGGAAAATTTCGAGCTATTTAAAAGGAAGGAATAAACAAGAACTTTCTTCCCGCACGTGGCAGAATGCTTGATTGAAGAACGCTCTAGCTGAACCTTGGCGGCAAAAACACTTTTGGGGCTCAAAGTGAATTAAATTGGCAGATATGACTGTGTACGTGTGTTTGGTTTTTAGTTTTTTTTTTTTTTTTTTATCACGAAGGCAACTGCAATTACGTCGTTGCGGAAGACTGCATCCTGCCGGAATTCCTAAATGTTTCGAGGCAGTGTTGTTTTTTTTTTTTTTTTTAAATAGCGGGTTTGACGTGTATGCAGGCAAATTTTGATGTTTCCAACATATTACAAGTACGGAAGGACAAGTCAACATCTGGCTAATTTGCATGTTATGCTTATCAGCTACAAGGGCTCCCGATCGGGACGTTAACCACAAATGTGAGCAGTATAATAAAACCTTCCAGCTGCTTGCTACACTTTTTATTTTTTAGATAACTCTGCATTATTAATAAAGACAGTTGTGCCCGAATTGATGGCAATAAAGTAACCTTTTAATCTATGAAAAAAAAAAAAACAATAAAAACTCCTTTTAAACTTTTACCTGTGCTCTCAGTGAGAATTTAAAACTGCTACAGAAAATAATGAGCTAAGGTTTGAATGCAATCGTGAGGAGACTCTTGAATGTGCAGCATAATTTTGAGAACATACTGAGGTAAATCCTCAATTTTGTCCTACACTCACAGTAAGTAAGTAGGACTCTCCATAGAAAGCAAATCGGGCTGTGTTTCAAATAATTATAGTGGAAGTGTGCAATCTTGCAAGATAATTTCGTGAATATATCAATAGAATTGTTCTAAGGTACCGATTCGTACCAATATTTCGCTCCCAACGTATGTGTTTCACTTCCAAACTGTGAGTCAGACCATCATAAAAAAATCAGAGGTGTTCTTGAAAAACCATAGCAAAAGAAACGTTCTAAGGACGCTCACTACACTCCCTACAGAACTAAGTGTTCAAATTAACGTCTCGCCATGCAACTGCCATGTGCTTACACAAGCCTCAGCAATGTTGTCCTGACATAATCAAAATGGCTGCCGGCCATCATGCGCTTGTGTAGTCTTCGTAGCTGATTTCATTTTTTTTTTCTTCCGCAACAATTTCACCACACACGCGAAAAACACTTGCACTTGTGACAACCAACAATAAGCGTTGGGTCGCACCTAGGAGACACAGAACACGTATACGCGTGTCCTGACATGCTTCTCCGACGCTGTATTTCTCCGCTGTTTCACAACACCCAGCCCGCACATTGCGAATTTAATTGGCACTGTCAGGTTTATTTGGTATAGTTTTCTGTTTTTTCCTGGCCGCGCGTTGTGATGTACACGTGTGCACTTACGCCCCTTTCAATGGCATTATTTTTTTTTTTTCGAAAATCACACCAACGAGATTGACACCTTGCTTTCTGGCTCACCATTCAAACGGTATGAAGCACTGCTAAAATACAAATAATGCCTCTTTGAACTTTTGGTGACTCCGATTCTGCATGTTCACACATGTGTTTCTTCCACCCAGGAAAGTCTTTAGCAGTTCGGCTAAGATAAATATATTTCATTTCATTTATTTTACCCTCAAGGGCATTTAAGAGGGGAGTGGTAGAATACAATATATATGTATACAGTGCAGTAGATATGCAGTTATGTACATGGTGTTACAATTCTAATCATGCAATATTAGCTAACGCGGAACAAAAACGCTGATGATCAATGATGGAAGCAGTAGTTCCGGGAAGGTGGTTCCAGTCCTTTGCTGTTCGCGGGAGGAAAGACTCGGCTGCCCCCATGTTTAGTTTTAAAAAAAGAAATACCGATTTTATATGAATGATCAACTCGTGACGAAGCATATGATGGGAGAGGTATAAGATCGCTGCGCAGGCTGGGTTATGAAACATTATTTTATGAAGTCAACAAAGACGAGCGTACTTTTGACGGCTAGCAAGAGATGTTAACTGTAATGTACTCTTCATAGATGTTGCGCTGGCGGTGCGGTTGTAGTTCCGAAAGATGAAACGTGCCGAGTTATTCTGAATTAGTTCGAGGGTGCTGATTAGGTTTGGAGTAAAGGGATCCCAAATGGATGCAGCATATTCCAACTTACTGCGAACTAGAGATTTGTAGAGCAGAAGTTTGAGTGAGATGGGAGCAGAAAAGAAGTTACGACGAAGGTAGCCGAGAGCACGGTTGGCATTGTTAATTACCGAAATGATGTGAAAAAACCCAAGTTAGATCCCTTGTTATGTGAACCCCTAAATAGCGGTATGAAGACACTTGTTCAAGTTCGATATTATTAATATGATAAGAAGTGGGCTGGGTCGAAATGCGCGACACACGTAGTACTTTACATTTGGTTATATTTAGTTGCATTGACCACGTGGTACACGATTCACAGATTCCGTCAAGGTCTTTTTGCGAAAGAAAAGTGTCGTTAGAGTCATTAATTTCACGAAATATTACGCAGTCATCTGCAAATAAATTAATGTTAGAAGAAACGCAAAAAGGAAGGTCATTAATATAAATTAGAAACAGAAGGGGCCCTAGGACTGAGCCCTGTGGAACCCCAGAAAGCACGGAAGACAATGAAGAAGGAATGTTATTAGCTAGTGCAAAATGTGCTCGGTTACAAAGAAAATATTCTAACCATGTTAAAACATTGGGGTGAAGATTTAGCTTGCTCAGTTTAAAAAGTAGTTTGTGACTAACCTTCTCGAAAACCTTCGAAAAATAAAAAAAAAATACAGTCCGCGCATGAACGACGATCAAGAATAGCGTGGAGTTTGTGCGTGAAGGTAAGTAATTATGTCTCGCATGAAAATGATTTGCGAAAGCCGTGTTGAGCGTTAGTGAAGAAGGAGTTAGATTCTAGAAGGTTACTATGTTAGTGTATAAGATGTGCTCAAAAATCTTACATGGAATACTGGTTAGCGATATTGGGCGGTAATTAGGAGGGGAATTTGTACTACCTGACTTGTGCAGCGGAACCACCTTCCCGATCGTCCAGTCCGTTGGAAGCTCAGATGTATCGAGTGACTGCTGAAATATTTTGGAGAGGATGATTGGGGTGGAAGGGGGGGGGGGAGGAATAAAGTTTAGTACTTTTCAAGAACTTAGCGTTCTTTAAATCAGCACCAGGGCTTGTAGAAGGTTTAAGATTTTCTAATAATTTTTCTATCCCTTGGGTCTCGACGTATATTGCATCCATCATTGAAAATCGACACTGTTCTACTGAAGGAAACGTGATGTTAGGACAAAGTACAAAATTACGACAAAACGTTTCATTCAGTATTTGAGAACGATCAGTATTAGCGATAGTAGAGCCATTTTCATCTAACAGTTGAATTAACTGATTTTTATAGGGATTGATGGTACGCCAAAATTTTTTGGGATCATTTGTAAGCATGTTCGGCAGAGTTTGCTGTAGGAAGTGAGCCTTTGCGTTTTTTATTGCCGATATATACGCGCTATTTGCCGCTTGATAATTTTTCTATTTAGAAACAGAGTTCGATTTTTTAGCAATGCGGTAAAAGCGTTTTTTTCGGTTAGAAAGCCTTTTTAGGTGAGCGTTATACCGCAGTGCATTTTATGAGTTCTAATGGTGCGTAGAGGGATATATCTTTCTGTTAGTTCGCGGCTACAATAAACCCGCAGAATATGCTTATTGTATAATTAGGAAAAGAAAGCAATTATTCAAGAGACATTAAACCCGGGGTAGGCTATGCTGGTAAATCCTAAAAATAATTTAAAATCTCCCTGTACGAAAAGGTTGCGCTTATTCTTTTTCTTATATTTTTTTCTTACTACCAAGATCGATTTTCACATCGACTGGTTAGTCGCCTTAAAGTAGATGTGGTCTTATATGCGGGACTTTAAATAACCACCCTTCTTTTTTTTTTTTTCAGAACACTACCCGTCAAATAGACTTGCGGTGGCTGCTGCAAACCCGTTATAAATGCGCAAGTTGCCTCGTAGTGCAAAGTACGTTCCTACACCATAATCTGGAAACTCGCATCTATCGAATGCAGTCTGACAGGCATACTGAGTATGGCGACTGAGTCCTTGTCACTTCACAGGAAAGCTTGGCCGCGCTCTAGTCTACTAAGTGCCCAAGAAACTAGCGTCGGAAGACCGGTAACGTATGCATGGCGGCAGTTTATGGAAACTAAGCCATCATTTGCTCACCTCGTTTGAGAAAGGTGAAGATGCATGCAGGGAAATCAAACCTCAAGAGCAGTGCACTTAAAGGAAACGTGGTTCAGGTCATTTTTCAACTTAGCTGCTTCGTAATCTACAGCCCAAACTGGAATTTATAAATGTCTGGTGAGCACAAAAATTTTTCGGATCCCTCAACAGGAATAAACAAGTTGTCAAAAATTATGACGTCATGACGTCACATAAATGAGGATGTGACACGAAAAGCGCCAAGCAAGAACACGCGATCGCATTACCAGTAGTGCTTTCCTTAAGGCCCGCATGCTGCTCTTTCCACGCAATCCTGCTCTAATCTCTGCACTGAAAATAGCTTACTCTGGGAAGAGCGCCATCTCGGAAAAACTGTCCCCGTAACGTTTGCCGATCAGCGTCACTATTCTATGCATATGCATTCACTTGCCGAGGAAAGTGACGCACTCGCTGCTTACGACGTCTTCATTATTCATATTTTCTTAAAGGTAGCAGCTGGTGTTAACTAACAGCAATCTGATTACTTCATCGCACCGTGGCGCAACGATGGATTGACAAATATAAGATTCGCAGCTTCAAAAAACGTGTCCTCTCCTTTAAGCTGAGAGGCCAAGGATTGTCCCATTACGTCGTCCCTTTCCGTATCAATGGCTCTTCCTTTCTTGAAGACTGATAAAATAATACTTCGCACATACCCCGGTGCTTCCTTAGGCGCGGAGAGCCCTCTGTGTAGCTACCTTGGCGACGAATTGAAGAGAATGTCCTTGGATATTTCATCGCAAGCACATTTCGAAACAGCGATACGTTCTTAAGATTATAATCGACTCCTCTTGCAAATTTTGTTGCCGGAGGACGGATGCAAATTTTGCAGCAACGATAAGAGCGGGCTCGCTCAACGGCCATTCATAAAACAAAACGAAAGGTGAACTTCACAATGTTACGTAAAACTTGACACCAGGGATGCCGGACAAGACTCACTCACTTGAAACAGAAGGAAGTCTAGACTTAAAATAATGTTTTAAAACCTTTTATTTTCTTTTTTATGCCAACTTTTCCTTCTGCGTATATTGCCCACAAGTAATTCTCAACTTTTGTGAGGAAATAAGCAATGATTCGTCCCTTCTTAGAAACGGGCTCTGTTTCTTTAAATCTTGTAGATGAGGGAGGGGGGGGGGCGGAGAGGGCTGTACTTATTGTACTGTGTTCATTCGATGTCTTGATGTGTCTGGTGCACGAGCCGCACATTCTTCCACCTCAGTGCGGATTTTATCGTTGTCTTTCTTTGGTGCACTGAGCTCATGTATGACGCAGCAACGATGCGCTGATTTGGTTTCATCAGCCACGCACTGCCCAAGTCCAATCTTCGTAGTGGATGCTCCAGCATTTTAAGGCTTGAACCAAAGTAAAACGCATTGTATACACTGCTTTGAGAATGGATGTTTCTTCTTGCAACTCTAAATATGAGCCCCACTCACTTCCTTCATGAAGAATATTGAAGTGGTTAGTGTGAAAACAGCAAAGGAGGAGAAGGATAAACTTTATTTTTGTCAACAGCTAGTAGAAGAATGCTGTGGGGGTGGTGCCACTAGCTCATGACCCCATCAAGTGGCCATAAGCTAGTGGCGCTCGAAGATTTCTAGGACTTTTGTGACGACCCAAACTGTGTACCTAGTCGGTGCAGAGCAACGCGGCCTCACGTGAGCTGCCAATCTGCGGTAGGGGGATTCCGTGGGCGAGCTCAGGGTACGCTTGAGAGAGTGGCGTATTGGCACCTTTATTATACAGCAAGAGAAATAGACTCCAGGATATATACGAATATATATCGCGGGATTCAGGAACGTGTTCGTTTAGAGTTGTCTGCTCGCAACATCTTGATGTTTTGAAAGAAAAATATCAAGCCCTTTACAAGACTATTTATCAAATACCGCATCACTAGCATCAGCGCTGTACGCGAGAATGCATAGAGCTCATTTGGTCGAAAAGCCTTCGCCGTACCGCAGTTTTGGTTTCAGATATGCCAGGAGTGTTCTCAACATGGATGGTGATGTCCCTTCTTTTACAGCGCTGTCAGTGTCCTCCAAGAACAGTGGCAGATACTGCACCTTTCCTTTGCTAGAAACCAATTTACAAATCAAGTGTAGGTGTCCACAATACGCGAGCTTCGTCTCTGATTTTGTCGGTTAGCGTTCCTAACGTGGCAGATTTCGCTCTCCCCGGATGGGGCTGGCACAGGTGGGTCACCGCCGCTTGCGGCGGGGGGGCTAGCCTGACACCGAATTTTTGCCTGTTGTAGGCCGTCATTGCACACGCCACCGCTGGTGGTGGACGACGGCTGTTGTTGCGGAGCGCGTCTTTCTTTCCTTCTTTTTTTCTTTCTTCTCTATATTCTCTTCTATCTGCACGAGGCAGCGGAGGTGGCTCAGCTACAGAGCCAGTAGCAGGCCCGTGCCTTTTCTTTTCCTTCTTCCTACAGTCACAACAACAACGTGGCAGGAAAATTGTGGTGACTTGTCGACATGGCGGCCTGTAGCTATGGTGGTATCCCTTGCCTTATGGCCTGGTACAGATGTCTACCGAGAACTGTGATAGATACTGCGTAATTCATTTCCTATGAACCAATTTACAAATTGAGTGTAGAGGTTTTTAGACTTTGACTCCCACCAGCTGCTTTCCTAGCCTTACAGATGTCCATGGAAAATTGACAGATACCACTCCTTTCCTATATACTAATTTAATATTTATTATTATTCATTGGAAAGTTGCACAGATAACGAGCCTTTCTGGAACCATCACACTTCCAAAAAATAACCAACTTAAACAAAAATAGAAAACGTTTCCCCATTGAAAAGGCTTTGTCAATAGTGCTCTGGCGTTTACTCTTAAGACGAATTTTGAGCATTCTTTCATTTTGTTTCTAACCTATAGGCAACCTGCAATGGAGTTTGCTGAGACATGTGGCGCCACCTGGCGGCCGACGGGAGCTAACACTGAGGCGGCGCAGAAGCTGACGCCGTATATGTTGCGGCCGCTGTGTACCTTCTGCGTTCGCGTTTTGTTATCCCAGTGAGTGTGATTTACTCATTTAGGGACTTCAGTGGTCTCGTGCGATGCTTCGACTGCTACGGATGTGAACAAGAATAATAATAAGCGCAAGAGTGGCGAGAAAGTCTGACACAATCACGAAGGAAACCTAAGCGTACCGCTTGCTGGGAGAATCTGGGGAGAATGATGAGAGAAGGAGATATTGGCTGCGAGATAGTAATGTAACTGAAATTCGTTTTGTTATGGGGCCATTGGCGTACAGACGCCAAGAAGCTAAAATAAGACGATTGCCCGTGAGCGGAGGAAACGGTATAAACTTCTGACTCGGAGAGTCGCACGCTGGTTGGGGCACACTACTAAGTACGCGCTCCGCGCTGTAAAATCTGGCGTGTACTAGTATATGCTGTGCAAGATCGAGTGGCATACGTTCAGAAAAGCAACAAAGCCGTGCAGCCATCGTATTCCAGCCGCATTTCAACGGAGGTGAAATAAAAAAAAATGTTCGTGGATATGTGAACCGGATTTCTAATGCGGTGTCTATTCGGAACCACACAGCCAAAATATTGTTACATATATGCCCTGCGTCGCTGGATGTTGAAGAGGACGATCAACAGTAGTGACGCGAAAGGAAGACGAAGCTGAAGAAACCGTTGGGGCTTGCCTGAACGCTTGCTGTGTTCTGCTCTACTGTGCTGTGAACACTTGCCCATCACCTGCTGTGGTTTCCTGTGCTAGCCTTCTGCCCCGTATCATTTTGGTGGAGGTGCGGGGTGGAAGGCCCCGTATCAATATCTTCAAAACTTCCAATTACAGATTTCAATAAGCATATTTATCTGTAAATGAGTTCTTAAGGTGCTGAAAAAGTCGAAGTGGCGGAGTGTAGAGGCCCATGATACTGTGTACGCTGAGAATGGAACTTCGTTCTATCGTTCCGCGCCAAATATTTCTTTCACCGACTGCTCAAGCTACTCAAGAGTCTCTTGTCCCAGACGATAAAATATTTCATCTGTAGTAGCAACAGCAAAAATTCTAACTCTTAACGACCTCCTTTACGAAAGCTTTGCCGTTGAGTGCCAGCATTACCCGCCGGCTTTCCCCAAGCTTGAGGTACGGAGGTACAAAATGCATGCCAGTTGTTGTTAAGAGCTTTATTTTTCCAACGGTGTAGGAGGCCCCCTACTCCCCGCCCCCGGAACGCACAGTTTTCGTTGATGACGCACGCTACAACCGCACAGTTCTTGCAATCGCCACGACATCGGTAGCGGGTACCGCACCATGCCTCCTGTAACCTCCGTGGCACTGTCGAAAGGTGCACCACGAACAAAAGTGTTCGTCATGGTATTAAACTGTAAAGCAAAACCGCGAGGAAATTATTATGCTGCTGTAATCAAACAGCAAGAACAAAAAAAGAAGAAACGGCGATCAATCTCTTATCAGGTTCTCTCTGCACTTTCAATGTTTGGGTATGAGGTGTGAACGCAATAGGTAAATGAAAAGCTACGTTTACAGCATTTTTCATTTATTGAATTATTTCTTAATTAATCATCATATATTCGACTGATGCCCTGAGAGAATAAATTTTGTTAAAAAAAATTCCGTCTACTCATGCGAAATTCAAAGCTGTGCGCGCGGGTGTTACGTCGCGAGCGGCGCGCACTTTGCGGTGACGTCGACACCGTTCGTTTTAAACATGACCATTCTCGAACAGGCGGTGTCCTTTCGCCAGTATTGGTTTTCGGAAGTAGCTCTGAAGACATTCGATTGCCTTAAAACCGCAGAAAATGAGAGCTGAGATGCTTCCAGCCGTACAACGCGAACGCAACCCGACCGCGCCGGCCTACTCAGATTACTCGGCGCCGCCGTTGGCGGCGCTGAACGCTGCGCTTCACTAGCGCCGCCTGGCCACTGCAGGTTGCCTATGCAACACTGTCTTCATCAGCACCCATATACCGGCGTTTGTTGAAAAATGTGAAAACCGGGTATAAAGCGCTATTATAAACATGCAATAATGATGCAGCACTTCCATCGATTGCCGCGCTATTCACTGCACGGACGTGATCTTTACGAGGCATGTGTAAAGAAACAAAAACGGTTTCTGGGAAAGGAGAAAAGGGTTGTAGAGCGGGGATATACAAATCACTCTCCGTTCGATCCCAAGCCACGCTGGCTACCATTATATGCCACTGAAAAATTTATGTTCGCAGTGATAGTTGAGACCACATGCGATTACCTCATACCATAGAGTAAGAAACAGTTGATTAGAGTAATAGTTAATTAGTTGTCATCAGCAATTACCGAACATATCTGACAATGTATGCTACGGAACTGTGCATGTAAGGGCTTTTCTAGCGTCATTAAATTATTCCCTCATTAATAATTCGCATTACTTAGACACGGGGCATAGGTGAAATGCTGGGAGCTGCAGCTTGAAAACACCTTACGCACGTTGGTAACAAGACAGCGGTGGTTACGCATTTATGGACCTATACCTATACAGCAACTGAACATAAGCAGCAACTTCCAGTTCGTGATTAAAAAACAAGAGCATACTTATGGATATTTGTAAACCATACATTATATTTGGTAAGTTAGACGTAAGGGCTAAACACAGAACAACATGTGTGTACACACTTTGTCCTGAAATAAAACTACGCTGTGGAATGTATATATACGGATTTCTAGCTGAAATCACTGCCTTGTTCTCGCACCAACATTAATGTTTAGATATTTTTGGGCTCTCATTTCAATGCGCTGTTATTGAGAAGCGCAGAAAAATGATCATCACGAATATTCAATATCACTCTAGGAATCCATATCATACGTCATTCTTGAAACACATTGCGTGTTTTCCTTTTTTGGGTAGACCGGCTCGCGCAAAAATAGAATATCATAATTATCACTCCTCCGCCGTTAATTTCTCTAAGCGCACGAACTATTGTCGCGGACAACATATACTATTTTCTACCGCAGGCCGCAATCATTTTTTCCTACTTCAATCCTCTCAGTATTCATTCCTTCGACAAGATGTATAGAAAGGCTATTTGTAGGGATTAGGACTGAAAAATTGAACGGAGGGGAGGGGCAGCGATTTAAAGTAAGACCTCAGGATAGCCTCTTATTCAGTGCTTAAAGGGCATTTTTACAAAATGTCGTTGGCGTCTCTAGCCAGATGAAGGTGCTTGTGTGAAAGCAAAGCTAGGCTCAAGACAGCTGACTTCTTTGCGCCACACGAGAGATAGAAATCGGTCGGCGAAATCCTTCCGAGGAAAAGGACCGCACATAGAAACCTGCCTCTGACCGGAGAGCCGCCCGCTTTGCTCGCGTCCAACTCGCTGTCGTTTAAAATGCGGGGAGAAGAAAACCACCAAAACATATCTTAAAAACGAGCATAGAATAGCTACCAACGCCATTAGCGCTACAAGAAACACTGCAGCACTGCTTGCAAAATGGAGTGCGGTTTATGGCGGAGCTTGTCTGGGCACATTCCTGGTCCCGAGGTCACGTCCCGTGCGAAACCCTTTCCCAACAGGCCGGCGGATGTCTGCGCTCACCTTACATCGGTTCTTGGCGGCGTGTCTTGCAGGGCGCGCTTCGAACTTTGCCGTGAGGCCGAATGTATTTCGTGGATAGGTGAAGCTACAAATGCATTTTCACGCAATTTGTTGTTGTTGTTTTCTAAAATTTCGCATTAGGCGCAAACGCCAGTCTTACCTACCGAAGAGTCTACAATTGGTCTGCACTCACGGCTACAGAGCCGAGGACCCATCTACCATCACTGCAGCAGTGGCCACGTTGCGAGTGAAGCGAAAATAAAAAGCTACCAATTAAAAGTGAGATATCAGTGCAGGATGAATTACACCAGGCGGTCTAAATTAATGAGGAACCTTCCATTATGAAATCACTCATTGATCGTATGCCAGTTCAGGATGACTAACCGCACAACCTCTTATGTTTACTACGTTGGATCGGCGAGATGCGACACAGCTTGGGCGGTTTCCATATCATTCACCTTACTAACATCGATGCCCGCTGGCATTCTACATGCTTTCACTGTTATGAGGTGGAGGGTTCGGCGGCCTTGAAGCACGCGGCGTTGACGCACGTGCTGCTTGCAGGAATACTAAACGGCGATGATAGCTTCCGTGAGTGTGAAATATAAAGAAACAATCGCCCGCCTTATCCGTAGTAATTTTGGCTTAAGTCGCGGCCTGATACAGAATATGGAACTAAGGCCAACGCCGTAACTGCCAGGTAGTTTTCATATTTTCTAGCAACGGTTTGTCTTTGCAAACTCAAAAGACTCTCAATATCAAGCATTCGCCTTACCGCTGGTAAGCTACGATTCAATCTGAGTCTCTTCTTCACGTTTCAACGTGATATAGAGTTAAAGACCTCGTTCCCCGAAAATTCGGCGTTGGCGTCTGGCGTTGGTGTCGTAAGCAAAAAAAAAATTAGTTATGGTTTAACTGGTTAACCATGGTTGAATTGCGATAGCAACCACGGAAGCTTCTTTTGCCTGCTACATTATTCTCCTATCACAGCCTATCAGTGTAAAGTGCTACATTATTGGGGACATTTAAGCTCATCCTTTAAGGGTATGATGCGAGAGGGTAAGCTACCAGCCCTCTTCTTCTTCTTCTTCTTTTGCTTCTTCTTCTTCCTCTTCTTCTTCTGCTCCTCTTCCTCCTCTTCGGCTGTTCAAGGTCGAGCGTGGCCTCCGCCGGAACCACGCGACGGCTTGAAACCTGGCGCAGTATTGCTACCGCAAAAAAAAAAAAAAAAAAAAATCACGAACATGGCGCTGGCAGCAATAACTAGACGTAGAGTTGCTTGACGTTACGTTTGGCAAGAGCTGCCCACTCGGGTCTCTCCTTTCATATGCGACGGTGATATCAGAATCAGCCCTCCAGGACCGTTCTTACATGTTGCCCCTAGAACCCCTAGGGCACGAAGATACGTTCATACGGCTCAGTTAAAGCAGGGCTTGGAATGTTCGCCAACGCTATCACCTCATAGCCTTAAAGACGGAGCTCAAGTGTTGCCTTTAATTTTTTATTCCTTCTAGGCGTGATCTTCAGTGGTAGCCATTAGCGACGCGCTCTCTGCTAACAGGATTCCCAGGCTTACTGGCATTAAAGTTATTTTAATAATTAAGCCAGCTTTAAGTGACAGCTTATACATCTCTTTCAGTCGAAAAGCCGTCACCCTAATAGCAGTAGTACTAGTCACAACCGCTTGTCGTAAATAATCTGGGGTTTCGTAAAAAAATTGTGACGTGGTAATTTGTGGCTTTAGTATTTCATTGATTGACTGATTGATTGATTGATTGATTGATTGATTGATTGATTGATTGTCTGTTGTGATAAGCGATGATGATATAATGAAATCACGTAGTTGAATAATTCATGAATTAAAGAAATGAAATAGTGAAACAGGGGCTTCAAAAGTGTCAGAAGGCTCAGAACGAAAAGCGAGTGTTTGATGAAGCTAGTTAAGAAAATTTAGAGTTTAGTTGATCAATGAAGTGAAATAATTGAAAAAAAAAAGAAAAATTGCATTCAAAACTGTCAAACTGATGAGAATGGAAAACCAATGTTTGCGGATGCTAAATATCGGTGCACAAAATTTTAAAAATTGTAAAATGAGCATAAAGAAAAAGTTTAAAAGCGAAAAACACCGTCCTCGTGAGTGAAACGCTATTAAGGGCGGAGCTTAAATATTTTTCCAATTTTTCACTTCTCATTTTGTTCGCGCCGCCTGACGTTTGTCAGGGGCCGTAAACAGGAAGAGAGAGCTGCTTTATTTGCGCTAAATATGAAATGCAAATTCAACGCAATATCATATAAGATGGTATACATATGACTCAGGTGTACTATTTCAGCCTACAAGAATGTCAGCCAAAATCAATCCTAACATTGTACCCCATGATGAGACAATTGTGAGTCCTAATGTAAAAAATGCAGTTATGTATGGAACATATGCCGCTTGAAGTGAGAAGCATTCCTCCTGTTGCGTCGCTCAAAATTCACTTCATTACGGTTGCACAATTGCATTTGATTTTACCTGATTTTCAATGAAGGGGTCAATTCTGCGCGAAGCGTCGGTGGTGATCTAGATGGCTTTCCTAGTGACATTAACGACGGCTCAGAAAATGGCAGTGGATACGCGGCGCGAACAGTTCGTTGAAGCAGCACCTTTTCTGTCCTCTTCGTTGCGTCCTTGAGACACAAGCGCTGCATATTTGGTCGAGAGGAGCCAAATGCATCATATAGCTACCACGAGAGGGTTTCCCAGTTTTCACTTGAAGGGGGCAAGAAGAGTTCTTGAACATAATTTGAAGGTACAGAGTTGAAGACTCAGTTCTGCAGAAAATCGCCGCATTCTTGGCGCAGTGAGCGCAACGCATGGGCGTTGACAGGTGTTGGTACCAGGCCAAGCACTCATTCGCGGGTGGGTTCTGTGGAGTAAAGGGATCACATGATATTAAAAAGTTATGAGGAGCGGCCAACCTCGGTCTGCTGCTTTGAGGGGCGAGGGGAGGTAGGAATCAACCTTTCAGTCTTCTTCGGATGCTAAGTTAGGCATGTTACTCCTTGACCATGCAGGACGTTCCTACTGCTTGCTTGAATCGGGGCTATCTTTGTTGTCAGTAATGACCGGCATCAGGATAATATGGTAGCTTAGAGGTTTAGATTGAAAAGAATTAGTGAGATGTTATTTATTTGATTTTTAGGGCTCCACAGCTGCCGACGTTTGCGTTCTTTTTATTTCAAAAATCCTTAAAACATGAATGCTATTACAGACGTAATGATACAGATCAGCGGCGCTAGTTGTACCAAGTTGTGCTTTCGCTACACTGTTGTAGTCTGGTGCTGTAGCGTACGTTTGCAAATTTTTTTTTGCTTAGGGATGGCTACATCTACGACTTTTTAACGTGCAAATGTGTTGGCACAGACCTGAGAATCTTCCCACGCTACGTATTTGCGGGTTGTGTCCTCAAGAACTTTCTTTCTCTGTTCGACGGCCTCATGCATCTTGTATTGCGCGTATTGTGCGTATTGCGCACTTGCAGGGCTCCTAGTATGACACTGCCTCTCTACTGTACCAACAGTTTTCCTGGCAGGCTACGGATATTCCCTGTAGCCTCTGTTGCCTTTATCATAGCTGCGGTGGCTGCTGCGGAGCATACGCACGTTGTGCTTTGCTGTGAAATTATTCAAGACGTTTTCCTGAGATGCATTCTGAAGGCAGAAGTGAGAAGAGTTCACTTTAGTATGAGCAATTTTTAGCTCTGATGGTCAAAAAGTTGTCTGGGGCTAGCTGTCCATATCATGGATTTGATGTGGCCAAAATAAATCAAAAACCTCCGAAATTAGTCGTCTGTTACGACCTGTCCACCTATTGGGCGCCTAAGAGGAGTGACCTTTAAAACGTTGATGAACGGTATCGTCAGTATCGCCATCAATATGACAAGCCTTTGCAGTGAAATATAAACGCGTCGTCTTTGTGCGTCCAATTAACCCTGACCTTCGTCAGCTGCACCTCATCCTGGCAAACAAAAAGAATATGCACCCCTGCTACACTTGCATTTTATTGGAATATAGTACGTTACCCTTACCTGTCACTGGGTATATTGATTATTAATTAAACGTTCTCAGTTTCCCATTTCTTCCTATGCGTTATAGACTAAGATATATTATTACTTCGCAGTTGTGCCCTGACTGAAACTGCTCCTCCTTTCTTAGTTGACTTTATACCTGTCGGTATACCTTATCCAAATGAACAGATATTCGGGGTTCCATTTTCTGACCATTCATATCCTATCCCCTCACCCTTTTATTATTTGAGGGGAGATTTCAATAGCAATAAGCTTCAATAAAAGTCGTCACCTAGTGTGACGACTTTTATTAATAATTACCTAGTGTGACGTCCACTACTGAAGCTGGTCGCACTTTGTCGAAATCGTCTCGTGCAGATTGCAACAGTGGTGAGTTACCAAAGAAGTGCTTCAGGCGCTGGGTGACACCTTGTGAAGCAACAGGCTTCCGTGAAATTCCAAACACTTTCCACAGAATAAGCTCAACGGCACAGACATCCTCAACTTCGAACAAAGTCGAAGCTTTCCGAAACAGCTCAGCATCACTTACGTAACCGTGCTAGGAATTTTCCTATCCATATAGCGTATCCTAATAGCCCCACTAGGATTCGTGAGAAAGACCAAAACATGTACACGCTAAAGTGCTTAACGCTATAAGGTTCGGGACAGCAACGGAAAACAGCCAGCATCGTTCCGCTACATTTTACCTCCATCCTCACACAGTTACGCGAAGCGCGAGAAAAACGGGAGAGGAAGAAAAGATCTTAGAACGACGCCGGCGTCCGGTCGGTGTTGCAAGTCTCTTCGCGCCTCTCACCTTTGCTGACCCGCATTAATGCCACCCACGTGCCTGCTTGCAGCTCGAGTTGAAGGTCGAGGTCGTGCACATAGGCCATAATTCACGCCTTCTTCTCAATGACCGTCCTTTGCGGAGCACGGTACGTGTTTAATGCGTGTGTCTTGCTAAATCAGCGGCCGACATGAACACTACCTCGAGCTCAGTTATGTGTCTTCAATGTCAGCAGATTGAGCAAAATGATCAATGAAACGTTGTACCGCTGCTGTTAAAAAGGCTACATATCAAACACTGCCATTGGTTCAGACATGTGAAATGCAATATTTTACATGTAGTTAGACATGTGTAGGCTTACATAAATATCTCTCTCTTGCAAGGAATGTTTAGCCCGTACGAAAAATTATTAGGGTAGTGAGCAAGTATACCATCGTTTAGCAAGCTTAGTAAAAAAAAGAAAAATCTGGAGGTCTTTTTGGCGATAACGTGGGAACTATACAGAACATGACATAAAGAGAAAAATGGCCTCACTATCTATGACATTATCACTGTAGGTTCGAGATAGCACAGGAATGTTTCGAGACATAAAATATAGTTACACCATTGCGTTTGACCAACATTTTGTGGATTCTTCTGGGTTATTTTCGCTGTGAATCCCTCCACTATGCCCGAATTTGTTACTTTTATAGTATGCGAATAAAATTTCAACTGACATGATGCAGTTTTATGCTTGGTATTAGACTGATATGAAAACTGTTAAAACGTCTGTGTGGAGTTTTTCCGAGCAAAATGTAAATACATCGAATCTGAATTGTTTCGTGATCAGTACTAGCCCGACAAATCTCCTCATACCCCCGGCTGATGAGCGTTGGTGGTACGAAACCTAGCTTGGCTGCAGTTTCTACAAAGTATATGTGTAGAAAATGAACAAAAATATGATCATGCATTTGCCCCGAGAGGATGTTCCGGACGAAGCGAGCATTGTGGAACCATATATTCGAATGCTAACGTTAAAGCCACGGTCGTAATTTTATTTGTCTGTACCAACCTCTTCTTATTGTAGCTAGTTTCTGTTATCAAAAGATTTCGACTCACATTTCGGGATTTCAACTATCTAATAATATGAGCACAAATATTTATACCTTCTTCAGATAACTTCTACTCAAACGGTATAAACGAAAGTAGACGGGGAAGAGCCCGAATGAGAAGGATGCAAATGAAACAGTGTTCACGTTACGCACTCACTATCGCATCCGGAAGGTGCGAGTTGGTTACCTTATGGCAGTGGGGTCTCGAATTAGCCGAAACTTGAAAGGATGACGAAGAAAATCAGTAAAAATAGAAGCTTATCAGTAAATAACTCTAAGAATATAAATATAGGACATCAGGGTCTCGTTGCATTATTGACATTAGGATTTAATCGAGGCTGATGGACTTTGCGCGCGAGGTATCAACACTACTCTCAGAGGTATCATTACAAAGCGCGTGTAGAATTACGCAGCCAGATAACAGAAATAAGCGACAAGAAAAGCGAACGGGGTCTCGCTTTAAAGTTTTGCTTGCTTTGCAGCGCACATATTAGAAGGTTTTTCAAGAACAACTAAAAGCATCAAACCTTCTCGCTGCTCTTGCTTCTTTTCAAGGCGTAGAGTGTCCGGCGTTAGTGTGTGGGTAGAACCATCGCCTGCTTACCATGTCACATGGAAGGCGCCAGGCGAAGGTAAGAAAGTCTCTCTTTCCGCTTGGAACACGCAAGAAAGAGAGGTTAGACTGAAATGACTCGGTAGTAACTAATCATAGAGGTAATTACGAATAGGAATACAAGAAAGGAAGACTGAGAGGTGAAGTTAGGCCAGGGTTGGAATGGAGTCGCAGTCCGGGAATAGAATAAACGCATTCACATTTTTATCTTAATGGTCGTGACATCAATAATAGACCTGGACATACTAGCCAGAGATGATAACCATGATGAATAATGAATTTGCGAACCCAAGAGATACGTATATATATTATTTCGGTGCACCTAACTACTGATACGATATTTTTTCGGCTCTTATTTTAAGTGAGGCCTTGCATTTGAGACGGTAAACAGAATCATTCGTCATAGTACCAGCCATATAGGTATGCCTAATCGCTTTCGGGACAGCTGCCAAAGCGTGCCTAGTCTAGGCAATGTGTGAACTCACGAAACACACCCTAATGCTCAATACTGTGGATTTCTAACCAACCGGTTGGTTTGGTTTCGACGCCTACATAAACGATGTCCTCATCCGTGCTGTCCTCAAGGCATTTACTTCGACATAGCTTCAAATGAGCTAGAGGTAAGGGCTCTCGGTGATACTTGTTTTTCGGTATGAAGGGTATAATTGCTTCCTTGAATGTCCACATCGCTCAATGTTTGCTTGCCTGGGTAATAATCTGTGGCCAGCGACTCGAAGGTAATTGGAAGAGACTGTTTGGCAACAGAGCTTGTATTATTCGCACAGGGCGCACTAAGATAGCCTTGCTTTTTGGGCCAAAGTTCAGGTCAGAGGTCAACCATGGCGCCGTGAGTTACATTTCCGACCGAGCTGAAATAAAACGATGCTTGCAGAAAGCAGAAGGCAAGAGAGCGGAGTTATATTACGGCGCTTCTGCCAGGAAAGCACTAGCTACATGGTCGTAATGTCCACAGCTCTGTTTACCCACTAGTAAAAAAGAGGAAATCTGGCATAGACACTCTTGAAGCCTCGCGAAACGAACTTAAACGCTTGGGCGGAGCAAAACTGACGGGTTCTTTTGTTTACGTTATAGTAGAGTTCAATACAAAAAATAACAATATTTAAATTCTTATAATAATGCGGAGAATATTTTGTAATGCGTAACGTAGGGAATATTAGGAAATACCTTACACATACTCAAGCACATGCCGCTGATGCGCTGTGGTACAGATCCGATTGCTAATCGTATCTTCTTTATAGAACTGTTCAAGAAACTGTAAACATGAGAAGCGTGCTTCGTAAGTTTATATGGCGTCCACCGTGTAGTGAGAGGAAGTGCGGCTTTCTTCTGTAGAAACGAAACAAACTACTTTTGTTCTACAGCCGCTCTATTAACGGAAGGAGAGCTGGTAGCCATTATACATGCTGCTTTCGACGCGCTAAGTCTTTACGTATCCAGTTTGTTTTGTTTCGTATAGAGTTAAGCGCGTCGAAAGCTGCAGCTGGTATATACCCACTTCTGGACAAATGTGTCTCCCTTATTCCTCCAATTGATCCGCTCCTGTCCTAACTGCACATATTTGCACCTTACGCTGCGCCACAGGGCTGACCACAGCCGTAATCTCTAACCGCTGGGTATTGAGGGCCAGTGGTTTGTTGTGCATGCACGTGATGGCGACCAATTACTACACCAGGCCGACAAAATCCCGTTCTGGTTTGTTAAAGACTGCGTTTCTGGAGATTAGCACCGGGTCCAGGACGCACCTCAGACCGCCAAGCAAAACCATGTGAAACGGTGCCAGACAGTGCTTTCGCGCATCCTGTTGGTTTAAACATAGCTAAACACCGGCTAATTTTAACTGAACTTGCTGGGCTCGTTATTTTCGACAGTGCGCCCGTAACACCTAAGAAAAATACAGCAAAACTCTCCTGAAGCAGCATATTAGAATTCCGTAGCGATTGTCTAATAACAGTGCCAGACGTGGATTAAAGATAAAAGCAGGCTTGTCAAGCTCATGCCAAAATGGAGGATGTCTGTGGGAGAAATGAGCCATATGGCTGTTCAAGCGTAGCCATATGTCTTCGTTGCTCCGCCCCATCTGAACGGTGCGACTCGCGTCATCTAATTACTTTAATCCCCCAGATGTCCCTCTCTAAATTCACAAGCACAAGGAACTAGTTCAAAGAATCGCTACTCATGTCGCCATTTTAGTCCTTATTTATCAGCCAACTTCTCTACACCTTTCAGCACTATACTTTTGCTTCTTTTCACCTTGGTCGTCTCTGTGGTTTGCCTCCTCTCCATGTGCTTAGGAACGATTTCGATAGCACCCGTCAGTAAGCCCGGAAACATTTCATTTATTGTGGCCACCTTCTTACGATGCCTCGGCACGCAGCTGTGGCCGAAAAAAAAAAAAAATGCCTCAAGCAGGAGTACCGTTTACGGGTTGCCGTTTTCTAAAACTACGTGCTCCTCGATGCAGAACTTTGAATTTTGCGCTTAGTTGTCTCACTTTAGCACACGAATCACTCACATGCAAAGTGCTTGAAAAGTGTTACTGATAACTATTCACTTCCTTCAATACCCCCCTTTAATTTCTTTACATATTCCATTATGCCCTCAGCCAATAAACGACGTTATTAAAAAAAAAAAAAAACATTCTGGGACTTTCTGATCCAAATTCTTTCCAACACAATCGCATCAAGACTAATTAGTATACGAGTGCACTCGAGTGCAGTACCCCTGGTCGTGAAATCGAAACCCGACCGCGGCGGCCGATTGTAAATGGAGGCGAAAAGAAAGGCGTCCGTGTGCTGTGCGATATCAGTACAAGTTAAAGAACCTCAGGTGGTTTATATTTGCGTAGCCCCCCACTACGGTGTCTCTAATAGCCTGAGTCACTTTGGGAATTTAAACGCCATGAACGAGCCATTTTGCGCCTAGAAGTTAGCGGATTATAGGGAGAATCCAACTAAGCTTCGGGCGACTAGGGGCGTTACATTTTCTTTAGACAGTCCGCAATGGATATGATATAGTGAGGCTACTTCGGGCACGTGCTCGTTGTGGAAGTGGACGCATGCACTGTTCATGGCGCCAAGCGTACAGCATTGCATCGGTAACCTCTAAACAGATCAGTGCATGAGCGCCGGCAATTCTTTGCATTCTTCGTAAAATAAATTTAGTTTCAGAAAAGGGGCATGAAAATGGCATCACTGCATTATAGCTGGGTTCCCAACTTAAGTCTGCACAGATCATCATTATCATCATCATCTTCGTCATCAGCAATGACTATACCCACTGCAGGGCGAAGGCCTCTCCCATATTTCTCCAATTAACCCGGTTCTGTGCTAGCTGCATCCAATTGACCTCTGCGAACTTGTTAACCTCATCCGCCCACCTACCATAAGCGACCATCGGTTATCCTCTCTTCGCACTACATGTCCTGCCCATGCCCATTTCTTCTTCTTAATTTCCACTAGAATGTCGGTAACTTGAGTTATTTCTCTAACTCACTCTGCACGCTTCCTATCTCTTAATGTTACCCCTACCATTTTTCGTTCCATAGCCCTCTGGGTTGTCCTCAACTTATGTAGAACTCTCTTGGTTAGCCTCCACGTTTCAGCCCCATAGGTGAGTACAGGTAAGATGCAACTGTTGTATACTTTCCTCTTGAGCGATACCGGTAAGCTGCTAGTGATAATCTGCGAGCGCTTGCCAAATGCGCTCCACCCCAATCTTTTTCTTCTTGTGATTTTCTTTTCATGGTCCGGATCTGCAGTTACTACCTGTCCTAAGTAGACATATTCGCCTACTACTTCCAGTGCCTCGCTAGTTAACGTAAACTGCTGTTCCTTCCCGAGGCTGTTAAACATTACCTTAGTCTTCTGCATATTAATTTTCAAGCCTCCTTTCAACTTTTCCTGTCTAGGTCATCAATCATTATTTGCAGTTCATCCCCGGAGTTGCTTAGCAAGGCAATGTCATCAGCAAATCGCAGATTACTGAGTTATTCTCTATCTACACTTATTCTTAATTGCTCCCATTCCGGATGTTGTTACAATCACCGAGACTTGGTTACATTCAGGCGTCCAAGATCACGAAATCGGCTCTCCGGGATATACGATCGCGCGCAACGGTAGGGGATCAAGAAAGGAGGGGCGTGGCTCTGCTTTTGAAAAAAAAATATTTGTCGTACTCGATTATGCCCGATGTTCCCCGCGTGGAAGCACTGTGGTGCAAAATACGACTAAGAACGAGCTGCGTTAACGTTGGTGTGGCCGCCAAACGCTGATACCGCATATCTAGATGCTCAATACGATTAAATGCGTAAAAATATGTGCGGTTCCAAGATCATATTAGGGGCAATTTCAACTGGCCAGCTATCAACTGGAGTTCTTTACATGCAGTCGATGCTACAAGTAACGCCATTAATTATTTCTTGCTCACGATTGACCTTGTGAAAATGGTTCAGGAGCCTACACGTCTGCAAGGAGCATCTAATTCCACATTAGACCTTGTTTTTGTTAGCCACCTTTTTGTAAAAGACGGCTGTACTGTGGGAGTATTAGAGGCAATTTAATTCTGACCATCAAATGGTACTATGCAGGCTGTTTTCAAGGCGTAGTCCGTTTGCGTATGCTAACAAAATATTTGCGTGGATTCAACAGAGCCAATGATGCAGCTGTGATGACCTACTTTGTACACGAATTCAACGATTTTTATGATTTATACGAAAAACGCAAAACAACAGTTGAGTATTTATGGTTAGTCTTAAACACATGTCACGCATTGAATTACAACGTATGTGTCTATGATACGGATGGTCACAAGAAAGCACAATCCATGGATCACGTGGGAAATAATCCAAATGAAACGTAAGATAAAAAGATTACGAAAAAAAAAAGAGGTGTCATGCAAATCCAGCTCTAAGAAGAGCTGTTGAAGAGGAAGTGCATGAGGCTAAAAAGCAGTTTTCTAGCACTACGCTTAGTAACTTTACAAAATCACCTCATAAATTCTGGAGCTATATCATTAACATAGGTTAAAAAGTAGAAGGATAAAAACATGCCGACTCTTTCAGTAACTATTTCCAGTCTGTTTTCACTGAAGACAATGGTGTTTTGGAGACCCTTGTACGCCGCAATGAGTCGATTCACTTGCTAAGCACCTTAACCGCGCCTGGTATTCTTTCCCTGTTGTTGAGTTTAGACGTAAAAAAGAGCTGCGGTCCTGACGGCATTCCGAACGGCTTTTTGAGGCGCTATGCAGAACCAGTCAGTGAGTACCTTTACCTTGTATACTCTAAATCAATTGAAGATAGCTGCCTCCCAGCTGAGTGGATAATAGCTAAAGTTGTTCCTTTTTATAAGTCAGACGACGCATCATAGCCATCTAATTACAGGTTAATTTCTTTGACACGCACTTGTTCTAGAATTCTAGAACACATAATATTAAAATGCTTAAACGAGTATGCTGAGACCAGATGCATTATCCATCCCAATCAGCACGGCTTTAGAGCAGGTTTGTTAATTCACTGTCACTAAACTGGTAGAACTCGTTCACGACCTAGCTCAGGCGATTAATGAGCAAAGTTGGATAGACATAATTTTTCTTGACTATTCGAAGACCTCCTTCGACCGTGTGTCTCACGTTAAATTGCTTTTTAAGCTCAACCAGTGGCGGATCGATTGTGAAATGGATAGCCAACTTCTTGTCAGAGCACCGACAATTCGTGCAGTATAATGGCGTACACGCTTCTAACACGGTAACGGCAGTCTCTGGAGTACCGCGAGGAACAATACTAGCGCCTTTTCTATTTCTTTTGTATATTAACAACTTCACAAACAACGTGGAGGTAAACATACGTATGTTCCCAGCTGACTGCGTGCTCGATTACAGAATAAATAAACGAAAAGATCAAGTGCGGCTAAACGTGGCCCTTAACAACATTGTGCAGAGGTGTAGTAGCTTTCAAATGGTCATTAAATTGGAAAAAAACAGTCGCGATGTTGGTGACAAAAAAACTCAAAGCTTAATTTCCCTCATGGGATCGGCAATGTCAATTTTGAAAGCGTATTGAAACAAAAAAAATCTAGGCCTTGTCATTTCTGAAGACCTTGCGCCAAAGGAACGCGTGGAAATCATAACCAAAAAAGCAATGGACAGGCTTCTCTTAAACGCGCCTTGCATTTTTCTGCTTCCCCAACCAAGCTGCTGGCATATATATATATATATATATATATATATATATATATATATATATATATATACAGCAGCTGGCTGCTGCTGTATATATCAGCCCACTCCTGTAATGGTTCCGGTTGGGACTGACAGTATCTTCAAATAAATAAATATTAGCTATACAGCGGTGTAACTGCATGGTGATAAGCGATTTTTTAATTGCGCCGTTTTAGAGTTATATGCTCCACTTATTAATATGCTAGCAAGCGATCAATCTTTCAAGTACTTTTGTATTTTATGCGTGTAACTCTGTGATGTTTAGTAGTGATCGCGGTTGTCAGCCTTTCATTCGGCATCCTCGATACTTTTCCTACAGCCTCGTAAACCCCGCAAAACTGTTCTCATGTTCGATTTTCTGGCGCCTCTTCCTGCCCCTGTTAGACCATTCCCGTCTGAATGCTCCGTACCACGTACTGATACGACCACAGCAAACTAGAATTTGTTCCTCGCGTTGAAATGCGTCTCGCCGCAAGTGAAAGCAAGTGAAATACCTCGTTCAGTATCTACCGGTGTCGGAAAGAGTTGCAGCAGGTACTTCAAACTGGGTCGTTGTCGCGTAGCACATGGGAGCAGACCGGCTTTCAAATGCACTCTTCGTAACTGAGAGTCTGTTGAACTTCGATCGCAATGACTGTGGCGCATTTATGTGAACCACTGCATAGGCGGCGACACTTTGCAGCTGCAGTAAGCATTTTTTGTTGTTCTACGTCGACCTCATAATGCAGCTTGCTGTGCGAACCGCTACCAGCTGCAGAGTACACTTCCTCATCCGCCTGCTGAGGCTAGAAGTAGGCGTTGCTTATTTCGGAAGCTGGCTTTTCCGCAGAACTCTAATCATTTTTGCACGTGTGGTAGCTGACCACAACGGTGGCACATCTACGTTTTTGGTGCCTTATGTAGAATAATCGTTTTTCAGTACTGATCTGCACACAACTGCTTACTAGCGGTTTTTGAAGATAAATACGAGTACTTGAAATACCGAAGAGCGACACGAACGCTTCTATAACTGCACCGGAACTAAGAACGAACACCTTCACGAGAGCAAAATTTGGTCACTCCGATATAGAACTCGGACAGGATAGAAATTCTCGTTTAGTTTTCCCCTTCACATTATCTCGAGTGTTCATGTGGCGTTTCTTCGAAACGACAAGGAGGCCTAAGCTGACGTTATTATAACCACAGATCTCTTGTAGAAATGACTATATGAAAGGGGCTTATGGAAAAAAAACAATTTTGACGCAACTTCTTGGTGTGGGCAATTATGTTGTTTATCTTGAGTAAAATTAGATGCAAAAAAAACAAAACAGGACAGTAGAGGAAGACACAAACAGGACCATAGCGCCACCCCTGATTGCGTTCTCGTCTCCTCTCTCTATTTTGTGCGCTGATTCTACTTTTTTTTTTCATATTTTGAGGGTTTAGTGAAGGTGTGCAATCTCTACCTCTTTGTACTATAGATCTCTTGAGATGTAACAGCACCCTTTCCTTGGCGCTCTTTTTTTCCTTTTTCTCCCTTTGTTTCCCTCACCGCGTGTAGAGTAGCCTACTGGACATCGCCAAGTTAACCTGCCTGCCTTTCCATTTTGCTATTTCTCTCTTTCTCTTAAAAGTTTACTTTTTTGTTCTGAATTATTTCAAGCATGAAACTCTTGATACAATAGTACCTTCAGTTCTTAATTACAGCACCTACTATTTCCAATCATCATTCCACACTCGAGTTCTGAGCGGATGATGGCGGGGTCACTTTTCACTACTTCGAACCACATTTACATCAAATCTTTCATGCCAAACATGTAACCCTGAATATAAACCTGAGTGCAACGCAAACGGAAGAAGTTATTGCACATAGGTAATTTAGTTTGATTAATCACAGGATATCTTCCAGAAGCAGTACGGATTTATATGGTTATGCATGTGATGTCTCAAGGAGCAAACAGTTTTGCTGAATTAATCTGGCAGTTGTATATGGTTTTGCATCATTATGCTTGGATGCATCTCAGGGGTTGAAAACTGTTTTCTCGTGTTAATCTGGTAGTTATGCTTGTTGATCATACATTGCGCGCGCAACATAAATAAAGTGATCTTAGCCATAATTTTTCCATTCTTCATCGCTTTCTTGCTGAACGTTTCCCTGCACTTACTGCCTCTGCTCTTCAAGTTGTTTCTATCGCTTAGCTACGACAGAGTTCTCCATAGATTTCTGCTGTTATGTTACCCTTGGTTGCTCCCATAGTCGCACAAGACTAAAATTTTTTGTCAGACAAGCCGACCATCCGGTGTTTCCTTCATGCTAAGCCAAGAAACAGAGCCTCGGCAGAAAACAGTGAATGCAAAACGATCAAAGACTCCTCTCTGCCCCTAGTTCAGCAGCCTGCATCAGAACAGCCTGTGACTTCACCGTCTTTCAGACCGACGGCTCCGCTACATCGAGTGTAAAACCGGGGACTGGTTTCTTGCGTCAACCTGACCTTCAAGTTCAGCCAAGATCAAACTGAGACAGCATGACAGGCAACAAGTCTCGATAGTATAGGGCGCTATTGCAAAAGTATAGGGCGCTATTGCAAAATGATTTATGATCACAAAACCTACCGTTTATGTCTACATGATTAACGCGCCGTAATCAATTACTGCTGTTTATTTATTTGCGAGTAAAAATTTACCTTCACGGTGCGTTATTATGTCATATATCATTGGATAGCCTATGTCGAGCAAAATTACATTCGACTAACTTTACGCCTCAACTACACTGTATTGTAATTTGTGCAAACAAAAAACCCTTCAAGCTGCATCATCAAGTGATATTACCGAGTATAATTGCATTGAAAGAATTGCCGTTTAATTAGTTATTATGAATAAAAATTGAAGATTGCGATAAACAATCGTCATGTATCTTTAAATAGCTTATCTCGAGTATAATTTCTTTTGCTTCGTAAGAATCTAGCGTGCCACCACCCCCTTTCTTCTTCAGAATAGAGACAGGGATGCCGTAGCCGCACCTCCGGAACTGCGCAGCATAATTTGCTCACTATATCCAGACACGTGCTTTTATGAAGAAGGCAGGGAGAGGTTTATTATCTCTTCCGTGATGCAGAACTGTTCCACCTCCTTTTTTTGCAAAGATAAAATCGGCTTCTGGCACCGAAATTTTAAGACATTGCGGGTAGTTCTACTGCTGCACTAAAAGCACGCTTCATTAAGACAGATCACCTCTTTATAAATTTTTCCATAGTTATATGCCCTATTCTGCAATGCCTTTTCCTTTGTGTGCTTGTGAATTATTAAAATTTTACGAAAATGAGCCCATAACTATGGAGCGGACTCAGTGTAAACTTTGCATAATCGAATAAACATTGCGATATGTTACTGCGTGATGTTAAAAAAGATCCGCATGACGATGGAATTGTGGTGTCCCCTTCTTTTCTGTGTCCGTTTCCGTGTTGCACCGCCGTTCAATTCCTTGCATAAACGGGTTCGGGGTGCAACCTGATGCCGGTAAACATCTCTCGGAACGCACTCCCCCATCAGGGCAGGAGTTGGCCACCATTATGCAGTAATTGGCCACAGCCTCCAATGGATAGTACTATTAAAACCCGGCGCTCAGTGACCAGCGGCTGCAGCGCAACTGACCACGGCGACGGTCAGACCTGTGGCGCAGCAGCGGGTGCTAAGAATTTCTGGCTCCGCTGTACAAGCCGCCATTGGAAACTGATCCCGGCAACGTTTGATGCTAGTACCCTAGCTATTGAGGCTAGTTTGGCTGTGCTGTTAGAGGAACTAGAGGGTACGGAATAGGATATCTTAGAGCTTAGTGAGGTTAGGAGGCCGAAAGAGTCATATGCTGTACTGAAAGACGGGCATGTACTGTATTATCGAGGCATCCCGTATATACGCGAACTAGGAGTAGGCTTTCTTGTCAATAGGGACGTAGCTGGTAATATAGACGAATTCTATAGCATGAACGAGATGGTTGCAGGCATTGTGATTAAGCTTAATAAGCGGTATAAACTGAAGTTTGTACATGCATGTGCGCCTACATACTCATGATGAACAGACAGTCGGAAGCTTCTACGCAGATGTAGAATCGGCAATGGGGAACGTAAAAGCACGGTATGCTCTTCTGATGGGTGAATTCAATGCCAAGGTAGGTAGAAAGCAAGCTGGAGGCCATGCTGTGGGCAAATATGGCATGGGGTTAAAGAATAGCCGGGGGCGGTATTAGTTGTTTGCTGAACGAAATAACTCGTGCGTCACGAACATTTTCTTCAGCAAACGGAATTAACGGAAGTGGACATGGAAAAGCCCTAATGGGGGGAATAAGAATGAAAATGACTTTATAATCTATTCTAATCCTGGAATTGTACAGGATGTAGAGGTAAGCGGAAAGGTTCGATGCTGTTACCATAGGATTGTAAGGTCTCGAATTAATCTTGATTTGAAGAGAGAGTGGAGCAGACTAGTGAGGTAGAAGCCCATCAACAAATTAGCGGTAAGGGGAAAAGTAGAAGAATTCAGGCTCTCCCTGCAGAATAGATATTCAGTGCTCACCGAGGAAGCCGACCTTAGTCTGAAGGGCCTGAACAGTAACTTCAGATATATCATTCCTGAGTGCGTGGCAGAAGTAGGCGCAGATTTGTTAGAGATGATACCGGTGAACTAAGGAGACAAAATATTTGATTAAGAAACGTCAAAGTAGGAGAGCCTCCAACCCAACAGACCGGATATAACTGGCAGAGATATCAAAGCTAATCAATAAGCGAAATGTGGCTGACATAAGGAAGTATAACATGGGGAAAACTAAGCATGCTATAAAGAACGGTCGTAGCCTGAAAGCGGTAAAGGGGAAATAAGGCATTGGTAAAAATCAAATGAATGCACTTGAAGGATAAGGCGGGCAATTCCATTACTAACGTGACCAATATTGTTGTAATAGCCGAGGAGCTTTATACGGACCTCTACAGAAGCAACAATAATGACAAAAAGGAAATTGGTTGTAGTAAAGAGCAATTAGACGCTCCGCCAGTAATGAAGGACGACGTTAGAGAAACGCGTCGGAGCTATGAAAAGCGGGAAAGCAGCTGAGGAAAATCAGATAACTACAGATTTATTTGAGGAAAAGAGAAGGGGGGAGGGGGGGTACATTGTGCTAGAAAAACTGGCCACCCTTTATACGCAATGCGTGATGACATGGAAGTACCGGTATCATGGAAGAACGCTAAAATTATCTTAATACGTAAAAAAGGGGACGCTAAGGACTGGAAAAATTAGACCAAATAAGCTTACTATCTGTTACGTAACAAGGTATTTACTAAGGCAATTGCTAATAGGATGAGGTCCACCTTAAACTTTATTCAACAAAAGGGTCAAGCAGGATTTCGGCAAGGGTACACTACAATCGATCACATCCACGCTATCAATCAGGTGATCGAAAAGTGCTCGGAATATAACCACATGCTATACATAGCATTCATTGACTATGAGAGAGCGTTTCACTCGGTCGAAACCTTAGCAGTCAGGCAGGCATTGGGAGATCAGGTTGTAGGTGAGCCATTTGTGAAAGTGCTGGAAGATATCTATAGTGGCAGCAGAGCAACTATATTTCCGCGTAAAGAGAGTGATAAAATTCCAACTAAGAAACGTTTTAGCCAGGAGACACGAATTCCACAGTACTCTTCATAGCTTGCTTAGGGGCTTCGTTCAAATACATGGAATGAGAGCAGCTAGACATCAGGGTCGATGAAGAATATGTCATTAATTTGAGATTCGCTAATGGCACTGCCCTTTTAATTAGTTCAGGGGACTAATTGTAACTAATGAATAATGCCCTCGACAAGAGAAGCAGAAAATTATGCATTACAATTAATATGCAGAAGACTAAGGTAATGTTGAACTGCCTGGGAAAAGAACAGCAGCTTAAAATAGGTAGCGAAGCACTGGAAGCGGCAGATGAATATGTCTGGTTAGGACAGGTGGTGACCGGCGATCCGGACCACGAAAGGGAAATAACTAGGAGAATAAGACTGGGATTGGGCGCATTTGAAAGCTACTTAAAAATTATGACTAGCAGCTTACCGATATCGCTCAAGAGGAAAGTACATAAATGCAGCATCCTACAGAAACTCACCTATGGGGCTGAAATATAGAGGTTAACGAAAAGGGTTCTCTTAAGTTGAGGACAACGCAGAGGGCTGTGGAACGAAAAAAGCTAGGCGTAATATTAAGACCTAGGTAGCGTGGAGAGTATATCAGAGAAATAACTCAAGTTACTGAGATTCTAGTTGAAATTAAGAAGAAGAAATGGGCATGAGCAGGACATGTAGCACGAAGAGAGGACAGCCGATGGTACTTAAGAGTAACCAATTGGATTCTAAAGGAAGGTAAGCGTAGCAGATGGCGGCAGAAAATTAGGTCGATGGATGATGTTAAAAAATTCGCAGGTGTGAAGTGGGTGCAGCTAGCCCAGGACCGGGTTACCTGGAGGAAAATGGGAGAGGCCTTCGCACTCCAGTGGGTATAGTACGGCTCATGGTGATGATGACGATGTTACAGGCTGCACTATTGCTCATAAATTTAGAGTAAGCATTTCCCAGACTGCATCCTAATTGCCTGAGGATCTGCCATTCCATAGGGCATCCAAGAACTCCCTCGCAATATATAGTATCTAAGCTGGATGATTGCATGCCACTTGAAACTGCGAGTGTGGTTTCTATTTGCAAGACTGAAGTCGTTGTTATGAGAGACCAAAAGCCATGAAACCACATTAGCATCACCTTTTATCCTGGGATATAAGGGCCTGGGGGAAACTTTCTTCGGTTTGAATTTTCAGTTCAGTTCAGTTCAGTCGTTCAGTCGTGTCCGACCCTTCGTGACTCTTTTCTCCGGGAATGTAATTTTGGATGAAGCTCACTTCTTTTTCAATTTGCAATGTAGTCTTATACTAATCTGAAAAAAAAAAGAACCCCTCTCTTTAAGCCTTTTAAGCGGTAAGCCTCTCAGCCTAACGCTCTAGTCTCGGTAAGCTGAGAGGCTCGTGTGTGCATCGGTGGTCTACATGACGTCATGACACCTTTTATCTTGACCCAACAGGAAGGACCTTCACTTTTTGGTGACTTTATCTGGAAAAGGTATAACATGACACGTTTTCTGTGACTTGATTTCAAGTCAGAGCAAACGCGTCATTTCGATCAATATGACTTGTCAGGCTTCTTGGTTTGACTTGAAAAAGAAAAAAAAAAACGTTTTGCTGAGGCACACATAAATGTTGAAAGTACTAGTCTGCGTTTATGTGTTCTTGTCTCTTCTTAGTCTTTATTTCGGTAGTGCAGCTGTTCTGTTTCGGATAATATTTTTTTTTGATCAGCACGTTTAATCACTGCCTATTGTCCATTCCCGCTTTCTTTATGCGCTAAACTGTGAATCTTGTTTGCTGCACCTCGCGTTTCTTCGTCATGATCGTATTCACCCCCTTTGTATGAGCTACAATGAAGACTGGAAAGGGGGGAATTCATTTTTAACTGTGGCTGTATTTTGAGAACTGGCTTTAACGTTGATAGTGAAGCAGGCACTGTTGGTGTCTGACAAGCATGTAAAGCAGCGGCACCCACTTGCGTCCCGTACTAGGGACCCCAGCCGCACATTCTTCATCCCTTTCTCCAAATAAATTTTTTTAGGATATCATGCGCAAGTTTACTGTGCAAGCTCCCGGTTTACCTGCCGAATTGATTTGGGCTAGGTCGGCTTTCTGACGCTTAGTGTCGCCATGTTCGACAACGAGATCGGCAGCGGGCAAGAAGAAGGCGACTGTGGGGGACAACGAATCGTAATTCCGGAGCCCCACGGAGCACTGGAATGAGGAATTAGGGCGAGCGGTGCTTCTCCACAATATTCAGCGCTTATTTATTCCAGACCGTGTGTAAATTGTTATTTTAACACCGGACTTATGGGACTTATGGACTTTCCCGCCTCCATCGAGTCCATCACCTCACCAGACTGCTCCAAGTCTGCTGTAATTGATCATCTGCATTCACCTGCTCAGTACCTGTATTCTTTGTTTTTGCTGTTTTGTACTTCCCACTCCTCTCTGTAACGCTGAACGGCCCTGAGAGTTAATAACTGAAATGAAATGACCACATCTGTGAATTTCTGGGATTAGGACTTTGGAGAAAGTAGCATTTCAGGTACCCTTCAAAGTGCCTTCTAGGGCTAAGTGCGTAGCAGAAATATAGAAAACAAATCACTCGCCGACTGAACCGTGTTACAGGCGGGAAGATTATTGCTTGCGCTTCGCCGTATTCTCCCGCCGAGCGCCCCCCCCCCCCCCCCCCCCCCTCCACTGTGCGTCACAAGACAGCAGAGAATAGCGCATGGTCCTCTCTTACTTGACGGGCAAGGCTCTCCGCTCTCATTCGCACAACATGTGAGAGGGGGGCGGGGGTAGTTTGTTAAAGCTGCGCAATTCGCCCCCCCCCCCCCTCCCCATTCCTTTCTAGGATAGCCCCCCACAATTTCATGACCGGGTAGTAGTGGCCGCGCAACCGCTAACACTTAGTTTACACTTGCATTATGGCCAACGTTTGAACGCGGCAGTAGAAAGGACCAGAGCGCCTGTAGAAGTAGGCACAGGGCGACAAGGACGCACACAACTTCGCTGAACACTGCAGTCTTCATTCTGTGTACTCGTCTATAGAACATCTTTATTCTATAAAGATTGGCAAAAAAGGGGCACACCGATTTCTCTTCACTTGAACCAATCCAGCTTCAGTCGGACCCTTCTTTCAGCAACCATGCTATATACGGCGTTTCGGAGCTCGCCTTCTTGCTCGGCACCTCTGCTCTGTTGTCCCCGAAGCGGCAGCTTGACACCGAGGACACGACACCTGCCTAGCGGGTTCGAAAGGGGCGGCAGTCTGTTGCAGCAATGACTTAAATCTGTTCACGGGAACCGTGAACAGGCCCGGTGGGAGCGCTTGCGGCGGTGCGGTGGGCGCTCCATCGTTGTTGGAGTGAAAAGCGGGATAGACTCTAAGGCAGCCGTCTTCGTTCCCTGCTTTGATGTGGGAAACAATCAGGCGGCCATGCCGCGATCGTCTGTTTATGCAGACCTTTCAGCGAAATATACCAGTCAGCTTACGCTGTCTGATGCGCTAAGCTGCGAAGCTAAACTCTACCAGTTTCTTTCTGGTTGCTGTTTACCCTTATGAGTCACGCTGCATAACGATAATCATCATCATCATCTTAAGCCCGACTATACCCACTGCAGGGCGAAGGCCTCTCCCATATACCTCAAATTAACCCGGTCCTGTCTGAGCCGCATCCACTTGACCCCTGTGAACTTCATCTCATCCGCCCTTCTAATTTTCTTTCGCCCCCTGCTACGCTTTCCTTCCTTTGGAATCCAGTTTGTTGTCCTAAGCGATATTCGGTTATCTTTTCTTCGCGCTACATGTCCTGCCCATGCCCATTTCTTCTTCTTAATTTCCACTAGAATGTTGATAACCTGAGTTATTTCTCTGACCAACTCTGCACGCTTCCTATCTCTTAGTGTTACCCCTACCATTTTTCGTTCCAGAACCCTCTGGGTTGTCCTCAACTTAAGTAGAACCCTCTTTGTTAGCTCCTACGTTTCAGCCCCATGGGTAAATACAGGTAAGATGCAACTGTTGTATACTTTCCTCTCGAGCGATACCGGTAAGCTGCTAGTCATAATTTAGGAGTGCTTGCCAAATGCGCTCCATCCCAGTCTTAATTTTTTTATTATTTTTCTTTCATGGCCCGGACCTGCGGTTAGTACCTGTCCTAAATAGATATATTCGCCTACTACTTCCAGTGCTTCGCTACCTAACGTAAACTGCTGTTCCTTCCCTAGGCTATTGAAGATTACCTTAGTTTTCTGAATATTGATTTTTAAGCCTACTTTTTTACTTTTTTTGTCTAGGTCATCAATCATTCTTTGCAATTCATTTCCTGACTTACTTATCAAGAAAATGTCATCAGCAAATCGCAGATTACTGAGGTATTCTCCATCCACCCTTATCCCTAACTGTTCCCATTCCAAGTCTCTGAATACTTATTCTAAGGAAGTTGTGAATAGTACTGTGGAGATCGTGTCTCCTTGCCTAAGGCCTTTCTTTATAGGAATTTTGTTTCTTTTCTTATATAGAACTATGGTTGCTGTGGACCCAAGCATTTTCACCTACTGCTCATCTACACCCTGATTTCGCAACGCTTGTATGACCACCGAGGTTTCTACCGAGTCAAATGCTTTTTCGTAATCAGTGAATGCTATGTATAAGTGCTGGTTATATTCCGAGCATTGTTCTACCACCTGATTGATGGTATGGATATGATCGATAGTAGAGAATCCTTTCCAAAAACCTGCTTGATCTTTTGCTTGTTTGCAGTCTAGAGTTGCTCTGATTCTATTCATCAGTGGCGGTCTGTAATTTCTATAGTCCTTAGCGTCCCCTGTCTTATGAATTAAGATAATGTTTGCGTTCTTCCATGGTTCCGGTATTGTCGATGACACCAGACATTACGTATAATAGTGGCCAGTTTTTCCAGTACGATATCTCCTACATCCTTCAACAAATCTATAGTTACCTGATCCCCTCCGGCTGCTTTCCCCCTTTTCATAGTTTGTAACGCTTTCTTAACTTCGTCCTTCATCACTGGCGGAACGCCGGACTACATTTCCCTACTGCCAATCTCATTACTGTCGTGACTTTGCTGGCTGCTGTAGAGATCTGTATAGAACTCCTCGGCTTCTTTGACTATCCTGTCCATATTCGTGATGACATTCCCCGCCTTGTTTCTTAAAGCATACTGTGCGATGTCAGTGCATGTTAAAGAACCCCAGGTGGTCGAAATTTCCGGAGTCCTCCACTATGGCGTCTCTCATAGCCTGAGTCGCTTTGGGACGTTAATCTCCACAAAGCAGCCCAAACCAAACCAATTTCTTCATCGCTTTAAGGTTTCCCCCATTCTTTACAGCATGTTCAATTTTCTCTATGATATACTTCCTTATATCAGCCACTTTGCGCTTATTGATTAGCTTTGATATCTCTGCCAATTCTGTCGGGTCTGTTAGATTTGAAGCTTTCATATGTTGGCGTTTCCTAATAAAATCCTTTGTCTCCTTAGACAGCTTACCGGTATCGTCTCTAACTATCCTACCTCCTACTTCTACAGCGCGTTCAGTAATGATATATCTTTGAAATTATTGTAATTGCTTCTAGGCTAATGTCGTAATCCTCGGTTAGAGCTAAATATCTATTCTGTAGCGAGATTCAGAACTCTTCTGCCCTCCCCCTCACCGCAAATTCGTTGATGGCGTATAAATGCATACACTAGCTGTCAGACTTCATCGCAATTGTGTATCGTATCTAATACGAAGATTATATTCAGCAGCGACTGTTAACCATGTCTAAGACGTACGTGTTGTCTGGCCTCAAATATTTGAAGAGTGCAGGGATCACTGAAAAAAAGGGCCTTTCGAATAGCCTTGGCGCTTACTCAGAAAGTGACAGGCATTATGCCGCGGTCCATACTCAAATAGCTGTGAGGGAACTTGTCGTTTTCTTGACGCGCGTGCTTCTAAAAAATAAACGCCGAACGCACTCAGTGCCAATCCTGAATGTCCTCCATAAGTTTCCGCGCAGCGGAATGCTTGTGATACAGGATACGAAGAAGGCTAAGCTGAGAAGCGAAAAAGGAAATGGAGCACGTGCCCATTTTCATTGACGCGATAGGATGCCATCTGAACAGTCGTGAAAATAAGACGAACTCGTGGCTGCTTCGCGATTACGCGCACGTGCTTAAGCATGCTCGCTTTGGGGCGTGGGAAGCACCTGCAGAGCATGAGCAGCACCTCCTATTTTAACGCGCGAGGAAAGCAGGGTGACCTCATTAGGCAGGAAGTTCTAGTGGCGGCAAGCAAGCCGGAAAGATTCCACTCGGGTTTCATGCAGGGCTTGCAATGCTTGCGCAACTACAAGTCGAGCGTGTCGATTCTAAAGAAAAACAAACTCGGTAGGAAAGAGAATATAGCATACAAGGATCACAGACTGTTTAGCATTACTGTCCATATTGTCATTGCGCGCAAGATTTTGGAAATTGTGAATGTTTAATACAGGGTTGCTAGATTCTGAACGGGCTGCTACACCAGTGCCTTGTAGGAATTTCCTCAAATTTTCTTAGAATCAAAATTGGCTTTCTTATGCATAAAAATGAATAAGAATCAGCTGGCATCACGCACTTGTCTTCTTACGAACACTTATCATTCATCATCTAATTAACACTTTGTGCAACATAGATGTCTATCAAAATGTGCGTAGTATGTTGTCAGGGCTAATGTATTACACATAGCACATTTCTCTGAAGACCAGTGTCGTAAGAAATCGTACAATGGCATCCAAAGCTTCCAGGGTCAGCCTTTTCCTGTATTTAGTAACCCCAGACGCGACTTGACTGAAGACCCCTCAAGCCCTCCATATGACACTGGGCTCAAAGAAGAGAGCAGTGTTTTGAATGCCAATTCCCTGAAGGTCTTTACGCCCATGGCATTTTCATAGTTGAAAACTTCGGCCCAGAATGCCACAGAATCTTCCGGAAGTTGCCCGCCAAAGACAGTCCCTTCACTATAGAGGTACCGAATAATTCCCGTGGTTTGCTTCTCAATAACGTTCAGGTTTTCTTCATAATTACCACTGTTTAAAACCAGATTTAAGGTGGGTTGTTGTGAATTGAGCTCCAGCGGGGTAATATCATGTCTACATGAACGGAACAGAATCGAGGCAGCACCCCGCCGCGGTGGCGCAGGGGTTACGGCGCTTGAATACCTTTCTCAAGTATGCGGATTGAATCCCGGCCTCGGCGGCCTCTTTTTGATAGGGGAGAAAAGCAAGGCGTCCATGTGCTGTGCGATGTCAGTGCACGTCGTTAAAGAACCACAGGTGGTCGAAATTCCCGGAGTCCTCCACTACGACGTCTCGCATAGCCCGAGTCGCTTTGCGACGTTAAACCGCATAAACCAAACCAACCGAAATCGAGGCTGCCCAACGGGACGTGAGATATGTGCACCATGTCGCCAGGTGCTTATCTAGACAGCGCATTTTGCTTTAGTTATACTCGTGTAGGGAAGTTTTGCCATCTCGATAGCAGCATTTCTTGGTAAGGGCTACTGGTATGACGCCGTAACCAATTACGTGGAACCGTACTCATCAATAAAGTTTCCTCAAGTTATAGAAGTTCATACGCACTGAAGAAGTGAACGACTCAACTGTCTGACTCGGCAGCTTGCGTCCTCTATACTCTAGAAACATTACTTCGTGTCGAACACATGGGCATAGCAGCTGGATAATGGGTTTTAGGTCCGTTGGCAAAAATTCTTTTGTTACAGCATTTTTAGAATTTTTCAACAGACCTGGCGTTAGTGAAATTTGGCATTAGGTGCGTATGCATAATAAAAAACCATACCTTTTATATGTGCTTAAACAAGAAGCATACCACTGAACCCATGTCCTCAGCTCAACACCATCTAAATACCCCAGAAAAATATAAAATCACTCCTTTTCAATATTTCTGTACTACATGAAAGTCTACGTAACCAAATGTTTCGCTACGTACGAAAGTATGAGAAACATTCTTAAATCAAATATTGTAAGCTTTAGTTATGGAGGGAACAGGTGCTGTTGCATATGCGGTGTAGATGGGCAGCATGCATTCTAAATACATGGTCGACAAGCAGGCGAGTACTAGCAGCAAACTTTCCGACTACTAAGCATATAGTCGGTAAGTTAGGTGACTTCTCCAGCAGTAAGTGAGGTCATGCAGTTATGGTAACGAGCTTCAGTAAGAAGCATTTATGCTGAGTGGAAGCCCAAGAAATGGTTATACCGGCTCTTAGTGTGCGAGAATTTAGCTTTCAAAAGATTTTCTGAGCAGCGAGACTGTGTGCCTTCGTAGGCAACTATTTTGTACCAATTAGCTAAAAAAATCCTCTTGAGTTACAGGTTGTATAAAGTTATTCAAGTACAAATGCTAAGGAAGTTAGACATGACGCCGTGGTTTCACGGTGTCACTAACTTTGCCCCGTGAACGAGCTCTAAATGCGATGATATAAGCTTTTTTTTTTCAACGCCTCATATATCTATATCTATATCTCACTATACACTATATACTAGACACTATATCTCCTAGATTGAACTCCAGGTTTGGTTTCCCAGTGCTAGCGATAGACTCAACCAGACTGAGAATTTGGGAGTCAGGCTGTTAAAAGCGATCACCGAGGCAGTTTTGAACGATCAAAATCTGTTTTTGAAATTTTGACAATTTTATGGAAGTTGTTCCCTAAAGCTTTAATGAGAAATTATTTATGCCCGTATTAGGCAAAAATGTTTCGGCAACCGTTGTCACTAGGCAGAGTAGTAGTCCCAAAACGATGACTACGCTGCACTGTCTGGTAACAAGACGTACGCTTTGCGTCGATAGCTAGGTTACTGATATAGGGTGACGTCACAGCACGTAATCTAGGTATGGCCGATCCCACTTCAGCTCGGGCCCATTTGGAAGTCGGCACGTGTGGAATAAAAGCAGGATGCGTTTAGTGACGTCATCTGATACATTACTTTGAGTCGCGCGCTGCGTAGATGCGACCTTGCAACGAGAAAGCAATTAGGGTGCGACCAAACGAATATAAAAAAGAGAAAAATAGCTGCTTCACTCTAAATCGACTGAACTAATCACTCCGCTGCTCAAAGTCCCACCGAACGTGTGGCAGTCAATTATATTGAAATCTGGTGCTTACACTCGATATGAATAATATGAGTGCTAGTCCAAAAAAAAATTAAAATTCTAAAGTCAACATTTCCAAAACTGACACCTCATCAAAGCTGGGAAAATTTCCCACGGACATTCTTTTCGCACTTATCTAGCAAGACTTGGCAAGGAAATAAATGGGTCATTTATCCGATAATTGTTTTTCAAATAATTCATTTTGCTTAAGGAGGCTAGTCAAGACTGCAGCCCATGAAAGGTCGCTTTAAATAGCTTCCACTTGATCAACAACAACTCCTGATATCTTTGCCCGTTTCTCGGTCCTATCAGTACACTCAGGCAACGTATAGATTTTTGCTAGGATGCCCTTTTCCACAGTCTATTTGTTACGAATGGATATTTTCATCGTGACTCAGGGGGCATTTAATGCGCTAATAGCTCTTTTTCAGAAGGGCTTGGATTAGTTTCGACATTCTCACAAACCATTAGACAAAATAAATAGAACGAATACATGCAATAAAAAACTTCACGCACAACAAAGAAGCCAGAAGCAAAAAAAAAACTATTTTAATGAAGGCAACAATCGGCAGCAAAATACTTCTTGACCTGCATCACAAACTGGAAGAAGTTGCTTAGAATGCTGTCGGTTTTGCTAGTGTCATGCCCACTGGGGTGTTGTCCTACGCCGGCTGGTCCAGACTTTACGCTAGGTCATAATGGCAGAGAAATCATGGCTCAGTCACTATGACACACTATTCCTGCTCGCTTTTGCCACAAAAATAATAATTATTTGTGCCATTGCGTCTAGATTAGAATTGCAAGCGGAACAAAAACCGAGTAACGCCGAACCGTTTAAAAGAAATTGGTGTCTACGCGGGACTATGAAATCTTTTCTAAAAACTAAAACGCACCGTGATTTCATCTGCACTAAATTCAAGCAATTTCATTTTACTTGTGCTAAGACACAAAAGTATGCACAAAAGATGGAATTTGAAAATTATTGTCAAAATTTATGCTGTCGCTATAGTCATATCAACAATATATGCCAGGTGTTCAGAAAACAGTTTATCAAAGCCTGTAAGCAGTGAAAAAAAAAAAAGCGTAAAGCGTTTCAACAAAAAAAAAACTAAATTTGAGAGAACGTGATTCTCGCCATACATTCAGCCGTCATTTTCTTAGTGAGGTGTTCCTAGTAAACCACTGAAAAATAAGAATGTTAGAGGAATAGAGTGCCGCTGGATAACCGCAATTTCTGCAAGCTCATTAGAAAATATTTGTTTTCAGCGAAAAAATTGTTTTGCAAGTTGAATTCGCGTTCAACGTCAACATTGATCGGTACTTGACCTTCACTCCTCCCCTGGAAGCTGGAAAAATAGACGTCATCGGCACATCTGCCAGAATACAATGGAAACGAATAACGGTGCGCCCTCGAATCCTCCAGGTTTCGAAAAAACAACCTGCTGAATAGCACTCATAAACAAAGTAAAAATAAAGTAGCAGCGCAGCAGGAGGATCGATACCCCACATGACAGCATTTTCAGATACCGTTTTGATCCCATAGGTAAAACGTGGTATATAAAATATAGCTGCAGCTTTTGATCCGGCATTCAGCCGAGTGACAAGTGTTTCTCACCGTAAACGGTAAAGTGTGAGGCTAATTTTTCGATATGAGCGCTGACAGGAAACGCCCCTTGCAGATATCCTGCCATGTTGCATCTGAGTGAAACAGAGTAGGACCTTTCAACAATAAAATATAAGGAGCATGGTTCTGGAGCATCAAGAAGCATTGCTGATGTTATACTAAAGCCTGACGCAAGGCTTTAGTAGACAAGGCAGCGAAGAGCAAGCATGGAACAAATTCAAATGACGATAGAATTTTTTATTTATTTGAAAGAAGTTCTATTTAACCTTAGAGCTTGCAATGTTTTATATATTTATTTGGAACACACCACTGCGCATTTTTCGGCTCAATATGCTTCAAAAAGCAAATTTTTGCATATGTGATGTTTTTCGCTGACACACTTTTCTTTCTCTCTACATTTTAACGTTCAACATTTTAACACATTTTAACGTTTTGCCTTCTGGACAACGAAGAAACATGTAGAAATCACTAGTGCAAGAAGCTAGAATTTTATATTTAAAAAAAATTCGATATTTCAATATTTTGTAGGTTATTTCATTTATTACATTTAAAAGAATTATTTTTATTTCAATTTAGTGCCTGATAATGCAGGCTGTAGGTAATTTATTAAGAAAAGTTTTGTTAACATGAGTAAAAAGTTTATTTTTTTTATGTTTTTTCCACTCACTAGGTCGCGGTAGCGCTTTGAAACTTAGGACGACTGTGACGGCTCGAAAAAGTTTTCTCTCTAAACACAAACTGTGGTAATGTTCGCATAGTAGCGCAATACACCATACTTTTGCGCCATGTAGATAATAAAGATTGTAAACCTCCAAATCTGAATTAGTTACGGTGGGATGAAAGATATGCCAATTTAGTTGCTCGCTTCTACTGTTCGCTCCGACCATGCTTAATGTTGCCCCTCTATGTTGACTGCTTAACAGCGTAGTTGTAATCGGTGTTGGCAGTCGACTGATGAATCTGCGTGTGCCGAAGATTGATTATATTTCCATGGACCAGCTTGACATTATTGCTCTGACGGCCACTGGGTAGCAGCCGCAAGAAGAGGAGTCCCGGACAAGGAAAACCGCGTCCTCGGTAACGAAGCACCAAGGGTTGCTTAGCTAGCTACCGCTTCCTCTGCTGCCATTCTCACTTATTAAATATCCTTAAATTATATTGCCGATCTCGCAGCTCTTGTAAACTGCAAACTAGACACAAACTGCAGACGTGTCTTGAAGAATAAATTCTCTCCCCAGGACAAAAATGAACAGTTTCGTAGTTTAGTATACGTTCGTATTATGTTTCAATCTCTTAATAAAATTAATATTTGTACCAACTTGCCAGGTCCAGTAGGATGCGCAGTAGGATGCGGAGTAGGATGCGGAGTAGGATGCGGAGTAGGATGCGGAGTAGACGTCGGTGCACAAAATGAACACAGTTACAAGGCCTAGTTGCTTATAAGTTGTACCAGCCCACAGAGCAGAATATGCAGCTTACGCCTGACTGAAAGTGCTGTCTGTTCGTTTGCTTGATTACCAGATTGTTTTTTTTTTCCATTTGGTCCCCAATGAGGAACGCGGAAATGGCATTCAGTTCAGTTCAGTCGTTCAGTCGTGTCCGACTCTTCGTGACCCTATGGACCATGTCACGCCACGCTTTCCGGTCTCTCTTCCTAACATCACATAACTTCATCTGCAGTGCCTCGAGGATGCCATCTAACCATCGCATTCGCTGCCTACCCCTTCTCCGGCGACCCTCCATCTTTACCAACATAAAATATTTCTCCAGCGACTCCTCTCTTCTCATCAGATGGCCAAGGTAGCTGAGCTTTAACTTTAGAATTTGACCCTCCAATGAGCAGTCAGGGTTTCTGGTCGACAATATCGACTGATTTGAACTTCTGGCAGTCCAAGGAACTCTCAAGAGTCTTCGCCAGCACCACAATTCAAACGCGTCAATTCTTCGGAGGTCAGCCTTTTTACAGTCCAACTCTCGCATCCATACATCACAAATGGAAAGACCATAGTACGAGTTATACGAATCTTGGTTGGCAGACTATAATGTCTCTGCTCTTTACTAGGTGATCAAGGCTAACCATTGCTGTCTTTCCCAGAAGCAGGCGTCTCCTAATTTCATGGCTGCAGTCTCCTTCCGAGGTAATCTTGGAGCCCAAGAAGCGAAAATCTGTCAGAGCTTCCACTTCTTGTCCCTTGATGCTCCTGGACTTGATAGGGCAAGACGCCATGATCTTTGTCTTTATATGTTCAGTTTAAGCCCTAACTTCTCACTCTCTTATTGTACGCGCATCAGAAGTCTCTTGAGTTCCACTTCACATTCTGCCATTAAAGTGGTATCATCCGCATATCTAAGGTTGTTGATACGTTTTCCAGCAATCTTCACTCCAGCTGAAGACTCGTCCAGACCGTCCTTCCTCATGATGCACTCTGCATTAAGATTAAATAGGCAGGGCGACAGTATGCAGCCTTGCCTCACTCCTTTCTCAATCAGAAACCAATCAGTAAGACCATGCCCAGTTCTGACTGTGGCCTCTTGCCCTTCATACAGGTTCCTGAGGAGACAGTTGAGGTGAATTGGAACTGTCATCTTTTGGAGAGCTTGCCACAATCTGCTGTGATCTACGCAGTCAAACACTTTAGCATAATCAATAAAGCAGAAGTAGATGGGTTTCTGGAACTCTCGTGCTTTTTCCATGATCCAGCGAAGACTGGCAATTTGGTCTCTAGTTTATCTGCCCTTGCGAAACCCAGCTTGCACATCCGGAAGCTCCCGATCCACATACTGCTGCAGCTTACCTTGGAGGATTTTCAACATCACCTTGCTAGCATGCGAAATAAGCACGATCGTGCGGTAGTTGGAACAATCTTTGGCACTGCCTTTTTTTTGAATGGGGATGTAGACTGACCTCCTCCAATCCTATGGCAACTGCAAGGGTAGTCCAAATCATCTCACATAATGCATGCAGAATGTTAACAGCGTCATGGTTGAGATTTTGAAGCGACTCAGCTGGAATGCCATCAATTCCGCTAGCTTTGTTCTTAGCAAGGCTGGCTAAGGCCCATTCAACTTCACTCTTCAGGATGCCCGGCTCGAGATCAGTAATCACAATCGTCTTATGTTGGGTTTGCACATTCGGGTCCTTCTTGTACAGTTATTCTGTGTATTCCTGCCACCTCTTCTTCATTTCGGAGGCTTCATTGAGGTGTTTGCCTCGTTTGTCCTTTATCACGCCCAGCTTAGCAGAGAAGCTTGCTTTGATATCTTTGATTGTCTTATAGAGAGCTCTTGTGTTCCTTAATTGGCTGTTGTCCTCAACTGCTTGGCTCTGTATGTTCAGGAAGGCATTCTTATCTCTCCTTGCTATTTTCTGAAAATCTGCATCGAGAACCTTGTATCTTTCTCGTTCCCCCATAACTTTTGCCATCCTCCTTTCCTCAGCTATTTGCAAAGCCTCTTTAGATAACCAGTTTGCTTTCTTGCATTTCTTTTGCTTTGGAACTACCTTAATAGCAACTTCTTGTATTATATCCCGAACATCAGTCCACATCTCTTCGGGCTCTTTGTCTTCTAGATCTAATTCTTGAAATGAGTTCCTCACTTCCACAGCATATTCTAATGGAATCTGATCCAGATCATACCTGAAAGGCCTTCTAGTTTTCTGCGTTTTCCTCAACCGAAGCTTAATTTTGGCAACAAGAAGCTGATGATCGGTGCCACAGTCGGCCCTAGGCCTTGTTTTTACTGCTTGTATAGGGCTCCTCTAGGTCTACCGGCAAAGAATATAATCGATCTGATTCCTGTACAGACCGTCCGGTGAAGTCCATGTGTACAGGCGCCTCTTGTGCTGTTGAAAATGAGTATTCGCTATGGTCAGGCTGTTTTCTTGACAAAACTCTACTAGCCTCTGCCCAGCTTCATTTGGCTCGCCAAGACCGAGCTTGCCTGTAATTCCGGATATTTCTTCACTCCCGACCTTAGCATTCCAGTTTCCTATGAGAAAAATGACGTCTGATGATGGGGTGTGGTCTAAAAGGCATTGTAGGTGCGCATAAAATCTCTCGACGTCAGCTTCTTCAGTAGTAGGGGTCGGTGCATAGACTTGGATAACTGTTATGTTGAAAGGGTGACCTTGGATCCGAAGTGAAATCTTTCGGTAGTTTTTGATGTTGTATCCTAGCACTGCTTTGCCCATTCTTCTGTTTACTATGAGAGCGACCTCATTCCTTCTCTTGGATTCGTGCTCACAATAAAAGACATAATGGTCGTCGGAGTTAAATTCTCCCATTCCAGTCCACTTGAGCTCGCTGATACCCAAGTTATCAATGTTCAATCTGTCCATTTCTCGCTTGACGACATCCAGTTTACCTTGCGTCGTAGATCTTACATTCCATGCTGAAATGTGATATATCTCCTTGCAACATCGCACTTTCCGGTCGCTTCCCGACACATCCACAACTGAGCGTCCTTTTGGCTTTAGCCCAGCCGCTTCATTCGTCCTGAAGCTACTAGGAATCGCCCTTTGTTCATCCCCAGTAACATGTGGGACGCCTTCCAACCTGGGGGGCTCATCTTCCGGAGCCATATCAGTGATGGTAAGGTGACTGGCCGTAGGGTTTTCTTGGCAGGAAATACTGGAGTGGGTTGCCATTACCTTCTCCAGTGAACCATATTTTGTCAGAACTCTTTGCCGTGACCTGTCTATCTTGGCTGGCCCTACACAGCAGAGCTCCCGACTTCATCGAGTTTCGTAAGGCCCTCCGCCACGACAAGGCAGTGATCCATGAAGGGGGGAAACAGTATTGTCGCACTAGAAATTAACGTTCGGCTTTTCACGCGCAAGTGCGCACTGCGAGGATGTGTACAGATAATTTTTTTTATTACTCTTGAAAGCCCAATCCGCGGCTGCAGCTGTAGAGCGAGGTACCTGCGCTGGACGTTGGGCGGAACTATATGTGCTGTTGGCCAATAACACACAATTTCAAAACCTAGAAAATTACTGGAATCGCTCATTCCGTGTAAATAGAGGCCAAAGGAGAGAAAAGTCAAAGGTCAAATTAAGGAGGCAAGCCGTCAGAGTAAATCGTGCTGTGCATGCCAGATACCGAAACCAGTTTCATTTATTGATTACCTTACATTGGCCTTCCGGATGTTTTTCACTGAATATTTTCGTTAAAAAGCACAGCTAACCTAGGCTTGCAGGAGGAGTGTGTTTAACGTTTACCGGTTTCGTAAATGGCAGCCAACCCCGATGTAGAATTATACACACCCTTCAAGCCATGCTAGGTCTGAAGCGATGCTAGATGGGAGTGAAGACCTAGCGATTTCCGACAAATGTATCTAGAATGTGGTACCAAACTCGTGCGCTATGCTTACCAACTAAGGTTCCAATAAGGAAGCCCATTTTAAACTCGCATGTTGGATATAACTTAGCAGCCAGTTTAAAATCTCGCCACGAGGTTCATTCATTCCGCTATACATACGACATATGCTTATCGTCACCTAAAGCACAATACAGTCTGAGAACCTTGCTCACCGTCTTTGCATTTCCTCTATTTTTCGGTTTCTTAACTTCTTTGTGCGGTTCACTTTGCCAATCACCTACATCACCCACAACCCGCATATCTCACCGCACCGGCAAATTGTTCCAAGTATTTTGTGAACGGGCCCACACCGTCGCCTTTTCCGCATTCTTTTTTGTCGCACTGCAATGGACTCAAACGGCCTTTCCCACAACGCAGCAGCCATCGCCTACCTATCAAGTTTTCTTGGCAAGTTATGTAGTCTATTTCACCACTTCAATGAAGTCTCGTCATAACCAAAACCAAATATTTTTTAGTTTTTCACCCTTTATGTAGTAACCCAAACAGGGGATCGGTAATGTTATAAAGTGAATTGAAATTAATGGTTGTGGCGCCTTTGAGAGGTGCCTATTCTTACCATGGGCAAACTGTCACCTATACTAATGAAGTGTGAGAAGAGCACCATTACGATGTACACTAAGCTGCCTGGGGGATTTGGATGATTCGGTGCCACCATTGCAATATATTACCAGATTATTGCCAGAAATGTAGATTACTTTCTTGAAAGAAAAGGCAGAGAGGTTGGCCGCAATTATTAAAATCTGGCCTGATACTGTGCACTAGGTTGCCAGAACCTGATCACACGCTGTGAGCTAGAATCCATGTGCTGTATTGTGCTGGACGGACACCGAGAAAAGTTGGTACGGGTGATAATTAAGGCCGCTCATATCGCAAAAAAGCACAATCATTGTGGTACCTAACCCTCTGCGTCACTCGATGAAAACGAAATTCTAACCTAACTACATCCAAATCAATTTCAAAACATCCAACGCGAATACAGTAAGGGATTCTTTGCTTTTTTTTTATTCCTACACAAAGTAAACATATTGACGTGCTTTCAAACAAACCTTGATAAAGTTCAGCGCTCGTGCCGTTATTCCCTTCCTCCTTCCTGTCTGTCCAGCGCTGTTTCGCCACAATAAATGACCAATAAGCCCGTTCTTCTGTTTAAACATCCGACCGTTGAAGTCAGGCGGGCGTTCATAAGACCACCTACTTATATTTGTTTGCGATTATCATTGCACGTGCACAGATGCCCATTATAGAACTCATCAGTAATGTGCATTTCGTGTAAAAGCACGGAATGCATCTTCCGCTTGAAAAATTCAGTCTAGAATTTCGCTATTCGTCACAATATCTCTGTACAAACATTATTTGTGTCATTGAATAAAACTTATCGAGTGACTGATTGATGATAACTGATTGAATGACCTATTGAGTGACGGATTGACGCATTTAAAATAATGTCTGCGTTGAAAAAGACAATCGGGTTTAGCGCTCACTTCGCGATTGTAAGCGGAGCCAAAACCTAGTTACGCAAAAACGATATAAAAATGCGTTCCTATGCATGACCATGAAACTTTTTGAATAACTAAAACTCGCCGTGCTTTCATCTGCATTAAATTGAAGCAATTTTGTTCTCTTTTTGTTTAAATATAAACCGCGAAAGTATGCTGAAAAGATTAAATTTGGAAATTTTTCTCGGAATGTATAGGAGCTTATTCACATGACGTCATTGCAGCCTTACTGGCAACAACGGCACGCACAACGCAACATGAGAGAGGGAGAAAGAGGGAAAGGGAGGGTCTACGGCGAATTATGACTCGGTGTCGGTGAAATCCGAGCTATGGTTGGACGGCGTTCCAAACGGCCTCTCGAGTGTCAGACAAATGAGCGTCGCGCAGCAGGGAGGAGACCGGTGTACAGGCGCCGACGCGTCGGAAACATTCTTTCGTTTACTTTTAGTTTCGAATCACCCAACGTTATGGCGTCTCCGCAGTACAGGGTTGCCATAACTGCCGCCTGCTAAACCTGATAGGGAATAGGGTCTATACTGTCACCGTAGTCATGTCAACAATTTGCCTTAGATGTTCAGAAGACAAAGAGGCTTATCAAAGCATGTAAGAATTGAAAACGAGCATAAAGCATTGCAGCAAAAGAAAGTCTAAATTTATGTACACTTGCTACCCACGACACGCTCAGCCGTAATTTGCGTGGTGGGGTACTCCTAGTAAACCTGTGAACAATAAGAATTTTATAGGAATAGAATACCATTCGATAGTATTTCCGTGGGCTAATTGGAACGATGTTTGTTCAAAGCAAAATATTTGTTTCGCAAGTGGAATACGCGTTCACAGTCGACATTGATCCGTATTTGTGCTTCATGGCTTCCCATTTACCACCAGCTGCGAAAATACACGTCATCTGCACATCTGCTAGGTTACAATGGCCATGAAAAATGGTTCGTCCTCGAATCTACCAGGTTCGGCAAAAACAATCTACTGAAGAGGATGCATAAACAAAGTAACAAGGAAGTGACATCATGGCAGGAGGACCGACATCCCGCACGACATTTTGAGATACGTTCTGAACCCACTGATAAAACGTGACCCTCTTGCGTCTCCGTGAAACAGAGCAGGCGCTTTCAGCAATAAAATATAAGGATCATGTTCCTGGAGCACCAAGAATAATGCTTATTTTATATGTCTGCTTGACGCCGGCTTTGTGTGTATTACAGCGAAGAGAAAGTATGGAGCAAAGACAGGCTTAAAGGCAAAAAGTCCCATTGCAAAATGATATTTTCGCTTAGAACTTATACCAATTAAGCCTTTAGATAGAAACTTCATTTAACTATGCAAATTAAAAAGTTTTGTACGTATAAAAGGAACACCTCACTGATCACTTTTCGGCAGAACATGCCTGGAAACAAAGTAAATTTATTTGTCTATAGCGTATTTTGGGCGTTTTTTTTATCTGCAGAATGTAGAAATACAGTTGAAATGCCCACAATTAGAGTGTTAAGTTTGCGAAAGGATTTCAAATTTCAATATTTGTGCCTAGTTTCGTGGTTTATATAAAACATGCAAAAAAAAAGAAAGTTCATTTCAGCTTACTGCTTGTGAATGCAGGCTGTGTTTATTTGCAAAAGTTTTAAAGCCTACAAGGCACTTCGCTTTTTAAAAGGGACTAGCCTGATTGACAGACTGTGACTTTCTCACCTCGTCTCCTCTTCTGCCCTCTCCCTTTAATCCCGCATTCTTCTTCCCCAGTGCAGGATAGCCAACCGGAATTCATTCTTTCTGGTTAACATACCTGCCTTCCGCCCTCGTTTTCTCCTCCTCCTCCTTGATTTACAGAAGTAAAATGTTTATTTTTTTATTTTTCTATGACTAGGTCTCTCCACCGCTTGGAAACTTAGGGCGGTCACCGTAAAAACGTTTTTTTTTTTTTTTTCAAACACAAACTGTGATAATGTTTGCATAGTAGCGCAAAAAACCATAACTTGCTGTCAAAAAGAAATTAAAGCTCGTAGACCTCATAATCTAAATCAGATACGATGGGGCGACTGTAGTCCAACATTTTTTTTTTTTTTTTTCATTTAGAGAATCTGACAGAATAGATGAGTCCTGGGAGGCACTACTTCTCAAACAAGACGAAAAAGGGCAACGTGAAGTCATTCGTCTCGCCCTGGGCGCTGCTGAGATCAAAGATTCAGGTCGACGACTGGGGGGGACATGGCTGGGACAGAGCCGCGCCTCAAATCCTGGCCAATCTTTTCACGGGTGCAAATAAATGTTATTTCTCTCTCTCTCTCTCGCCTCTACTCTTCGCTTTGGTCACGCTTGATGTTGTCCATTCATGGTGACTACCAAACGACGTAGTAACTATCGGTGTTGGCAGTCAAATGATGACGCTGCGGATACCGAAAATTGACTATATCCCCGCGTGGCGGCATGACATTTTTGTTTGCTCTGATGGTGACTGGGCAGCACCCACACGAAGAGGTATCCCACGACGAGGTATCCCGAGCAATGAAAGCCGCGGCCTCGGTAACGAAGCACAAAGGGTAGCTTAGCTTGCTGCCGGTTCCTCTGCTGCCATTCCCACGTATTAAATCCTTGAACTATATTGTCGAACCCGCAGGTCTTGTAAAATGCAAATAAGAGGCGTACTGCAGACCTATCTTGAATAATTCATTCCGTCTGCAGGAAGAAAAAGAAGTTTTCTCCTTTTGTAAATTTTCCTTATTAGGTTTCAATTGCCTTATAAAAGACAAATTTGTACCAGCGTGTCAGGCTGAGTAGGATGCGGAGCAGATATTGTTGCGCGAAACGAGCACAGGTACTGCGCATAGTTGGTCATGTGTGACACCTGTGCACAACGAATCATATGGAGTTCGTGTCAGGATGAAAGCACTTTGCTCCATTACCAGAATGTTTTTTTTTTCTTTTCCATTTTCTCCTTGAACAAGGAGAGCGGAAATGGCATTGTCACATTAGAAATGCATTTCCGGCTTATCACGCTCTAGTGCGAAGCGGAGGATGAAAAGACGTCCAATTTATGAATTTATGTATATATATATATATATATGATTATGACGTGCGCGCACAGTGTTTACACTCTTCCCCCTCCCGAACGAAAGCGACGTCCTGGTCGCAGGGTATGGATGAAGGTCGGCGGGTAAAGAGTTTCATTTGCGACACGTCCACTACCTCGCTACCACAACAACGACGGTCACGAACAAACGATGCAGGGGAGAATAAATAGTTCATAGGTGATGCTTGCTTCAGGACCATGTACGGGTCAATAAATCGGCTCAAAAATTTCTCTCAAAACCCGGGGATGCGAGCGGGTGTCCAGAGCAACACTTCGTCTCTAGGACAGCTCAATAGTAACATAGCGGCGGATTAGCATCAGAACTTTCATTCCGTAGAAATTTCCCTAGTATCTTTTCTTTTTTCCTTGAGATATAGATGCGGCGATTTTGCTTAATAAGGCTTAAATTGCATTTACCATTCTTATTTTGTTATAGACATTACATAGATATGAAAAGCGGCCTATGTTCGTGTCAAAGCTAGATCTTGGGCTTTGGCTATGAGTTTATAGGGTGAGTAGCAAGTCTGTTCAGGGAGAAGGACAGATGCCGCTTTGTAGCCATCGACAAAGGACGTCTCCCTCTCCAAGTGGTGGTGCTGATGTTGAAGACTTGAGCCTTCCTGGCGTGGGTATTTCACTCAGAGGTCCAAAATCAGCACCCGAATATAGTATCAGGCGAGGCCTCAACCTGTTCCTTAGGCAAGGTGTAGTTCTGAAGCAGAGTAAAGGAGAGTTACTGGTATGCATTTTTTGCGCACCTGCGTGCGTGCGTGTGTGTGTGTGTGTGTGTGTGTGTGTGTGTGTGTGTGTGTGTGTGTGTGTGTGTGTGTGTGTGTGTGTGTGTGTGTGTGTGTGTGTGTGTGTGTGTGTGTGTGTGTGTGTGTGTGTGTGTGTGTGTGTGTGTGTGTGTGTGTGTGTGTGTGTGTGTGTGTGTGTGTGTGTGTGTGTGTGTGTGTGTGTGTGTGTGTGTGTGTGTGTGTGTGTGTGTGTGTGTGTGTGTGTGTACACGTTGCGTGCGTGCCTGTCACATTGTCTGGTTAAATTTGCGCCGCTAAATACTAAAATATGTCCAACATCATACGACTTCATTTCCTATACTCCAGGTGCAAGTGGTACGCAACGGCTGTTACCCTTGTCTTAAGGCCAGTGACTATGCTTGTGAGGTAGAAATAAAGCGAAGAATTTAAATATTTTAGCTTTTTACCCCCCGTATCTAGAAGGGAAGGGGCCCGTTGTGTGCCGAGTAAGGAAGGGGGAAATAAAATATATGAAAAATAAGATATTGTTACGGACGAAGAAGAGCGGGCAGTGGCGCGGGAAGGAGCGCTCGCGCTAGCACCGCTGTGATTCCTTAAAATCCTCTCGCGGTCATCCGTCATCTTCTGTATGTTCGTCGGACTGCTGCTCTGTAACAATAATATCTGTAACGAGTTAAAGAGAACACTGTCGTTGAAGTGAGACGAGAAAGTCGTTCCCAATTCCTTATAGTTTTCTTAGAATTCGCAACCGCACGTGAGAACCTGTGTGGTATGAAGCATAGCAACATCTCAAATTCTGATTGCTTCGGTGTCAGTGTTAAGAGGAAAGACCACAGGGTCACCTAGAGTTGGACAATTTGCTAGCTGGCTGGAGGCTACTAGCTCATCCTTATCTCACGCCTTGTTAACGATTTCTGAATACAAAAAATACTTCCGGGAGGATATATGGAAATAGGGGGAAAAAGTCTTTACCCAGGGAACAAAAGATAATTTTTGAGACGTGGATATAGAACATGTCAAAAAGCCCACAAAAATGATTATTCATTGAAATAACAGCGGGCACTGGGAAGCAGAGATCCTTTCCTGTTTTGGTGTCGGCAACTGAGCACAAGGTATCTGCTGTCCTCGCACCAACGGATGCATATCCATGATCGCCAAGTTCACTTACGCGGCTCAAAACTAAGAGAAAATATCGGCCTCGCAACTTACGTTGCGCGACTCGGTATCAGTGCCTAGGTTGCCGTTTTAACTGAAACGTCGAGGTTGTCTGAAGATACCAGCGAATCCACGACCATAATGGCCTCAGGCCTGATATACTTGCGCCAACACAACAGATAGAAAGCCACCTCGAGTTCAGAAGCCTGTGATGCATTCAGGTAGTTTCCTTGCGATGATATACCAAGTGGGAGTTTTCCAATGTACGCCTCGTTAACTCTTTCAGCTCTATTAGAGCAAACTTAATTTCTGTGACTTTCTCCTGTACCATTGTTTATATTGCCACCTGACGGTTCGAGGTAGCGCTTGAACGACGAAGAAGTTGGAGACTCGCGCGCTTCGTCTAGCTAGGACTGTGGACACTTAAGCTTGTGTCTTCGTTTTACCGTTTCTCGGGAACCTCTGTCTTGACTGTGTGTATCTGCCCCTGTTGCCGATACCCATAAATCCCTGTCTTCGCGACAGTTTTGGTGGAGCCGCTGGGTAATTGTCCTCTCAATGTCGCACACCCCTCGGCGAGCCAACGACACCGAGCTTTTGCCTGTGGACACGCCAGTTCATCGCGTCAGCCGGAGGAACCTGGGCCTTCCTCCCGAACACGGGCCCTTGGAATCCACTTCAACAACGAGCCTCCGGCCAGCCACGCAAAGCACTACGTCGGTCATGTAAGGTACTCCTGTTTACGTTCAAAACCCCCGAGTGCCGAAATCGTTCCGTGGCACTGCGCATGAAGACGTTGAGGATTGGCTAACTCAGTTCGAACTAGTCGCATCCTTTAATCAGTGGGACGACAACTTAAAGCTACGGAACGGCATTTTCTGCCTGGAAGACCATGCTTTGACATGGTATGAGAACCGAGAAGGCACAATAACATCATGGCCTCAGTTCCGCCGTCTTATCGTAGAGGCGTATGTCAGCCTGGATAGGCGCGAACAAGCAGAACGTGCTCTACAATCTCGAAAACAGATGCCAAACGAGTCCGTCATGATGTATGTTGAGGACATGACGAAACTATTTCGACGTGCGGATCCCAACATGTCTGAAGAGAGAAAGCTGCGCGTCCTCATGCATGGGGTTAAAGAACAGCTTTTTGCTGGTCTTGTACGTAGCCCACCAACTACAGTTACCTGATTTTTCACAGAGGTGGTCACCATGGAAAAGATCCTACACCAGCGCCGCTCGGCGGTCTACAACAGCCCAATCCTCGCTACGACTGCTGCCGAGCCTCTTACGCTGCTGTAAGCAATACTGAACAGCTCCGAGATCTTATTCGTGCGATTGTACGCGAGGAACTGCGGAAGGTTTGTGGCACGTTCCAACCCAGGGGTGATTCTCTCGCACATATGATCCGCGAAGAGACTCAGCAAGTCACACAGCCATCTCTACATGTTGCTGAAGCTCAAAGTACCCCTGTTACTGATTATTCTCGTCCGACTTACGCTGACATTCTCCGACGCCCAGTTCCCGTCCAAGCTCCGTTGTCTACGTTACCACCAACCCAGTGCATGCCCGTCCAGCAGCCAACGCAATACATTCCTGTACAGCAGCCAACGCGGTAAGTGCGGCCACCGCGATCAAACATTCGACGAACGGACGTCTGACAGGCCCCTCGGAGCCGCCGCCTTTGCTACCACTGTGGGGAACCTGGTGACATTTTCCGGTGGTGCCCTTATCGGGAACTCGGACCGGAGGGTTTTTACACCAACGCACCTAGACGCACGTTCGGACAACAACCTCGTGACATTGGAGACAACCTCGCACAAGAGAGCCTCCGGATGGCGCGCCGACAATCCAGGTCTCTATCCATCCCCACGTCGGCAAACCGCTTCAACAACTGGTAACTTCCCGCGAGCACCGCCTGGTCGCTCGCCAAGCCCCCACCGGGAAAACTGAGTGGAGCGACCTCCGTGGGCGGGGCCGCTAAATGTCAGCACAAAGAAGTCCACCCAATGAGAACAGATATGGATTTTGGAGCAGAAACGACAGCATTTGGTTCACGATACCGGCTATCGTTGGGCATCCCTGTGTGCATCGATGGTCATAAAGTCAGCGCTTTAGTGGATACCGGAGCAGACTTTTCGATTTTGAGTGGGAAACTGGCAGCGACCCTCAGGAAGGTTATGACACCATGGTGTAGCACGCAAATACGCACGGCTGGGGGGCATGTAATTACACCTATTGGACAGTGCACGGCTAGAATCCAGATTCGTACGTCAACGTTCGTTGTCAGCTGCGTCGTTCTCCGGGAATGTTCTCGTGATTTGATTCTCGGTGTGGATTTCCTGCGGGAATATGGCGCCATCATCGATCTCCGACAGCGAACGGTCTCCTTCTCAACGGAGAAAGCGGCTGCCATCCCCACCGATGGCTAACGTACGGGCGCCCTACGGGTTTCAGCCGAGTGTGTTTCAGTGCCTCCCTGCTCCAGCGTGTTTGTGAGTGTTGTGTGCGACGGGCTTTGTGACGGGCCGATAATAGCTGAAAGCAACCGTTCGCTTTTATTTTCTCATGGCATCTGTGCAGCTCGAAACTTAATTATACTCACCAATGGTCACTCTGAGCTTCTCGTCACGAACTTCACGAATGAATCTCGCCACCTCTATCGCTCTACTGCCATCGCTTTCGGCGAACTGTGAAAGGAAGTTTCTGAATGTTTTGCGTCTGACATTATTGATACTCCCAGTGTTCTAGACCACATCGATGTTAGCAGTGACCTTTCTTTCTGTCAACAACGCGCCCTGCGTGCCTTACTGCTGGAGTACGCCCCGTGCTTTGCCTCATCATCGAAAGTCCGGCAAACTTCTATCGCCAAGCATCGCATCTTAACGTCTGACGATGCCCGACCTATTCGACAGCAGCCGTACCGTATTTCGGCCAAAGAACGTGAGGCAATTCGGACACAAGTCCAGGAAACGCTGAATGATGATGTTATTCAGCCGTCTAAAAGTCCGTGGTCGTCGCCCATCGTGTTGGTTAAGAAAAAGGATGGCACGCTGCGTTTTTGCGTTGATTACACGAAACTGAATGACATCACAAAAAAAGATGTATATCCGTTGCCCCGTATCGACGATTCACTCGATCGACTTCGCAACGCCAAGTTCTTTTCCTTAATTGATTTAAAAAGTGGTTATTGGCAGATAGAAGTGGATGAGCGCGATCGGGAAAAGACTGCCTTTGTGACACCCGATGGCTTATATGAATTTAAAGCATTGCCTTTCGGTCTGTGTTCATCGCCAGCGACGTTCCAGAAAAAATGATGGACACCGTACTTGCTGGTCTTAAATGGCAAACCTGTTTGGTTTATTTGGACGACGTCATCGTGTTTTCAGAAACGTTTGACCAACATCTTAAGCGGCTGCGAACGGTATTGGATGCTCTTCGCTCGGCTGATTTGACACTCAAACCGGAAAAATGTCACTTTGGATATCAGCAGCTAAAATTTCTCGGTCATGTGGTTAGCGCTGACGGTGTCCGGCCTGACCCTGATAAAACAGCCGCTGTAGCCAATTTTCCCATCCCTACCACGAAGAAAGCAGTCCGACGTTTCTTGGGCCTGTGCGCGTACTATCGCTGTTTCATTGCCGATTTTGCCAAGATTGCAGAACCTTTGACGCGCCTGACAAGTGATGACGTCCCGTATGCCTGGTCTTCCGAGCAGCAGGAGGCATTCACCGAGCTGCGCCAACGGCTGCACAACCCTCCCGTTCTTGCACACTTCGATGAGGACGCTGCCACCGAAATTCACACCGACGCCAGCAATGTCGGTCTGGGTGCTGTTCTGGTCCAGCACCAGCAAGGCGAGGAAAAAGTGATCGCTTATGCCAGCCGCACCCTTTCTCGAGCAGAATCAAACTATTCAACTTCTGAAAAGGAGTGTCTCGCCGTCGTTTGGGCCACAATGAAATTCCGACCTTACCTCTACGGCCGTAAATTTAAAGTTGTGACAGACCATCATGCTTTGTGTTGGCTAGCTAGTCTTCGAGATCCATCAGGACGCCTTGCACGGTGGAGCCTTCGTATGCAGGAGTTTGATTACTCTATCGTTTATAAATCCGGACGTAAACATGAAGATGATGACACACTGTCTCGATCACCCGTGGAGTTGGCCCATGACAGTACGGATAAAGACGCCCATTTTCTTGGCATTATCAGTTCCTCTGATTTAAAGGCCCGGCAACGGGCTGACCCAGACCTCAAAACTGTGATCGATCATCTGGAGGGCTTCGATTCTACAGTATCTCGACTGTATGCTAAGAACTTGTCATCCTTCTGCACGCGCGACGGAATCCTCTACAAAAAAAGCGCTGGCAACAGTGACCGAGCCTATCTTCTAGTCATCCCTGCAGATCTCCGCGATAAAATCCTTCATGCTTGCCATGATGAACTCACCGCTGGACACTTGGGCTTTGCACGCACTCTTCCCAGAGTGCGCCAGGCCTACTACTGGCCCAAACTTACCGCCACCGTTCATCGATATGTTAGAGGTTGCCGCGAGTTCCAGCGACGCAAGACACCGCCATTGAAGCCAGCGGGTTTCCTGCAGCCTATTCCCCCACCGCTAGTACCATTCGACCAAATTGGTATGGACTTTCTTGGCCCTTTTCCTCTATCCTCAGCTGGCAATAAATGGATTATCGTGGCTACAGATAATGTGACACGTTACGCGGAATTTATGGCGGTGCCACGTGCAACATCCTCCGAAGTGGCACAATTTTTCATGACGCAGATTGTCCTCCGCCATGGCGCCCCTTCATACGTCATCACTGATCGTGGCAAGGCATTTACAGCGCGTCTCCTTGAAGAAGTTTTCGAACTAAGCCAGACACATCACCGAAAGACTACTGCTTACCATCCTCAGTCTAATGGCCTTACTGAGCGACTAAACAAAACAATAGCGGACATGCTCGCCATGTATGTCGATGTCCGACATAAAACATGGGACGAGATATTGCCTTATGTCACATTTGCCTATAACACGGCCGTCCAAGAAACAACTCGATTCACTCCGTTTCGCCTAGTATACGGACGCGATGTACAGACCATGCTCGACGCTATGCTGCCATGTGCGGCTGACGACCAGCTGCTTACCGCTGACGCAGAAGAATTTACCAACTACGCTGAGGAAGCTCGCCAACTCGCCCGTAATCACATTATAAAACAGCAAGCAACAGATGCACGCCGATATAACGACCGCTATCGCCATGTCGTGTTCCAGCCTGGTGACAAAGTCTGGGTGTAGACACCTGTCCGGTGCCCAGGCCTGTCAGAAAAACTTCTCAATCGTTACTTCGGACCCTACAGAGTGTTGCGTCGGCTCTCAGAAGTTACGTACGAGGTTATTCCAGACGGAACTGTACCGAGTTCTAGTCGTCAGTGCTCGTCTGACCTGGTGCATGTGCTTCGCATGAAGCCGTATTTTACCCGCTGAAAGTCGTCTTTGCCATCCGGAGCAGTTTTTTTTCTGTGAGCTTGCGGTTTTGTTTTTTTTTTTCGAGGGGGGGGGGGGGGAATAATGCCACCTGATGGTTCGAGGTAGCGCTTGAACGACGAAGAAGTTGGAGACTCGCGCGCTTCGGCTAGCTAGGACTGTGGACTCGAGCGTGACCGTTTCTCGGGAACCTCTGTCTTGACTGTGTGTATCTGCCCCTGTTGCCGATACCCATAAATCCCTGTCTTCGTGACAATATCTTGAGCGCCTCTAGAGGGGCGTAAAAAGGGACTCTCAATATATTATAGAACACAGCGGAGGCTTTCATCCAAAACTTCTTGTAGACGTCTTGCTATTGAAGCCCTTGCTCCACGGCGCATACTCAGCAAGTAGTGAGCGTCCGCGCCCGCAGGAGGGGTGAAACATTTCGAACACAAGAAAGGGCATGCTACTTCTTTACAGCGCTGGCGGCATGTCAAAGACGAGACACAGTCTGCACTTTTATTCTTTCAGCACCAACTTTTTCGATCTTATTTCGAGGACACTAACACTTATTCTCGTCGACAATTTGTATACATGTGTGATTCCTTCATACATGCGCCAAAAGCATTTTTGTGTGTCATCTTTGTGCATTCCGCTAGCAGGAGAAGTAAGAGAAACACGTATGTGTTGGCGCCAGTGGTTAAACGCAGATTTGGCATTCTCTAAAAACTTTACCTATTCTGCAGCGTGTGAGCCGCAGTGCCACCTCAGCAAACGTTCCAAGCAGGTTACCTCTGTGCTGTGTCGTAAAGATAAACCGTTTCACGTTCGATACGCCTCAGCCTCGTCTGATAGCATCAACTGGCTCAAGCCAAAAGTTAGCGGACGCTCTTCCAGTTAGTTTTGCTATGCGCAAAAGCGCAATAGCCATCGGTGAAGGCGACTGCTGTAGGATATAACCGAGCCCTCATATTCGTGCAGGTTTCATAATTTTCTTTTTAGGCGAACAGTATACCCCTTTCTCGGTCGAAAAGCCCGCGGCATAGTCGGCAAGCGTGTCAGAAATATTTGTGCGGAAAAATCATGATTGGTTGACAGCGATATAAAGTTACAACCACATGACCTAGTGCGGGAATGGCGAACTCCACATAGTCAATAACGAATTGGAGAAGGGCACAATATAAGCCAAATTTGGGATGTATTTGAAAAACAAACTAATTCAGTGAAATAAACTTGCCGACAATCCGATTCGAACCCAGGTCCTCTGCATGCCAGAGAAACACGCAACGCATAGGCAATGGAAGGTTTTTTATTCATTTTTTTTATTGCAAGGGAAAACTTCCCAGGAAGAGAAACTAAAACAGCTCATGCCTCAAAGCTCTGGGCTGCATAGTGGAATCTCGCTAAAACCAGTAGTTCACCATCATAATAAATGTTAAAATTCCGCGACACACAAGCATCGAGATGCGGTAGGCAACAAGGCGGCTCTTTTAGGGCGGCATACCCTCCCCGCATCAAAGCGCACTGCTCTCGGAATAAAGACCACGATTTTCGTTGATGATGAAGGGCCGTTGATACCGAGAGTGTTAACGGGCACCTAGTGAACGCCTTGTGGTGCGTATAACTTACTAACACATGATGTACGGTAAATAAGAATTTTAAAAGTGAAGTGATATAATTCAAGCAAGAAAAATTAACGAAAATTCGCGCACCGAAAATGTGGTGTTAAGGCGCTACGCGTCTATCCTTAAAGGGAAGCTTAAGCGTCCCCTTAGTTTTTTGCACAAATAAGAGAAACAAAAGGCAGAAAGAAACTGTTTAAATGTGTGCGATTTCTGGCATGAACATTAAAAGAAATTGGTGAAAAGATAATAACGTAAAATTTATTCTACGTGATGAATTCCACCTCTAGCTCGAACTCTTAGCTAGAGCTTGGAAGGCGAATGCTGCAGAATACTCGCGACTACGTTATTTCTCCTCGAAGTCATCGTCAAGAGCATCGCGCTTTTGCGTTCTCTTGTTACTTAATTGAAGATTCGGTGAATCTGTTGGCCATTTGGTCCCCACCGCCATGTTCTCCTGTGATTGTGCTCCGGTATCTGCGTCACGTTTAAGCAACCGAGCGTCTGAAGAGACATCACTGAAGCGAGTATTGGAAGCCAAGTGCTCGTTTCGCAGCGGAGCGTAGAGAAATACCTGCTCGAAGCTTCCTGGCTCCCAACAATGGGCAGCGCCTTTTCCCTCCTCGCCCCTCTGGCTCCCTTTCGTCACCACATTCCACCGCTCTCCCTTCTTACTAAAACCAGCCCGAGAACGGCCACTCTTATTGTTTTATACATGCCAAGCAACCGCGAAAGCACACGCCCAGGACTGGCATTATTGGGCAAAGAGGAAAATGAATGAGAGGAATGAAAATGAATGTACGCAATACAATTGTAATAAGGTTTTGGTAAATGTTTCTAATGCGAACGACTACATGAACAATTGTTAACATCAAGAAGCATAGCACTGCAGCTGTAAAGTAAAAGTCAGAAGGATGCAAAACTTGAAGAGTTGGAGCTTTTGCGTGGCCGGAAAGTAACGCAAAAGACGACGACAAATAAACCGGCACACATTGGCGCTCATGCACCCATGCGAGTCCTTTCGTTCATCGCAAAACGCTTTGTGTCATTCGTTTACTATGCAAGTAAGAATGCCATCCAAGTCTATGCACCGACCACTACTGCTGAAGAAGCTGACGTTGAGAGATTTTATGCGGACCTACAATGCCTTTTAGACCGCACCCCATCATCAGACGTCGTTTTTCTCATAGGAGACTGGAATGCTAAGGTAGGGAGTGAAGAAATATCCGGAATTACAGGCAAGTTCGGTCTTGGTGAGCCAAATGAAGCTGGGCAGAGGCTAGTAGAGTTTTGTCAAGAAAACAGCCTGACCATAGCGAATACTCATTTTCAACAGCACAAGAGGCGCCTGTACACATGGACTTCACCGGACGGTCTGTACAGGAATCAGATCGATTATATTCTTTGTTGGCAGAGATAAAGAAGCGCTATACAAGCAGTAAAAACAAGGCCTGTGGCCGATTGTGGCACCGATCATCAGCTTCTTGTTGCCAAAATTAAGCTTCGGTTGAGGAAAACGCAGAAAACTAGAAGGCCTTTCAGGTATGATCTGGATCAAATTCCATTAGAATATGCTGTGGAAGTGAGGAACTGATTTCAAGAATTAGATCTAGAAGACAAAGAGCCCGAAGAGATGTGGACTGATGTTCGGGATATAATACAAGAAGTTGCTATTAAGGTAGTTCCAAAGCAAAAGAAATGCAAGAAAGCAAACTGGTTATCTAAAGAGGCTTTGCAAATAGCTGAGGAAAGGAGGATGGCAAAAGTTATGGGGGAAAGAGAAAGATACAAGGTTCTCGATGCAGATTTTCAGAAAATAGCAAGGAGAAATAAGAATGCCTTCCTGAACATACAGAGCCAAGCAGTTGAGGACAACAGCCAATTAAGGAACACAAGAGCTCTCTATAAGACAATCAAAGATATCAAAGGAAGCTTCTGTGCTAAGCTGGGCGTGCTAAAGGACAAGGCAAGGACCTCACTGAAGCCGCAGAGATAAAAAAGAGGTGGCAGGAATACACAGAAGAACTGTACAAGGACCCGATTGTGCAAACCCAACATAAGACGGTTGTGATCACTGATCTCGAGCCGGGCATCCTGAAGAGTGAAGTTGAATGGGCCTTAGCCAGCCTTGCTAAGAACAAAGCTAGCGGAATTGATGGCATTCCAGCTGAGTTGCTTCAAAACCTCAACCATGACGCTGTTAACATTCTGCATACATTATGTCAGAAGATTTGGATAACCCTGCAGTGGCCACAGGATTGGAGGAGGTCAGTTTACATCCCCATTCCAAAGAAAGGCAGTGCCAAGGATTGTTCCAACTACCGCACGATCGCGCTTATTTCGCATGCTAGCAAGGTGATGTTGAAAATCCTCCAAGGTAGGCTGCAGCAGTATGTGGATCGGGAGCTTCCGGACGTGCAAGCTGGGTTTCGCAAGGGCAGAGGAACTAGAGACCAAGTTGCCAACCTTCGCTGGATCATGGAAAAAGCAAGAGAGTTCCAGAAACCCATCTACTTCTGCTTTATTGATTATGCGAAAGCGTTTGACTGCGTAGATCACAGCAGATTGTGGCAAGCTCTCCAAGAGATGGGAGTTCCAATTCACCTCATCTGTCTCCTCAGGAACCTGTATGAAGGGCAAGAGGCCACAGTCAGAACTGGGCATGGACTTACTGATTGGTTTCCGATTGAGAAAGGAGTGAGGCAAGGCTGCATACTGTCGCCCTGTCTATTTAACCTATATGCAGAGTGCATCATGAGGAAAGCCAGTCTGGACGAGTCTTCAGCTGGAGTGAAGATTGCTGGAAAACGTATCAACAACCTTAGATATGCGGATGATACCACTTTAATGGCAGAAAGTGAAGCGGAGCTCAAGAGACTTCTGATGCGCGTACAAGAAGAGAGTGAGAAGTTTGGACTTAAACTGAACATTAAAAAGACAAAGATCATGGCGTCTTGCGCTATCAAGTCCTGGAGCATCAAGGGACAAGAAGTGGAAGCTGTGACAGATTTTCTCTTCTTGGGCTCCAAGATTACCTCGGAAGGAGACTGCAGCCATGAAATTAGGAAACGCCTGCTTCTGGGAAAGAGAGCAATGGTTAGCCTTGACCGCCTAGTAAAGAGCAGAGACGCTAGTCTGCCAACCAAGATCCGTATAACTCGTGCTATGGTCTTTCCAGTTGTGATGTATGGATGCGAGAGTTGGACTGTGAAAAAGGCTGACCGTCGAAGAATTGACGCGTTTGAATTGTGGTGCTGGCGAAGACTCTTGAGAGTTCCTTGGACTGCCAGAAGATCAAATCAGTCAATATTGTCGACCATAAACCCTGACTGCTCATTGGAGGGTCAAATTAAAGCTAAAGTTAAAGCTCAGCTACTTTGGTCATCTGATGAGAAGGGAGGAGTCGCTGGAGAAAGATTTGATGTTGGGAAAGGTTGAGGGTCGCCGGAGAAGGGGTATAGGCAGCGAACGCGAGGGTTAGATGGCATCCTCAAGGCACTGCAGATAAAGTTATGTTATGTTAGGAAGATAGTGAGAGACCAGAAAGCGTGGCGTGACATGGTCAATAGGGTCACGAAGAGTCGGACACGACTGAACGACTGAACTGAAACATCATCTCTGCTATCACAAAGAGAATAGTTCACTCCAGTGACTGAAATGCACAATTGGCCATATTTCTCATTTCGGTGAGACAGAGAGTCAATTCTCTATTGTTTTATGTTCCAGAGGAATGCGTATGAATGCGTCTGCGAAGCATAAGGATAGAGTTTTCGGGTCGAGATCCAAAGGTCCGGGCTTCGAATCTTATTTCACGCTCCGTAAAGCTTTTGTATCGAGAACTACACTACGCCAGCCGCTTCGCGAGGTCAGTGTGGCTCTGGGCTCAGCCATGGCACCATCGCTCCACCAGCTGTGCGAATGCGCAGAGTGACGTCATAGCCCGCAGCTGGTATGCGCGCCGCGCGTCTTGCCGCTGTACCGACTGAATTGCTACATGCCAAAGCCAAGCCGGACAAGGCGTTGAGCACGGAGTTTGAGAGGTTGGAACGCCACCCCTTACACACTGCCTACGACCGCTGCAAGAGTCTTATGGGCAACCACGACATTACGGTAGTGACATTTAACGTTCGGTCTTTCACAGGCCATGTGCAGGATATAGGCAGAAGTTCTCTACTGATGGCTGCTCACGTGCTTGTCTTCACCGAGACGGGAGTAACTGAAAATGGGACCTTTGTTGATTCTTGGCTTTAAACTCGTTGCTGCAGCCAGGATAGTTGAACCAGGTGCGAAACGCTGGGGTTAGCGTTTATGTCAGGGACAGCGTTCGAGCTTTGCGTCACCTTCCTCCTGTACTCGGTGCACTCGGAGAAACTGCATGCCCCAAACTCTGGGAAAGTTTTATCATCATAATAGGTGTGTACATAATCTGCACAGACCACCACCGAAACCACCCACGTTGTGGCAAACGGGCTGCCTAGCCGTACCGAGCGGGAGTTGATACTCATCCCGGGCGGTTTCAACTAAAAGCACAAAAAAAAAAAGAACCGCGTTTATTAGATCCGCCCATTTCAGCTGGAGCTGAGCAAACTACAACCCACTACCACTCAATGGGGAAGCTGTCTAGACTTAATGCTTTAGCGAAACTCCTCTGATTCAAACCATGGTATCGACAAAGCGGAAACAAGGTCTTGCTACTTTACTGGGCACCGCAACGTCTTCGTTGGTATAAACAATAAAGTTCAAGCCGTTACGTAAACCGTGCGTCTTACTTGCAAGCGAAACATAGACTTAGCCAGGGGTGTCTAGCTATCGCTACTCTACCAGGTTTAACCACAGCCAAACCACAGCCAATTTTTATAGCTAGAGCTACATTGACCACAGTCTCGCCATTTCGTCGTGCCCGTCCCTGCATGCCCGAAAAAAAAAAAAAAGAAGCCGTTGGAGGCGATAGCTGGAAGCTGACATGGCCGAGCCCTAACCGGATGTAGGGCTTCCTGACATAAGTTTGGCAGGAGCTGCCAACGGGGGCACTCCTTTCATATGGAAGGGTGATACCACAATCAGCCTGCCAAAACCCTTGCATTCACAGTATCCCTTGGCCACGCAAGCACTTTCATACGGCTCTGTTAAAGCGGGGCTTTATATGTTGGCTGGTAACTTACGCTACCGCGTTATCGCGAAGCTGGAAGTGGAAACAGAAAGAGTTGCCGTAGGAGGGCTTCGGACCACCGCACGATAGAGGCTTTCGCCTCATCGCACTTTAGTGTTCAAAAGTGCCCCCCATAGTATAAAGAAAGCTGCAGCCATAGAGTAAACCACAGAGCATTGTGTTTACTTTCAAGCCGTACCTAAGCGTAGCCTTGAAGATAGCGGGTCTCGCGTAACTCCAGGTTTAACCACAAGGTAAACCACAGCTAATTTTTTCTAACTCGGTGAAGTCACGACGGCACACGACCTGTCAATCAGTATGTGCACGGCCACGTAGCTTGCCGACTACGACCTACCACTGGAATGCTCATAAATGTTCGTCCACATGGCGAACTTGTACGACGCCGACGCCAGGTTTTCCGCTGATTGGAAACCTTAACGTTGCCGCGTTAATACAGCAGGATTATTATCGCCGAGATCGGGACGTCAAACCTCACAACCCTATTCTCGCCGAGATAGTCTCTACGTAAGAACCAAGATTATTTGTCTTGAGCGTGGGATTTCGGGGATTATCACAGCCATGAACACCACAGGTGAGATCAAGGACCTTAGTAGATAAGCCTGATAAAACGTTAGTATGTGCCACACTCGACACATGAGCAGTTGGAGACGGCTCTGACCCTTTACAAGCTGACTAGTAAACCTGGATCCTCCAGTTAGTCCGCAAGTCAGCTGCTGCCAATGGAACCCTGCATTAGGGGCACCGACCATGTTGTTCCCGCTAATTATTTTCTTTATTACCAGTTTATCTCTCTCCGTCAAGCGCGTCATGTCACCGCGCTTTGTTCGTATCACAAAACGCTGCTGGTCTATACTACGGAAATTTAAAAACATCAGCTGTTCTAATGCGTGATTCGCCACCGATTTCAAGGCATGTATTACGGTGTGAACATGGAACATTCATTTTTGTGCCAAAAATTAGTGAAAGCCCAGCTCATCCAATACATCCGATGCTCGTTCCATTACAACTTTTTGCGTGGATTGTTCATTAAATGCGGTGTTCTTTTACCTGTGGTCTCTTCGTTTTCAAACTAGCAGTTATTTGATCATCGGTTCTTACTACCCGTTAGCTCCTCCTCCTCCTCCTAGTCCGCAGAGGAGAAAGAGGCGGAAAAAAATTTTACTGAGGGAGAGCGTTTCAGGTTGGGCAGGTGGTGTTTCCCTTCCCGCTGTGGGTTCCTCTTGAAGATGGGCGCCAGGTTGCTGACCGTCGATGTCGTTTGGCGACCTCTTCGGCCCAGTCTGTGACTCAGAATTTAAACTTATGGGTTGGACCTGAGCAGCACGGCCTCCCATTGCAATTGAGTAAAGAGCTACAGACTCTCCGGCGGCTTTGTTCACATATAAGTGATTCAGTTTTGCCGCTTTTGCAGCCTTCAAACCCGAGACAATGAAAGCACGTAGTTGATTTGGAAACGTTGAAGCGGCGCCAGCTTGCGACTCCATGTCACGTGCACACTGCACATTTGGCGTGCACGTGGCAGCTTCTAGCCTCTGCCCTTCCGGAAAATGGCGATAATAACCGACGCCTGCGTGCCGTATTTCGACCTCGCACGTGCTCTGGCACGCCGCCTCATCGACGCAGCCATGACATACTTACTCGGCTAGACCTGCCGAGTATAGTTCCAACTTCCAACTTCTAATTTCTAATTGTTATCCTGCATCCCGGTTGTGTTGGTCACCCTAATAAGAAGCTGGTAGTGAAGCATTCTAAACCAATAAAATCAAGCACCTCTGATCTGCGCAAGTTTAGCTGGCGATTCCATCAGTACTCTATCAAAAAAAAAAAAGAAATCTAATGGGAGGAAGAAATCAAGCACTAAAAATTCGGCCGAAAATTAAATGCAATATAGATAATGTGGCGCGTAAACGACATCAAAATCATTGTGTAATGAAGAAGTGCGCCACTCATGCTGGATCGCTTGAGCAAGCAAAGAAATCTATGAAAAATAGCGAATAAGAAAATGGAGCACTCAAGGACTTTTGTATATTGTCACAAAGATAAAGGTACACCGTCCAAATGCTGTCCAGCATGCCTCAGAATGATTGCACGTCGGGCGTTCCACTGTACTGGTGGTGAGCGCATTACACTCCCTCTCGGTCCATGAAAAAAAAAAGTTATTAAGTACGTCGATCCTGCTAGAAATCTTTTATTTTTTTATATAATTAGAGCATGTTAGTCGCCTAGAAACTAAATTAATATACACGTTATCTATCTTCAGCATATCGGGATAAAGTAAATACATATATTTGAGCTTATCTTTATACCGTCTCAATTTAAGTGTCTCCGAGTTTGCTTTGTTCAGAAACGAACTATCGGAGATACTTGCCCGCTATATAAATGAAACACAGACCTAACCGTTTTTCTTTGAATGCTTTCTATATATGTAATATTTTGCTGGATGTATATACTGGTCCCATACTATTGAGGTGTACTCAAAGCATTCCCCGCTAGGAGGCGGATTTCTTTTGTCGACTGCCGTAGCGACCTCCTCAAGTAACTTAGCTTGCACAGTGCCTTTTTTTTTTTTTTAATATTGGATATATGCTCGTTCCATCTGAGGACGGATGTAATTACAAGACCCAAGTATTTGTAGCTGCTGATCTTAAATAGATTATTACCAGTGATGCTATAAGAAAATTTTAAAGGGCTTCGTTATCGCGTGACCGACATATCGACCATTTTCTCTGCATTAATATTCATTTGCCATATGGCACATCGCGCTTCTTCTTTAGCCAATGAGAAATTCCCCATAAGTATTCCCGTAGTACACATGGAGCTCCCCATAACTACTTCTCTCGCTACGTACAAAAGTATTAAACAAATTTTAAATTGGATATTTTTAGTTTGAGCGGCGTAAATAGGACTTATGGAATTATGCGCCGTGAAAAAGCTACAGACTTTTGGTTTGTTATTAACGATATTATTTGCCTCACGGCATCAGAGGGGTATGGTGAAGGATGAAGAAATAATTACACTAATGAGAAAACGTTTGCTGAGTTTATGAAATGCACATGTAAGCGATGATGTGGCACCTGCGTGCAAGCATTTTATGAAGCAGAATTTCTCTGTGAAAGACCCGCTACCGTCCGGTGCCTGATTCTTTTAGTTCTTATTGCTCGAAATTCCCACAGCAAGTTGTGAATGCTGGCTTAAATGTTTTCGCATATCCGTATCGGATGCCTGGGCGGGGTATGTCAATGTCGAAAATGAGGCGACGTCGGAGTGCCTGGAGGAGTGAGGGCCACCCCGACCCGGATCCTCCGAAGTGGAACCTAACCTGCATGGACGCGACCGCGTGGGACAGTAGCGTTGCACAAATTAGGAAGTCGCGGCAATGATGAACCTGAGGTCATGAGGCGGATTGCTAAATCTATAGCTTTGAGAATGCAGTATGTCCCGTGAAACCTACTCAGTACGTATAGACTGCGGGATGCGTTCCGTGAGCTGGCGGATTCAAATTGGTTCACAGAACAGCAAAGGCGCAGCATGTCAAAATTCTCCGCGGCCCCATTACCCGAGCCTTAAGGAGAAATTAGAAAGAGGTAGTGAGGGCTTCAGAACACCGCGCAACAGGCGCTTTCCCCTCAACGCACTAGCGGTCTAAAGTGTCCCCTGTGGCATAAATAAAGCTATATCTCATTCCTAAACAATAACGACCAGAAGCTCAGCCAGGGAAGCGTACCTCTCGCTATGTATATCCTGGCACCTGGGCTAAGCCACTGCCAATTTTTCAGACAGCATCTCACCAAATATGATTTTTTACCTCACAAAGACAGTATATTTGATGGAGTGTAATACGTGTTTGGACCCACAGTACTAGAGATAGACTGGGCTTAACGTTGACATATTGGGGAGTCTGGCTGTGCACACAGGTCTCCAAAACAATGCTGTATGCAGAAAAATGCCTTGAAATTTTCTGCAATTTGTCACAGGAGAAATTCTCAGCAATTTCAGAGAAGTTACTCACGAACGTTTTAATATTTTTATTAGTCAAAATACTTTCGGCGGCACAAGGGGCCAAATATTTCTCTTCCTTCGCTCTGGTTACTAGCAAATGCCGATGCCTAAAGACGACGAAGATAAAACCACTTCAACTCCCGATGGACTATACGAATTTAATGTTATGCCCTTCGGTCTTTGTAACGCACCAGCGACATTTGAAAGACTGATCGACACTGCACTTCGTGGCCTAAAATGAAGAACCTGTTTATGTTACTTAAACGACATTGTTATCGTTTCGTCAAATTTTAGGACAATCTTACGGGCCTGAATGAAGTTCTCACGGGACTCGCTTCAGCAGCCCTTCTACTCAACACCAAGAAGTGCCGCTTTGCACAGAAGGAAATTAAAATATTATACGTATATCCCCAAAACGTAATCCCCAAAGTCCACAAATACCAATTGTTCATGTTTTTATTAAACGGCACCCTCTCAGTATTACCAAGATACTTTGTTGGGCGAGTTGGTACTTATTCATTATTGATATAAACAGCGCGAACACGAAAACAAGGGACAAGAAACACGAAAGCCACAGTACATGCGCTGACTCACAACTAAGCCTAAGCCGTTTACTGCAAGGCCCAGAAAAACAAACATGAAGAAAAACGAAACAGTCTCGTGAAAAACCCCTGGGTTCACCTGCTGCATAAAAATTACTTTAAAAAATCACTTAAAAAAGACACTTCTTTCCTTGAAAGAGCAAGAGACGTCTTGCTGATACACTTATTGTCCGTTGAAATAAAATACGCTTCCACTATCTCTCTCGTTATCTTCTCTTTGTGGCGATATAAAATCTTAACACTGTCAAACTTAGGAGTGCATTTCTTCTTCTCCTTCTTCATTATTTCACATGACTGGCAATGGGATACTAGAAACGTTTTGTCCTTTCCAATTTCCAAGTTGTTACAGTGTTCCTGTAGTCTCTTATTTATACACCGTCCGGTTTGTCCTATATAACTGGCTCCACAAGAGAGTGGAAGCCTATACACAACACCTGTCTTGCATCCAACATAGGGGTTTCTATGTTTCACCCTACATTCTTGCTTCTTCTCTTCTCTTTGACTGCCCCATGACTGCCTCCTTAAGCGAGTACAAATGTGCATTACAGAAGACAATAATGAATGCGACTTCATTGACGCTTCAGGTGTTAGTGTTGAAAGTTTCCTTGAACTTTTGAGGTTCTACCTGGAATCCACCTTCATAGGATGGAAGAACAAGCTATATACACAGAAGGCTGGAGTGTGCATTGGATCGAGTGTTGCACCGGTCTTGAGTGACATCTTCTTAATGTACGTGGACAGACACCTGAAGGATAACTTGGAGGGCTTGCATTATTCCACCTTCAGGTATGTGGACGACTTTTTAGTATTAACAGGCCGTGAGGGATTCAATCAAAGAATGAAGGACATTATGGATGTTTTTACTGAGTGTGGATCCGGCCTGGAATTTACTGTTGAGAAACCAGTGGACGATCAGTTACAGTATTTAGATATTTTGATTCAATTCGGTGATGATCATGTTTGTTGGGAATACAACCCGAGATCGATGAAGCCGTTGCTAGGCTCCAATTCAGGACATTCCAAGTTAGTGAAGAATGGGATGATAAACACTTGCTTGTTAAGTGCGTTGACGAAATCTTGTTACCACGGCATGGCCAAGAGTTTTGAAAGACAAGTGAAGAGAATTGCAAAGGCCGGTTATCGCGAGTCAGTTATTATTGAGGCCAGTTGCCGGGTACTGAAGAACCTTAAAAGAACGCACAGACTGAAATCCCTGCCTAGCATGGGTGAGAGGAAGAGGAAGGTTGCCGTGGTACCGTATGTGCACAGGATTTCGCATGGCCTCAAAAATGTAGGCAAGAGGTATAATGTGGACGTCGCACTGACCGCCCCGCTCAAGATGAAGAGGATCTGCCCGGCTGTTCAAAGGGAAAGAGAAGAGAAGAAGCAAGAATGTGGGGTGAAACATAGAAACCCCTATGTTGGATGCAAGACAGGTGTTGTGTATAGGCTTCCACTCTCTTGTGGAGCCAGTTATATAGGACAAACCGGACGGTGTATAAATAAGAGACTACAGGAACACTGTAACAACTTGGAAATTGGAAAGGACAAAACGTTTCTAGTATCCCATTGCCAGTCATGTGAAATAATGAAGAAGGAGAAGAAGAAATGCACTCCTAAGTTTGACAGTGTTAAGATTTTATATCGCCACAAAGAGAAGATAACGAGAGAGATAGTGGAAGCGTATTTTATTTCAACGGACAATAAGTGTATCAGCAAGACGTCTCTTGCTCTTTCAAGGAAAGAAGTGTCTTTTTTAAGTGATTTTTTAAAGTAATTTTTATGCAGCAGGTGAACCCAGGGGTTTTTCACGAGACTGTTTCGTTTTCTTCATGTTTGTTTTTCTGGGCCTTGCAGTAAACGGCTTAGGCTTAATTGTGAGTCAGCGCATGTACTGTGGCTTTCGTGTTTCTTGTCCCTTGTTTTCGTGTTCGCGCTGTTTATATCAATAATGAACCCTCTCAGTATTTTGTCTGCCATTTGCTCTCGCGGTTTTGTAGTAGGGCAACATTTCACAGCTGGAGCATGGGTTAAATACTACGTAACTTCAGCAGGGAAAAAGCATGAAAACACAGTCAAAGACTAGCAGAATAATGTCGCTAACAACTTGGGACAAATCGCATATATAGGAGTACAAGTTACACATTGAGCTACACAATAGGATAAGGCTAAACATACAGGTAACATTAATAAATCATTTATGAAGTATTTTCTGCGACGCCAGTTCCAGATAATGAAGTCATATGCGTCTGCACACTTTTCGCTAGCTGCAAGTGGGCCCATGAACTGTATCACTGTTATATTATAATAGTCACATGCAATGTTCAGGCCTGGACTCTGCCAGGTGCGGCAATAAAAATCTACTTAACTGCTGAAGTGCACACATAAAGAAAGCAAAAATAAAGCGGCAGTTGGGCACTAGAATGCGCACCACGCACGGCAACCAGATGTGCGCATGAAAATTGCAGCAGCCACGTGTTTGATCTCAGGAAATTATATTTATTTCTTTATTTATAGCATCAAGGCCTGATGGCAGATCAGAAGGGAGCGGTGAAATTGCATTAATTGTTGTGTAAAACAAAACAAGAACCTAAGAAGCATTTTGAACGCTACAGAGGCTGTGGTACTAGATTTGCTGTGAACGCTAGGATGCTGTGCTTTTCTGTGATTCATTCTTGTAAAGAAGGCAGCGCAGAAATGTACGAACACAGAACTCTAGTAGTGTTCTAGATGACGAACTACTTCTACACCAAGCGAACAAAGACGGAGTCTTCGTCGTCATCCAACAGGGTGCTTACGAGGATAAAGCCCTCCAAGCTGTTGTGACAAACTTTGCCCGTATGAGAAAAGGCGAGGTTTGTGTTAATTTTTATGAACTTTAACAAAGAAGTTAATTTGATAATATTAGATTATATTTCCAAATGGTGAGGAATAGTCTAAATGCTTTTCTTATTTTCCTTTTTGCTGGTACGACATGCAAATCTAGTGTTCCTTTTAAAACGATTAGTAACTATGTGCCAGCCTGTTTCTTTTGTATAAGCTTGATAAGAATGATTCTTTTCAAACTAAGAAGTCCGCAGAACTTTCACAGTTTTCACAGAGAACCCTCCAGGTGAAATAAGATTTCTTGGTTGAAGTTAAATTATTTTTTTCCTTTCCTCCTACTTCGGAATGGAATCTGTTCAACTCATACGAGAGCTTCCTTTTCCGTTCTCAGCAGGTCTATCCCGTGATAATTTTTTAACGTTTTGAGAATCACTTTTATCCTACCTAACAAGCAGCGTTTCTGCAGTGTAATGTTATTTGAATGCGGTCTTGGATGGCTTCTATTCTTTTACGTTTTTAGCTCATAATAAGTGCCTTTGGATCAAGTCTTTATGGGAGGCCCGGTTTTGAAAGATTTTTGTATTTAGTTTATTTTTTATTATAACAAAGTACTGTAACTAATTTTCTTTTTTAACATTCTGCTCAACAGGTCTTAGGCAAGTTTAGTGAGAATAGTAAATGCCCGTCTTTTACCGATGCAGTCTCCCAGAAGGGCGTGATGCACGTTTTAGACCAGAGGCTGAAAGCATCAAAACTTATTGTGCGTATTTCTCACGTGCTATAAAGAAATTCTTGCCCTATGTCTGACATCATTTGAAGACTGTTGAGAGCGCCATTGCATCCCTCTCCTCAGAATCGGCATTTTTTAAATCGCACCCGTACGACGTCGTACCCGCACGGAAGCAGGCGCACTTGCTCGGTTCTGACGGCTGTCGCTAAAATTCTTCTAGATAATTCAGAGACGTGCCTTGGGATTGGTTTGCATGATACCCTCTCCGACGAAAAATAGTGTAACAGACAGATGGGGCACTGCCTTTATGAGCGTAGAAGATAGCATTATCTAAGCTTATTACAACGATCAGTATGTTTGCGAATTTAGTTTCACATGCAATGGCTTGCAAGTGCTTACCTTTCTTTAAAAAAGCGAAGTATCTGTACAAAAGCAAGATATCTTTTCATCTCGAGGCTTCCACGTAGAAACGAAAGTATATCATTGCGTCAGCGATGCCTCGATAAGCCTGTAATTGGCACAAGGTGGTTTTCTGGAGTGATATGAATAAAGATTCATATCATTTTTTTTTCAGGCCTGCAACTCCTGTCAAAGGAAAGCAAAACCAGTGTACGTACAATACTGAATTTGAAGTAAATGGAGGAGAAATGAAGACTTTGGAGGATGGAAGGCTGTTCCATTGAGCGACCATTCTTAGTAAAATAGAGCAATGGTGCAAATTTATTCGGCAAGATGGCACCTGAGTTTTGTGTTGATGGTAGCTGCAAGCTGCGATGTAACTGGATATTGGCTGGATATGGCTCAAAAAGCAAGTACTCAGTAATAATTTTTTGGTGACACACTTTGCTTGCAATTTATTTTCACAGCCGTTTTTGTCTTACACATAGCTTGGAATTATATTTGAAGTGACTATTATGAGAACATGAACACTAACGAAAAATTCAAAGTTTTCGGCGTTTTTGTACGTTTTTCGGTGGTTTATATTCAAGCAAAAATAAAGAAGTTTAGTTCAATTGACTGCCTATGAAAGCATGGTGTGGTTTATATTAAAAAGGAAAAAGTTTATATGGTACAACGTTTTTGATACTAGGCCTTATTACCGTTTAGAAACTATGATAGCGTAGACGACATGAAAATTATTTTAACGCGAAAGCCTTCTTTGGCCAATGAATGCCGAGATCAGAGTCTGCGCAGAGAGTACCCACCGTTGGGGCACCTAAAGAAAAAGCCTCTTCTTCAGCGGGAATCGAACCAGTATCGGTCCAATCCTCAGGCGAGCGTGCAAACCGCTACTGCAACTGCACTCGAAATATACAGCATTTCCACAAGAACACTAAGCAGTACTGGGCCGAGGTAATAGGATCTTAATTATTTCAATTACTTTAATGCTTGAAATATGGGAACCAGTAAGTTGCTGGGTCAATAAGATTTATAGCATCACCGTACCTTGTAATGGCTTCCTTAAAATATTATCTCACAGGCTGTGAGTCAAGATCTAAGTGAGTTCTCCGCTTACTATGTAGAAGCAACGTCATTACAAGATCATATGGTATACCGTCCTCTTTTTCAATCGGCAACACCACAATACTCCATGCCGGCCTTTTGAGAAACAAATTGTAATTCTCTTTGTCTAGCGAGCCTGCCATCTCCGTGGCAACGTAGAGGGCGCGATGGTGTATTGGCGGAGGATATAAGAGGGAGAGGGGATGTCGTAGCTCGCGGATACGCGACTACGATGGGGGACGAAGAAGCCTACCCAGTCACAGCCATGCATCGACATTTAGCACTGACTACAGTGACTAGTAATGTCCACCGCCTAAAGACATCTGCCGGCAGTTCCGAAGGCCAAGCGATGCCACCAGCGCGTACCATCGGTACCGTTAGGAGCTGCTGACATCGAATTCAGCACCGAAGAATACGATCTCCTCCTGCGTTCTCGGCGGAGGCGCCTCGTCCGACAGCGTAATTACCACGAACTGGGCTCCTCGTCCGAGGAGTGGGCAGCAATCTCGTGACCTTTACCGGCTTCATGGAACGTCGCGGCACTTTCCCGGCTAGGACCTTCGCCCCGAATAAACTCTCCCTCCTCTCCCTGTAGGTAGGAGGCCTTGCCGAGGGCGTCGCATGGGTGATGATAGCTTTATGGGTTATGACCTTGGGACGCGGCAGTTTATGGTGTCAAGTCCTTCTGACAATGGCCGGACGAGTGAATAAAGTGTCTCAACATGTGCCCAAAAGCATCTGTGAAATATACACTACAGTAGGACTAGACAAAAGGATTTCGCTTTATTGCTTTAAGGGGTCTTAAAATTCCTAGAATATTTTCGCCAAAACGAGCTCGTATAATGTGTCCTATAGCGCCGCCATAACTGATGATTTTAAGCGATGAAGATATTCCAGTTCGTTTAGCTCAAAATCTGAGTGTGTTGCCGTGAGATCACCGTATTGCGAAGCGGTATCGACCTCTCTTGCTTGGGCTGTTTTAGTCCGCTTTACTGTGTAAATGAATAAATATATACATAATATATACTGATAGGTTCAATCTTGTGTGATATTGTCGCTCTTTACTGATTTCTTAACGGCGTAGTTATGATCGGTGTCGGTACTGAGCAGTCCACTGATGATGCTCTCCTGCTCACCCCCCCCCCCCCCCCCCCCCCCCTCGCCTTTCGTCTGACCGACTGGATGCCGAACAACCTTCCAGTCTTTCAGCGCTCCACATTATACTGTAGCGGACGCATATTGCTGCGTGCCTCTCTGAGCCGAAGACAATAAGGACGAAACTGAGTGTAGTGCACGGAACTGATCCGATCAGTGTTCGCTCTTGGTGGATCGAACAGGGTAGGAAGTCCTTCCGTGTGCAACTTTTGCATACGATACGGCTGAACAGGAGACGACCCGTCTTGCGCCATTCCAGCTAGTCTACGGTGGTCCCGTCACCACAATGGTAGACGCTATGCTACCCATAAGTAACGTCGACGATCTCACCAACGCCCATGCGGACGTCGACATGTTTCTGCCGCGGGCCGAAGAAGCGCGCCCGCTCACACGGTGCCGTATTCAACATCAACAACATCGCGATGCCAGTCGGGACAACCTCCGACACCGAGACGTTCACTGCCAACCTGGCGATCTTGTATGGGTGTGGACACCAGTGCGCCGTCGAGGACTCTCCGAGAAACTACTTCGCCGTTACTTTGGGCCATACGAGGTCATTCGGCGTCTTAGTAACGTGACCTACGAAGTTGTTTCTCGGGGTCAACGACCCTCAATACGGCGGCTCTCAAGTGCTGAAACTGTTCACGTAGTGCGGATGAAACCGTATTATGAGACGCAGTGTTCTTTTGCGCGTATGCAGCTTTGTGTTGCCTGCTTCTCCTGTGTGCATATAGTTTGAGGACACTCGCAGCGCCGAGGCGGCGCTTTCGAAGAGGAAGAGGGGGGGGGGGGGGGGGGCGGGTGTAATGCCGTGTGCCTCACTGAACCGAGGACAAAGAGGACGAAACTGAGTGTAGTGCTTGAAAGTGATCCGAACAGTGTTCGCTGCCTTGTACTCGTTACAGTATAATATCCGCTGTTTTTTAATCTTCCTGAAAAAGGTTTTTATTCCACAACACTTCATTAACTCCTCCCCCAACCCTTTCCCTAGGCGCAGATGATTGCCTCAGGCTCAAACAGTCAGGAGCGCGCAAAGCATATCTCTCAGTGATCCACTCTAGCCTTGTCCGACTCTTTGAACAAATGTGTTATTCTAGAAACAAAATAGAAATTTGTCCTTGCGCGGATGGCATATGTCACGTGTGTGATATGAGAACTAATGCGATTCTGAAAGGACAAAAAGCACAAGGAAGCAAAAACACTGTGCACACAATAGTTTGAGGCTTTTATCTGGGACCTCTATGTTGAATCGCGCGCTGCCGTTGTATATTCCCACCACGTAAATATATGTTCTCATATTCTCCAAAAACACCTCTCTTCATTCTCGGGCGTTCACAAGTCACGCCGAATAAGTACAACGCCGAGAAAGCGGAACACGATACATATCCACACACGCATACCCAGTATAGTCGTAAAACACGAAAACGTAAGAGACTTTAAAGCTCATAAGTCGCGGATTTTAAGTCATTGTTGAGATACAGGAAAGTAGCCTATGCATGCTGACCGTTGAGCAATATTTATTAAGAATAAAAAGGCAGAAACTTTATTTCTGGTTTGTACTATAAAGGCTAATAAAAAATAGACATTGCTCCTCTAGGGCCCACTGTCCATCTGCCGATATCAAGCGAAACCGAGCAATGAAGAAAAGAAGAGGAGGGTAAGAAATCCTAGAGAGAGAGAGAGAAAGAGAGAGAAGGCAGAGAGGTTAACCAGGAAAGCTTCCGGTTTGCTACACTGGGGAAGGGGAATGAGGAGTTTAAAGGAGAAAGATAGAAGAGAATGATAGGAAAGGTAAGGCGACGAGGAGCACAGTCACAGTTTCTCAATCAAGTTTGTGTCTCTCATAAGTAAGAAATCCTAAAGCTTCATAATGTGATATCTCCGGGCAGTCATTCTTTTTGTTTTGAATATTTGAGTTTAGGATTCCTGTTTAGGAACAGAAAAAAAAAAAAAGGAGTTCCGAGATGGTGCGTCGTACATACTTTCTGACCTGATAATTATTTAAGAGATAGATTTTGCTTGCGCATTTTGTGTCTAAATGAACACATCAATGGGTCGATAAGTTTCAATGCCAAGGGCCTTGCTAACACACTCAGACATACTCTTATTTGAATCAAGATGTGTGAACAGAACCAATCATATGCGTGCTCTGGTAGGAAGTAGTGGATCGATGCTTCAAGCATCCTAGTCTCACGCTTTGCGTGCAATAGTCCCCTTCTGTTTTAGTGTGTGACATGGGTTTGCACGTTTGTGAATATTAGGGCGAAAGCCTTTAATGGCTTGTTCTGTAGGCGTTCGTTCATCCGGTCGCATATAGCTGTCAATCAAATGATGAAGTCATCAGAAAAATAAAAATCCAGTCTCCACTGGGAATCGAATCTCCGTCCCTTGGATCCCGAGCCGATCCCTTTAACCAACTGCGCTACGTCCGAGATTGCAAAAAGCATATCATAATTCTCCTTTTCTGTCGGGAGTAAGATAGTTGAAAATAAATTAATAAATCCTGTCTTCACCGGTAATCGTACCTCCATTTCTTGAATCTCCAGCCTATCAGGATTTTGTTATTTTCTTTATGCAGAACTATACAGGCTCTACAGCCACAATACATATCGTCCAGTGTTTGCATTTCTTTCTTTACAGCACGAACAGTGGTGAAACCTTTCAGACCAGAGCTGAAACAGGGACTCCATTGCTTTTGACGCGCATTGGTAACAGTTGGCAGCGCAAGCCATGAGCAAAACAAGATGCTTAGAACGGGCTGCGAAGGGCGGAGAGCTTCCACAGCAGGGAGCGCGCCCTGAATGGGCTACGTGTCTGTCTTCTTTCTATTGTCAGCCTTTTTTAAGAGCATGTTTATTAATCGTACAAACGTAACAGCGTAAAAGGATTCGCAGAATGCACGCGTGGTGCGTGCGGCCCAGCAACTTCAGAAGCACCGACGTGTGAAAATTTGGTCAGTTCAGAACGGAAGCAAATGAATGCTTCAAGGAAGCCCGTCTCAGAGTGGTTGGCAAAATTGTACCCAGAAGAATTGTTCTGACGTACGGCCATTTGAGCCGTCTTTTTTGTCTTTGAGCTGGCATTTTTCTGGAATTGTTTTTCGACTGACTGCAGTGTTTGGCATGCAGCTTCGTAGTTTTTCTTGCTTTCAGCTGGATCGATGTTTCTTGTGTATAAAATTAGCAGTCAACTACAACTCTCACATAGCAGAGCTATACTTCTTGCCTATATATAACAAAATTAGTTACAAAATGCATTTTAAATTTAGTTACAATTTCATATTTAACTCATTACTCGCTCTCTATATTTTTTTATAATTGAGCTCCCGACCTTAACCTCATAACGTGAGTTTGAGGTGAAGTGGCAGAGCTCGCCAGTAGCTACTGGAAAAATGAGGTGAGGTGGCCTCATGATACCTAAGACTCGGTTGCTGAGGTTGAGGTTGAATGAGGTCGCCAAAATATTGTGCAGGTGCAGCCGATGTTTTTGAGCCCTAAAGCTCACCATCTTCCCTTTATAAAATTACTGCTTTAGCAACGTGTCAGGTTAAGTAGGATGCAAAGTATATATAGTTGCGAGGAACGGCACCAGGGCTGTACATAGCTGCCTCTGTGTGTCCACCTGCACACAGCGCTGCGTATGCAGTTCATGCAAGCTCAATGCGCCAGCTGTTCATTTGCTCAAACCTTAGAACTTTTTTTACATCCTTCTTGAACGAACTCGATGTTCGGCTTACCACGCACAAGTGAAAACTGACAGGATGACGTAACATCCCATCTTTACATATGCCATTCTTTTTCGATTTATGATGTATGGAAATAGCCAGCATGGTTATCTA